>NW_023425346.1:41246198-41890743 GCF_014108415.1 Molossus molossus
AGAAATGAGAATTATAACATACCTAATTTAAAAATACTTCTAAAATCTAAAAAAAAAAATTTTTTTAAAGAATACATGCTCTTTAGAAAACATGAAAAATGCAAAGAACACAAATATTAAATCCCTTGATTATACAACTCAGATGCATTTACTATTAAAATTATTTCAAATTTTAGTTAAGTAATTCAATTAAAAATTAATTAGACTCAAGTTACAAAAGTATTAAATTCCATTAGATTTTTCAGAAGTCATAACTGGAATTACTCTGAGACATATTCAATAACATGCGTCAGTGTCTACTGACTTTTGACATCGAAAAAGCTTTAAGTGAGAGGAGGAAAGTAAACCTGGCTCTCTGCTCTTGGAGACTCATGTACTTCCCGTGTGAAACTTCTCAGTTCTAATGACACCATTTTAGCCAAACTCTGGTCAAGTCTCTCAGTCTAGCCACATTGGCTTTCTCTGTCCTTTGATTCTGTCTTCACAAAATCTCTGACACTCTTAACTGCACCCTGCCCTTTGCCAAATCACTTGCTCTCACTTCTTTTTCAGTCATATTCCCACCTGGATGTATGATCCCAGCCCAGCTCTGCCATATCTAACACAGCAGTTAGGCTTAATTTCAGTTTTCTGATATATCACCTCATTTGCCCTTCTAGCTCTTCTGCTATAATAAACACTATGCAGTACCTTCACTTTACTAGTATTAGAGAATGAGAAATCAAACATGCATAAACATGTGTGGGGAAAGCAAAAAGGGAAATCTCATTTTCCATACCCATATTCCAAAGGTATACGCAGTTCACGTTCATCTGTTACTCTTCTTCTTTTGGAAGTGCCTTCAAGAAAATTCAGCCAGTTAACATTAAAGACTAGTTTACGCAGATGACAATTTTTTGATAGTTGTGAACCTTCTCTTTAAATCAAATATCTTAATGACCTGGATTATTAGTGTTGTTCTGCAACTTGTACATTATTTTTAGATGGTTCAATAAAACACACTGTATAAAGTAGAGGGGTTCTTTTTTCTTCTTTGGTCTGTATGACAAAAACTAGTTTTTCTCTTCAAAGAGAATACAAGGCAAGGTAAAAATATATAGCTTTCTTCTCATTTTGATATTTAAAAATGGCTAAAGTATTAGGAGGGAAATAGAAGTTTCAGAAAACTATATACAGTTGTTTTCTTTGAAAATGAGTTTTAAGATGCTGAAAGATTTCAACCACTGACTCATACATTTAAAAATAATATAACGTCTATGTTCATACAAATCCATAGTCAAGAATATTACCAGATCTTTTAATTAAAGTACAAAGGAATCAGATTATGATTAAATGTAAAATTTTTCATAGATGACGGCCAAGTTTCACAAATACAAATACACACATTTTAATTAGTTGGATACCATACTGGCTTGTGGGAAATGAAAGCAAGACTAGAAAGTTCCAAGAAAAAAGTGAAATAAGTTAAACAACACAGTATTTCACTATACACCTCTATATTTTCTTAGCTACTGAAATGAGAATAAAGAATAGTTTTGGAATATTAATGTAAAAAAATTTTAAGACCTCTAGAAGTTTACAAAAGGTCAAATAGAAAAACAAAGATGTGGTATGTTATGGAATAATAATGCTACTCTCTAATATAAATGACTGGCTACGTGTTGGGCAGATATGCAATTGTATCTTAAGTAATCGATGAGCTCCTTTTTATCAAATGCAAAAAAAGTCCACTGTCAATGAAATACTAAACTCTAGAAGCATAAACTAAACACAGAAGCAGGAAAGTATTCAAAATCAAGAGCTGTCATTAAGCAGGTTCTAAACTTGCAAACACAGAGAATAAAAATGGAAATGGGTTATATCCTTTGAAAATACATGCTGACCTTTCTTAGCCAACCTAAATCTAGCTGTAACACTTGACTCCAATGAGGTCATCCTCAGAACACTGTATAAATAAGAATTCTTGCTATGGTTTGCCTTCTACTTTACAATAATAAAAATAAAGTGTAGGTACCAGAGTGTGGACTTGAAGTAAGTGTGGAAGAAGGTGTGCCAAGAAAAGCAGGTGACTGGGATTCAGAACATAAGGCAGCAGGAGCAGAGCCTGGGGCTTTTGCTATGTGGAGGTTACGAGGTGTTGAGTGAGCTGTGAGACTGATGGAAGGGCTTTTGACAGAGGAAGCTGTTTTATTCAGTTTCATTGAAGTTTTCTCTCCTTCAGTATCACTATCTGATTCATCTTGGTCTTTATCATCATCATCATCTTCTTCTGATCCTTCTGTATCTGATTCTGAATTACTATCTGATTCTGGGAAGTAAAAGAAGCATTTGTATATTATAACTAGGTAATCACCAACAATTTGCAGTTTGCACCTAAATGGAATAGTTCAGGAACCAGCATCTGTGAATGAGAACTTAAATGAGCAATCTTCCTGAAGCGTAAATGTAAAAATTACTATCTTGCAAGCTATTTGAGTACAATGTATGCAGGCTATAAATCCTCAAAATTCTTCATTGAAGTATCCATTTTACTCAAAACTTTACTCATAAAACAGTTTTTCTCATATGACACTATTCACACGATGAGTTCTGCTTAGTGGCTTTAAATTACTCTTAATTTAATGGAGAAAGTAAAGTGCAGAGGGAGTAGAATTGACTATTTAAATTAATAGATCCCAATAGCTTAAGAACTATAGTTCACTATAAGGAAGAGAAGATTGGGACTACCATCACCCTTTCATCTGAACTTTGAGATAAAAGAAAATTTTCCGGAGAATATTCCTGGCTTTTTTGGCTGCAGCTGTTTTACGTAAGTATTAAGACTCCATCAGGCTTCACGGAAGACTAGGATTACTGGAACAACTGTGTGGCATGATTCAATGATTTAATAATTAAAGTTTGTTCTAGCAACATACTCCTATAAATGCATCCACTCCTACATATATGTAAAACCTATTCCTAGATTAAACTTGATAAACATAGGACTGATATTTGTACTGTATCTTCATGGTTTCCAGAATAAGAGCTTTTGTGTGGGATTATGTTTTGTGTAGTATTATCTGTCTGCATTAAAGTTCATTATAAAAGTTGTCTTTGAAAGATGTTAATATTCACATCCATTATCTATCATGCAAAGTTGTGTTTATGAGAACACCAGGAAAAAATATTACAGGAAAAGTTGTCTTACCCTGAGCAAGTAGGTTGTTTTTACCTTACAGTTTCACTTGTATAATTGACTATATTTTCCTATTCATAATGGTGGCTAAAAATTTACAATTAGATTTGGGGCTGACCAGTAACAAATCCAAAAACTTTGATATGTTCATTTCTGTATTAAAAATGTAAGCTATCTTGTATTTTCAATCTTCCGTGGAACAGGAAAGAAAGTTAAGGGGAAGAAAAATAAAAGAAGCTAACTAAACAACAACAACAAAAATCCAAAACCAGAAAGTGAATCAAAATAAAATCAGGAAGTACTCCACATGTTATTAAAATAAATACTGTGTTGCTAATAGACATTCACAGGGATTTAAGTATTTGGTACTTTCTGAATGACTGTGACACATTTTAACAAGTAGTAGAAGAGATACAAAAAGGGATAAATGAGTGGCTCTGAATTAAGTGAAAATTAAGCAAATTCATGAAATTAATGCATCATTTATATTCACTTTAAAGTATTGTTTGCTTAATGTTAAGTGAGTAACAAAGCTGAGAATTTTACTTAGGAGTCCCGTTCAGCTACTCCTATATTTTACCAGCTCACTACAGAAACGCACATAGGTGAGTGAAACATAGTAAATGACATAATTATAAGTCTGTGAATTAAGGACCTCTTTACAATGTTTTGGTTCATGTAGCATTTACTAAAATACTTTAAATTTTAAAATAGAAAACAACCTGATTGGCTGTCATCAGATTCTTCATCATCATCATCTTCCTCATCTTCCTCATCGTCTTCCTCTTCATCTTCATTTGAATCTTCAGAATCTTTACTACTGGGAATGTCTGAATCTGTTCCTCTGAACTGTTCCACTAAAGATTTTGCAGGATGAGAGTGCTGCTGTGTTTTGACTGGGTTTACATTATTGCTAACTGCTTTTTCCTTCCCTTGACTATGGAGTATGGGAGAGGCAGAAGGCATGACAGCTGCCTGACTGCCAGGGGTCCTTCTCCCACTTGTACTCAAATTGACAGGTGAGGAAAAGGGGGTACTACTTGCAGTAGCAATGTTTTCATTAATCTTACTCTGCAGTTTAGTTTTGGTAGTAAGTGCTAGAGGAGCTTCTTGAATGACACTCTGAATAACTCCATTTGGTTGGTGATTACCTAAAAGTGCATTTGTCAAGAATGGGTTAGGGTGGTTGTTTTCTAGTGTTTGTTTTGGATGTGCTGGTGAACTAGAGGTTACTTTTGGATTTGACAAAGCTGCAATAACCTTCTTGAGGCTCTTAGAGGACTCCTGTTTCTTTAACTGTGCTGGAAATGTCTGTTTATATTGTTCCTGTTGAAACATAAGTTAAAAAAAACAAATCAACAATGTACTGTAAGAACACAGATTACTTTTATTTGCCTTCAGTATCTGACAACTGCTTATATATACATTTATATACATTTAAATCATGATTACAATGCTATAAAAGTAGTGGCCTTGATGGCTAGCTGGTTGCTGAACCTTGGCTAGACATAATATATTTAAATTCAATTACTCTTCCCTGCTTAAGACATGTTTCCTGACTGCCCCCTCTCTTTAATATTGCTCCTCTTTCCTCAATAATCGAAGCCTGAAACTCCAAAATCATCCTTTACTTATCTCCAAGTCAGCCTACTAGTATGTCTCTTGGATTCCTTCATGAAAACATTGTTCAAATTTAAGCCATACCATCATTTCTTTCTATCCAACTCAATATATGCTATATACCACTAATGTAATTTAAATCTTAATATAAGTCTAATATTATATATTAGTTCCTCAGTCAAAAGTTTTAGTGCCTTTTCCACCATTGGCAACTTTATAACGGCCAAATACTTACTTTTGATATTCAGATTACTTGCCAAGAAGGCAATAACGTACCTTTCTAGTCTAACCTGTCATGCCCTGTGCATTCATACTTTCACTACCTCCACATTTTGCTACTATTTTCTCTGCATGAAACATCCTCCTTTTATAAATTCTAAGTTGATGAAATGCTGCTCATTCTTCAAAATCCAACCAAGAAGCTTCCCACGTTTGTCCCACCCAGAAACGCTCATGGCCTCGATCCCTTGAGCACCTTAACCTCCTTATATTGTCCTGTACAACCTACAGCCTACATGATATGAAGCTGACAGAAATGCTGGCTCAGTATTCTGTGGGACCGACTTTAGAGTGTCTTCATTATATTAGCATTGGACAAAGTATAACAAAAGTTTAGAAAAATTATTCTTGGAAAAGTTAATTTCTAAAACATTAAGCCCTAAAATTTATACTTTAAAAAAGGAACAAAAATTTATTTAGGTAACAGAATCTCCTTGAACAGAATAAAACCATATGGATTTTATTTATCAAAATAAATTTAAATGATATGCAAAGATGAACTGAAATAGAATGATTAAAACACTTTAAGCTTTAAAAAACAGAAGGTAACATTCTGTAATGAAAATGGTTGCCTTGAAATGAAAATCAGCAGTACTGTCAGCATTGGACCTGGGCTCTTTATAATCAGGAAGCAAACATTTATGGTGGGCATTTCACAAGGATACATGCAGATGGAATGTCATACAAAAAAATTTACTACATATTTTAAAACACCAGTACCAATTAGTATCCCACAATTCCTAGTAAAGATTTTTGCTTATTAACATCTTTCCTGTATTAGTTTAGAAAATTAAATTATTAAGATAATTCTTTGTACACAAAGACTGTCACATAATATCTGCCCCTAAGGCAATGCCCCACAAAGAGAAAGTATTTAGTCAATATTTAATCAGTAAGTAAAATATTGAAAATTAGCCCAGCTTTTGTGGCTTAGTGGATTGAGCAGTGTCCCATGGACTGAGAGGTCCTGGTTCAATTCCTGACCAGGGCACATGCCGGTGTTGCGGGCTTGGTCCCCAGTAGGGAGCATGCAGGAGGCAGCCCACTGATATTTCTCTCTCACATCAAGGTTTCTATCTCTCTCTCCCTTCTGCTCTCTCTTAAAATAATCAATAAAAAAACATATTTTAAAAATAATATAAAGCCCCGGCCAGTTTGGCTCAATGGTAGAGCATCAGCCTGTGGATCAATGAGTCCCGGGTTCAATTCCAGCCAAGGGCACGTACCTTGGTTGCGTTTCATCCCTGGCCCTGGTCGGGGTCATGCAGGAGGCAACCAGCTGACATGTCAATCTCTCATCAATGTTTCTCCCTCTCTCTCCCTTTCTATCTGAAGATAAATGAAAGAATATCCTTAGGTGAGGATTAAAAAAAAAAAAAAAAGAATATAGAAAATTATAGCAAATAATTGCCTTTACCTTTTAAAAATTATTTTATAGCAAAATTCTTAACATAAAAATACTTTAATATACTTCATTGTAGTTAATATTTATGACATAAATATTGCTTACTATAGTGTATAGTACGTGTGTGTGTGTATACACACACAATAAGTATACCTGAGTCTCTGAAGATTGAAAAAAATTTTCTCTAGGCAAAACTTGATAAAGAAAATTCACTCCTGGTCTATATATCCAATTATTGTGCATAGATTTGAATTAAATGTTTGCAGTATAAGAGTATAGAAGGACCTAATGATTGCTTAACACTCAAGAAAAGCATAGACTAATGAGGAAGGCAGATACATACTAGATATCATGAAACAGTTGAGGATGTCATAAGAAATAAAGCAAATTTATTTATATTAGATTGTATATAAAGAAAAAGAGCTACTATGAGAGAAGTATTTATAAAACACCCTGTCAGTCAATACAAGGTACTAATAATAAGTAGTAAAGTCATTTAGAATTGAGTATAATGTGAATGCCCATTCACATAAAATAGTTCCCATTAACTACCATTATTTCAAAAACACCAAATTATTTCATCTTAATCAAGGGCTTTTAAGTCAGAATGCTCCTTAAAACACTTCTGGTCTTAAGCTGTTATGTGATGTTGGCAAGTGGCTTAACCTCTCTGAGCCTTAATTTATTTATCACGCATAGTTTTAAAAGGATTATGTAAGATCTTATGTGTAGAATGCCTACCTTGGCTATATTTATTAAGCAAATATTTAATAAGTGACTTTCTAATAGGCAGTAATATAAAATTCTTAAATTAAGAAATCTTTCATAAGGCAAATATTTCTTGATGTTACATGGTAAATTCATTTATGTTAAAGTGGATTATACATTAATGAGAATTAAACTAGCCCCCAATCCCTTGCAGGTTTGGCTCAGCAGTTGGAGCATCAGCCTGCGGATCAAAGAGTTCTGGGTTCAATTCCAGTCAAGGGCACGTACCTCCGTTGTGGTTTGGTCTCCTGGCCCAGGAGGCAACCAGTTGATGTGTCTCTCTCACATTGATGTTTCTCTCTCTCTCTCTCTCTCTCTCTCTCTCTCTCTCTCTCCTTCCCTCCATCCCTGTCTTCTACTCTATCTGAAGACAGATGGGAAAATATCCTCAGGTGAGGATTAAAAAAAAAAAAGTAGCCCGCAAAATGTAATTTTTAATTTGCTTAATTTACTCATGGAGAGTCAATGATGTGATGCCAAAAATTATGCCTTCTTATAATTGAACAATGCATTACAAATGATCACATGCATTATATTATACCAATGGCGACTCCTTTTAGATCAGTGATTCTTAAATCTGGCTGCACATTTTAATAACCTAGGAAGCATTTTAGAAGTGCATTACCTTAGTCTCAATACAAGAGATCCTGATATAATTATTCTGGGGTGGTATTTCCTTTTTAAAGTTTCCCAGGTGATTCTAATGTATACTTACACTTGAGAACTAGTCATTTAGATTCTTAAAAAAGCCAATTTGTTCAAGTCATTTTGGTTTGACAATGTTCTTAAGGTCTTCACAGTAAAGTAAGAGTCAGTGGACTAGAAGACGGTGATTTTTTAAAGAAAGGCAGAATATCATAGTGGTTAAGAAAAATAACTCTAGTACTATACTCCTAGCTGTGAGTTCTAGCTCCATCACTAAGTAGCACTGTGATCTTGGGAGAGTTAAGTTCTATGTCTCTCAATCTGATCATCTGTTACTGGTCATAACATTAGTAGTACTACTAGGTGTTAGAATTCAGTGAATAAATGCACGTTCAGCACTTGAAACAATGGCTGGCAAACAGTACGTGCTCTATGAGTGTTAGTTTTTAGAATGCACATGATAATTTTTGTAACCTAAGTTCAAACAAAATAATACTATTTTTTTCTTTAAGCTAGGCTGGTTATAAAATAAAAAGTATTAATCATCTAATTACTAGTATTTCACTAGACATATGGATATAGGAAAAAACATATACATATATATAAAATCAATAAGCAAGAAAATCAAGTTGAAAAATTTATTTGATGAGTGGTTCTCATGTATGCATAAGTAAAAATCACTAAAAATATTTTGTATTGCATGTAATTCACTATGAATGGCAAAGGAAAATGAGTTTTATAAAGAATTTTTAACCTTAAAATTGCTAAATTATAGAACTACAAAGGTAAGTTACTTAATTCATTTTTTAAAAAAAGTTTTAAACATGTTTTTATTAATTTTTTAGAGAGAGAGAGAAAGGGAGAGAGAAATAGAACTATCAATGTCAGAAACATTAATCAGCTACCTCCTGCACACCCCGTACCGGGGATCGAGTCTGAAATCTGGGCATATGCTCTGACCAGGAATCGACCCAGGACATCTCAGTCCACGGGACAACACTCAATCCACTGCCACACTGGCCGGGCAAAAATTCATTTCTTTAAAAAAAGAATTTGATATTTGAAAAAAAAGACACTGAATTTTAAACAAAAGTGATTGTAAAGTATGTCTTAATCAAACATATTTCTCCCCTTACTGCTAAATCATTAAACAAAGAAAAAAATGGCATGATTGTGTTGCCAAAAAAATATTAAGCAGATGTACATGTAAATATAAAATCAGAGAAATTTAGTTTGTTGATGTGCGTATTTGATTCCTGGAGCTTAAAAGAAGTATAAAAATAAGAGTAGAATTTCATTTAAACCTGCATATTATAAGACTATATAAAAGCTGCTTTTCTAATAATAAAATTCTTCTAGAAATAATTATTAACTCACCCGTTTAGATCGCAATTCACTGGTCAAAGGACTAGATTCTTCAGAGGTATTTTTATTCCCTGCTTTAAGTATATCAGGAGAAGGAACTATGAGCTTCATGTAAGTTTCCTTTTTGGCTTGATTTACCAAAGATAAAGGTTTCACATTGGACACCAATCCCGTAGACTGTATTACACTTGTGTGTTTGGTCACAGACTCCTCCTTTGCCTGAGAGCTTTGGAAAATAAATGGAAGCTGCTGTGACAAAACCTGAGGCTGCTTCTGCTGGGACTGGAATGATGAGTGAGTCTGGGATTCAGACACAAGAGGTAATGGCTGGTGTATTCTTTTTTCCTGGGCTTTTTCAGTTGCTTTCTGTCCATCTGCTTTTGGGTCGGAAATACCATGTAATAGCACCTATAAATAAAAGTTAAAAGGCAACAGCTTAATATCTATTAAAGAACACCAAGCAGGAAAAAAAGGAACTTTAAAAGTGTTCCTAGTAACTTATGATAGATATATAAAGCATGAGAAATACAGTAAATTTTTTTTTTAAGTTTTTTATTGGTATTTTAAAGAGAGAGGAAGGAAGAAAGAGAGATAGAAACCTCAATGTGAGAGAGAAACATCAACTGGCCACTTCCTGTATGCCCCCTACTGGGAATGAGCCCGAAACCCGGGCATGTGTCCTGACCAGGAATCAAACTGGGACCTCTCAGTCCATGGGACAATGCTCAATCCACTGAGCCACACTGGTAGGGTGTAAATGTCTTTTTAAAATTTCTCCATCTCCTATTCCATCTTTTGTAAAAATAAGAACTTCATGGCAGGGGTATCATCCCGATACACCAAGGTTGTGGATTGATCCCTGGTCAGGGCACATACAAGAATCAACCAATAAATGCTTAAATAAAAAGAACAACAAATCGATGTTTTTTCTATCTCCACCCCACCCTCCCTCTCTCAAATCACATTTTTAAAAAGTAGGAACTAAAAGCAATGATTAAATTTAAACTTCACAGACTTTGAGAGTCAGGATAAACAAACTAATCCCTAAATATAAATAATGTGTGGATACCAACAAGAGAACTATGCATACCTGGTTGTTACTTTTATGTTGTGCTTCACTCTCTGAATCAGAATCATCATCTTCACTTTCTTCAATACTTGGATCTTCTTCATCTTCTTCATCTTCCTCTAGATCATCTGAATCACTACTACTAATGCCTTCGCTTGAGGTGTCTGATGATGTGCCTGAATCACTATCACTGTTGCTAGAACTTTCCATAGCTTTCTTCCTTGGTTTCTGGATAAAACAAGATTTTTAATAAAACATTATTTTTGAAAAAAATTCAAGTTTCAATAAGAGGTATGCTCTTTTAATTTTCAAATGATATTTTCAATCTCAAAATGTCACTTTAGAAAATAGGGAAAAATCACGTTATAATGGTAATTATTCAACAAACTAATCAAAGTAACTTATGTGACTAGAATTCTCCAATAAAATATACAAGCTCTGACATGCACAGAGTACTGGAAACCTCAATATAGTATATTACAAAATAAAAAGAGTAATTTATAAAATAATTCCAATTGGAAGTTCTATATTTAGCTTTAGTCTTCTTTATTTATGCAGAGAGTGAATCAGTAGCCAAATATGTACATATAACAGGTCAAACACAGCTTTCTAGGTGCTGGACTACAATGATGCCTAAGAAACAGTCCTTGTCTTCCGGAAACTTACAAGCTAGTGGTGGTGGTAGAGTAGATAGATAATTTATATAAAAGCAAATCATTCCATACAGTAATAAGGGCTATAGAGAAGACAAGGTAAGTAGCAAAGGACTTACAGGCTGTTTTAATTAAGGTCAAATTTTATTTTTTTATATTTCACATAAAAAAAAATATGATAAAGAGATTGATTTCAGGAACATTTAAGATTCTGTAGGAAAAAGGAAATCCAAAGATTGAAGAAAGGGACATTAAGTCACAAAAAAGGAAAGTTAGGGGTTTAAAGCGTGAACAATAGTAGTGGGGGAAAAAGAGAAAAAATCATGCGATGAATTATAAATAAATAACTATATAACAATGGAAAAGTTAAAATTCTGCCAAAAGGAAGTCTGAAAAGGAGAAATATTGAAATGATAGAACAGGGAATTGAGTACAACTTCCGGTCAAGATGGCAGTGAAGATAAACGCAGTATTGCGTCCTCCCACAACCACATCAAAGTTACAACTAAACTACACAACAACCATCATTCAAAGCCGCCTGAAATCAAGCTGAATGGAAGTCCTACAACTATGAAATTAAAGAAGCAGCTACATCCAGACTGGTAGGAGGGGCGGAGGCAGACGGGCTGGTCCCATACCCACGTGTGGCGGATAAAAGTCAGGAGGATACCTCGGCTGGGAAGGTCCTCCCTGAGGACTGAGGGGTCCCTGTCCCACACTAGGCGCCCTGCTCATGGTTCCAGTGCCAGGAAGAGAATCCCCATAACTTCTGGCTGGAAAAACCAGCAGGAACTGAGGATCAGGGAGGCTGAGGCAGCTGGAGCCCCAGGCAGCTCCTTAAAGGGCCCGCGCACGGATTATCGGACTCTCTCCCTCTAAGCTGGAGGGGAGGCAGCTCGAGGGGCAGCAGAGACATACAGGGAAGAACTGAGCTGTTTGGCATTGGAGCAAGGGCTGGAGAGGGGGCTTTCTCTGGGACAAATGTGCTGTCAGAGGCCTTTGTTCCTTTGGTGAGCCCTTCCCTGGGGCGGCAGACAGCGGCCATATCTGGGACTCCAACAACCTGGCTCACACTGGTTGTCCTGCCCTGGTGATTCCCTGAGGCCCCGCCCCACCCCACCCAACTTTCAGGCCCACCCAGGCTGTTGCCAGTTGCTTTATCATAGGATTGACCTGTCTTGGACCCTGGTTCAGGTTTTTCTTAAATTCTTTCAAACAAGCAGCATCTGGTCTCAGCTAGCCCCATACCTCTCTTAAGTAATACACAGAAAAAAACACAGGGAGGCAGCCAAAATAAGGAGACAAAGAAACAGGTCCCAAATAAAAGAACAGAATAATACCACAGGAAAAGAACTAAGCAAAATGGAGATAAGCAATCTAACATATGCTGAGCTCAAAATACTGCTTATAAAGATGCTCAATGAACTTAGTGAGAACCTCAGCGAACTTAGTGAGGGCCTCAACAGCATAAAGTAGGACCAGTCAGAAATGACGGAGGCACTAACTAAAATAAAGAATAATTTACACAGATTCAGTAGTAGAGTAGGTAAAGCCAAGAAGCAAACCACCGATTTGGAATATAAGGAAGCAAAAAACACCCAATCAGAACAGCAAAAAGAAAAAAGAATCCAAAAAAAATGAGGATAGTGTAAGGGCCTCTGGGACAAGATCAAGCGTGCCAACATTCGCATCTTGGGGGTGCCAGAAGAGGAAGAGAGAGAACAAGAAATTGCAAACCTGTTTGAAAAAATAATGGCAGAAAACTTCCCTAACTTGGTGAAGGGAACAGACATACATGTCCAGGAAGCACAGAGAGTCCCAAACAAGATGAACCCCAAGAGGCCCACACCAAGACACATCATCATCAAAATGCAAAAGGTTCAAGACAAAGAGAGAATCTTAAAAGCAGCAAGAGAAAAGCAGTTAGTTACCTACAATGGAGCCCCCATAAGACTGTCAGCTGATTTCTCAAAAGAAACTTTGCAGGCCAGAAGGGAGTGGCAAGAAATATTCAGAGTGATGAAAAGCAAGAACCTACAACCAAGATTACTCTGTCCTACAAAGCTGTCATTTAGAATTGATGGCCATATAAAGAGTTTCCCAGACAAGAAAAAATTAAAGGAGTTCATCACCACCAAACCATTATTATATGAAATGATGAAGGGTCTTTTTGAAGAAAAAGATAAAATATATGAACAAACAAAATGGCAATGAATACATATCTATTGACAATGGAATCTACAAACAAAATAAACAGGCAGAACAGAAACATTCTCATAGATACAGAGAACATTTTGTTGGTTGCCGGATGGGAGAGGATTTGGGGGAATGGGTTAAAAAGGTGAAGGGATTAAGAAGTACAAATTCGTTGCTAGACTGGGGGAAAGGGGTTGGGGGGTGGGAAGAAATAAACCAAAGAACTTATATGCATAACCAATGGACACAGACAATAGTGTGGGAAGGGGCAGGAGGGGGCAAGAGTAGGGAGGAGGGGAGCAATGGGGGAAATTAGGAACATCTGTAATACATTCAACAATAAAGATAAAAAAAAGAAAAAAAAAAAAGATTGAGTTCAATCCAAAGTTACGTAGAAACATTTCAATAGCATTTGCTGATAGATAAAATAAAGAACAATATATAAAAAAGGTAATTAATTACAAAAGCAATGAATCTGGAAAGCTATGGTCTTAACAGAAATAGGGCTTTTCATGACTACTGGAGAATGAAAGACAATCATATACCTCTTCACCAGGTAGCCAAGTTTAAGCCATAGTTATACATTGTAAATCTATAGTCTTTCCTTTATGCCTTCTGAAATTAGATTCAAGTTGAATAAAATGCATATAAGTGAAGAGAGTCACTCCTGCTGTTTTATTTGGCTTTCAATAGTACTGTTAACTGCTCCAAACTAGCAACTGCAATGCTTCCTCCAGAAACACACTTTTAATAAGCCAACTAATAGTTACCATCATTCCCTGAGCTATCTTCTCTCCCAGGAAAACAAACAGTGGTGAGGAACCAAAGTAGATATTAAAGGGAAATAAGAGTAATATAGTAATATTAAGCCTACCATTTGTTGGAGAAACACCTCCTTCCTTGCAACCCAAATCTGCTGTGTGTTTCTAAGCACCCATAGCAAGACTATGAAAATGATAATGAATCAACACTGAAGTTATCACTTTGGGTTTCAGTAGGGGCTAGCTATGAAAGGAAAGAAATGAAGAGAGCTATAGTGATTTAGCAGGGAGAAATAAACTATTCCAATGCCCAAGTAATCTGTGTAGTTTTTTATTTAAAGATGGCATGAGAAATGGGGCCTACATTCCTCAAGAGTGGGGTCTAGAGGTGCGGATCCCAAAGCTTTATGGTACATAATATTCACTTGCAGTATGTGCTGCAACCAGCAGATTCTGGGGCCCACATCCGAACAGCACACAGGGATCTGCATTAATAAGCCCATAATGTGATTCTCATGCAGGTGGTTTTGTGTAACATACTCTGACCATGTGCAGAGTCTGTGCTTTTGGAAGGTAACAAATTTAGACTCCATTTATAAAAAAAAAAGCAGATGTGAGCAGATAAGTCCAGGTATTAGCAAAAAAGAGGTAAGTGAGGGTCAATATCACCATTTTCATCTCCTTAGTTGCTATTACTGTGTATGTGTATAGGTAGTTCTCTTCTATTCATACATAATTAGGTAGTATGTCTCTTTTGTGTCATTTGAACATTTTAAAAAGGAATCTTCTTAGATTCCTCAAAAAATTATCAAAGAGCTTACTAATCCAGCCCTTGCCCCCACTGTACACTTACTTCTTCCAATAAAAAACATAATACACATATTCATGGCCATTATGTACCAGGCATAGGTGCTCTATGTAGTCCAGCAGTTCTCAACCTGTGGGTTGCAACCCCTTTGTGGGTCAAACAACCCTTTCCCAGGGGTAGCCTAAGATATAACACTAGCAAAATTACAGTTATGAAGAAGCAACAGAAATAATTTTATGGCTGGGGGGTCACCACAACATGAGAAACTATTAAAGGGTTGCAGCATTAGGAAGGCTGAGAACCACTGCTCTAGTCACTGGGGATAAAAGGGTGTGATAAATAGACAGTAACTCTTCCCCAGTGGGTGGGATCTAGGTGCAGAGAATCAACAAACAATATAAATAAGTGTTTTTAGAGATAAATACCATGGCTAAAACAGGATAACTGGATAGACAGTGTGTTTGGGGATGGGGTGGGGTAAAGATTTAGATGCAGTTATCAGGCAAGACCTTTCTGAGCTGAAGTCCAAATGGAAAACAAGAGAAGAATCTCTCAGGATGGGAAGCAGCAAAGAAAACGAGTTGGATGTGTTCAGAGAATGCAGAAGTCAACTAGAGCAGCTGTGGCCCAGGGCACCAGGACTTAGGAAATATGGCAGGATGGACTAGCAGAGGTCTTATAATACAGGGTCTCATATGCCACGTCAAGGATGAATTCTAAGTGGCATAGGAAACTCTTGGAGGGAGTGATATATACCATGTTTTAAAATAACAAAACCACTTATGTTTTTAAAAGACTGTATTGGGTGCTGTGGTATCAGTCATTTGTATGGCAGCAGGAGTGGAACCTACTCAACCTTGAATTGTTTTATTATTTTTTCTAATCAGACTGTATGCTTGTGTATTTTAGTTTGTGACTTACATTGTTTAATTCAAAATATGTATCTTTTTTTTTTAAATTCTAAATATACATGCAGACTAAACGAGGGAATTGAACTTGATCAATTATTTTCAATGAGCAGCATGAAGCTGTGTAACCATACCTCCAGAAGGGATTATCAAAATTAGCTGAAGAACATTTTTCCAAACTACACAAGAAGAGGCCTAATAAAATACAGCTTTTAAAATTGAAAATTACTGCCCTGGCCAGTTTGGCTCAGCGTTGTTAGCCTGCGGACCAGAGTCCTGGGTTCGGTTCCCTCTAGGTGCACGTACCAAAAAAATAATTATAATAAAATAAACGTCAATGTAGATTCTTTATCAGAACTGAGGACAGGGTTGGTTTCATATCCACGCCTCTGAAGTCTTGCTCAATGCCTTGTACATTGTGGAGGTACTGAAGATTTTAGACTTTACTAGATTTTTAGCACCATTTCTAAGAGGTAGAATAGTGTAAGGTTTAAAAATATGGATGTTTAAATTCTAGAAATATATAAAAATACATCCAGGGTGTGATGTGTAGTATTTGTTTCAAAATACTATGGAAGTAAGGAATGGGTGGTGTTTCTGTGTCTGGCATGCAAAGAAGCCAGCAGCTGCACAGATAGGTCCTTGGAGGTCACGCTCTGGGGATGCCCTTGAAACAGATGATCAGGAAGGAAAGTAAAGAGCACTTGAAGAGCACCAGGCAGAGAAATTCTGGTCAAGATGGCGGTGAAGGTAAATGTGGTACTCACATCCTACCTCAACTACAGAACGACCATCATTCAGAATCACCTGAAATCTAGCCAAACAAAAGTCCTACAACTCAGGATATAAAGAACAGCCACATGAAGACTGTAGGAAGGACAAAGATGCACCATGGGCTGGCCCCATACCCACGTTTGGCACATAAAAATCAGAAGGGATATCTCAGCTGCGGAAATGCTCACCGAGGAGTGAGGGGTCCCAGCCTCACACCATGCTCCATACCCCAGGGTTCCAGTGCCAGGAGGAGAAGTCCTCATAATTTCTGCTGTAAAAACTAGTGGGTAGTGTGACTAACTGAGACAGAGGCTGCTGGAGTCCCAAGCTTTCCTCATAAAGGGTCAGAATCACTCCCTCTGTGCTGCAATTCTAGAGCAGCAGGTTGAAAGGCACCAGGGACATACGGGGAAGAACTGAATTGTTTGCCATCAGGAAGGGAGCTAGAGGGACAGTTTTCTCCCAGACAGAAGTGCTGGCAGAAGCCATTGTTTCTTTGATGAGACCTCACACACACAGACCCTGCAGGTGGGTGGGTGCCATATCTGAGTCTCCATCAACCTGGCTATCACTGTTTGCTGGACCCTAGTGATTCCCTGAGATCCTGCCCCACCCAACTTTCGATCCTACCCAAGCTGCTTCTAGTGGCTTTTCTACAGGAATGGTCTATCTTGGTTTATCCTTCAGACTTTCATAAAATCTGTCAAGCAAGCAGTATCTGGTCTGAGCATGTCTATTAACACTTGCTAAGTGCCCCAGGCCCAGCACTAGTGACATTCAGCCTTGGTTCACAGCTTGGCCAATGGTGGACACCCCCAAGTCCAGCACAAGTATCAGACATCTGCAGATCACTTTGTAGCTTGTGTCAGGTGGCCCTAGCATAACAGAGGCAGCTAAAAACCTTGGCCTGCATCTCCTGAGAGGCCAAAGAGCCAGTGCACCCAGCGGACAGCTTCAGACCACACCAAACACCACCCAACCACCTCCACAATGGACACACTCAAGGGGCAGACTCAACAGGCACCAAAGTCCCACTGAAGTAAGACCTGTTCCATGAAAAAGATCCTTGAACAGCTGATCATCCACAGCGGTCAGAGCCACTCTTCGTAGCCAATCAAACTGAAAGTAAATCCCTGAAAGTAAATCAACCTGAAAATAAATCTCTCCCATTGCCATGCCAACCGCAATTAAAGCTCAACCACAACAGGAAGGTATACAATCCCACAAGGTGAGGTATGGGGAGTGTATGCATACACACCTGAAGTGCCCAGCTCAGGTGAATAAAGAGGCTGTCCTAGTGGACCCTACAGGACACCTAATACATTAGGTCAATCTACCAAGACTAAGAAACATAGCAGTTCAATCTAATACATAAAAACAAACACGGGGAGGCTGCTAAAATGAGGAGACAAAAACATGTCCCAAATAAAACAACAGAATAAAACTGCAAAAAAAGAACTAAACAAAATCAAGACAAGCAATCTACAAGATGCAGAGTTCAAAACACTGGTTATAAGGATGCTCAACGAATTTAGCGGTAGAGTAGATGAACTTAGAATTTTAACAGCATAAAAAAGACATAGAAACCATAAAAAAATAACTAGTCAGAAATGAAGGATATACTAACTGAAATGAAGAATAATTTACAGGGAATCAACAGTAGAGTAGATAGATAAAGCCAAGAATCAAAACAGTGATTCAAAATATAAGGAAGCAAAAAACACCTAATTAGAACAGCAAAACAAAAAAAGAAATCCAAAAATTGAGGATAGTGTAAGGAACCTCTGCAACAACTGCAAGCATTCCAATAGTTGTATCATAGGGGTGCCAAAAGAAGGAGCGAGAAAGAAATTGAAAAACTATTTGAAACATAATGACAGAAAATATCCCTAAACTGGTGAAGGAAATAGATATACAAGTCTAGGAAGAATAGACAGTCCTAAACAAGATGAACCCAAAGAGGCCTTCACCAAGACACAACATAAATAATATGCAAAAGGTTAAAAACAAACAGAAAATTCTTAAAAGCAGAAAGAGAAAGAAGTTAGTTTCCTACAAGGGAGCTCCCATAAGACTGTCAGGTGATTTCTCATTGGAAACTTTGCAGGCCAGAAGCGAATGGCAAGAAATATTCAAAGTGATGAAAAGAAAGGAACTACAACCAAGGTTACTCTATCCTGCAAAGCTATCGTTTAGAAGCGAAGGTAATATAAAGATCTTCCCAGACAAGAAAAAGCTAAAGGAGTTCGTCACCACCAAACCAACAGTACATGAAATATTAAAGGGTCTTCTTCAAGAAAAAAAATTTTTTAAAGATAAACAATATGAACAACAAAATGGCAATAAATACATATTTTTCAATAATGGAATCTAAAAAACAAAATAAAGAAACAGAACAGAGACTCATAGATACAGAGAATACTTTGACGTTGCAATTTAGGAGGGTATTTGGGTCGGTGGGTGAAAAAAGTGAAGAGATTAAAAAGTGCAAATGGGTTGTTACAGAACAGTCATGGGGACATAAAGTACAGCATAAGAAATATAGTCAATAATATTCTAATAACTGTATGGTGTCAATGAGTATGAGATTTATCAAGATGATCACATAGTAAGTTATATAATGTCTAATCACTGAGGTGTTTACCTGAAACTAATATAATATTATATGTCAACTGTAATTGAAAAATAAAAAATGACTTAAAATAAAAAAAATAAAAATATAAAAGCAGGGAATACGAGGGAAAAAAAGAGTAACAGGTAGAGAGTATGACCCTAAAAGCTGTGTCCCTGGCAGGAAATAATCAAGAGTCTTTTTATCACATTTGTTGAAGGGGAAAAGGAATGTTTGTCTTGGAGCCTAAGAACAGTCCTGTTGAGTTTTTGTAACTGGGTACCATGAGGCTTCTTGGTTGTACCAGATGACCTTACTCTATATGTATTCCTGTATTCTGAAAAACATTTATTGTGTGTTGAGAAGGAAACTGAAATATCTAGAGGAAGCATTTATATGAAATATGCTGGACAAAAGGAAGAAACAAGTTTTTATTTGTTCTGTTGATCCTAGAAAAAATATGAAGCTTGTTCTGTGGTGAAGGACAAGGAAAAATTGAAATACTGCCTTAAGATTAAACATTAGAGCCCTGGCTGGTTTGGTTCAGAGGTTAGAGCGTTGGCCTGTGGACAGGAGAGTCCCGGGTTCAGTTCCCAGTAAGGGCATGTACCTCAGTTGCAGTTTGTCCCCAGACCCAGTTGGAGTCATGTGGGTGGCAACGATTCGATGTGTCTCTCTCACATTGATGATTCCCTCTCTCTCTCTTCCTCCCTCTCTCTCTCTTCCTCCCTCTCTCCTTCCTGCTCTATCTGAAGATAGATGCAAGAATGTCCTCGGGTGAGAATTAAAAGAAAAAAAAAAGATTAAAAATTAGAGGCTGGGAGATATGCTTTTCAGATTTAAAGTTCAGATGAATGCTACCTGTAGTCAGTGGCTACCCATATCTTGTTCTTCTTGTGATGGTGTGCCAGAAACTTCCAAGACCCCTTGATATCACAGCTGAGCTTGTGGTGGAGAAAGTGATCTATACAAGATCACAAACTTCTGATGCTCATTCCCCAGAAAACCAGTTCCTAAAAGTGGTTATCATAAAATGTAAATGACAGGACTCTGCTCTTTTATTATTTTTTTATTATTTTTGTTACAGATGTTGCTCTTTTTTCCCCATTGACACACTCCTCCCCATCCTCCACATCCCATACCCAGCTTTGTTGTCGATGTCCATTTTTCATGCATACATGCATATAAGTTCTATGATTGATCTCTTCCTTCCCCATCTTCTGAGGGTTGTCAGTTTGTACCCTACTTCCACATCTCTGGGTCTACCCTGTACCTCAGACTGTTATGTTCATTATATTCCACAAATAAGTGAAATCATGTGATATTTGTCTTTCTGTACTTGGCGTGTTTTGCTTACAATAATACTCTCCAGGTCTCTCCATGTTGTCTCAAAGGATAAGAGATCTTTCTTTCTTATAGCTGCATAGTACTCCATTGTGTATATGTATCACCACTTTTTATATCCATTCAGCTACTGATGGACACTTGGGCAGTTTCCAGATCTTAGCCATTGTAAATAGTGCTTCTAAAAACATGGGGGTACATGTATTCTTTCTGATTAAGGTTTCAGGCTACTTAGGGTATATTCTCAGAAGTGGGATCACTGGGTCAAATGGCAGTTCCATTTTTAACTTTTTGAGGTAACACCATATTGTTTTCCATAGTGGCTGCACAAGTCTGCATTCCCACCAGCAGTGTATCAGAGTCCCCTTTTCTCCACACCCTCCACACTTGTTGTTTGATGATTTGTTGATGGCGGCCATTCTGACAGGTGTGAGGTGATACCTCATTGTTGTTTTAATTTGCATCTCTCTGATGATTAGTGATGTTGAGCATTTCTTCATATATCTCTTAGTCATTTGCATGCCCTGTTTGGAGAGGTGTCTTTTTAGCTCCTCTGCCCATTTTTTAATTGGGATCTTTGTCTTCCTTTTGTTGAGTTGTATGAGCACTCTATATATATTGGAAATTAACCCCTTATCTGATGTATCATTGGCAATGATGCTCTCCCATAAAGTGGATTGCCTTTCCATTTTAGTAGTTGTTTCTTTTGCTGTGCAGAAGCTTTTGACTTTGATGTAGTCCCATGTGTTCATTTTCTCCCTTGTTTCTGTTGCTTAGGGGATGTATCAGTGAAAATTCTGCTGGGTATGATGTCTGAAACTTTGTTGCCTACATTTTCTTCTAGAATTTTTATGGATTCATGAGTCACATTTTATCCATTTTGAGTTTATTCCTGTGTATGGTGTAAGTTGATGGTCTAGTTTCATTTTTTTTGCATGTAGCTGTCCAATTTTTCCAACACCATTTATTTAAGAGGCTGTCTTTACTTCACTGTATACTCTTGCCTCCTTTGTCAAATATTAATTGAGCATATTGCCTTGGGTCCATTTCTGGGTTCTCTATTCTGCTCCATTGATCTATCTGCCTGTTCTTGTGCCAGTACCAGGCTGTTCTGATTATAGTGGCTTTCTAGTATAACCTGAAATATGGTAATGTGATCCCTCCAACTTTGTTATTTTTTTTCAAGATTGCTGTGGCTGTTCAGGGTCTTTTTTGGTTCCATATGAACTTCTGAAGTATTTGTTCTAGTTCTGTGAAGTATGTTGTTGGTATTTTGATGGGGATTGCATTGAATCTATGGATTGCTTTGGGTAGTATGGACATTTTAATGATGTTAATTCTTCCAATCCATGAACAAGGTATGTGCTTCCACATTTTTATATCTTCCTCTATTTCTTTTTTCAATGACCTGTAGTTTTCTGCGAATGGGTCCTTTATTTCTTTAAATTTATTCCTAGGTATCTTAATTTTTTTGCCACAATGGTAAATGGGATTGGTTTTTTACTTTGTTTCTGTGAGTTCATCATTGGTGTATAAGAATGCCGTCAATTTCTGGATGTTAATTTTTTATCCTGCTACTTTGACAAATTCATTTAAGTCTAGTAAATTTTTGATGGAGTATTTGGGGTTTTCTACGTATAGTACCATGTCATCTGCGAATAATGACAGTTTCACTTCCTCCTTTCCAATGTGGATCCCTTTTATTTTTTCCTTCCATATGATTGCTGTGGATAAGACTTCCAGTACTATGTTAAATAAGAGAGGCAAAAGTGGGCATTGTCTTGTTCTTGTTCTTTAGTAAAATGCTTTTAGTTTTTGCCCATTGAGTATGATGTTGGCTGTAGGTCTTTCATATATGGCCTTTATTATGTCAAGATATGATCCCTCTATTCCCAGATTGCTGAGCATTTTTATCAGAAGTGGGTGCTGAATTTTGTCGAATGCTTATTCAGTGTCTATTGTTTATGTGGTATATCACATTTACTGATTTGTGAATATTGTACGAGCCTTTCATCCCTGGGATGAATTCCACCTGGTCATGGTAAAAATTTTTTTTGATGCATTGCTGGATTCGATTTGCTAGGATTTTGTTCAGGATTTTGGCATCTATGTTCATCAGAGATATTGGCCTGTAGTTTTCATTCTTTGTAGTGTCTTTTTCTGGTTTTGAAATTAAAATTATGCTGGCCTTATTAAACAAGTTTGGAAGTCCTCCTTCTTCTTGAATTTTTTGAAATAGTTTGAGAAGAATGGGTATTAGTTCTTCTTTGAATGTTTGGCAAAATTCCCCCATGAAGCCGTCTGGGCCTGGGCTATTGTTTGCTGGCAGAGTCTTGATTACACGTCAACTTCTTTTGTTGGTCTGTTCAAGTTTTCTATCTCTTCCAGGTTCAGTTTTGGGAGACTATGTGTTTCTAGGAATTTGTCCATTTGGTGTAAATTGTCAAATTTGTTGCAGTATAATTGCTCATATTTTTTAACAATCCTTTGTATTTATGTGGTGTCAGTTATTATTTCTCCTCTTTCATTTCTGATTTTGTGTATTTGGGCTCTCTCTCTTTGTTTCTTGGTGAGTCTAGCTAAGGGTGCATCAATCTTGTTTATCTTTTCAAAGAACCAGCTCTTTGTTTCATTGATCCTTTGCATTGTTTTCTGGGTCTCTATGTCATTTATTTCTGCTCTGATCTTTATTATTTCCTTCCTTCTACTTGCTCTGGGGTTTTCTTTTTGTTTGCTTTCTAGTTCTTTAAGTTGTGAGGTTAGATAGTCTATTAAAATTTTTTCTTGTTTCTTGAGATAGGCCTGTAGTGCTATGAACTTCCCTCTCGTAACTGCTTTCGCTGCATCCCACAGATTTTGTGTTGTGTGTTCATTTTCATTGGTTTCCAGGAAGTTTTTAATCTCTTCCTTGATCTCCTCGGTAACCCATTCATTGCTTAATAACATGCCTCCATGTGTTCAAAAGTCTTTGCATGTTTCTAGTTTCATGCCATTGTAGTCTGAGAAGATGCTTGACATGATTTCAATCTTCTTGAACTTGTAGAGACTTAGTTTGTGTCCTATCATGTGGTCTATCTTTGAGAATGCCCCATATGCACTTGAGAAAATGTGAATTCTGAAGTTTTGGGGCATAATTCTCTGTAGATATCTATTAAATCCATTTGCTCTAGTGCTTCATTTAAAGTCTCTATTTCCTTGCTAATTTTTTATCTAGAGTATCTATCCAGTGATGTCAGCAGGTGTTGAAGTCCCCTGCTATGATTGTATTGCTGTCGATTTCTCCTTGGAAGTTCTCCAGAAGATTTTTAATATATTTTGGTGCTCCTATATTGGGTGCATATATGTTTACCAAGGTTATATCTTCCTGTTGGAGAGATCCTTTCAAATATTATGTACTGACTTTCTTTGTCTCTAGCTATGGCCTGCATTTTGAAATCTATTTTATGAGATATAAGTATTGCTACCCCGCCTATTTTTTCCTTTCCGTTTTCTTGGAAGATTTTTTTCAATCTCTTCATTTTCAACCTACATGAGTCTTTTGTTGTGAGGTGGGTCTCTTGTAAACAACATATAGATGAGTCATGCTTTCTTAACCAATCAGCTACTCTGTGTCTTTTTATTGGAGCATTCAATTCATTTACATTTAAGGTGATTATTGATATGTACTTATTTATAGCCATTTTTGTTTAATGTGGTTATATTTTTCTTCCTATTTCTTCTACTAATTACAGTAGTCATTTTAACATTTCTTGCAATGCTGGTTTGGTGCTAATATATTCCCTTAGCCTTGTTTTTTTGTCTGGGAAGCTCTTTATTTGACTTTCTATTTTGAATGACAGCCTTGCTGGGTACAGTAGTCTTGGATTCAGATCCTTGTTTTTCATGACCTTGATTACTTCATGCCATTCCCTTCTGGCCTGTAGTGATTCTGTGGAGAAGGCAGCTGAGAGCCTTATGGGGGTTGCTTTGTAAGTAACCTGTTGCTTATCTCTTGGTGCCTTTAGGATTCTTTGTCTTTAATTTTTGGCATTTTAATTACTACATGTCTTGGTGTGGGCCTGTTTGGGTTCTTCTTACTTGGGGTTCTCTGGGCTTCTTGAACTTGAATGCCTTCTTCCTTCACCAAATTAGGGAAGTTTTTTGTCACTATTTCTTCAAATATATTCTCTAACCCTTGCTCATTTTTTCTTCTTTGGGGACTCCTATGATGTGAATATTATTATGTTTCCAGTTGTCCCACAGTTCTCTTAAGCTGTCTTCCTGTTTTTTAATTGTTTTTTCCTTTTGGTTTTCTGATTGGTTGATTTTTTTCTGCCCTGTCTTCTAATTCACTGATCCAGTCCCCAGCTTCCTCTACTCTGCTGTTAGGTTCTTCCAATGTGTTCTTTATTTCTGCTATGTCATTCTTCATTTCTTCTTGGTGGTTTTTCATTTTCAATTGGGTGATTTTCAATGTTTCTATGTCTTTACTCATGGCGTTGATTTCCTTACTCATGCTGTTGAGCTTCCTGAAGATCATGGCTCTGAATTCTACCTCTGATAACTTGCTTAACTGCATTTAATTTATCTCATCTTCGGTAAGGTCTCTTGTTCTTTCATTTGGGATTTGTTACTTTCTTTCACCATTTTGGCTATCTCAGTGGGTTTTGGAGCCTGCCAAATTTTCCCTGTGGGTGTTGTTGTTCTATGTTTGTGGCTCCCTCTACTGGGTTTGGATGAGGGTGGGAGGACCCGGGTTAAACACCACTGTCAAGTCTTAGTTTCCTGTATAGATTTGCAAGCCCAGGAAAGGTTCACTTATCCTGTAGCTTTTTACCTGGACCCTATTAGTCACAGTTACTTGAAGAGCCTTGGTTTCTCAGTTGAACGAAAAACTCCCTCAGGTGTTCTGCATAAAAGGATTTCCCGAGGATAAGGCAGATGCGAGTTGTTAATGAGCCTCAATTTGTATTTCAATGGTCCACCTAGGTGGGGCTGAATCTCCGAGGGAGGGGCCACCGCCTCTCCCCCGAGCCCAGGGAAGGAGTAAAATGGCCACCGTCCTGTGTGGGTGCAACTCAGCAAAAGCTCTGAGTGCTCTCAAAATCCCAAGTGTCCCACAAAGTTCCAGTCCGATCCGGTCTCCTTCTACCGGAGCCTAAGGTGAGTGGCTGTGGCTGTTTTAGAGCACTGTCTCAGCCCTCTGTTCTGTGGAGGAGGCTTGAAATTTTAACCCCAAGGACACTGCTCACAGTTAAGACCTCTGCTGTCCATGGGCTCCCAGTCCCCCTCTTGCACCTCCACAATCCTACCAGGATTGATTCAGCGCCCCGGTTATATGGTCCTCACAAGCTGCTTTTCTGTTGCTTTTTCCTGACGATTTGTCTTTATTTTAGTTGTAATTCCAGTTTGGTTCTGGGAGATGGTCTGTGTAGCTGCCATTCACTCTGCCGCCATTTTGGAATCTCAGACTCTGCTTTTTTAATTATGTTTGTTCCCAGAATATTTGCAGTAGAGGCTAAGGATTTAACTCAGAATAAACCAAGACTTCTCAATCAAGAAGAAATTATAAATGGGACTAAATTCACTGATAAGGGTGCACTTACGTAAAATTCTGGACATTATATGTTAGTTCATATAGGTGGAGTTATCTCAGCTTACTTGGTTGAATGAATAAAATGAGACTCAATGCTGACTTACATATAATAAAGTTGAAATGTCACAGCTTTCCTGGCATGATGGGGAAGAGGAAATCCAAAAGATTATTTAGAGTGACAAAAATTGGTAGTGGACTTATCACATGTGATCTGCACACCCACCCTAATCCTCATACAGTCCTATAGCAAATGAGATCTAGTCAGGAGACAGAACCACATTAGAGTCTTGAACAGGAAAATTTTATCATAAAGAATTATTAACTAATAACAGAAGATGAACTACTAAGGGGAAAAATGAAACCTCTAAAGAAGACATGAATAAGCCCACGCTGGGTAGCTCAGTTGCTTAGAGCACTGTCCTGATATGCTAAGGCTGCGGGTTCGATCCCTTGTTAGGGCATATAAAAGAAGCAACCAATGAATGAATAAATAAGTGGAATAATAAATTAATCAATCTCTCTCTCTCTCATCAATAAATAAAAAAATTTTTAAAAAGAATACTGGGATTAAAAGAATGAATGGAATAGCCATTTCCAGTAGGGCGGAGGTCAACTAAGATAAATTTGGAAGAGGGCCTCTCTTCTCCAGCCACTCATTACCTAAGACTTAGCTTCAGACTTTGTTGGAGGCAATGTGGCTATTGCCTACTGGACAGCAGAGAAGCTCACTGAGGTGTCACAGGTCAAGGCAGAAAGCTAGAAAAACTTGCTGGGACCTGCTAGCTGGGGCACCAGTAAAATTAGTTAGAAAGTCACCCAGTAGCATTCCAGTAACACTTACTACAGTGGTCCCCCCTAATCCACAGGGAATAGTCATCCAGTGGATGACTAAATCTGAAAATCATACTGAACCTTATATATATTATGCTTTTTCCTATACATACATATCTATGATGAAGCTTAATTTATAAATTAAGCACAGTAAGAGATTAACAACAATAACTAATAAAGTAGAACAACTACAATATGTGAATGTGGTCTCTCACTCTCTCTCCAGTAATTTTTATATTTTTCAATCTAAACCTATTCCCGAATCTGTGTCACCATCCATAACTTGCAGTAAATGGCTTGGTGTCACTCATTTCAGGGGATCCCTTGCTGAAGTCTCCATATAGGCCCCATATCTGGTATAACACGTTGCTGTCAGTTGGAACACATTTTCTGTTCAGGTCTCCCCCACTAATGCAATGTCTTTTCTATCTTAACTAAGCATTGATCACACACTGTGGCCATAACTTTTGCAGTTTAAGGTACAACAGCAAAACCAGCACCAATTTATGTTTTCTTCTTCACAGTTTCATGAATAAAAGATTAATATTACTGTAGATCTTAGCAACCTCAGGATGATTTTTTTTTTTTTTTCATTTCTTATGTCAAGAAGTTTCACCTTTTCACCTAAAGAAAGCACTTACAGCTTCTCTTTGGCACATCTGAATTGCCGGCATCATTGCTCTTGTGCTTTGGGACCATTATACTAAGTAAAACAAGGGTTACTTGAACACAAGCACTGAGATACCATGACATTAGATTTGATCACCTAGATGGATACCCAGTGACTAACAGGCAGGTAGTGTATATAGCCTGGATACACCGAGCAAAGGGATAATTCACATCCCAGGTGGGATGAAGCAGGAAGATGCGAGATTTCATCATACTACTTAGAACAGCACACAATTTAAAACTTATGAAAGGCTTATTTCTGGGATTTTCCATTTAATATTTTCAGAGAGCAACTGACGACAAGTAAATGAAACTGCAGAAAGCGAAACCATAGGCGGACAAGGGGGGAACCACTGTAATAAGCTGTCTGCTCAGATTGCCAGTGACACTCACTACACAAAGTGCACTACTGAGTCTCCTACACACAACTGGCAGCCACATCATAAGAGCAAGAAGAAAACACTGAAACCAGGAAGAGAAACCCCTTCCCCTTCCAGTGTTTCTCCGGGGCCTCCTATTGAGAAGATCCGACATTGCGTCAACTGGCACAAAAAGAAAAGGGTGAATTTAGAACTGAGAGGCATTAAATTGATTACCTGTGCAGTTGGGGAATATCACAAAATAAAGGTGGTCACAAGGTGATAACTACTGAACCTGAAGAATGGATACACAAGATTATTATGCTATTCTGTTTACTCTGTATATTTGAAATTTTCAATAATAAAATGGTTTTTTTGGTTTTGGTTTCCTAAAGCATGGGCTCTGGAGTCAACATGCCTGACTTCAGATCCTGACCACTAACTGGCCAACTATTTTAGGGCTCTGTTTATTTTAATAATAGTACCTACCGCATTAAGAGTATATAGGGAGGATTGAAGCAGATATTGCATTCAAAGCAATTAGTGCAGAGCTAGTATGTTCTCAATAAATCTTAGCTATTATTACTATTTGTATTATTTATTGGTGCTGAGAGTTTTAATTTTTTTTTCTTTACTGATTTTAGAGAGAGAAGAAGGGGGAGGGAGAGAGAGACAGAAACATCGATTGGCCACCTCCTGCATGCCCCACACTGGGGATTGGGCCCACAACCTGGGCACGTGCCCTGAATGGGAATTGAACCAGCGACCTCTGGGTGCATGGGATGATGCTCAACCAGTGATCCACATTGGCTGGGCGACAGTTTTAATTTTTAAGATGCATAATATTTGTACCACACCATAAACATCCACAAAAACAGAACTTGGTAATTCATAAAAAAGTATTCGATAGATTCAGGTGGTTTGACATTTACAATGTTACATATAGATTTGTCATAAATTTGTCCTTCAAATAATAATTTACCTTATCCTTGATTTTGTCAGTTCTAGCATCCAAAGGTTGGTTTTTATTTTGATCCTGATTACATTTTCTATTTCCTCCACCTGAGCTTATACTTTTAGTTTGTCCCACGGAACTGGAAGCAGTAGTGGATAGTACAGATGTGTTGATCCCAGACACAGATGATGTACTGTTTCCATTTATTGACCCATTTACACCTTGAAAATAAAAATAAAGATGTTTATACAATAGAATTTATTCAACCACATAAAAGAATGAATGATACTATGCTACAATGTGATGAGTCTCAAAAACATAATGCAAAGTGAAAGTAGCCAGATACAAAAGGTCCCAAATTGTATGATTTGATTTATGAGATATTCACAATACATAAATCCTTTTGGGGTGATATAAATGTCTTGAAACAACATGGAGGTAATGGCTGAACAACTATGTAAATCCATAATATGCCAATGAATTATTCACTTTAAAATGGGTAGTTTTATGTTTATGTGATTTTCACTTCAACTTTTTAAAATGTTTAAAAAGATCATTAAATTCAAACACTCATCCTTTTAGAACAAAATCCCCCAAACACTACCTCAAGTGAAAAGATAATAATAAGCCACCTTAAGTGCTATTATAATTTGCAAATGATAGTCTAACAACAGTTAACAACAGAAATATTAATTATCATTTAAGAGAAGAGGAATACTAGGATATGAGTTTTAATAAACTTAATGCTTAATTACAGAAGAAGTAAAATATTATATTGGGTTACATAAAAAAATATAGCGAGATACAGAGAAAAAAGAAGCCATGTTTGGAGTTAGAAGGCCTGGGTTCGAATCCTGTGTATGCTACATCAACCTGTAAGCAATATTTCCTTAAATAACTTTATAACCTTGGTTGAAAAAAAAATACTAAATGGTATTTATTGTGGGTTGCAAAATCAGAATATTTCCAATCTCAAAGAGTTATTTTAAGAATTAGCCCTTGCCAGTTTGGCTCAGAGGTTAGAGCGTTGGCCTGTGGTCCAGAGAAACCCGGGGTTTGGCTCCCACTAAGGGCATGTACCTTGGTTGTGGTTTGTCCCCGGCTCTGGTTGGGTCGTGCGGATGACAACCACTCGATGTGTCCCTTTCACATCGATGTTTCTCTCTCTCTCTCTCTCTCTCTCTCTCTCTCTCTCTCTCCCCCTCCCACTCTATCTGAACAAAAAATGAAAAAGTGTACTCGGGTAAGGATACAAAAAAAAAAGAATTAAGCAGGACAATGTGAAAGTACCTAGCACAATGCTTTATACATGTTATTAAATGTGAACTCTACTAACAATAGGTATTGAAATAGAAGCTTTTTAATATTTCATTTAAGTCAATATGGATACCTTTTTCAGGACCATTTCGATTACTTTTTCCTGAAGTCCTTGAATGGAATGAAGAAGAATCATGATTCTGGGCTGGAGGAGCAAACAGTGGTGGAATTCCCAGCAATGGTGGAAAGAATGTTGCCCCTGTACGAGTATGAACATCTGCTGTTCGCCACCATTCTGCACCTCAAAACCGAACACCAAACAAAGAAGGAAAAAATTGGAATTAACTTTCTAATTAATGTAACAATGATTTTTATATTTTATTCCTGAAAAAAAAAAAGTTTAAGTTTCAACTTGGAACAGAATTGCTAAATTACACATAGTTCTGATCATCTTTCTGATTTTAAGGTTGCTAATTAGAAGCTATACACTCATCATTCCTCTCATTAAGATAGTATCCAAGAATCTTTACTCAGCAGCCTCCTTGAGTTCAATTTATAAAGAACTAAGATAGTCTATGTTTTTAAAAATAAAATGGAAAACTTGGAATATTAAAGATTTATTTGTCTCTGATAACTTATACCATAATTTTCTAAAATACTAAAGAAACAAAATATTTAAGACTATTGCAATTTATTTTGACATCTTAGAATTTAAGGTTATATCTACAAACAGTGATAAAAATTTCCCCAAATTATATACAATATAGATCCGGCTCTGATAAATCAGGTTGTTTAAATAATAATAAAAAAACTACTGTAGTCCAGTATACCTCAAATGCACTTATGAAAAAAAATATTCTATACTCAAACAAAAACATAAAGACAGTAAAATCAGTAAGCCTTTTTTTTTTTTTCTTTTCTTTTTTGTGAGGGACTAAGATGGAAAAGGGCTCAAAGATTTCAAAACATGTAAGTCACCTTAAAATACAAAAGATTTCTGAAGTTTCTCCCCTTAAAGTTAATGGAAAAACTTTGGTCATGATGCCTCTCATAAATTACAAATAATAATGATTGTTTTATCACTACAAAATGACTAAACGTAGAAATCACCAAATGCAATTTAGATGTTTAAACTGTGGCTCGCGGTTAACTTTTAAAAAGGAGAGAAGCCAAATTTTATAGAATACATTTTTCAAGGAAGAGTGAAGATTTGGAATAATCCAAAGGAAAGTCTTATATTGTTCCTTCTAAAATCTCAGACATAATCTTTTCCAACTGACTAACCTCCTAGATTACCAAATTAGTTTTAACCTTTGAGGCTAATCTTATATGCAATATTTTTCATCGACTGTTAACAACTATAAGGAAATTAGAGGGAAAACCCCCAATAATATAGCATGAGAAAATTTCATTATTGTGAATATAAATATTACATGGTCTTTGGAGCTTTTCTAGGAATATTACTCTCCACTAAAACTACGATGTAAAGCAATGTGCACCTTCATTATCTAATGGTAAAACCTGTGTGTTTGCTTTTTTTTTTAAATAGTGACATGTTCATGGTGGCTGCCATTTTCAAAGGTCGAAAAAAAACAGTATAAACAGAAAACTACAAAAGCTATTCTTCTGCACTGCAGGAAGGCGCTGCTAGTGAAATGACACCAATGTCTATTCAGCAGTGCCTGAATGATGGGAACTCAACCAAGAATAAATACACAAAAGCATTAATCATTTATCTACTGTTTAGATGAAAGAAGTGTATTTAGATAGGAAGAAAAACTGTGTTTTGGGCTTATATCAGCACAGTTGGAATTTATTGTTATTTATAGGTTTAAAACCTATGTTCCACAGCTGACAAAAGGGACTGAGGTTTTCCAAAGATATTTATATTATTTAATAGAGTCTATAATGACAGCATTACAGTTGAATGTATAAGACTTTGTAAACAATCAACAAATTGGTAATCAAAGTGTAGTAAGATTCAAATATTTTAGACATAAACTCAGAAAAAATACAAAAATGTACTTTAGAATGTCAATAGTACACAATAGGGACTAAGAAAAAAAGGAAAATGTGTGTAATAAATAAGCTAACACCACAAGTAATAAAATATGAGTAAATAAGGTCAGTTGAATAAAAAATGGTAGGGCTTCTGATTACAAGCTTTAAAAATGTCGCCTGGCCAGTGACTAAGTGGATTGAGCGTCCTCCCATGGACTGAGAGGTCCCCATTTGATTCCCGGTCAGGGCACAGGCCTGAGTTGCGGGCTTGATCCCCAGTAGGGGGCATGCAGGAGGCGGCCAATCAATGTTTTTCTCTCACATGGATGTCTCTATTTCTCTCTCCTTTCCTCTCTCTTTCAAAAAAAATCAATAAAAACATATTTGAAAAATGTCTAATATTTCATAAGGAGCAATAAAATTTTTGTTAAGTGAGAGCTTATTTATCTTCCAAATTGAAGAAAGTGAAAAAAATTTAGTCACTCACAAACTAGCTTGTTTATAATGTGATATATACAAAATAAGGATTATATAAACCAGCACGTGATGAATTTCTAAATGTATTCAAAGGAGATAACAGCACAGAAGCAACATATCATATTCAACTGGAAGATTCTAATACTTCAGTGGCCACATTAAATCTCAATTTGAACCTAGAAGATATGGTAGAATTTAAAAATAATTCATACTTGAGAGCCAGGTACTTCATAAAATACACAGTAATATAATATAAAAATATAATAACCAAAAATTATATATTTTAAAGGAATCACCATGAAATACAATTTCAATATTAAATAATTTTATTATACTAATGTCTATTAAATATTGCATCTGTTGATTTAATCATCTGAAATGCAGAATAACTTATATGTCCATAACATTTTAAAATAAATTCTTACTTAAAATTCCTAGTAATTTCTTCCCTGTATGTTTTCATTTCTTTATTAGGTGATTTAAAAAACTGCAATTTGATTATCCTTTTGAATAAAGCCAACTACAGAGAATTTAAATTTGTTATTATACCAAACCTACAACTTAAATAAGTCCCCTAAAACTAGGCATAGTCTCTGGCAAAATAAAATTCTTCTATAGTCATACTTTTATCATTAAATACTGTGTCTTGTAACTGTTTGTTAATCCATTACCTAAAAACTATAAACAACATAACATATACTATGTTAGTGTATTTTTCAGTGCTTGGCCTAGTGCACAGAACGTGGTAAATGCTCACAGAACTATGTACAATAAATAAGCGAGTGAAAAGTTTATGTAGGTTAGGGGAAATAAATTTTTTTCTATACAGTGGAAGTATCAACATTGTTGAAGTCCAGGTAAATAATTCTTTATACTTGTTAACCATTATTCCAGTGCAGAATGAATTGGATTTTAATAATACAGCAATTACACTGTTGTTTAGAAATGCTCAAAAGTAATTTTATAATAAACCATAATGAAACAAAAAAATTTTAAGATACCAGTAACTGTCTATATTAATATCACCTATTTTGATTTTTATTCAGCAATCCTATATTTCAAAAAATCTCTACTGAATGCTCATCTTGCTAAACAACCATTCTAGAAATTACATTTCTACTAGCATTGTTAAAACAAATGTTAAGACTTAGTTTAAAACTTTAACTTTCTACTCACACTACCCCTCCTCACCATCCCCTCTCTTCTAGACAATTGAAATAAAGGAATAAAATCATTCAAAAAACAGTACTTAAAATAAACAGTTAATCATCTTTCCATTCTATATAAATATACCTAAAGAAACACTTCACAATGTATTTCCCATTAAAGTGGGCAAGAGAAAATAATAATGATAGCTACAATCATGCACTGATGAGGTGTGCCAAACACTGCACTCAGCACTCAATAGGGCTTATCTCCTTTAATCTTCACAGGACCGAAAACTATGGCTGAGAGGTCAGATTACTGGTTCAAGGTCGCAGCTAAAATGCAGCAAAGCCAGATTGAAATTTAGGTTTATTTGTGTCTACTTTCATGCTCTAATTTTTAACATCCCTCACTAAAGTAAAACTAATCACTAGAAACACTTCAAGTTTAGACTTTCAAAATAATATAACAAAACAAATTATAGCATGTTTGTGTAAATTAACCTTTAATTGGTGTTCTACCGAAGTCCTGAATTCTCATAATTTGTAGAATTTGGGATAATTCTGGTCTTCCTGCCATGTGTGTGGTGCAAATACATAGTTGTTTTGATTGATTATTAAAAAAATAGATAGAAATTTCAGAGCCAAGCTTATCTTCCTGACAAAGTGCAGAAAAGTGAGAACTCAAAATAAAAGTATAGAGATGTTCATTATAAGAACTGGATATTAGTTTTCCAGTATAAGTTATTTTTTCAAAAATCAAAGCTGAAAAAAAATTTCATCAAACACTACCCTTACAATACGTACACCTTTCAAAAAAAAGCATGAGGAAAACTTGGCCTAATTTAACTTTTGGTGCAGATGCCTATTTCTCTAGGTAAACACTTCAATACTTAACTAACTGCACTGGCACTGAGCACTCGTAGTGCGGGTTTCTTTGCGCATGATAAATAGGATTGAGCAAATTCTTGCACAAGAGTTTTAATATACCAGGCATTAGACTATTTTTTGTTGTTGTTGTTCAATTTACTAAACAAATTACTGATTGAACATTTTCAAGCTTTCCTCCTTTCCTTGAACACTGTTTGTAACAGATGTTTACCTGGAAAAGACGCTAGTTGGGGATGTGCGGCTAAGGCTGTGGGTGTACCAAGTGTCCCCAAACCACCAAATTCTGAATGCCCTGAGCTGGCTGAATGTAGACCAAAGACTGGGTGGCTGACCATTGGGAAGGCACTCGACACTGTGGACAGGTTAAACGGTTGATCCCCAGCTGCTCTGAATAAATGTCCTGGGAGGGAAAAGAACACACTTAAAGTTGTACTATAAAAACAGAGAGATTTATCTAATTTCAGCATTTATAAATTAGATAAAATTTTATAATTTCTTACTTATTTAATTTTTAGTTTACATTTTTCTTTTGCATGTCTACTCTTCAAACCCTACAGAATAAGATGTTTCTACAACATAAAAGCACTCTAATAAATATAATTAAAATAAATGGTATAACCTTATTTACTTTGAATTTGAGAAATAATGTTTTAAGTAAATAATTTTCACTAATTATAATATTTGACCTGCAGAAGTGAGTGAACTTTCTGTTAACAAATGCACATTAATATATTATCAAATTTTTTCACTCATATGGAAAATAAAAACATCTTATTAACATAAGTCCAAAATCTGTCACCAAGTCATTACACAAATTATACAACTAGGCAATTTCCAGTTTCCATGAGCCAGAAATGAAGCTCTGTTCTTTATTCAATATCTCTTAGGTGAGGAGAATAAATAGCAAAAAGGGATTATATTCTAGCCTGATAAAGCAATGTCTAATACAACATAAAGATTTAATGAATAAACTTCCTAAGATTCTTTCTAAATGTACCCAAGGGTGTCTATCAATATAAAAATCATTTTTTAACTTTGTGATAGAAATATCATATTCAACTCAAATCTGTGATTTTTCAGTCTTTACTTTTACCCTAAAGAGAATCTAGTAGTAAATGTCATAACACCAGGTTGGAGTGTTATACAGTCAAACACACAACCTGTTTTTCATACTTTGTAGGGATTTGGCAGAAAATCTGTTAATACGTAGAAATCTTCCTTTTACTTCCAGGAAATAATTAACTTTTTTTGGCTCGATACTATGAAATCAACATCAAACCCCACAGGCTATTTTGAGAATTTACTGTGTGAAAGGTATTGTACTCTGTGTTAAAATAAAAATAAGGCTTTCTAACTATCTCCTCTGCAGTTGAACACAGTATGTTTGAAATAAATTTAAAAATGTAAGTTAAAAACAAATACTTTTTATCATTTAGTTATTAAAGATATCTGTCCTCTTTGCTTTTTTATCCCTTGAAAACCAAGAAGTCATAAAAAGGTCACATTGTGCCTTGAGAGACTATATTCTTTACTGAAATAACACTATATTTTTTATTGAAGTAATAAGATTTAAATAAATTGCATTGAGTCACAAGTATGTCTTATATCATAATACTCTCGACAATAAAGTTAAAAAAAGACAGTGATGATGAAGGGTCAAGTTTCCGCGATAACAAAGCAATAACCAGATCTCACAGGGAAGATCCTCAATGTGTCTTTGTGAGAAGACCCACAAAGGAACTGTCAGAGGGGAGGACAAGGAAAAGACACAAACTCGGGTACTGTTTCCAAGTCAGCCAATCTTTGTTTTTGTTCATCAGAGCCTAAACAGAAAATTTGTGAATTTGATACTTGTGTGTTATCAGAGTTCCAGACTGCATTAGCAATGAAGTTGAGTTAAACAAAACAGGGCATGCTACTGGGGAAAAGTGTTACTCAAATATCACTATTTTTAAGACTGCTGATAGGCCGAGAGAGAGAGAGAGAGAGAGAGAGAGAGAGAGAGATTATAGCAAATTCTCAAAAATCTAGTTAGAGTCTCTTTAAAAAAAGAGCCTGTAACACTGAGAACCAGTATTTAGTTTCACATGTGATTGCATATAAATACCCTGGTTCTCTCCAATCAATTCAACTTCCTGAATCAGATGTTCTTGATCAAATGCTTTATTTAAAAACATACTATGATCAGTTACATTTCCTTCTACATCAGTTTTCTTGATAAGCAAGGTAAACTGAACATTCTAGTTTGGGAGTTTTAGAATCATTTGTCATTTTACAAAACATTAATTCTTAAATTATATTTGCTATATATGTAACAGTGATTTAATACAAAAAAATGAGGGGTAAAGTTAAAGCTATACAAAATATAAAAATCATAACAGACGAAAATTATAAAGAGTCAGAAACTCAAAGAAATTCTTCTACAACAGCTAATAAATTGGTAGTAGGCAGCATTCTTAGAAGCATAGTTAAAACTTTAATTGTATTGTGAAGAAGTAAATGAGCTAAACCTCAGAGACACATGGACAGAAAACATGAGCAATACCTAAATGAAGCTGTCACTGTTGCAGCAATAACTGTGAACTAATTATACACTATTTGATAACAAAAAAGATATTTTCTTAACACTAAAAAGAGTGATATCCAGAAGGAACTGAGTAGAAAATATGAATAATATATGTTTATTATGGATTTGAATGAAAAAAAAAATTAGTCCTATATACAGATTACATCTGGTTCACATGAAAAAGAAATAAATAAAACCTTATACACAGAATTATATCTATGGCTGACAACATTACAATACCTTACTCTATTGTTACTCCTTCTTATAAAATTTATGGTGAAGATAGTTAAGGCATAGAAAACATCGAGTGATACGGAATCTACAGGCCCTATTGTCCCTGTTGGTGAAAAAAGATTCACTTTTGTATTTAGTAAAGAGACAAGGACCACAAAATAATTATAGTGATATCATACATTATCAAAAATATACATTTGAGACTTTCTCTGCTATATATGGACAGAGTTGTAGCACAGAAGGGAAATAATTTCATAATACATCTCCTAATTTTTACTATATTTTGTCTTTAGCAAGAATCTATAAAGCCAATGATACAAAAAATAGGTATCTTTCTTATTAAAAGGCTCTGAAACACTACATATAATTTTAGTATTGTTTTTCTACCACCTTTTAAAAATGCAGATACTAATTCCATGTAAAAATCTTCCAACATTATTGTTATCTATTCAATAGGTTCAGTAATGCAGACATTTCATGAACACACCTGTTAGGTATCAGGTGCTATATTTAGAAATTGGCATACAAGGATGAATAAGATATAATACTTGACCTCAAGGAACTCATAGTTTGACCATAAATTTAAATAGTATGACTATTTTTTATACCACAATATATAAAACAAGTTAGTTAATATTTCAATGTTATAAACTGGTGCTGTCACATACAGGACGAAGTAATAGATGCAAAATACCTAAAACAGTGTCTTATACATAATAGATATAGAATAAATATCTGATGAATGAATAAATTCATTACTCATTAAGAGCAGAAGAGACATATCCTAAGATTGATTCCAAAGACCTCCATCTGAACAGGAAGTTATCTTTAGTCTTCATGTAATTTTTAAAAAATTATTGAAAGTATTACAGATGGCCCCTTTGTTTCCCCATTGACCACCCTCCTCCTTGCTCCCACACCTCTCCTGCTTTCCTCAACCTAATATCTATTTCCTAGAAGAAAATGTAGACAGAAAAATCTCAGACATCATATGTAGCAGAATTTTCACTGATACGTTGCCTAGGGCAAGAGAAACAAAGGAAAAATTAATAAATGGGACTACATCAAACTTAAAAGCTTCTGCACGGCAAGAGAAACCAGCATCAAAATGAAAAGGGAATCCATTCTCTGGAAGAACATATTTGCCAATGATACATCAATAAGGGGTTAACATCTTCATGTAAATTTGCAAAGATGTTTCCTAGTTTCCTTTTGCCTTACTTAACCAACCCCTGGGTACTGACTTAACAAAAAAAAATTACCACTTGGCTCATTCCTCCTTGATTCAATTTAGGTTACGTTGAATCTGATCACACAAAATTCTACCACCTCCAATATCTTAAATTCTTAAGTTTTATTCTAAGCACAATTTCCACATTTCCATTTCCTTCTTTCTCAGCATGATGTCTGGTCTCTCCCAGTCTTCTACCACTCTCCTGACCCTATCGCTCCTTTCTTCTCAAGCCTAGGAAACTTATTAGAGTAAATTTATCATTCAGTGTTCAAGTCCTAGTCCTACAAGTTCATCTCTCCTTCCTTTCTCCTTTCCTCAACAATTGTTTCTTGAGCATGTATTTTTGTGCCAGGCATTTACTGGATATATAACAATAAAAGGAAACAGATATGGTCTCTGCCCTTTAAATGTAGATGAATAGACAAATAAGCAAAACACCACAAAATGCATAATTATAAACTGTGAAGAGTATTATAAATGGAATTATTAGGTGCAAAAACAGACAATAGTGGAACAATGACCTAGATACTATGAATAAAAAAGACTTCTCTAATTAATATCTCTGGACATTTAATCTGACACAAAGCATAAGAAAGAATCCTGTACAAGGACAGCATGTTTCAGATTCTTAGTTGGGAAAGAATGTTTGTATCTAAAGAAGTCAAAGGTCAGGAAGGCTAAAAGATAATAGAACAGAGTGAGAATGGTATCAGATAATTTCTTTTTAATTCTCACCCAAGGATATTTGTCCATTTATCTTCAAAGGGAGGGAGGGAGGGAGGGAGGGAGAGAGAGAGAGAGAGAAACGTTGATGTGAGAGAGACACGTCGACTGATTGCCTTCCGTATGACCCCAACCAGGACAGGGGTTGAACCGCAACCAAGATATGTGCCCTTGACCACACTTGAACCCGCGACTCATTGGTCTGCGGGCGACACTCTAACTGCTGAGCCAAACCGACCACGGCAGTACCAGATAATTTTGAAGTAGGCAGTGATTAGATCATGAGGATGTATCACTTAGGCTGAAAAGTACAAAACACCCAATTCGAAATGAGTAAAAAGGTGAATGTATTGGCTTACACAATGCAAATGCTTTTGGAAAAGACTGAAAGTTTACCAGAACCAAATTGCTCTTTTTTCTCTTGGCTCTCCATCCTCATAGAGGCCCTTTCTCCAAAGTTTGTGGGACTAAAGGTTATCCTCTTCCTCACCAGTTCCAGTAAAAATCTCAGAATGGAATTTCTTTGTCTTTGATTAGTCTGGTTTGCCTTGTGTACCCATTCCTTAACCAATCATTGTTGTGTGGGAAATACGATGTTTGGATTGGCTAGGTTGGGTCACATGCCATCCATGGAGTCCTAGTTGAACATTTTTTAAAAGAGTTATTTGTTTTGAGAGGACAACTTCAGATAATGGTAAAGTAGTAGGGAACCAGTCACATTAATCACCTATGATAAAATAGATTTGATAATAAAAACTGAATTTAAAACAAGGACAACAGAACTAAAGATACGAGAAGGCATCCAAGAGGGGACAGTTTAATCTGGAAAAATGTTAATGAGAGGGGTAAAAAGTGTGACTTTGTGGTGTTTTGGTCTGATAATGCTGTCTAAACCTCACAGTTATAACCACAGAAAACAGTGGAAGAAAAAAGAACAGGCTTATCAACTACAGGTGCCAGGGATCAGAACCCAGGGCTGAGAAAATATCAGAAACTTTAAAGGAGAAATCCTGGCAGTAAGCAAAACACAAAAAGAATAAAACCCAAATTCAGAGCTTAAACCATCCAAATGGCTAGCTATAAGTACACTGTGCATGCTGGGGAAGGACCCCAGGGGCATAGAAAGAAACATGGAGAAATCTGCTCTCGAAAGACAGGGCTACACACAGCAGATCTGTTGAGTTTGAAGTACTTCTTAAATGAATGAATTCCTTCACCAAGATTGGCCTAGATAGCAGGAAGCATGAAGTGTCAGAGTGCAGAGTCCAAAGCTGGCAGGGCAGCTGGAAATTAGAGGGTAATCTCAGAAGCAAGGAAACCACAGAAAGAAAGAGAATCATCTCTGCCTAAGTTCTTGGCTGACCTAACAATTTCCACAGGCACAAAAGAGACCCATAGGAGGCCAGCCTAGAAAAGCAGCAGTAAGAAGCCAAAAACATCACAGATTGTCATCAGTATGTTTTTTTTTTTACCACAATGTAACTCAAATGGACATAAAAATATGTTTAATGCTAAATTATTGACTTTTAAACAACTCATCAAAGAAAAAAAACAAAATTTCACCAGAATGATAATGAAGTGAAAACATCAAACACTGTGGGATACAGACATAGCAGTACTTAAAAAGGGAAGCTTATAGTATTAAATGAATATATGAGAAAAGGAGAAAGGTCTTAAATAAATAATCTAAGCTTTCCCTTTAAGAAATGAGGGGAAAAAAAAAAAAGGAGAAAATCACACCCACAAAAAAACAAAAACAAAAAAACAGAAGGAAATAATAAAGGGCCAATATCAATGAAAGAAAATTTTGGGGAAAAAAAGAAAAAATCAATGAAACCAAAAGCTAGTTTGTTAAAAAGATCAATAAAATTGATAAATCTCATCACAAAGAAAATAGAGAAAGGGTACAAATTATTAATATCAACAATGAAAGAGAAGACATCACTACTAATCCTACAGACATTTAAAGGATAACAATTTTATGCCTATATATTCAATAACTTAAATAAAATGGATAAATTCCTTGAAAGACATCAACTACCAAAGCTAATTCACGAAAAAGATAACCTGAATCATTTATATTTATATTCAAAAAGATGAATTCATGGTTTAATATCTTTCAACAACAACAATTAAAAACACACCTTCTGCCCTGGCCAGTTTGGCTCAGCGGTTAGAGCGTCGGCCTGCGGTCCGGAGAGACCCGGGTTCGGTTCCCGCTAAGGGCACGTACTTCGGTTGCAGTTTGTCCCCGGCCCTGGTTGGTCGTGCGGGTGGCAGCCACTCGATGTGTCCCTTCACGTCGATGTTTCCCTCTCTCTCTCCCTCCCACTCTATCTGTACAAAAAATGGAAAAATGTCCTCGGGTGAGGATAAAAAAAAAAAAAAAAACACACCTTCTGAGGGCTTCCGGTCAAGATGGCGGCGTAGGGAAACGCAGTATCGCGTTCTCCCACAACCATATCCAAGTTACAACAAAACTACAGAACAACCATCATCCAAAACCGCCTGAAATCAAGCTGAATGGAAGTCCTACAACTACGGAATTAAAAAAAAAAAGCAGCTACATCCAGACCGGAAGGAGGGGCGGCGGCGCGAGGGGTGGCGCGACGGGCTGGTCCCACACCCACGTGTGGCGGATAAAAATCAGGAGGCTCCCGCGGCTGGGAAGGTCCTTCCTGAGGACTGAGGGGTCCCCGTCCCACACCAGGTGCCCCGCTCAGGGTTCCAGTGCCAGGAAGAGAATCCCCATAACTTCTGGCTGGAAAACCAGCAGAAACTGAGGCTCAGGGAAGCTGACCTGGCTGGAGCCCCAGGCAGCTCCCTAAAGGGCCCGCGCACGGACTGGTCGGACTCTCTCCCTCTAAGCTCGGAGGGGAGGCAGCTCGAGGGGCACCAGAGAAATACAGGGAAGAACTGAGCTGTTTGGCACTGGAGCGAGCTGGAGAGGGGGCTTTCTCCGGGACAAACGTGCTGTCAGAGGCCTTTGTTCCTTTGGTGGGCCCTTCCCTGGGGCGGCAGACAGTCGCCATATCTGGGACTCCAGCAACCTGGCTCACACTGGTAGCCCCGCCCTGCTGACTCCCTGAGGCCCCGCCCCGCCCCTCCCCGCCCCACACAACTTTCAAGCCCACCCAAGCTGTCGCTACTTGCTTAACCATAGGATTGGCCTGTCTTGGATCCTGCTTCAGGTTTTTCCTAAATTCTTTCAAACGAGCAGCATCGGGTCTCAGCGAGCCCCATACCTCTCATTAAGTAATACACAGAAACAAACACAGGGAGGCAGCCAAAATGAGGATACAAAGAAACAGGTCCCAAATGAAAGAACAGAACAAAACCCCAAGAAAAGAACTAAGCGAAATGGAGATAAGCAACCTAACAGATGCTGAGTTCAAAATACTGCTTATAAGGATGCTCAATGAACTCAGTGAGGGCCTCAAGAGCATAAAAAAGTACCAGTCAGAAATGATCGCTGCACAGTTAGAAACGAAGGAGGCTTTAACTGAAATAAAGAATAATTTACATAGCTTCAATAATAGAGTACGTAAATCCAAGGAGCAAACCATCGATTTGGAATATAAGGAAGCAAAAAACGCCCAACCAGAACAGCAAAAAGAAAAAAGAATCCAAAAAAATGAGGATAGTGTAAGGAGCCTCTGGGACAACTTCAAGCGTGCCAACATTCGCATCTTGGGGGTGCCGGAAGGAGAAGAGAGAGAACAAGAAATCGAAAACCTGTTTGAAACAATAATGGCAGAAAACTTTCCTAACTTGGTGAAGGAAACAGACATACAAGTCCAGGAAGCACAGAGAGTCCCAAACAAGATGAACCCCAAGAGGCCCACACCAAGACACATCATCATCAAAATGCAAAAGGTTCAAGACAAAGAGAGAATCCTAAAAGCAGCAAGAGAAAGGCAGCTAGTTACCTACAAGGGAGTTCCCATTAGGCTGTCAGCTGATTTCTCAAAAGAAACTTTGCAGGCCAGAAGGGAGTGGCAAGAAATATTCAGAGTGATGAAAACCAAGAACCTACAACCAAAATTACTCTATCCTGCAAAGCTGTCATTTAGAATCGATGGACATATAAAAACTTTCCCAGACAAGAAAAAGTTAAAGGAGCTCATCACTACCAAACCGTTATTATATGAAATGATGAAGGGTCTTTTTAAAGAAAAAGATAAAATGTATGAACAAACAAAATGGCAATGAATACATATCTATCAACAATGGAATCTACAAACAAAATGAACAGGAAGAACAGGAACATTCTCATAGATACAGAGAACATTTTGTTGGTTGCCAGTTGGGAAAGGGGTTGGGGGAATGGATGAAAAAGGTGAAGGGATTAAGAAGCACAAATTCATTGCTAGACTGACAAACCTCAAAGGGAAAGGGGTTGGGGGGGTGGGAAGAAATAAACCAAAGAACTTATATGCATAACCAATGGACACGGACAATAATTTGGGAAAAGGTGGGAGGGGGGCGGAGTGGGGAGGAGGGGGTCAATGGGGGAAAAATGTGGAACATCTGTAATACATTTTACATCCAACAATAAAGATGTGGAAAAAATTAAAAAAAAACAAAAACAAAACAAAACACCTTCTAAGTCCAGATAACTTCACTGGTGGAGTCCACCAAACATTTAGGAAAGAAATAATGCCAATTCAATATAAACTTTTCTTTTTATCCTCACCATAGGACATTTTTGCATTATCTTCAGACAGAGCGGGAGGGAGACAGGGAGGAAGAGAGAGAGAGAAACATCAATGGGAGAGAGACACATCAAGTGGTTGCCACCCACATGACCCCACCTGGGGCCGGGGACAAACTGCAACTGAAGTACGTGCCCTTAGCGGGAACCGAACAGGGGACTCTCTGGTCTGTGGGCCAATGCTCTAACTGCTGAGCCAGACCGGCCAGGGCTCAATATAACTTTTTGCACAAAAGGTTTTCAAGAAAGAGAGAATGGTTAACTGAGTCAATTCTGCCAAAAGGGTGAATGAGATGAGGACAGGAGTGGCTTTGGTGAGGGTTGAAATATACATGAAAGACAAGAAGAAGGAGAAAGCATATGCAACTGTATCTTTTGAGAAGTTTCGCTATAAAGCAAGGCAAAAAATAGGGCAACAGTCAGCACAGCATTTGAGGTGAAAAGGAATTTTTGGTATACACTGTTTTTTAGGATGGAAGATACTAAGAACATGCTTTTATACTGATGGATGTGATCCAACAAATGTAAAAAAGTTAATGATACTATATAGAAAAAATGAAGTCCTTCAAAAGTCTTTTAAATCCTTAAAAAGAGTCCGGCCAGTGTGGCTCAGTGGCTGAGCATCAACCTATGCACCAAGAGGTTGCTAGTTTGATTCCCGGTCAGGACACATGCCCTGGTTGTGGGCTAGATCCCCAGTGGGGAACATGTAGGAGGCAGCCAATTGATGTTCTTTCTCATTGATGTTTCTATCTCTCTTCCCCTCTCACCTCCTCTCTCTCTCTAAAATCAATAAAGAAAAAAATAATAATAAATCCTTAAAAAGAAACAATACATATTTGCTATTGTCTGTGACAATTAAGAGCTCTATTATTTTGAGTTACGCATTTATTCTATTTGGTTTAATTTATATTGCTACACAGAACAGTTATAGTAAGTATTCATGAGCTATTAGATACACTAGTGAAATACTGTTTTTCTGAATAAAAGAACTGTTGAAATTAGAATAAAGCTCAAATATATGTATCAGAAGTTTATTATAATACACAGGTGGGGAAGTATGGTGGAGGGCTATCACCAGATGAGCTCAAATGGGTAGATAATTGGCTCACTTAACATTTGTTCCAACCTCCTATTAGTGTACCTTCCTGTGATGCAGAAGCTGGGCAGTTAAAAACCAGTCTTTCTTGCAGCCAGGATCCTGGATATAATTTAGATTCTGCCAATCATATATATTTGGAAAGAATTAAAAACACAGTTAAGCTGGCAGGCTGGCAGCACATGAAGTATCCTTTTTGCTGGTGCAGATCTAACAGGCAGCACAGAACACTCCCGGAGCCCGTTACAGGTGTCAGTGGCTCCTGATCACTGTATTCCAGCTGAAGTGGTACGATCCACGGAGTCATCAGTTGGAACAGCGGTATCCTGGCTGAACCAGAGGTGGTTTCCTTAAGCAGGCCAAATCAGCAGTAATGCTCTGAAGTCATTCACAGGCTCCTCAATCATTTTATAAGTACCTAATTCCCTGTATTAAATTATATTCTGCTTGAAACAGCTTTACTGGTTTATGTTATTTCTAGTTTAAATGACTGGTATATCATCCAACAACTCCAACTGGTGATAGCTCCCAAACCAAGAAGATAATTCATTCTATCACAGTTATCCTGATACCTGATAACCATATACTTTTCTTTTTTTTTTTTTTAAATCCCAACCATATACTTTTCAAAGTAATATTTAATGAGAGGTAAGTGAAAGCTTGAAAATAATATGCATAACCTTAGATGTAAAGGAAGATTTCTTAAACAAGGCAAAAAGCACAACCACAAATTTAAAAATGGATAAATCTGACTACAGCTAAAATAGGAAGTTCTGCTCATCAGAAGACATTGTAGAATAAAAAAAGACATACCATCAATTGAGAAAAGATATCTCCCACAAACATAATTGAAAAAAAGATCAGCATCCAAAATATAAAAAGAACTCTTAAATCCATTAAGAAAAATACAGAAAAAAACAGAGATGTTGCTGGAGTGAATGGAAGTTACACAGACCATCTCCCAGAACCAAACTGGAATTACAATTAAATAAAAGACAAAACATCGAGAAAAACCAACTAAAGAGGAGCTGGAAGAGAGCCAGTAAAACGAGGGACAGAGAGAGGATGCCAAATTGAGCCTGGTGAGAACTGTGGAGGCGCATGGGGGCAGGCTGGGAGCCCACGGACAGCAACAAAGTCTGAATTAGTGGTGTGCACTTCCGGCTGAGAAAGCAGGGGTTTTAAAAAGCACCAAATCAGCTACAGCCACTCACCTTGGGCTCCAGCAGAGAGAAGGCAGACTGGACCTAAATAGACACCTCTCTAAACAGGACATACAAATGCCCGAGACATATGAAGAAATGCTCAGCGTCACTACTCATCAGAGAGATGCAAATTAAAACAACAATGAGGTATCACCTCACACCTGCCAGAATAGCTGCCATCAACAAATCATCAAACAACAAGTGCTGGCGAGGGTGTGGAGAACAGGGGACTGTAGTACACTGCTGGTGGGTTCAGCCACTATGGAAAACAATAGGATGTTTCCTCAAAAAATTAAAAATTGAACTGCCATTTGACCCAGTGATCCCACTTCTAGGAATATATCCTAAGAAGCCTGAAACACCAATCAGAAAGAATATATGTACCCCTATGTTCATAGCAGCACTATTTACAATTGCTAAGATCTGAAAACAGCCCAAGTGTCCATCAATAGATGAATGGATAAAAAAACTGTGGTAAATATAAACAATGGAGTACTATGCAGCTATAAGAAAGAAAGATCTCTTATCCTTTGAGACAACGTGGAGGGTCCTGGAGAGTATTATGCTAAATGAAATAAGCCAATCAGAGAAAGACAAAAATCACATGATCTCACTTCTTTGTGGAATATAATGAACACTACAAGCTGAAGAACAAAATAGACCCAGAGACAAAGAAGTAGGGTACAGAATGGCAAACCTTAGAAGAGAGGGGCTAGAGGAAGAGGGAAGAAAAAAAACCACAGAACTTATATAAAACCACAGAACTTATATGCATGTATGCATAACCAATGGACATAGACAACAATGTTGGGGGGTGAAGGGGGGTGGGATCTGGAGGAGGGTGTCAATGGGGAAAAAAAAACATCTGTAACAAAAATAAATTAATAAAAATTGCAAAAAGAAATAAAGAAAAAGACATACAACCCAACATATATATGTACCATAGCCGTAAATAATCACTTTAATAAAGAGGAAATCCAAAAGGCTAAAAACTTATAAAAGAGCACCTTAATGAAACACTACCTCATATTCATCATTGACAAAAATCACAAAGTCTGACAATGACAAGTGTTTGCATTGATCACAGGCATCAAAATTCTAATATATAGCTGGTGGGAAAATAACCTGGCACTACCAGTAAAGTTGAAGACATCTTCAGAAAAATATGCTTATATGCATTAGGATCCATGTATAATGATGGTCATAACGTTGTTTATAATTAGCAAAAGTTGGAAACAACCCAAATATCCATCAACAATAGTGTGGATATAAAACTAGACACATATTCCATTCAAATGAAACATGCAAAAGATAAATGAGCCTTTTACCCTTTAAAATATATTGTTTTCCTCCCCATTTCTCATTATATCATTATTTACTCAGTCACATCAGGGCTTCAATCTCCCTCGCAACATTACCTTACTCAAATTCAGTCATTATATCCCATAAGAATCTACTCCCTAAATATTTCTGGAACCCTGTTTCTTTCTCCACCTCCAATAATTCCTTAATCTGGGCCTTCATCATTTCTCACCCAGGTAAAAGTCTTTTTTGTCTCTAGTCCCATCCCCACTGCAAACTGGAGCACTGCATAATGCTGCAAAATGGGTGTTGTTATAGCTGTCAGAGATGAGGTGACCAACATTTAGAAAGGAGTAATTTAACCAAACTCACATAGCTAATAAATGAACAAGCCAAGACTCAATTTCAGGGCTTTACAATGGAAAAGTCCTCACTCTTAATCAATACATTATTCTGCCTGAATTCCTAAGCATGGTATATGAAGTTGTAAAGGATATAACCTTAGCCTACTCCCCAGGTGGACCTCCTGTCCTGTGCCTCTGCTCCACTTAGCCGTGGAGATAGTCCCTCTCCATTCTCCTTTACCTTACTAACACTTCTATTTTATTCAGAACAGCAATATGTTAATCTAAAACCTATTTTCCTGGCATCCCTTGAAGCACAGTTCTGAAAAAAGAGATGTAAGTGGAAAACTCTGGGAAATGTTTCTGGGAAAGCTCTTTGAAAGGAGTCAAAGTAAGCTGGCCAATTTTGCTGTGGCATGCCCCCCCATCCTCCCCCCCCCCTTTATTTGGGAAAACAGTGCTGTAGGTGGAACAGCCCTCTTACAGCCACAAGGAACGCAGGTGAGCATCTAAGTCCCTTCTTCAAAGAAAGAATTTAAAATTAGAAGTTCAGGTATGTGATGGCATAACCCACCCAGCAATGCCCATCTCTGGGCTGGTGTGGTTATTTGCCACGTTCTCCTATTCATAGTTAACCATTATCAAAACTGACACATACTCTGAGTTGTGGCCTTACTGATCAACTTGTGTAGAGGTAGGTGGCCTGCAGTTATACAAAACGTATGTAAATCAGTCTCTTTAATTTTTAAAACAAAAGCAGGCATAGTCCAGCTTTAACTAAAGAAGTTTTAAACAGTTTACCTATTTTATATATTCAGTATTTTTATAAGTTTTTGTTTTAAGGGAGCTACTTTAAAAAAAAAAGGGATTGAAAACCACTGGTTTATGGCACAGCTTAACTATAACCATAATGTCCCAAATTCTATCTTTGTATTAGGTCAAATGACCACAAATCTCAAGCAAATCCACTTTGTAAAGTTTAATTATGCAACTAGGCTTAAATACTACTCTCTCAGCTTTCACTCAGAGCCAGTATGTGCAATAGTCTAATATCTGTGAAGCCGGAAGCAGGATATTTGTTGTGCATCATGTGGCCTTTCACACAATGGTCCTGGTAGTACATTCCCTGCACCACTCAGGCCCAGGGGGAAAGAGCTTACTTTTTCCTCAGGAACTGATACGCTTACTAGCACTAGTATGTGAGCCATGTATCCCATTATGTTTTACTTTTATTCTTAGCAGCTAGTTCATTAAATTTTTTGTTCAATATTGGAGGCTTTCTTTAGGTAACACCTTTTTAGAGTCTTTTGATATTTTAGTTAACTGTTTTGTTTACTGTACCAATATATTTATTGAAAGCTGTCCCAAATTTATAAGTATGCAAGCAGTTTTTTAATCACATTTTAGAAAGAGAAAAAATATTGTTTCTTTTTTTGTTAATCTTCATCTGAGGATATTTTTCCATTGATTTTCTTTTTAAGAAAGAGTGAAAGGGAGGGGGAGAGAGAGAAACATTGATGAGAGAGAAACACAACAATCAGCTGCCTCCCACATGACCCCTACTGGAGCAGGGGATTAGATCTATAACCCAGGTATGTGCCCTTGACTGGGAATCAAACCTGTGACCCTTTGTTCCACAGGCCGAGGCTCCAACCATTGAGCCACACCAGCCAGGGCGAAATATTGTATTTCTTACATTCTGATAAGATTAACAAATGCAGATGACCTTAGATTAATTAATCTTTAAAAATGTGTTTTATTGATTTTTAGAGCGAAAGGAAGAGAGAAGGAGAGAGAGAGAGAGAGAGAGAGAGAGAGAGAGAGAGAGATATCAATGTGAGAGCAAAACATCAACTGGTTGCCTCCTGCATGCCCACTTCTGGGGATCAAGCCCCAAACCCAGGCATGTGCCCTGACCAGGGACAGAACATGCAACCTTAGGTGCACGAGAGGACACCCTACAAACTGAGCTACACCAGCCAGGGCAGTTTAAATCATCTTTATTGCAGTGTTATTTTCTATTCAAGTTATTGTAATAAATATGAAAGGTGTTTTGTGAAAGGCAATCCTCCAAGGTCCCTACATGTTATTGGTGGGAATGCAAGACCTCGACCACTCTTTAACAAAGCCATTTCTCAGTTTTGCATTTTCAGTGGTCAATCTTAGAAGATGAGGTAACATCTCCTTCCAGACAAAGGGTTTGTTTTTATTTACAATAAAAGCAGTGGATTCTCCAAGCTCAGTATTCCTAACCTGTGACACAAACCCACTGCATGTATAAGATCCAAGTGGGCTGCTCTGTGTCACTCCTGTAGGACTTGGGACATATGGGAAACTAATGCCAACATGATGCTCATGCTATTTGCTGAGCCATAAGTAATAAAATCTCTGACCAGGAGACTCATGTCTTCTGCCATGTTCCTAAGAGTAACAGGCTAACTTGTAGGTAGGTATAATCTAAAATGCTCACAAGGTATTGATTCAAAAGAAATTAATCTTTCAACGTTTGAAAGCAGGTTTGAATTACATCCTTTGTAACTCAGTGGAATTCCTAAAGACATACCATTAATGAAAATGACAGAGAATGGTCAATTAAAATAGCTCTTTAAAACAACAGGATATCCTCCAAGGGGCCATTAAAGAACTGTTGAAGTTTTGACTTTTTTTTGGTAAATCCTCACCCTAGGATATTTTTTTTCCATATATTTTCAGACAGAGTGAGAGGGAGAGAAAGAGAGAGACAGACAGACAGAAACATCCATGTGAGAGAGACACATTGACTGACTGCCTCCCGCATGAACCCAACTAGGGACAAGGCCGAAACTACAACCAAGGTACGTGCCCTTGACCAAATTGAATCTGCAAGGGCCAACACTCTAACTGCTAAGCCAAATCGGCCAGAGCAAAGTTTTGACATTTTAAAGATGAAAATTCTGTTTGTTGTCTCTATACATTAAAAAAAAAAAAAATTGAGGACATTTAAATTGTTTAAGATAAAGACTAGGTCTATTATCACTCTATGATTTCATTTTAAGGTGGAGAGAATTATCAGACAATAAGTCAAAAATATTTCGTCAAACAAGGCAGGAAAATGTGATAAACTGAGTTATGCAGGACAACTGAGCATTCTCTTAAGAAATTGTGTGTTGGAAGTTAATACTAGGCTTTAATTTAAACATAAATTAGAACACTGTGGAAATTAAACACTAAAATTCATTTTCCCGAGAGTGAAAAAACTCACGATGTAGGTATTCAAAGTTTAATGTGTTAATAAGTGATATATTTCTGAATGTAGAAATAAAGTATACTTTCATTCAATGCAAGGATCAATATACAAACTCTATAACCTTTTTAATTTGCAAATAAATGATAAAAACTTGTCCCTTTCTAGACAAGGAAATGTCTAATGTTACTCAGCAACGACATACCCTACCTACCCCTTCTGCAATTCCCAATGATCACTAACAGAAAAATAGTGCCCTGACTTGACCAACCAGAATCACAAGCAATTCAAGTATCACTAATTCAGAAAACTAAGTGAGAAATAAGAGACAGCAAAGTGTCCAAAAAACTCAAGGCACAGTATTCAAATATACTACTGAAAGATTCCACATAAAAAGGACATTTCTGTAGAAACACAATACACACACACACACATACACATTAAAGACTAATTCAGAAGAATAGTTACAAAAAGCAGGAAAGACAAATTGCAAAAGTACAACTGTCCAAACATTTAGACAAAGCAGCTTGAAGTAAAATGCCAGTCATGGCATCATCCTTTTGGAAAAAGCATATCAAAGGCATTCATCATTTATGTGTGGCTATCACATTATATATCAAGGAGGTGTGGATGCAGTTGTTAAATGTTAACCAAAATTGAACAGAGAGCAGGAGAATAGGGATTTCATTTATTTACCTTTTAATGCAATGCTATTTTATTCTAGTTATTTTGTAATCACAAAGAAAATTTTAGAAAATCATTCTGATAAAACAATGACAAAATGACATCCTTCTTGTTATTGTTCAATTGATTTAAAAAATCAAAATAATTAAACAAATATATATTTGGCAAATTGCTAGGGTATTTTGTTAGCAAACATTCCATATTTATGCATTTCACTTACCCAAAATTACAAATCTAATCTTGAAAAAGTGAAATACCATTTGGGTCTACTGCTTATAAACATATGAAATAATCTATAAGATTAAAAATACTTAAGATTTGTAAGGTTCCTATTGATAAAGGAATGAGTTAATCAAGTTGAGGTATTTATAAAAAAAAGTATATATTCTACCAAACCTGTCTGGGCAAGAAGTGATTTTGGGTGGTAATTAAAAATACTTCCTACATAATTAGTGAAAATTACGGGTATTTTCACTTCTAAAATAAAGCTCTCTTTTTTGCATTATAAACTTGGTTCATGTTTAACAGAAACTTGCCATGCTCTAAACTTTTAAAATATTTTCCATCAAATAAATGATCTGCTTTAGCATACACCTGTGAACTGAGGTTGGCGTTGATAAAGATCATTTCAAATACTGGAAGCAACTTTAGGGCAAAGTGTTCATAGCACTGGTACATACTCTTATCACCAAGGAATCCTTTGTATTTCTTTACTCCCTCAAGGCTTATTGTTTTAAAAAAAACTTTGCATATATTAATTTATTAATTGAAATGGTGACATGAATGTGAAACTCACAAAGAAAGCTCCCAAACAGTATGAAATGCGTGGAATAACCAGTATTACCCGAGTGTCCTGACAGAATTCAAGAAAGGCAGAAACTAGATATTTAACCTAGTCATTGTTCAACAGGTCGATGGAGGCACTGAGAACAGTTTGTTCAGAATTGAATAAAACACTAGGAGCACAAATCAGTACAAGGACGGCATTCTAAAAGCGAGTTAACAAGGATATTCACCACATGGGTTGATTGCAGAGCTAAGTGCAGCAGCTCCAGTGGAAAGGCCGCCTTTTGATACGGATGAAGCCACAGAAGGTATGGGAGATGACGTTGGTACAGTAGAGGAGGCTGTAGAGGATGGTAACCGTTCTCCAGACTCCATCTCTGTGAGAGGGAGAAAAATATTAATTCTCAGTGTTAGTGGAATTATTCAAGAGTTAAACAATACTTAAACTAAGTCAAACATTTAGGCATGGTTTTTAAAGAGATGAAATAAGTTTAGAACACATGTTCTTCAGAAAGATAAAATATGGAATAAAAACAACATAATTAAAATACCAATTTATGACATAAGTTTAATGTTAAGTATACAAAATCCTCTTCTAATAGACTTGCAGAGTTTTCTTATATTAAACAAATTAATAGTGCTTTGAATATAATTTCACACAAAGGTGTGTTGGCACAACCTTAGGAAAATTAACATATCGATCTTATTCTTTCTATATCATCTCATCATATATTCATGTACAATATAATACCCATATTGTCGTAATAAAACAAAAAAAATACCACCACATTTGAATGGACTGTAACCCTGTCTTTTTTTTTTTTTTTTTTTTAAATTTTATTTCTTTATTGCTTTTAGAGAGAGAGGAAGAGAGATGGAAACATTGATGAGAGAGAACATCAACTGGCCACTTCCTGCATGCCTCCCACTGGGGATTTGGCCCACAACCTGGGCATGTGCCCTGACCGGGAATCGAACCGGCAACCTCTTGGTGTTGTGGGTTGATGCTCAACCACTGAGCCACACCAATTGGGCAATGTAACCCTGTCTTTTAATCCACATAGAAATATTGGTTGTTGGTCTAAAGAATCCAAGAATCTGACCTGGTAATCGCCAATACAGTGAGCCCTTCCTTTAAAAGACAAATTAGATTTTATAATTGTTACTATAGTCAGGTTTGAACTATGGCCTCAAAACTACCCTAGAATGACTGAGTTATAATGACTGACCCACTTCCAAGCATCTTTATTAATTTGCTTAGCTATTTTGGGTACAATTTTACATTGTTCTTACTATAATAGTTTAAGTTAATATAAAAAATCTAGAATAGAAATGGGTGAAGGGGGTCAAAGGTACACATTTGAGTTATAAAATAAATTAAGTCATGGGGATGTAATGTACAGCATGCGGTAACTATTGTTAATAATTCTGTACTGTAGCCTGGCCAGTGTGGCTCAGTGGTTGAGTGTCAACCTATACACCAAGAGGTCGCCGGTTCGATTCCTGGTCAGGGCACATGCCCAGGTTGTGGACCAAATCACCAGTGGGGGTCATGTAGGAGGTGGCTAACTGATATTCTATCTCCCTCCCCTCCCCTTTCCTCTCGCTCTCAAATCAACAAAGAAAAAAAATTTTTGTTTAATAATAATAATAATACTATACTATATATTTGAAAGTTGCTAAGGGAGTAGATCTTAAAAGTCCTCATTATGAGGAAATGAAATTGTAACTATGTGTGGTGATAGATGTTAACTGGGATTACTGTGGTGATCATTTCTCAGTATATACAAAAATTGAATCAACATATTGTACACCTGAAACTAACATAATTTTACATGTCAATTATATATCAATAAAATATTTTTTGATCTAGATTAAGTTACGATCATTTTAATAATTTCTTCATACACTGATCCCACAATTAAATAAGGCATTTGTGAGGTTCACAGTTGCTTTAAGAAGCCCACAATTTATAAGAAGAAATGACAAATGATACTGCTCACTTATAAACTTTATAATCAACCACAAGTAAACTTTCACCATTTATATAATCTAATTATAAAAAGATTTCTGTAGGGAATTCTACAGTCAATTCACATAATTACTATGTATTTTCTAAGAAAAATAGTTTGATTTAATTTAAAAATATTGACCAATTAAAATAATTCAGGGCTGGCCCTGGCCAGTTTGGTTCAACGGTTAGAGCATTGGCCTGCGGACCAGAGAGTCCAGGGTTCGGTTCCCGCTAAGGGCACGTACCTCGGTTGCAGTTTGTCCCCAGCCCCAGTTGGGGTCGTGTGGGTGGCAACCAGTCGATGTGTCTCTCTCACAATGATGTTTCTCTCTCTCTCTCTCTCTCTTTCTCTCTCTCTCTCTCTTTCTCTCTCTCTTCCCCCTCTCTCCCTCCTGCTCTATCTGAAGATAAATGTAAAAATGTCCTCGGGTGAGGATAAAAAAAATAAAAATAAAATAATTCAGGGCTGATATTTAAAGACTAATTAAATCCATATGGTATTTAGATGATTTTTCTCGTAAGATAAATATGTATAGTAAAGGTAATCTCAGGTTAACATAGAGCATCATTAGTAAGACCATTCAATGAATTTCCCAATCATAATACAATTTAAAAACTTCATATTCTGGCATTGCTGTCAGTCATTTCCTTAGGTAACAGTATTGCTATAATGAGTGTGGCATATTCTTACAGAACTTTTCTTACTCTTTATCTACATTCATCATGGGAAGGCACAGACAGCACTGATGGCTACACTGAACTAATGCTTAAAGGGCAGGTTTGGGTCATCAAACATTAACTAATGAGCTCTGAGATATGTAGCTCTCTTGGTGGCAAGGCCTATAGGTGACATCTTTCTCTACAAATTATTTTCTCACTTCACTAAATACAAAAATATGTGGATTCTTTACCTAGATAGATTTTACACACAATTTTTTTTTTAAATTTATAGTTGTTAACCTCATTGTCTCCAAAAATTCTAAAATGTGCTATTTAAATATATTATCATTTAAAAATAATAAAAGGTGGGTTTTTTAACTGCCATGGGTTGAAGGTTAAGGTGATACAACAACTGAATGTGATATGGGATCCTAGGATGGATTTGGGAACAGAAAAAGGACATTAATGGAAAAACTAGGGAAATTCATATGAGATCTATAGTTCAGGTAACAGTACTGTACCAATGTTAATTTTCTAATTTTTATAATTTTGATCATTGTACTATGGTTATATACATTATTTTTTATATGTTTTTACTAATTTTTTAGAGAGAGAGAGGAAGGGAGAGAGAGAGCAGCATTGATGTGAGAGAGAAACATCGATCAGCTGCCTCCTGCACACTCCCTACTGGGAATTGAGCCCACAACCTGGGCTTGTGCCCCGACCAGGAATAGAATGGGCACCTCTTAGTCCATGGGATGATGCTCAATCCACTGAGCCACACTAGCTGGATTGGTTATATAAGTTATTAAAATTAGGGAAAACTGGGCAAAATTATATGTGTATGCTCTATATTTGTTCTATAACTGTTTCATTAAATCTAAAATTATTTCAAAATAAAAACTAAAGAAAAACAAAAACACAAAGTCTGGCACATAGTAAACATTGAAAAAATACATTAGGGTTGAAGAGTGAAAACCTAATCATGAAAGAAATGAAGATACAGACTATATTTGATAATAGATGTTATCTGGGTTCCAAAGCTGGGTCTGGAGCTTATTAGCTATGATCTTGTATAAATTATGTAACTTCAGTGAACTTTGCATTTCTTCATGAGTAGTGTGAAGGTGTAGTTGGAAGGATTAAGTGAGATAATGCAGGTAAAGTGCTGAGTACCTAGAATTCAGTATTTTCAGTTACTGTTTTTAATGAGTGAACATCTGGATCTATAACAAGCCATGTGCATGTGTGGCTGTAAAATAAACCTTAGGTATTTTTAAATTATTAATTTCAAGTAAATATTTCAGAGTCATGTCTATTTGTAGATTATGTATATGCCTGGCATGTTGTTCTATTTTTTACCCAGATAAGTTCTGTATTAAGAATTAAAATAAATGCCTTAACGATTGTATAAGTACCAATGGTAGCATGTTTAACTGTGAAACTTTTTAAATAAGCTGGAACACAAATATAAATAAGACATGAATACATTAATTTTCAGCTGAAAAAATAACCACTCTATGATCATATGAGTTGTTAATTACTAAAGCATACTACATAAAAATTGGTAAAAACCATTTATTCAGATTACTTCAGAAAAAAGTGTTCATTAGAATAAAAACAACTCAGGTATCCAAGAACTATTATTCCCTATATTTCTGTGATGGCCAGAACATCCAGATCTGGTACTGCATTCCTGTAGCAGCCTCTCATTCTGAGGCTGTGTGTGAAGAAAACCACTTCACCTGGGTTCCAAATCACGGCTAACCAACCAATTCTTTTTGGCCAAAAACAGCCCATATACCACAAGACCAAAATTAAACTGTAATAATATGACTCCACCACTCACAACACACTCGCCTATGGAAGAATATCAGCTACTAGGTACATCTTTTTGTTTAGGCCATTTATGAGAGTATATTTGCTAATGTTTAACTTCAGAATAATTTATCTACAAAGTTGACCAGATAGGATAAAGATTTTTACAACTAAAAATTAACATATAACAAACACTACATTAAAAAAATAAATCGGTTGATGTGAATAACAGGAAAAAAACATTTAGAAGGTGATAAAGGGGTTATAAGTGATTTGATTCATTACAGACCTTTCCCATGTTCTAAAGCAGTAGTTCACAACCAGGTGTGACTTTCCATGTGAAAACATTGGCAATGTCTGGAGACATTTTTTATTGCTACAACGGACAGGGAGCTACTGGCACTGTATAGATAAGGGTCCAGGGATGCTGCTAAGCTGCTAAACATCTTTTTTTTTTTTTTTTCCTTCATTGATATCAGAGAGAAAGGAAGGGAGAGGGAGAGAGAGAGATGGCAACATCGATGAGAGAGAACATCGACTGGTTGCCTCCTGCATGCCTCCCACTGGGGATTTGGCCCACAACCTGGGCATGTGCCCTGACCAGGAATAAAACTGGCGACCTCTTGGTGTGTGGGTCGACGCTCAACCACTGAGTCACACCAGCAGGGCAGCTGCTAAACATCTTAAAATGCACAGGATCCCCTTCCCAGAATTATATGGCCAAAATGTTAGTAGTGCTAAGGCTGAAAAAAACTCTGATCCAAAATATCAAAAACTGCATTACCTGAAATGCAGTTAACCAAAACTTTGTTAAGTAGTAACTCTACATAATTATTATAATAAAATGATTCAAGCTGACTTAGTACCACTGCAATAAGAAAATTATATTCAACCTCTCTTTTATGTCCACATTCTCAGTGCATTGTTAGGGAAACAGAATGTAACAGGGAAATAAAGGTGGCTTCACAGAACAGAAAGAGGTACAGGGCTAGGTTACCCCTAGCCCCTCCACTAATGCTGATGACAACTCTCTGAACAGGTAGGGTCTACAATAGAAGCTAAAGCCTTGATATCCCACTGCCCTTTTATACTAGAACTTACATCAAAATTCCAGAAGAACCCACTAATCCAGTGAAAGAAGTAAAGATAAATAATACACAGAAAAGGCTGGCTACCAACCCTACAATTGGCATTTCTATTTACTGAATTCTTTAATCCCGGATGCAACAATATTTTTTAAACAGTGGGTCATAACCCATTAGAGCAGTGGTTCTCAACCTGTGGGTCACGACCCCTTTAGGGGTCAAACGACCCTTTCACAGGGGTCGCCTAAGACATAACAGTAGCAAAATTACAGTTATAAAGTAGAAACGAAAATAATTTTATGGTTGGGGGTCGCCACAAGATGAGGAACTGTATTAAAAGGTCACGGCATTAGGAAGGTTGAGAACCACTGCATTAGAGGGTTATGAAATCCACAGTTGTAAAAACTTTAAATATTCTGGGTCGTCAAAGAAGCTTGAAAAACGCTGATCCATTTGGCTTTCCAGCAATGGATGCTTTTTAAAAGGAAGCACAGAAGGATTTTATATTAGCTAATCATACTAGCTGCTATACTGGAATGATTACTAATATATATATTACTATAGATGTGTGTGTGTGTGTGTGTGTGTGTATGTGTACACACTGGTACAACAGAAAAATCCAATCTTTTTGTCTATAGTTCATTATAGTGAGAGTGGCAGGAACCCTCTGGGACTCAGACTTCGGCTGTTAACTTTCCAGTCTATGGTAAGGAAGTACAGGGCATTATAATAGCTGGTCACTTGTTATGCCACCTCAATGCCAGAGTCTTTCTACTCTGCATACTCTGCTAAATAAGGATAGATCAAAATTCTTTCACTCACATGTTATAAGTGACACCAATTATATAAAGCTTAACCATTTATGGAAACATCACATGTTCAACCTTTCAGAAACCATTTATTAAATCATGAAGCGTGCTAGGTGTCTGGGTATAATGCATAAGTCAATTAGGTTAAGTAGTCTACCTCAAGGGTTTGTAGTCTACCTCGAGGGTTTGTAGTGTAGTAGGTTGGAGCAATGATGGAAACATGATCAAAGCTTAGCAAGAAGTTGAGTTAAGGGACACAGTGGTATAAGGTACTGGAGAAGGGTATAGATTCAGGAAATGGGGTGGCCTTTTGGGGGGTCATATATGCAGATGAGCAAACAGAGAAGTAGGAAAATAGGTACATAATGGAAGGATATTTCAATTATTCTTTAGTTGGTTAATAATTAGGAATATCTATATTAAAAGCTATATGTTTTTCTCATACTCAGGAAAATATAAAAACATTTAATATCAAAAAGTAAAATGCTTCTGAAAATAAATCGCCAACTTGGAATTCAATTCTAAGTACAAATAACTGTTTTATAATAATCAAGAAAGTAAATATTTTAGTTATTCTCTAATAATTACATTTATGAATGATTGACATGTACAAATTTTAATATCTATCAAAATAGATATTAAAATAAACACCACATGGTAGTATCTCCTATTGCAGTAACATAGGAGAAACAGAGGTAAGTGGCCAAAACCTAGAAATTTTAATCAAAGAAGAACTTTAAAAAAAAATTAATACTGAAGTTAGACAATGAGAAATTTGAGAATCCTGATAATTTCAAGAAAAAATTATTATACATGAAGTATTTATTCTCTCTCTGCCTCCTGTATTGAAAGAGCTGGTCTATTACTAATTAAGTATCAACTGCTATTCATCATCTACCACAAAATTATAGAATGGCTTAGTTGTTAGAACATAAAGATAAATAAGTCACAGTCTTTGCCTTATAAAAGTTCATCTAATACTTTTCATTCTAAAATTTCCTCAACTCTTTTCATTTTGTACAATTCTCATCATAATATAACCCAAATTTAAATTACTACAAAATTTTATTTTTTTAGTAAATAGAAATGTATGTGCCCGCTTTACTAAATTCAGAATATACTTTTAAAACACAGGAGAAATATTTTTTTAGATCCACCTCCTCACATATCATATCTGATGTCTAAGTTGCACATCTGTGTTGGACACTAGAGTGTGTCTTGTTATTGTTGTTTTCTCTTCATTCTAAGCAAACAGAAGACTTTTTTCCACTCTCCTTGTCTTCAGGATCAGATGAGAGAAGAAGCAGTGGGGAAGAGCTAGGGAATAAGAGGGGGAGGGAGGGAGGGAGGTAAGCGAGGGAGCAGGGAGGGAGGGAAGGAGACTAAGAATTTGGAGAGATAAGCATCGCTGAGAGACTTGACTAGCAGAAAGAAAAGATTCCTTTCTTTGAAGTAGTTTTTAAATGATGAGTTTTAAAGAGTAAAATTCCACCCTTCAGCCCTGTCCAGGAGATAGGAAGGTCTGTGTCCACTGTGCTTCCTCATAGACCATCTAATTTGCCAGATGGGACTTCTTCCTACTGAGGGAACCCTTGACCCTCGACAGTGGGCCACATGATCTTACTGCTGTGGTCGAAGCTGTCTGAACCATACAGGACCCAAGGAGACAATGGCTGGCCAAACTCTAGGGCATGTGTTTGCTGCTTCTAAAAGATGCTACAATCTCATCAAAATCTCTCTGACATGCACATTTTTACTGACAGAAACAGGGAAACTTGTTGCTGAGTGGGAGATCATAAAGGCTGTGGTCCTAAGATTATGCAAAGTAAAAGAAGTGGGTTGGAAAAAATGTTGGAAGAGAAAATGTACAGAGAAGCTAAGTGGTCCTGAGAGAGAGAAGATGAGAATATGGCTAATTTCAGGTCCTTTTCCTTAGACCTGCCTTTTTGACTTTCTTATATTCCCCAAGATTTCTCCCTGGCCTTTCAAATATCTATCCTTTTACTTGAGTTTTAGTGGGTTACTGCTACCTGCAACTGAAAGAGAATAGCAGTAAATTTCCTAACAAATGTCATGTTTAATCTCGTCTTTTCTCTTTTTGTCTTTGTTCATGTTATTTACACCACTGAGCCATATTTTGTTTTTCCCTTTCAACAATCCAAATATAGGCCTAAGAGTCACTTTATCCATAAATCTGTTCCTGACTAATATTAGGCCACACCTTCCCATCTTTGAACTATAGAGTACTTAAGCTTCTACCCAGAAAGCTGCTAATGACATTAACTTTTTACTGCTTCATATTTGTTTTCTGAGTTCACTGTATTATTCAATACATAGCTAGTATGTCTGCTGTGTCTTTGTTTCTGAATCAGTATAATGGGAATAATTACACCTACTTCAAAGAGCCATTGTGAAAACCGGGCCTAGCACACTTCCTGCTAAGTGTTTTGTCTTTAAAAAGTTGGCCAGAACTCAGAAGAAAATATCTTGAATTTCTTCAAACTAAATATATAAGAGTGGGAAAACAGCTCATTGAAAGTCAACACAGTTTTTTTCATACGTTAATGTGAGCAAAGGTCAGTTAAAAATGTCAAGAGCATTTTCACTTCCAAGCAGATTTCTTTCACAAGTAAACCTCAATAGATGTTTGAGAAGTTCAAAAGGCTACCCCCCCACCCCACCCCCGCATCAACCTGCCTCTCAGTGTTATCATTAGTTTAACTGTAGATAATAGTATAATTTAAAGTTTTGTTTTAGATAACAGAGACAATTTCAATTTAGTTTTTAGATAACCAAAATAGTAAAACTGTCTTTTTCCTGATATGTTATAATTTTATAACTTCCATTACTCAAAAAAATTAATTTTGTTTAGATTATAACTTCCTTTTTTTAGTAATTTAGAGACCAAATTTTCTCCTTTATGACACTGACAATCTCCAAAAATTCCCAAATAGTTACGATAATGCCCTCTACCATTCTCTTCACTATAACATGTAGGTAAATTATTTACTAACATCCTTTCAAACATGCCTCTTCCACTTTCCTTCTATTTTTATTATTTATTTATTTATTTTTGATCCTCACCCAAGGACATTTTTCTATTTTGTTGTTGTTGTTGTTCAGATAGAGTGGGAGGGAGAGAGAAAGAGAAACATCAACGTGAAAGGGACACATTGAGTGGTTGCCACCTGCACGACTGAGCCAGGGCTGGGGACAAACTGCAACCAAGGTACGTACCCTTAGTGGGAACCGAACCTGGGTCTCTCTGGACTGCAGGCCGACACTCTAACTGCTGAGCCAAACCGGCCAGGGCTCCACTCTCCTTCTAATTTATTGTTTTCTGACTTGCATATAATTTGTCCATGTCTTACTGTGCTGACAGGCCCAAACATTAATAGAATACTCCTAGTTTTCACTTGAAAGACTCGAGGACCTCCATAACACTGCTGAGACTACTGAACTGCCTACCTTCATACAAATCACTAAGTATACATCCCAAATGTGTCTTAACATGACCTGGGCTAAATACATGAAAACAATTAGCAGTTAAATACAGTGATATATAACTATGAACCAGTTTGGTTTTTTTAAAAGTATTTTTGCAAAGTAAAACAAAGTACCAACTCAATAATAAAATCATTCTAAAAATGAGCATTGAGGTGATAAAAAAAATTTTTAATATTCTCTACAAGTAGCTTACTGATTACTAAAATAATACATGTAGTCTAATGATAGAGCCATATTCACTTATTGGAACTATAAAACTGTCTGCACTTTAAATGCTCATCTAATTATTCCACTTCAAATATTCCAAAGTTTGGGTTCCTCAAAAGGCTAGACATAGTATTACATGACCCAGCAAATCTTTTCCTAAGTATGGAGAAATGAAAACATATGCCCTCAAAAAAATTGTACATAAATGTGAATATGATCCAAATGACTCTCAGCGGATAAATAGATGAACAAATGTGGTATATCCATACAATGAAATATTATTTGGCAATAGAAAGGAATGAAGTATTGAGCTATGCTCCAATATTGAAGAACTTTGAAAACATTATGCTAAATGAAAGAAGTCTGTCACAAATGACTACATATTGCACGATTCCATTTACATTAAATGTCCAGAAAAGGCAAATCTATAGAGATAGAAAGTAGATAGTGGTTGCCTTTGGCTGTGGGAAGATGGGAGAAAAATGGGGAGTGACTACTAGTGGGTACTGGGGATTTGAGGGGGACTAGGAAAATATTTAATTGATTGTGATAATGGTTGCACAACTCTGTGAACACACTAAAAACTGAACTATACTTTAAATGGGTTAATTGTATGGTATGTGAATATGTGTTTAATAAAGCTATTATATGTAGGAAAAAAAAAAAGAATATTTGGATCTCGTGTTGATAAAATGCTCCTTGCTTTAATCCATTCTCTATTGAAATTTTAAAGTCAGTCTTCTCAATTCTAGCCTCTATATCCAAGACTAAATGTAGAATGTCCCTAGTATCGTCTTTCCACTCATCAAATTCTCTCAGATATATACTTACACACATACATTGAACTTGCTAAAGCTATATTAATTCAGTTTGGGGACTAACAGGTTTATCCCACAATATAAATTCCTAAGTACTTACCAGACTGGTTCCACAACTTCATTCCAATTATAATAGAGGGATTTAACAGAGATAAATAAGCCCGAGATTCTAAACCACACCAACTATTCCTTCTCTTCTACTAGTTCTGCTTTCTGAATATCTTTTCTCTGTTCATACCATCATCTTAGTATAATCCTACATTAGTTCTTACTGGAAATACTGCAATAGCCTTCTAAGGGGTCTCTCTGGGTCTGTTTTTCTCCAATCCTCCTCCACAGAGCCACAGTAATCCTATTTCTAAAGCAGTAATCCTTTTAATATAAAAGTCTGATCCTGCCACTCCCCTACTTAAAGCTTTCAGAATCTCTACATCACACAATATGGCAAAATCCCAGGTCCTCTTTTTTGGCCTAGAAAGCTCTTCTTAATAAGGCCTCTGACTTCGTCTCTGGCCTCACTCTTTTTTTTATACATTAAGTGGCCAAACTTCTTGCCATTCTGCAAATATACTATGGCCTCCCCTGCATTCATGCCATGTATTTAGTTCAATCTCTCTCAAATGTCCTTCTCTTATACCCTGCCAAATTCCTACACATATTCTAGGTCTCATCTCATGCGTTACCTACTCTGGGGAACCATTCTGACTCACTGTGAATCTTAGGTACTCCTTTCTTATTGCTCTTGTAAACTCCTTAATTAAAGCACTTATTATACTAAACTGCAAATTTCTGTTTTCAAATCTGACATTCCATTACACTGTGAAATCCTTAAGAAGCAGGGACTATTGCTTATTATCTTTAGAGGTTATAACCTAGAATATAAGATCTTAATAAAAGACTTTGAATAAAAATGCATTATAATCATAAAAATGGATATGAAAGTTGATAATTTGCACACACAAAAAACAAACAAAAAGTTTACACATACATTCTCATTTTTCCCCAAGAACAAATCTTTAAGTAGCTAGGTCTGGTATTATTATTTCAATTTCACAGATGAAGAATTCTTAGTTAATTCTATCATTGTCAGTAAGTTTAAAAAACAAGCAAACACAAAAGACTTAAATGTGACGCATGAATCCACAAAAATCCTAGAAGAAAATGTAGGCAACAAAATTTCAGACATCATACCCAGCAGAATTTTCACTGATACATCACCTAAGGCAACAGAAACAAAGGAGAAAATGAACACATCGAACTGCATCAAACTCAAAAGCTTCTGCATAGCAAAAGAAATAACCACCAAAATGGAAAGGCAACCAACTCTATGGGAGAGCATAATTCCCAACGATACATCATATAAGTGGATAATTTCCAAAATATATAGAGTGCTCATACAACTCAACAAAAGGAAGACAAAGGACCCAATTAAAAAATGGGCAGAGGAACTAAATAGACACCTCTCCAAACAGGATACACAAATGGCTAAGAGACATATGAAGAAATGCTCAACATCACTAGTCATCAGAGAGATGCAAATTAAAACAACTATGAGGTATCATCTCAGAACTACCAGAATGGCTGCCATCAACAAATCATCAAACAACAAGTGTTGGCGAGGGTGTGGAGAAAAGGGGACTCTAGTACACTGCTGGTGGGAATGCAGACTGGTGCAGCCACTATGGAAAACAATATGGTGTTACCTCAAAAAATTAAAAATTGAAGTGCCATTTGACCCAGTGATCCCACTTCTAGGAATATACCCCAAGAAGCCTGGAACACCAATCAGAAAGAATATATATACCCCCATGTTCATAGCAGCACTATTTACAATAACTAAGATCTGGAAACAGCCCAAATGTCTATCAGTAGATGAGTGGATAAAAAAATATGTGGTACATATACACAATGGAGTACTATGCACCTGTAAGAAAGAATTGTCTCTATCCTTTGAGATGACATGGAGAGACCTGAAAAGTATTTTTTTTTTTTTAATCCTCACCTGAGGACATTTTTCCACTCTTTATTCAAATAGAGCGGGAGGGAGAGAGAGGAAGAGAGAGAGAGAGAGAAACATCGACATGAAAGGGACACATCGAGTGGCTGCCACCTGCACGACCCAACCAGGGCTGGGACAAACTGCAGCGAAGGTACATGCACCCAGGGGAACCGAACCCAGGTCTCTGTGGACTGCAGGCTGACGCTCTAACCGCTGAGCCAAACCAGCCAGGATGGGACCTGGAAAGTATTATCCTAAGTGAAACAAGCCAAACAGAGAAAGACAAGTATCACATGATGTCACTTATTTGTGTAATATAATGAACATAACAGTCCGAGGAATGGGGTAGTCCTAGAGATGTGGAAGTGGAGTACTGACTGACAATCCCCAGAAGGGGGTGAGGGGTGGGCATAAACCACAGAAGTTATATGCATGTATGCATGAACAATGGACATGGACAACTAAGCTGGGGACAGGGCAGGGAGGGAGGGGAAGAGGGGAATGAGTGGGGGGAAAAGGAGAAACATCTGTAACAAAAATAAATTAATTTAAAAACAAACAAAAAAGATTTAGAAAAATTTTTCTTTATTCCTTACAAATTGTTAATAAGAAATAAAAAATAAGTAGGAACAGCTTATTAAGTTTTCATAAATGCACTTGTTAATAATTAAACAAACTGCTTATTCATTTTTAATTTCCGAAATAGAAAAATGGTGGCCAATAAGACCTATACATTTCCTTTAATCTATCACTCCAAACTCAAAAACAAGTATTAAGGATCTGTAAGAAAGACATGTACTTGTCAACCACAATCCAAATTTTGAGCTCACTCTCCTGTTTCTACTTGATTCTACGTATCTGGTTCGAAATCTATCAACTTTTTAGTCTTCCTCATTTTTCTGACTTGGTTGTTCCATTTATTTTTTCATGTAAAACCTTGTCTTGCCATAATAACTATTTCGAGTTAATAACTTTACTAACTCCAGTGTTTCTGGCCACTTTTTTAGACAACCCTCTCCCACCCCTATATCCTTGTTAAAGTTAGAAGTAGTCTTCATCCTGGATCCCAAGTCTTTTGTCAGTTAACCCAAATCTACCACCATAATAACAGAAAAAAGTTACTTCATCCTTATACCCATCTAAAAAACAGAATGCCTATTACGTGATTATATATATTCTAAATAAAGCAGAAAGATGTAACAATAACCAACCACATCTCATCTTAATTTCCCCAAATAAAAGAGCCAAATAAAAAGGAAGAAAAGAGCACTGGGAATAGAAAGCCTAGATTCCATTTCCAGGTATGGTGCTAATTAACAGTATCTGACACTAGGCAAGTCAACATCTTTAATTTATAGTTTTCCCACATGCTTGGATTCTCCTTTTTAAAATATATCAGTAATATTAAAAAAAAAAAAAAAAAAAAAAAAAAAACCTCCTCCTGAAAGTTTTAGTTCAGAATGTTCAAATGTCATATCACATTGCCTTCTCCATGAGTCCTTACCACACATACTACTTAAAAATCACCACCACATTACCAACACCATTTCTCCTTTCCATCTAAATTACTATATATTTAATTTATTTTTCTTATTTATTGACTGACTCTCCCATAAGACTGTTGATTAATATATCTATTTTGTTCACTACAGTATTTTCAGAAACCTAAAACAGTCCTGGCACAGAGAACGTGCTCACTGAGTACTTGTTGAATGAAGGAATAGCCATCCAAGAGGATTAAAAGGTTGAGGAACTCTCTAATTCTAAAAAATTATCAACCTAAGAAAGTAAATCAGAAAATCTCTTCAAACAGTTTCCACAAACTAGTCAAGTAAACCAAAAAAAATGTCTCGACTTTGCTTCAACTTTTTCTAAATACACTATAAAAATGATAATTAAAGCAAAAGCATCACTTTTGATCACTACATTTACTCTTACCACACAATAAGCCTGAATTATAAAGCACACAGTACAGATTCTTCTGTTGGTCCTAAGACCTCTTCAAATTTCAATAACCTGTTGAAATCTAAAAATTGAACTTGTCATTTAGTCATCTATTTGTTCCATTAATTCTTTTCCATATTTATATCAAACTTCTAAAATTCATAACACGTAAAGAGTTACAGTCATTTGTAAGAGTTACACAGTTCATTAGTGTTAGTTAATTTTATTGTACTTAAAACATAGCAATACCCAAGGGTCAGTTGAGTCACACTTGGTTTACGAGTCTCACAGTGAACACTTCTCTCAAGACATGTATCTAAATGAGATGCCACTTAGCTCATACAGCAAGATGATTTTATATAAATACACAAACATATCAAAGCACAATTCCAGAACATTCCTCTAACAACATTTCACATGAATTTATTTGGTTCTGCTGTTCAATTTATATACATGGGTTATATTTTTAACAAAGGTGCAGAGAGCAATTATGTTTCAAAATCTTGGTAAATGCAATCTGATTTACAAACACAATCAATTTATTTTACATCTTGACAGACAAGAGTAACATTGTGAATACGACTTAAACGATATCCTCAAATAAAAGTAATAAGCCCATTACGAATGGAGAGACTCATCCACTTAGAGAAAATTTGTCCAATTAAAATCTTAATTTAGAATTTAGTGAAACAAAAAAGTATATGACTTATTTCACAGTAGAAAGGAATTCCAGCATAGTGCCTACACTTACTAAGTTTTCAAACAGTTACTGTGAAATAAATTCTTTATTACATGAAAGAGTTTTACAGTGGAGCTCCTTTAATGCTATGATTCTCAATCCTGGCTGTATATTAGAAACACCTGGGGGAGCTTACAAATACAGGGTGCACAAAAGTAGGTTTACAGTTGTGAGTGTGCAAAACAGAGTTTATTCTTGTATTATTACTTACTATATTATTTCATTATTAATATTAACCTACTTTTCCCCACTCCTGTATATATACCCATTCTAAGGTCCCAGGACAAACCAATCATATCAGAATCACTGGGAGTGGACGCTATGCATTAATAGTTCTAGAAAGCTCTCCAGGAGATTTTGATGGGCAACCAGGATTGAAAACCAGTGCCATGGTACTTTAAAAAGCTTCAATTTAACATTGCTATATTATATCAGTTTTGAGGGTCAAGTAAAAATGAAAATCAACTAATGTTCAATGCATTGCTGTCCTGCTATATAATATTAAGAATGTTGTAAGATCACCTGGCCAATGTGGCTCAGTAGTTGAGCATCGACCCATGTACCAAGAGGACGCCGGTTCGATTACCGGTCAGGGCACATGCCCAGATTATGGGCCCAAACTCCAGTGGGAGGTATGCAGGAGGTGGCCAATCTATATTCTCTCTCATCGATGTATCTATCTCTCTCTCCCTTTCTATCTCTCTAAAATCAATAGAGAAAAAAAAAAATTAGAAAAAAAAAAGAATGTAGTAAGACTAAATGAAAAAGGAAAAAAATGAAAGAAAAAAGGAAGAAAGAAAAGACCTGCTGAAATGAGGTGGTGAGAGAGATTAAGATAAATACAAAAAGAGTACAATAGAGATAGTCTGGATAAGAAGACCCCATAAAAAGAAGGAAGGAAAATAGAATTAATCAACATCTTAAGGTCCAAAGCCAAGTGGGAAAATAATGCATACAAGTAACAGATTTGTATAAATGGAGCTTCTATAAACTAGAACTGACAACCAAGTACTTGAAAAACAATTGTCTTTACTATTAATGAAGGTTCTGAATAAGTACACATGTGTAAGCTAACTATATATTTTAAACTGTCCACCCTGTGTCTAGGTAAGCATTCAGGGTGGCTGGTAACAAGAGTAGGTGTAAGAACTCCCAACCACCCTCTGTCATAACAAGGACATAGAGATTAGAACCAAGGACCCCTCCTTTCCAAGAGTTGTCTGCCTGTTCCCAAAGAACTCTTATAAGGGCTGGCTGTTAAGTCAGCCATAAATAGAGCACTGAAACCAAGGTTTGCATATGCATTGAGTATACGGAAAAGAAGTAGAGAAAACAGGACCGCCACTCCTCCAAAAACATTTCTATAAGGACACGAGACTACATGTAATTAGGTAAGGCTCTTCAGCCACTCCTGAAACCCTTACCATGGTCTCTCACTTCTTGAAGCTCCATCTCAGCCACACACAGAGGGATCCAGGATGATTGGAGGAAAACTGGACCTAGCAATCAAACCTACTGTCCAGCTATTCAGAAGATGTGAGTTGTAATATGCCATATTACACCAGGATAATTAAATATCCACAAAGTTCAGTTTCAATATCATGTCTATAGAATGATTGATGAAAGAAACAGATTAGAACAGACCTATCCTTCCTAGGCAATGAAGATTTTAGAAAAGCTGCAGAGAGGGATAATGCAGACTTCTATTAGCTGCTTATTGAATGGAAGAATATCTACTGGTACTTGGGCAGTAATTCCACAAAGAGCCAGATGGGCCTGGTTCAGAAAACACCCCAAACAATGAGGAACGATACTATTAACACTCAGGCTACGGCTTAGAAAGAGGGCTTGCCTTTCAGAAGCTGTATATCTATTAAAATACAGAGGCAGCAAGGGAATCATTAACCAATGTGCACTCTACTCTTCACAATTTGTGACATCCTAAAAAATTTCTTTTTGGGTTTAGAGATGAATAATTGAGAGTACGGAATCCATTTCCACCCTCAGTAAGTTGTGTCCTAGGGTGTGAGGAGAATAAGAAAAAGAAAAGGGGAAAAATAAGGTAAGTGAAAGAATCTAACAAGGTAAAATATCCAAGGAAGTAAGAGTCCAAAAATTGGCGCTCTTAAATAGGACTGATATAATCCATCACTCATGTACAAGCCTCCTTTTCATCATCAGGCATAATACTTTGCAGGAAAAGGCGACAGAGAAGTAGTGGTACCTCTGATAAGATATCTACATTAGGTAATAAAACTTATAGATTCATGGGGCCCGCAAATAAAGTTTGCAATAATAAGATGCTAGATGGCCATCAAAGGAAAGCTGGCGGCAGCAAAGATCTCAAAGTTCCGGGGCGGGGTGTGGGGGGAGACTGATGTTTCCTTCTAAAATGTAGCCTCACATTTTAAAGAGAACTCTAAAATCTGGAGAAATCTTATAAGATCTCTAGAAAAAGTTTATTACTCAACAGATCACTAGCTGACTGGATAATGAAATCCAGGCTTTAAATCACTACAAGAGAGAAAGGTGGAAAGGAATTCTGGACAATCTTGGAAGAAAGAAAGATAAAAAGGTGACCTGGGAAGAGCAACAGGCAAACAAAGATATCCCTGGCTGTCAAGTTCATCCACATTAGGTATTAGACTGAAAAAGGCCAGTCCTTGCTGAATAGAAGGCCTAGGCCACCAACATACTTTGAACACCATTCCACCCAGTCTAACAGGGTTACTGGCAACAAGATCTGTGGTACCATCCTGGATGTGGGAGACCTGGAGAAGGTCAGAGACACTACACTAACTCTCCCTATCTTCTCAGTGGACCTGGAAAAGCTTTCAAAGTAAATGGCAACATTACATCAACCAGTGAAGGGGAGGATTCTTCAAATTGAAACATTAACCTTTAAGTTCATATGGACAGTTTTCTGTTTGTTTGTTTTTTCTTTTTTGTTTTTGTTTTTTTAATATGTAAATAGTGTAGGAGCACCAGACTCTAGAATACATCCTATTAAGAAATGGCAATACAGTCGTCCCTCGCCACTTCGTGCTTCGACTTTCACGGCTTCACTCCATCGCGGTTTTTTCTATTTGAAAAAGTCGAAGCGTGGCGAGGGATGACAGTACATAAATAAAGAATCCTACTCTGCAGAAATTCATTTATCGCAGTAAAGTCTGGAACTAATGAACCGCAATAAACGAGGGCCGACTATAAAGAAATTAACCAAATGACAAAATTATATCTAAAAATAATACTAATTAATTCCAAGTGTTACATGAAAACTAAGACTTGGAAAGATATTCTTCCTAGAAAAGAGCAGTGGTATCTCTAAAAATTTAAATTTGAATTTCACATACAGGGGTGGGGAAAAGTAGGTTAAATTACCAGCCATCATTACCAAAAAGACAAATCATAAGTAAGGATACAAAATAATAACAACAATAATAAGACAAACACAAATAAATAATACAAGAATTAATAAATAATAACAAGAAAAAAAAACTTTCGTGTACTCACAGCTGTAAACCTACTTTTGCCCACCCCTGTATATTAACTCCAGAAAGTTTAAAGGCATTAAGTCTATTTGAATGTGTGTCTGGTTATGTATCAGGGATTAATTTAATTTTGAAAAATTAGATGTTTTTAATCAGTGCACTAATATACTAGGAAAAAATCAGATCCAGGATTCATTTGATGCTTCCTACCATGTGACAACTAATCTTCTAAATTGAATGATAAAAGAATAATTAAAAGAAGAAAACTGAGAAGGGACAGAGGAGATAAGAATTACACTAAAGATACAAATACTTATGAAAAGAAGAAAATTAAATATTTGAAAAAGTGAGGTTTGAAAGGGTTTATATTGTTTCTAACTATAAGTACAGATATTCTGAAATAGAAATAATAGGAAGATATATATGATTTTAACTATAAACTATTAAACAGCCTAATAAATAAATACTCCAATCATCAGGGTTCAGCAGGTACCCTAAAATAAACGCTAACTTTGGTATTTTTTACCCTCTTTAAATTTTCTTCTTCTTAACAATTTAGTTTTGCCCTGGTCAGTTTTGCTCAGTGGTTAGAGCGTTGGCCCATGGACCAGAGAGACCTGGGTTCGGTTCCCGCTAAGGGCACATATCTCGGTTGCAGTTTGTCCCCGGCCCCAGGGCCATGTGGGTGGCAACCAATCGTCACATAGATGTTTCTCTCTCTCTCTCTCTTCCCACCTCTCTCCCTCCCACTCTATTTGAAGATTTTAAAAAAATGCAAAAATGTCCTCGGGTGAGGATTTTAAAAAATAAATAAACAATTTAGTTTTACTGTCATAAGAACACAACGAGAAATCTAATTTTTCAGCGTACCATGCATTATTGTTGCCTGTAGGTACAATGTTGTACAGCAGCTCTCTAGACCTTGTTCATCTTGCTGAATTAAAATTTTATGCCCACTGATTAGTAACTCCCCATTTCTGCCTACTCCCTTCCCTGGCAATCACCATTCCACACTTTAATTATATATAAGTTTGACTATTTTAGATACCTTATATAAGTGGAATCATTCAATATTTGTCTTTTTGTGACTGGCCTATTTAGCTTAGCTACTAACTGGTTCTCAACCTGTGGGTCGCGACCCCTTTGGGGATTGAACAACCCTTTCACAGGGGTTGCCTAAGACATAACAGTAGAAAAAATACAGTTATGAAGTAGCAACGAAAATAATTTTATGGTTGGGGGTCACCACACAAGAAACTATTAAAGGGTTGAGGCATTAGGAAGGTTGAGAACCACTGAGTCTTAGTATGATGTCATCAAATTTCACCCATGTTGTCACATATTGCAGAATTTCCTTCTTTTTTTAATGATGAATAGTATCCCATTGCATTCATATAACCACATTTCTTTTTTTTTTTTTTTATCCTCACCCGAGGACACTTTTCCATTTTTTGTTCAGATAGAGCGGGAGGGAGAGAGAGGAAGAGAGAGAGAGAGAAACATCGATGTGAAGGGACACATCAAGTGGCTGCCACCCACACGACCAACCAGGGCCAGGGACAAACTGCAACCGAGGTAGGTGCCCTTAGCGGGAACCGAACCTGGGTCTCTCTGTACCGCAGGCCAACGCTCCATCCGCTGAGCCAAACCAGCCAGGGCTGACCACATTTCTTTGTCATTCATCTGTTGATGGACATTTGTTTCCACACATCATGGCTATTGTGAATACTAGTGCTGTAATGAACATAGGAGAGATAATATGTCTTCAAGGTCCTGATTTGAATTCTTTTGGATAAAGACCCAGAAATACAATTGCTAGATCATATGGTAATTCTATTTTTGATTTCTTGAGTAACCTCTATACTATTTTCGATAGTGGCTTCACCATTTTACATTCCCACAGTGTGCAAGGGTTCCAATTTCTCCACTTCTTAGCCAAGACATGTCTTTTGTTTTTTGATAAGAGCCATCCTGAAAGGTATGAGATGATATCTCATTGTGGATTTGATTTAGTAACATGGAACATTTTTTCAAAGACCTATTAGCCATTTGTAAGTCTTTTGGGATACTGTTTGTTAAAATCCTTATCTTACTTTTTAAATCAGGTTACTAATTTTTTTACTATTGAATTGTAGAAGTTCATTATATACGTATTTAGGAGATTAACCCTGTATTAAATATCACAAATATTTTCTCCCATTCCATAGGCTGCCTTTTCATTCTGCTGATTATTTCTTTTGCTGTGCAGAAGCTTTTTAGTTTTGATGTAGCCTCACTCATGTATTTCTGTTTTTTGTTGCCTATTCTTTTTTTTTTTATCCTCACCCGAGGACATTTTTTGTTTAGGTAGCGTGGGAGGGAGAGAGAGGAACAGAGAGAGAGAGAGAGAGAGAGAAACATCGATGTGAAAGGGACACATCGAGTGGCTGCCACCCGCACGACCGACCAGGGCCGGGGACAAACTGCAACCGACGTACGTGCCCTTAGCGGGAACCGAACCCGGGTCTCTCTGGACCGCAGGCCGACACTCTAACCGCTGAGCCAAACTGGCCAGGGCTGTTGCCTATTCTTTTGGTGTCATATCCATGATGTCACTGTTAAGACCAAGGTCATGAAGCTTTTCCCACAGATTTTATTCCAGGAGTTTTACAGCTTCAGATCTTAATACAAATTCTTTAATTCATTTTGAGTTGATTTTTTGTGTATGGTGTACAATAAGGGCCCAATTTCATTGTTTTGTATGTGGATTCACAGTTTTCTCAATACTGCTTGTTGAACAGAATAGTCTTTTCTTATTGTGTATTCTTGGCACCCTTTCTGAAGATCAGTTGACCATAAATGCATGGATTTACTTCTGGGTTTTCCATTTTGTTTCATTGCTCTATAAATTGGTCGTTATGTCAGTACTATACTGTTTTGATTACAGAAGCTTGAAAATATATTCTGAAATCAGAAAGTGTAATGCCTCAGGCTTTGTTCTTCTTTCTAAAAATTGTTTTTACTATTTGTGATCTTTTGTGGTTCCATATACATTTTAGAATTGTTTTTTTCTATCTCTGTAAAAAAAAAAAAATGCCATTGTGACACTGATTGGGATTGCATTGAATCTGTAGATGACTTTGAGCACTAAACATTTTAATACTGTCTTCTAATCCCTCTCTTCAAATCTCTATTTCACTCAGTTTTTGATTCCTTTAAATTTTGCTCTTATCAGCTCAGTAATGCCACATAAAAACACTTAAAATATTTTATTTTATTTTTCAGTAGATTATTCAAATTATTTAAGTCCGCCATAATTCTGTGTTCAAGTGATTATTGTTGGTTTTTTTTGCTTTTATCCAAGTCAAAAACTATTTCCCAAAAGTTTTTTCCCAAGTCTAACCTTTGTTGATGTCTTAGGAATTCCATATCTTGTTCTCAGATCCAATTTAGGTGTGGAAAGAATCATTAGGCTCAAATCAATATTAAGGCAACCTGCCTTAGAGATTTGAAAAAAGAAAACAAAATGATTCTGGAACTATTCTATGTCAATTTCTCAAAATTGCTGGCTATTTCAAATACTCTCATATATACCCTTTGATGAGAAATTTAAATGAAGCTTCTGATTATTCTTCCTTTTTATTTCCAGGAATTACTCTTCTGATGTTCTGAACAATATTCTTCATAGGATGACCTATATCTACTATTTCCATACTGAATCTATAAGTGTTATTCATTATGTTTTATGGGCGCCTGATATTATATATCCCTCCTACAGAAATCTGTAATTAGGTGAAAACATTTTCCTATTCCAGAACTGCTACCCACTTCCTGGGACAATATGACCTTACTGTGCCAATGAAATAAGGCTGCCTTTTGGCTTAGTGGTCCTTCACTGATCTATGAAAATATAAATAAAAAACTGTTCCCTGAACTCACATTAAATTCCAGAATTTACACTTTTAAGAGACATCTTAAGAATGTCAAAGTAGCTAGGCCAGTGTGGCTCACCGGGTGAGCAATGCCCCACGCACCAAGAGGTCTCCGGTTTGATTCCCAGTCAGGGTACATGCCCAGGCTATGGGGCCAATCCCCTTTGGGGGGCATACAGGAGGCAGCCAATCAATGTTATCTCTCATCGAAGTTTCTCTCTTTCTCCTTTCCTCTCTCTCTAAAATCAATAAAGAATATTTTTTTTAAAAAAGAATGTCAAAGTAAAATGCCTCTAGTCTTCTCTCAAACTTATAAAATATAAAATGTTAACATATATGAAGTAAAATAAAGTAATATAAAATGACAAAAAGAATATATTGAGAATATCTTCCACTTATATATAACTGAAAGTGATATTCCTTTATAATGCAGAGGGGAAACTAAAAAATAAATATCTTAAAATTGGGCAGAAATATACTAAGTTACACTAATTTTGTGGAAACATCCACACTTATCATTTTACAACAAATTCCTAGAGACTGAGAAATAGAAATTAGATGACCATATACAACCAGAAGGCTTAATTATTTTATAAAATTCACTTTAAGAAGTGGTTCTTTATACATACTCATGTTCTCATGTATAACACAGTGGTTTTCTGTTTCATTTTTTTTCATTTTAAGAAAAATATATGGTATATGCTGAAGCCAGTATTCATTTAAATTATTATTTTACACACTCTATACTATAATAGAATAAAAACCAATGCTTGATGTAGTCACTATTGAAAAGTTTGACAGTTCTTCAAAAAGTTAAATATAAGATTACCACACTACCTAGTAATTCAATCCAGGGTACACCCATACTCAGAAAAACTACAAGCAGGCACTTGAACAGATATTTGTACATCTAAATGTACATCAATAAATAAATAAATAACAAATGTAATATATAAAATCTATATAGGTTTCTGAGCTCTAATGAGTAGTGAAGTTCTAATAGATGCTATAACATGGATGAACCTTGAAAACAAACACTGTACTAGATTAAATAAATCTGACACAAAAGGACAACTATTATAAGATTTCACTTATACAAAATATCTAGATTAGGTAAATTCATGGGGACAAAAAATATGTAGATTCAAGTTTACCAGAGGATGGGAGGCAGAAGAAATGATAAGTTAGTCAGTTACAGAGTTTTTGTCTGAGGTGATGACAAATTTTGAAAAGAGACAGTGATGATGGCTACACAATATTGTAAATGTAATTAATACCAATGAATTGCACACTTAAAAACAGTTACAATAGCAACTTTTACATTATATATTTTACCATAACTTAAAAAACTTAATGTAATATACCCAAAACCATTGGATTGTACACTTTAAATGGGTGGATTGTATGGTATCTTAATTACATATTCATAAAGATGTTATAAAAATTAATTAATGTTTGAAGTCTTTCTTCAATGTGTGAAGCTCAGGTCCATTTTCCTTAAAGGGGCTTTCCCTGATAATTCTAGTGACCCTTCTCTTATTGTCAATTCACGGTATTTGACTTGTTTTCTCTCTCACTTAGCAATTAATTTTATCCAACTTTTGACATCTCTCATGTTTTTAAATTACTGTTACATAATTAATATTTGATTATTCTTTGTTTAAAAAATAAGCTCAAATTAGCAAATGAAGACCTATATTTAATATCTGTATGTTGTTTACCAAACAACATTAGCAGTACTCAAACTGCTAAATCAGGACCTAGCCCTCTACTATCTTCAAATCATTAAAATATAATTCACTTTTACACTTGCACAAATACATTAAGTAGAAGTTTTTATACAAATGTTAAAGAAAATTATTCTGGGGAAAAATACTAAGAATACTAATTCCTCAGGCATTCCAATTAAACAGAATGTAACAAATTTAGTTCAGTATAATTTTTAAAAATACCCAATAATGAAATACTTCTCACAGAACATTTTGATTGGCCATTTTTCTTCCTCCCACCCCAAGGAATCAAAGACAAGACACTGTAAAAATAAAATAATAAAACAAAACAGGAGAGAAACTTCCAGTCAACATGGCAGCATAGGTAAAAGCGGTATCGCATCCTCCGACAACCACATCAAAGTTACAACTAAACTACAGAACAACCATCATTCAAAGCCGCCTGAAATCAAGCTGAATGGAAGTCCTACAACTACGGAATTAAAGAAGCAGCCACATCCAGACTGGTGGGAGGGGCAGAGGTGGATGGGCTGGTCCCATACTCACGTGTGGCAGATAAAAATCAGGAGGATACCTTGGCTGGGAAGGTCCTCCCTGAGGACTGAGGGGTCCCTGTCCCACACCAGGTGCCCCACTCAGGGTCCCAGTACCAGGAAGAGAAATCCCCATCACTTCTGGCTGGAAAAACGAGCAGGAACTAAGGATCAGGGAGGCTGAGGCAGCTGGAGCCCCAGGCAGCTCCTCTTAAAGGGCCTATGCACAGATTTATCAGACTCTCTCCCTCTAGGCTTGGAGGGGAGGCAGCTCGAGGGACACCAGAGACATAAAGGGAAGAACTGAGCTGTTTGGCATTGGGGCGAGGGCTGGAGAGAGGGCTTTCTCCGGGACAAACGTGCTGTCAGAGGCCTTTGTTCCTTTGGTGAGCCCTTCCCTGGGGCGGCAGACAGCCGCCATATCTGGGACTCCAGCAACCTGGCTCACACTGGTAGCCCCGCCCTGGTGATTCCCTGAGGCCCCGCCCCACCCATCTTTCAGGCCCACCCAAGCTGTTGCCAGTTGCTCAACCATAGGATTGGCCTGTCTTGGATCCTGCTTCAGGTTTTCCTAAATTCTTTCAAACAAGTAGCATCTGGTCTCAGCTAGCCCCATACCGCTCATTAAGTAATACACAGAAACAAACACAGGGAGGCAGCCAAAATGAGGAGACAAAGAAACAGGTCCCAAATGAAAGAAAAGAACAAAACCCCAAGAAAAGAACTAAGCAAAATGGAGATAAGCAAACTAACAGATGCTGAGTTCAAAATACTGCTTATAAGGATGCTCAATGAACTTAGTGAGAACCTCAGTGAACTTAGTGAGGGCCTCAAGAGCATACAAAAAGACCAGTCAGAAATGAAGGAGGCACTAACTGAAATAAAGAATAATTTATACAGATTTAGTAGTAGAGTAGGTAAAGCCAAGAAGCAAACCATCGAGTTGGAATATAAAGAAGCAAAAAACACCCAATCAAAACAGTAAAAAAAAAAAATCCAAAAATATGAGGATAGTGTAAGGAGCCTCTGGGACAACTTCAAGCGTGCCAATATTCGCATCTTGGGGGTGCCAGAAGGACGAGAGAGAGAACAAGAAATCCAAAACCTATTTGAAACAATAATAGCAGAAAACTTCCCTAACTTGGTGAAGGGAACAGACATACAAGTCCAAGAAGCAGAGAGAGTCCCAAACAAGATGAACCCCAAGAGGCCCACACCAAGACACATCATCATCAAAATGCAAAAGGCTCAAGACAAAGAGAGAATCTTAAAAGCAGTTAGTTACCTACAAGGGAGTTCCCATAAGACTGTCAGCTGATTTCTTAAAGGAAACTTTGCAGGCCAGAAGGGAGTGGCAAGAAATATTCACAGTGATGAAAAGCAAGAACCTACAACCAAGGTTACTCTATCCTGCAAAGTGGTTATTTAGAATCGATGGCCATATAAAGAGTTTCTCCGACAAGAAAAAGTTAAAGGAGTTCATCATTACCAAACAGTTATTATATGAAATGATGAAGTCTTTTTGAAGAAAAAGATAAAATATATGAACAAACAAAATGGCAATGAATACATATCTATCGTTAATTGAATCTACAAACAAAATGAACAGGCAGAACAGAAACATTCTCATAGATACAGAGAACATTTTGTTGGTTGCCAGATGGGAGGGGGATTGGGGGAATGGGTGAAAAAGGTGAAGAGATTAAGAAGCACAAATTCATTGCTAGACTGAGAAACCTCAAAGGCAAAGGGGTTGGGGGGTGGGAAGAAATAAACCAAAGAACTTATATTCATAACCAATGGACACAGACAACAGTGTGGGAAAAGGCGGGAGGGGAGCAGGAGTGGGGAGGAGGGGGTCAATGAGGGGGAAAATGAGGAACATCTGTAATACATTTAACAATAAAAATAACAAATAAATTTAAAAAATAAATAAATAAATAGATATAAACAGGAGAGAAATACACTAACACTTAACATACCATTGTCCCCTCTTATCCATGGCAGATACACTCCAAGATCCCTGGGAAAGTATGGATAGTACCAAACCCTACATATACTGTTTTTTCTTACGCATATAAACCTATAATAAAGTTTATAAATTAGGCACAGTGAGAGGTTAACAGTAACAAATAATAAAATAGGAAATATACAATGTACTATAATAAAAGTTATGTGGTGTCAAGGGCACATACCTGGGTTGCAGTTTCGATCCCTGGCTCTGGTCTGGGTCAGGTGGGAGGCAACCAACAGATGTGTCTCTCTCACATCATTGTTTCTTTCTCTCTCTTTCTCGTTCACTCCCTCCCTCCCTTCCACTATATCTAAAGTCAATGAGAAAATATCTTCGTGTGAAGATTAACCGGAAAAAAAAAAAGTTATGTAAACATGGTTTCTCACACAGGAAAATAGCACAGATTTCATCTTTCTTCCACACAAGTTCACATGTAGAAGATTGTTCTTACTATAGATCTTAGCAACCTCTGAATATGATTTCTTTCCTCATTAAGTCAAAAACTTTCACCTATTCACTTAAAGGAAGCACTTTATGGCTTCTCTCTGGCATATCCAAATTGCCAGCATCACTATTCTTGTGCTTTGGGCCATTAGTAAGTAACATAAAGGTTCTTTGAGCACTATGAGACGAACATAGCACTATGAGACTGCGACAGTCAACCTGATAACTGAGATAGTTACAAAGTGATTAACAGGTGAGTAACATATACAACATAGACACACTAGACAAAGGGATGATTCACATCCTGAGAAGGATGGCAAGAGATTTTAACACAATTCAAAATGGCACACAATTTAAAACTGTGTTTCTAGAATTTTCCATTTAATAGTTTAAGACCATGGTAACCGAAACCATGAAAAGTGAAACTGAGGATAAGGGTGGCTACTGTATGGATATTTTTTATGCTTAAGAAGAAATGTTCAGGATATCCTGAACAAAATTAGCTAAAATATAAAATTACACAGACAATTTAGTTACAATAAAAATGGGAGTTTGAGCCCTGGCTGGTTTGGCTCAGCGGTTAGAGCGTCAGCCTGCGGTCCAGAGAGACCGGGTTCGGTTCTCGCTAAGGGCACGTACCTCGGTTGCGGTTTGTCCCCGGCCCTGGTTGGATCCTGCGGGTGGCGGCCACTCGATGTGTCCCTTTAGCATCGATGTTTCCCTCTCTCTCTCCCCCTCCCACTCTATCTGAACAAAAAATGGAAAAATGTCCTCGAGTGAGGATTAAAAAAAAAAAAAAAACTGGGTGTTTGAGGAACAACCAGAATTTTTGTTTACCTAAAAAGTTCATTTAGGGGGTTTGGAGAACTGAGTGAAGAGGTGAAGGGATGAGGAGGTACAAATTGAAAGTTTCAGAGGAGTCCCGGGGAGTCCGAGGATGACAACAGTATGTAAAGGTATGTACAGCAAAGGAAATACAGTCAGTAATATTGCATTAACTATGTATGGTGCCAGTGGGAACTGGAAATATCAGGGGGAACACTTTATAAAGTATATGATTGTCTAACCACTATGCTATACACCTGAAACCAACACAGAATAATACTGAAAGTAAACTGTAAATAATTTTTAAAAGCTTACTGAATGATTTACAGTGATCTTAAATGCTATATATCTACTTGGGGTATAATAATAAAAATGGAAGACTTTGCAGTGGTTCTCAACCTTCCTAATGCCACAACCCTTTAATACAGTTTCTCGTGTTATAGTGACCCCACCATACAATTATTTTTGTTGCTACTTCATGACTGTAATTTTGCTACTGTTATGTCTTAGGCGACCCATGTGAAAGGGTCAATTGACCCCCAAAGGTGTTGGAACCCACAGATTGAGAACTGCTGCTTTGAGAAAGGAATAGGAAAGATAATATATATATACATACATATATTAGTTTCTTTGAAAAAATAGCATAAAATTTTGAGAAATAAACAAAATAGCACATTTAAAATAAAGTCATATATTTATGGAAGAGAAATACAAAGGCTAGGTAAATTTCTTACCTATGTCATTAGTATATGCTTAAAATAACTTTTTACGTTACTGGACTATTTTAATCCATATCAGGTTCGTTGTTTTTTTTAATTAGTACTTTCTAAATTGTGGAATATGTTTTTACTAAAATATTTCTTTCCTGCAGAATGTTTGAATGATTTACTCTTGAGAGGTTTTAAAATATATATCATAAGATTAAACAGTATTAATGCAGATGAAATTTAAGAAATAACTCATATTGTAACCTAAAGGCAAAAGTTTTAAGTTTTTAAAATATGGCATCATTACCTCAAAAGTAAATCTGTTTGAAAAAAACAACTACACTTCTATTCCTTACGGAAGTATAATGACCTACGTCACTTTTTCAATAAAAATACCCAATGGCATCTCAGAGAATACTGCTTTTCCAGCCAGAAACACAACTATTTCTCAAATTCACTATCCCAGAAAATAGCCAATAAAGGAAGCAAACAAAAATGGTTTCCGTCAGACCAAATATGTAGATAAGTTAAAATTCATTCTTCATTGCTTAGAAAGTCCTTATGCACTTTATCTCTGAGGTTTTATAATTTACACAATTCCAAAAAACTTGGGTTATAATTCCCAAGGTCATAGCACATTAGAAAGAGAAATAAAGATGATGTCAGCAGGTGTAATTTTCTAAGTATGTATTAAGCACTGTAAGTGATGGGGGCTAGGAGTAGAGGGAGTGTCTAAAATAGGTAACTATACTGAAAGCAATATAAGAATTCAAAAAACTAACAGAAAGCTTGACTCCATGATCAAATTTCTATAAACCTTATGCCCCAAGGATATCAGTATGTTACAATACAAACTAATGTTAAAAAAGATAACCTCTTAAAACCTTAAACAAAAGTTGGAAATTTTACAAGGTTAAAAATATCATAAATTGTTAACATAAGGAGTACCACCCTGGCCGGTGTGGCTCCGTGGTTACAGCATTGGCCCATGCACCAAAGGTCTCAGGTTCGATCTCCAGTCAAGGACATATAGGTGGGTTGCAGGTTCAATCCCCAGCCCTGGTCTGGGTCAAGCAGGAGGCAATCAATTTATATGTCTCTCTCTGTTTCTCTCTCTCTCTCTCCCTTCCTCTCCCTCTCTCTCTCTCTCCTCCTTCCTCCCTCCTTTCCAGTCTCAAAAAGTCAATGGAAAAAATACCCTCAGGTGAGGATTAACAGCAACAAAAATAATTTTAAAAATTAAAATAAGGAGCATGGGCAACAGAATCTGAAGACCTAGATTTGAATCTAAACCCATCACCTAATATATCAATGACCTTAAGCAATTTTGATCTCGGACTCAGTTTTTCCAAATATAAAATGGGATATTTACCTTACAGCACTATGTTGAGAATCTATGTATGTAAAATCACCCAGAACAACTCAAGAATAGAAATACTCTGAAATACTGAAAACTTAACCACACACAATAATTTGTTCTTTGAGATAAACAATTTTATTACTTTTCAGATGTTACTCTGTAGATCATAAATACATAAAGTAAAAAATGCCAAGATTCCTTGAAGAGTATAAAGAATGCTCCCAAATCTCATCATAAACCACCCCTTTGACTTGATAAATCCAATTCATTCTTCAGCCTCAATACAGATGGTATCTTCTCTGGAAAGCCTTCTTAAAACCTCTACTTGCATATCTGAGACACCTAAAAATCTACCTCATCCTAAACCAAACTCCTGATCCCCAATTCTTATCCCATACCTACTTTACCCAAAGACCTTCCCTATCCCACAGCTGACTGAAACATCATCCTTCTAATTGCTTAGCCAAAAACCTTGGAGTCATCAAAATGCAAAAGGTTCAAGACAAAGAGAGAATCTTAAAAGCAGCAAGAGAAAGGCAGCTAGTTACCTACAAGGGAGTTCCCATTAGTCTGTCAGCTGATTTCTCAAAAGAAACTTTGCAGGCCAGAAGGGAGTGGCAAGAAATATTCAGAGTGATGAAAACCAAGAACCTACAACCAAGATTACTCTATCCTGCAAAGCTGTCATTTAGAATCGGTGGCCATATAAAGACTTTCCCAGACAAGAAAAAGTTAAAGGAGTTCATCACCACCAAACCATTATTATATGAAATGATGAAGGGTCTTTTTGAAGAAAAAGATAAAATATATGAACAAACAAAATGGCAACGAATACATATCTATCGACAATGGAATCTACAAACAAAATGAACAGGCAGAACAGAAACATTCTCATAGATACAGAGAACATTTTGTTGGTTGCCAGATGGGAGGGGGTTGGGGGAATGGGTGAAAAAGGTGAAGGGATCAAGACGTACAAATTCATTGCTAGACTGACAAACCTCAAAGGGAAACAGGGTTGGGGGGTGGGAAGAAATAAACCAAAGAACTTATATTCATAACCAGTGGACACAGGCAATAGTGTGGGAAACAGCAGGAGGGGGGCGGGAGTGGGGCGGAGGGGGTCAATGGGGGAAGAATGAGGAACATCTGTAATACATTCTACATTCAACAATAAAGATTAAAAAAAAAAAAAAAGAATGCAGTCAATTTCTTGACATTAATTTTGTATCCTGCTACTTTGCCAAATTTGCTTATTAACTGTAGTAGATTTTTGATGGAGTCTTTAGGGTTTTCTATGTACAATATCATGTCATCTGCAAATAATGACAGTTTCACTTCCTCCTTTCCAATTTGGATCCCTTTTACTTTTTCTTCATGTCTAATTGCTGTAGCTAAGATTTCCAATACTACATTGAATAAGAGTGGCAAAAGTGGGCATCCCTGTCTTGTTCCTGCAGAACAAGTTTTTGATTGTATCTTGTAATATCCATAATTTGAATGCTACCACCTTTATCCAAGCCTCACCTTCAATTACTTACCTTACTCTAAGAGCCTCCTGACCAGTGGTCAAAGCCTTGTTACAATCTGCAGCTGACCCTTGAACAACACTGGTTTGAACTGCACAGTCCACTTATATTCTGATTTTTTTTTTCTTCAATAAATACATACAATACTGTAAAGGTATTTTTTGTTCCTTACAATTTTTTAATATACTGTTTTCCCTAGCTTACTTTATTGTAAATACTGTATATAGCATATAATATAAAAATATGTGTTAATCAACTTTTTATGATATCAGTAAGGCTTCTGGTAAACAGGTTATTAGTAGTTAAGTATTGGGGCGGTCAAAGTTATACACAGAGTTTTGGTTACACAGGGGGTTGGTGCCTCTAGCCCCTACATTGTTCAAAGTTCAACTGTATTCTCACCATAGCTACTAGAATGATTTTTTAAAAATATAAGCCAAATTTCCTGAAATCCCTGCAATGGCTCTCCTAAGTCCCTCCCACCCATTACCTCTGCCAATACCTCCTCCTACTCTTCCTTCTCCCAAACTCTGCTCCAATCACACTGGCCTCTGTTCGTTACTCTGAACACACCAGGTATGCTTCCTGCTTCAAGCCCTCTGCCTGAAAGGCTCTTCCCAAAGAAATACACACAGTTAAGGTCTTTGTTCTTTACTCAAATATCACCTTTTCTATACGTCCTTCCCCAGGCTCTGCAACCCATCACCACCACAGCCTTCTTATCCTATTCTACTTTTTCTTTCCTCCATAACACCTGTCAACTTCTAACATGCTATATACTTTACTTATTTATTATGCTTCTTGTTTATCTTCTCCCCCACTATGATCCATAAGGGCAAAGACCTTTGAAAATTTCTTTACTGATATATCCCATGTACCTAGAACAGCACTCAAGATATGCAAATTAAATATGTAAATAAAATACATTACATACTTCTTTGTGTCTCTTTTAGCATCCTGTGCTTACCCCTATTATATCAGTTAACATACTGCATGGGAATAGCTTATTAATTTTCTGCCTCTTCCACTATAAGTTTCCTAACACAAGAGATCTTCCTTTCTTTCCACCAACCAGTACTTCCTTACAGTGCCTGACACTTAGTAAGCACTCCACGTTATCTGATAAATTGATGAAAAAATAAATAAAACCATCGAAGTCAGAGGTGTAAGCACCTTTATTATCTCTGAATTATAAATACAATGCTTAAAGCATGACAGTGAAGACTGAGTTCTGGATTCTAGATTCTGTTAGAATTGGTCTGACTCTGGCACTGAATGACTAAAGGACATTGATGAAATTATTTAACTTCTCGACAACTATTTCCTTTTCAGTAAAAATGGAGGTAATAATGTTACCTGCACCTCATGTGATTATCATTAATAAAAAGATGATAGTTGCGAACATGCTGCTCCAAAACATAGTGCTCTAGCATACTGACTATTTTCTTTTTTTATTTTTCATTTTTTTATCCTCACTCGAGGACATTTTTCCTTTTTTTTTGCTCAGATAGAAGGGAGAGAGAGGAAGAGAGAACGGGAGAAACATCAATGGGAAAGGTACACATCGAGTGGCTGCCACCCGCACAACCAACCAGGGCCGGGGACAAACTGCAACCGAGGTACGTGCCTTCAGCGGGAACCGAACCCGGGTCTCTCTAGACCGCAGGCCGATGCTCTAACCGCTGAGCCAAAATGGCCAGGGCCATATTGACTATTTTCAGTTAAAGGCATTCAAAAACAGCAAATACAAGAACAATACTCTGACCTTCCTTCTTTTTTGTAATAGCAGGAAATGAAATCCCTACAGGAAATTTGTACTCCCTATATCAGAAGGAAAGTAACATTCATATCACCAAGACAAAAAGTTGAAATCAAGAGAGTTATACACAAATAGACTAAAATAATTTCTATCTTCCTTTAGCTTCCATACACAGTTTAATCACTTTTTCACAATTGCCTCTCTTTTTCAACCTAATATAAAATATGTAGGCTTGGTCATTTCTTTGGGTCTTCATTACTTATACAAACTCCCAAGGCACACAAAACTTGTATTAAATAAATTTGTATGCTTTTCTCATGTTGATCTGTCTTATGCTAATTTAATTCTCAGGCCCAGCCAAAAGGAACTCTAAGAGGGTAAAGGTAAAAGTTTGTCTCTCCTACAAGTGAATAAGCTGAGTGATTTACACATATTAAACATTAAATAAATGACAAGTATTATTTGTTATTACAAATTAAACAGAGGAACTACTATAAGTCCTACTTCAGTAAAGTTAGAATATTCACTAATCTTTAGAAATGTGGCAATTATTTTTATTAAAAATTACTGAGTTGTTTATAATAACTTTGATATTAAGCATTTGCAAAAAAAAGTACCTTAACTCTCAACAAAAATAAGATTCTATTTACATTATACCAGAATATTTAAAAATATTTCTAGATGTCGCCAGGTTGGTGTGGCTCAGTAGACTGAGCATTGTCCCAAGGACTGAGAAGTCCCAGTTTGATTCCCAGCCAGGGCATATGCCAGTGTTTCGAGCTTCATCCCCAATAGGGGGTGTGCAGGAAGGCAGCTGATCAATGTCTCTCTCACATAGATGTTTCTATCTCTCTCCCTTCCTCTCTCTCTAGAAAATCAATAAACACACACACACACACACACACACACACACACACACACATATATATAGATTTCTGGGTGTTTGGTTCCATAACCATCTTTAGTAACTGCCCTCACTGTTCAATAATACCATATTTCCTTTAAGTAATCAGGACACCTAATACTAGAGTTTAAAAATTAAAATGTTACTATTTAGAAGGACTATAATTATAGGCCTATAATAGATATATACACATTCTTCCCTCTACTCTGAATAACTCATTTTCATGAATAAGGCTTCTGAGAATAAGTTAAATCATTTATGTATTTAGCTTTCTACTTCTCACTTTAGTCATATATCCAACAATAGGTATAATCCTTTGGTAATGATATATTAAGAATTGAGTATAACTAACGATTCTGTTCAAAGTAAAAGGCCAGTTATATGATATTTATTTTAAACTTTATTTTCTACTGTTTTATAATAGAAATAATTTTTCTGTTATTTTCCTGTCTACTGTGACTCCTATATGTTTCCCTAGTCTATGAAGTCAGTTCTCCATTTTACAAAATACTTCTGAAGACTCATTTTTTTATATTTTATACTATCAAAAAGAAATAAACAAACGTATTTTACTTAGCACGCATATGGACAGCAGACAAGAAAACTTAGATAAGCAGTTTAAATGATTGTCCCAAGACCACAGATGGAGTGACAGCCAGCTTTAGGATTAAAACTAAGAAGCTCATTATTTCCTTCTTATATTCTGAGTACTTAATATTGCTTTTACATCACAAGGATCTCTGAACTAATTTAAGAGCAATAATTTAATAATCAAAACAGTTATCAACAATTATGACAGTATTTGTAAATCCATTTACGAAATGTATTAAATAAAAAATACAATTACTTTACCCGATATTCCCTGAATAGATAAATCTGATTTACTACTTAAGTTATTTTTAAGATTTTGCTTAGAGTGCCAAGATAGTGAAAGCTTAATATAATTTATCATTTCATTGTCTTTTTCAAAAGCTAATTTCTTTAACCAAAATGTACAGTAAGTATATGAGATGGCTGGATTTGATTCCAAACAGAAATACTTTTTCATCTAAAAAAAAAAAAGAAAAGAAAAGAAATTCCCCAAACTTAAAACAGTAGTTTCTACTCTAATTGTAAACTTCAACTTCAGGATATATTTAAAACAGATATATCTGTGAAAAAACAATGCTAAAAAGGAAACACCAAATACTATTATTGCATTTACAGGAGAAAAAGACATACAGTATAACATTAACAGCTTACTGTGGAGAGTGGGTTTAATCAGGAAGTAGCCATTATCCTTTCGATTCAGAGCAGTGACAGCACTCCAAGACAACAAGCCGTGAAATTTTTCAGTTAAAAGGCATGGAAGAATACCTACTATTGTGTCCTAGCTTTGCTGACCCCAAAGGTCACCGTATGTCTTTTATCAAAAGCTAACATGAAAACATAATCCAAGTAAGCATTTACAACGCTGCATTTGTTGAAACACCTAAAATCTACCTAACACAACCTCTCTCTCTGTTACTCACAAAACATGGCTGTCTTATTCAGAGATTAGCAATTATTGTAATGAGATACTGTCGGAGAGGGTCAAATAGTACTTCCTGCAGTTTACACATCTTGATTTCCTGGTAAACAAACTGAAAGGCAGGTGGAGCATTTAGATCACCAGTAACCGTGAATGCTCACGTGACAAAACTAAACCAGGTAAGGTAGACGTCTTAAGAACTCATTCTTTTCTTAATTTCATTAACGTCAAAACAGACAATAAAGAGTTCTGTCTTCCTTTTTTTAAGGCGGGTTTATTCTTGACATGCATAGGCACCCAGTTTAGAATAAGGAATGCATGAAAAAAATTTAATAAACAGGTTTTAAACATTACTTCTGGCAACTAAATTGTAAAATCAAGGCAATGCTAACAAGGTTTGGAAAAAAAACAAAACCCTAAGATTAACTGCTTAAAAACCAAAAACTTGTTAAATATAAGAAAAAGTCTTTAAATTTAAATTGCTGCAGGAAAGCAGATAAAAGAAGTCTCTGAGTTAATTAAAGAGCAAATTAAATTTTTAGTCAAAGCATAAGTCTATTCTTATTAGGACAAGCTCCTGCAAAATAAGAGTACTATGTAACTATGTGGCAGTCTGTGAAAACAAAATTTTCAATTATATGAATCAAAAAGATTACGTAACTTAAAGCTAGTCCCGTCACCATTTTAAATTAATATTTCAAAAAGAAAAGAGTATTTACCTGTGAGCATTTTTTAAAACTATGTATATTACTAGTGTGAAAATGAAGTTTCCTTGTTAGTTTTATTCCCCAAATTGCTGTTTTTTCTCTCTCTTTAAAATTTCTAGTATAGTTGACTGAGGGCTGATTTAAATTAACTAAGGTTATAAAACAACACTCTGTGAAAAGAATAAACTAATTCACTACTTTAAAAATACTTAATTTTTAAAAAATCTACAAAATTGCATTAATCTTAAAAATTCTACATATAATAAGGTCATGGATCTATGTCCTTTTATAAACATACATGCTTTGATTTTAATGCAAAGAGCTCTTAACAACCCTTTTACAACAATATAACCATATCAAAACATTAAATTATATTACTTCAACCAAGTTTATATTTACTGTTTCCAAAATAAAATTCCTACTATACTTAAATAGAAAACAAAACAAAGTGACAATAAAATCAATAACAAAAAGAACATCCAAGCAGATGACTGCCAAGAGTACAGAATCTCGGAACAGGTCTCATTACAAAGACTTCATCTGTGTCACGTATTCAATACAGAACATTAATGCCAGTCACTAATAACCGCCTGTATGGGCTATGATGAGACATGAAATAGCAAATTTTCAGAAAACTATGGCTAAGGAGTTACTTCCAGCTGGATCTCTTGGTCAAATTAAATAATTCAAACATCTATATTCACCTGGGATGCAAAACATAGCCCTTTATTTCCTTTATAGAAAATGTACGATATAACTCCTACTAAACAGGTCTCCCAAAGATGACAAGTTTTTGTTGTCCTATCTCCCAAATTATGTTTATGTTGTTTCTCATTGCTTCCCTGCCTCATTATCAGTGTAGATCTCATGACTTTCTGGATGTTCCTCCACTTTCAGAGCTATCTGGGCCCATTATAGTTTATTCTCTACATGATTTTGCTCTATAGTACAATCTAATTATTTTAGGGATCACCCTACTAGATTTTAAAGTTCCTTGTTTTCTATAATGCACTGTAAAGAATAAAATGCAAACACTCTAAATACAAATTAACTTGATATGATGTATTAATAAACTGATGTACATATTTATAACAGCTTATGTTTTTCCATCATACCAAGATATTTGCTAGGATTTGCATCAAATAAGCCAGAAGGTCAATTTTTACCATATAGGTCATTTCTAAATGGTATGTAATCAACCCTTAGTACATAAAACCTTGAGCTTTTCTATTTTCAAGCTTGTCAAAAGAACTTTTGACAAGCTTAGTTGTGAGGAAACTTTTTTTATCCTTACCCGAGGACATTTTTCCATTTTTTTGTTCAGATAGAGTGGGAGGGAAAGAGAGGAAGAGAGAGAGAGAGAGAGAAAAACATCAACGTAAAAGGGACACATCGAGTGGTTGCCGCGACCCAACCATGGCTGGGGACAAACTGCAACTGAGGTACGTGCCCTTAGTGGGAACCGAACCCCGGTCTCTCTGGACCACGGTCCGACGTTCTAACCGCTGAGCCAAACCGGCCAGGGCAGTTGTGAGGAAACTTTTAAGAACACTACCAAATTATTGTCAGACCTCAAAATGACTAAAATTAAATGACAACAGTTTGATCCATTTTTGAACTCATATACATAACCCAAAGAAGCAGGCAGGCTATTCTCTTATGAAATAAACTCTTCCAAAGTGTAGCTGCTGAAACTTATTATTTCTGAATTTCCTATTTTATGAACATTCAAATCTATGTAATCTTTTTTAAAATATATATTTTTTATTCATTTGAGAGAGAGAGAGCGCAAAACATTGATGTCAAAGAGAAACATGGATCAGATGCCTTCTGTAAGTGTTCGGCCTGAGATCGAACCCACAACCAACATATGTGCCATGACCAGGAATCAAACTGGCAATCTTTCGGTGCACAGGACGATGTTCCAACCAACTGAGCCACTTCGGCCGGGCAATATATGATAATCTTAACATACAATTTTTGCTATTGTAAAAGGTAGCGGTATTTACATTTTGCATAATACATTTGCATAACATTTTTCTTGCAATAAGAAAAACCATTCCTAACATTTAAAAATATGTTAGAAAGTATATGGTTAAGAAGCTCATATTAATAACAGTTTAAATTAATTCAAGACTATATTTTGTTTATTTTAAAAGTTATAGGATAATTTAAACGGTTACATTGTTAACCACCTTATCACTGCTTACTTCACAGAACAAAAGTAGGAAACATCTGTAATATAAATTGAAAAGGTTTTGGACACATTTAACAACCAAAGAAACAAATATAATCCAATTTTCTTTCTTTTCCTAAAAGACAAACTGAAAAGAGTAAACCAAAGAAAGCTACAAATATATATTTTTTCATTTATTTCAACATAATAGATACACATAGAGCCTGTGAGAATACAATATTCATTTTGCTGCAGAAGAACAGACATTGCATAACAATGAGATTTGCTAATGAAATCAACCATCAGCCTGGAATACATATGTATTAAACCAAGACCTCAGTGTCATTTTCTTTTTGCATCGTTTGTTCTTTCTTTCATTTTTTCTTGACCTTGTCAGTATTATTGTCTCTTAAATTTTGTAACTTTGGTAAAACAAAATCAAGACCATAATATTATAGTGTACTGCTTTTTATTCATCACATTTATTTTTAATGGAAATTCCAACTGTTCTGCTTCTATAAGCACTATTAATGCACCTGTGGGGGGGATGGGGGGGTAGAAATCAATGGATGCTACCAGAAGAAACAAAGGAGGTTTATTTCTATACAAAATTTTTGGATCAGGCCTGAAAAAAACTTTTATCAACATCTGATATTAATTTTATATGAAAACTTTTATAGCAATGCTTACTTAATGTGTAATAAGAAAATAATGTTTCAATTATAATGTAATTAATTGCCCCAGCAATTTTTACTACTGACAAGTGAAATAATGTAGGGCTGATATATATATCAACATGAAAATTATTCTAATATTTTTAGATAAAAATTATAATTTTCCCCCTAAAAATACTCTGCTGTCCTGGTCAACAAAGTTAATTTCCAGTTTCCATTTATCAAAAATAAGGAATTCTGAGAATTTTCTCAAAGATTTATGATTTAAATTTATGATTTAGTTATTACAATTTTATAGAAAAGCCCAAAAGACTATGAACATATTTTATATTATATATCTTAAAGAAAAATATTAATGTCCTCAGAAATTATTTAAAATTTTGAGTATACACTATTTAACTAAATGACTTTCTGTCCTATTGTTTGTTTGTTTACACAAAATAGGCTTTCAATTCACGAGTGCCACAGATAAAATTAACAGCCTAACCTGCCATGGTGTATAATTGCTGCTAAATCATGATAATAATAATCGTACTTTTAAAAAAAAGCAGTACTTACACCAAATAAAACAGCATTAGCTAAACAAAATTGTTCCTAATTTTTTTTTTTATAATACCTTAATGTCTAACTTCAAATGATATCCAACCAGGGCCGGGGACAAACTGCAACCGAGGTACATGCCCTTAGCAGAAACCGAACCCGGGTCTCTCTGGACCGCAAGCCGACACTCTAACCCCTGAACCAAACTGGCCAGGGCAATCAGTAGTACCCTTTTGTTGGAAAAGTAAACCCAATAGATATTTCTTATTAAGCTTAATCTCTCTGAAAGTTGCTATACTGACAGTCTAATAGTTCCTACAGCTAACTATTTTTTTAAATCTTGAAGGATAATCACAAACCAATTATTAATCCACACACAAAGTATTTCCTTAAAAAAAAAACCCAGAAATTTCTATTAAAATGGCAAAATATATATCAGACTGTACAGAGACAGTCTAAACAAATGTCTATGGCAATACCAAAAACCAATTTTTCTAGGGCAAAAAATGTAACACTAAAACCTGGTGATAGGCTTTGGAAAGTCATCTAGCTCCTTGCTACTCAAAGTGTGTTCCACAGACCAGCAACATTGAAATTGCTTGTCAGATATAAAGAATCTCAAGCCCCAACCCAGACATATTGAGTCAGAATCTTAAGAACATAAAATTTTAAGAAGCCATGATCTAGAAAATTCCTCAGCCTACCTAACAATTCCTATACCAATTCCAGTAACTTCTGATATGCTAGCTCCTTAAAAATCCATATTAAAATAAAGAATTTTCAGAGTGTAAACAATTTATTTGTTCTATTCAAAGCCAATTACCTACCATTTGCTTAATTATTTGAATTATCATATTCATAAGAACTACTGATTTTAAATTTGTGGTAATACAAGGAATAGAAGGGCAGGAAAAATATCTTTTTGTAAGATCTTGGCAAATATTTATATAAATGGAATAAGTTGAAGTATTTATACTCTTAACAATTCTTTGAAATCATATTAGCAGAAGAGTCCTTTCTCAAATAAAATCATGTGAAAAGCCCGGTATAATAAAAAAAAAATAAGTGAAGGGATGTTCTTTGGGGGAAGGGAGGCATCCAACAGTAGCCAAGGCATCTCAGCAGAACCAATTCATATGATTTCTCAGAGCACAGTTTGAAAAACTAACTTAAAGGAACAACTTAAAAGTCTAAAAACAAACCAAACAACTGTTACACTAATCACAAACAATGTTTACTATTCATCAGAGCAAGTCCTAAAGACCACTACAGAGAAACCCATTGTTTAATTTAGTTTAATTTACCCTATAGTGTTTTACATCTTTTTTTTTTTTTTTTATCATCACCTGACAACATTTTTCCATTTTTTGCTCAGATAGAGTGGGAGCGAGAGGGAGGACGAAATAGAGAGAGAAACAACGAGTGGCTGCCTCCTGCACGACCAAACCAGGGCTGGGGACAAACTGCAACCGAGGTACGTGCCCTTAGCGGGATCCGAACCCGGGACTCTCTGGACCGCAGGCCGATGCTCTAACCGCTGAGCCAAACTGGCCAGCGCTACCCTATAGTGTTTTAAAGAACACTAAATAAAATTACATAATTAAGCATCTTTTTCTAATTCAAACTGATCTTCTCCCAAATAGGTCTAAGTGGTGAAGTTGGATTTTATTAATGTTACCTTTAATTAAATTATTTTAGTTACTAGTATGCCTACCATACACAAGATGAATTGACAAAGTACTCTACTTATCACCTTGGAAGGACAAGGCAAATACATGGAACATAATAAGTGCCATAAAAGCAATATACAGTTGACCCCTGAACAACATTTTGAACTGAGTGGGTACATTTATAAACAGATTTTTTTCAATAAACACTACTGTAAATGTATTTTCCTTGTGATTTTCTTATTAACATTTCCTTTTCTCTAGCTTACTTTAAGAATACACTATATAATACATATAACATACAATATATGTGTTCATCGACTATTTAGGTTATCAGTAAGGCTTCCAGTTAACAGCAGGCTATTAGTAGTTAAGTTTTAGGGGAGTCAAAATTTATGTGTGAATTTTCAACTGCACAGTGTCAGTGCCCCTAACCCTTGCGTTCTTGTAAATACTGTACTATTGGAGCAAAATTAACTGAGGAGTCAGAAAAGGCTTCTCAGAAAAGCGACATCTTAGGTGGGTCTTGGATTTTGAAAGGCAAAGATGGCTAAGTGGAGGAACAAGGAAACAAGGCTTCCCAAGTGGAGGGAAAACATGCTGAGGACAAGAGAAGGAAAAGCACTGGGCGCATTCAGAAAATAGCTTGAGGTAGCTTGCAAGCTCCCCAGGAATCAGGAGTTGTTTGTTTTATAGCACTAGCTATAAAACTATAAAACCTATAAAAACAGGTGTTAATATACCTGTATAGCATAATAAGATCATTAAATATCTACTGTTTGAATTAATAAATAAATAAATGAATATAATTTAGTCTGTCTAGTATATAGGGCATATGCAGAAAACCATAGGAAATATAGCTGAAATAAGGTTCAAGACCTTATTGGAGACAACCTTGAATAGCATATTAAGTGTTTCCATTTAACGTGGCAAACTGTAAACTGTTACTTGCTTTAGAAATATTGATCTAGCAGTTTTAAATAAAATGGATTGGAGCACAAAGAGACTTCCAATAAGGACACTGCAATATTCGGTCTGTTGTAGTAGTTTAAGCAAGAAGCAAGGGTTCTGAACTAAGGTGATAGAGTCAGAAATATGGAGATAAATACAAAGATTAAAGATAATAAATTAAAAAAAATATTTTATTTCTTGATCAGCAAGAAATTTTAAAAAATGATTGTACATATGAAATCTGTTGAAATTCCTAGCAGGTTCTACAAAGAGAGAGTGGTAAGGCAAAAATAAAGACAATCCCAAAGGTTGGCAAAAATGTACAGCAAGAAATCTCCCTGCTGTAAACTGACATAACCACCATGGAAAGAAAGTAAGCAATGCATAGTAAACTCAAAGCTCTGTGTAGTCTATATTACAGCAATTCCATTTTTAGATATGTAATCCAGAAAAGTTATCAGACACATACATAAGGTTCCATGTACAGATATGAAAACTGCAGCACTATTTGTATAGTGAAATATGGGGAAATAAATAAATTTTAAAATTGTGGTATGTTTATGTAATGAAATATATATAACTATATACAGCAGTTAAAAAGAGCTACACATTTTAACATGAATATATATTTTTAATATACAAACAAAGCCACTTGAGGGAAGTAAAGATTTTATTTGTTCATTTACTTCAAGTTATCATATTGTTTAAGATAGGACAATCCTAAATAAACCAAGAAAGGAGATGTATATATTTTATATATGATCAATGAAACAAGTTTCCAGAGGATACAGAAGAGAATAAAAATCAAAAGGCATGTAAGGTTTAGTGAGGAGGTAAAACAGTTTTTTGTTTATTTTTACCAGGACTTATTTGTTTTATAACTGGAAGTTTGTACCTTTTGACCACCTTCCCCTATTTTGCCCAAACCCTACCACCCCACCCCAGCTTCTGAAAACCACCAATCTGTTCTTTGATTTATGAGTTCAGTTTTTATTTTTATTTTGGTTTTGGTTCAAGATTCCATGTATGAGTGATATATTATGGTATTTGTCTTTCTCTGTCTGACTTAATTCAGTTAGTAATGTCCTCAAGGTCTATCCATGTTGTTGCAAATGGCAGGATTTCCTTTTTTATGACCGAATAATATTCTACTGTGTGTGAATATAAATAACATACATACACCACCTTTTCTTTACCCATTCATCCATCAATGGATACAGATTGTTTCCATATCGTGAAGATAGAAGGAAAAAATTTTTTCAACTTTTTAGTTTGAAATAACTATATGTTTACAGTAAGTTGAAAAATAGTACAGTGAAGACCCATGTATACATCACTCAGTTCCACCAATGTTTATACCTTACATAACTAGAGTTGCAAAATAAAAGCCAGGAAACAAACTACCAAGTGTACGTATGGTTCTAAGTCATTTTATCACCTGTGTAATGTAACCACAAAGATCTGTCTCTGCTACTCCTTTAGTCACACTAAACTCCTCTCCTCCACCACCCCTAATGCCTAAAAATAACTAATTTGTTCTCAATCTCCATAATTTTGTCTTTATATAAATGGCATCATGGAGTGACATTTTGAGATTAGTTTTTTTCACTTAGCCTAATGCTCTTGAGATCTAGCCAATTGTTATGTTGATCAGTAGTTGATATCTTTTTATTACTGAGTTGCATTGCCTGGTATAGACACATTATACTGTGTTTGGCCATTCACCTGTTGTAAGGCATTTTGATTGTTCAATTTTGATTATAATAAATACAACTGCTATGCACAAATACATACAGTCACTTTGTTGGGATAAATGCCCAGGAGTGTGATTGTTGGGTCATGTAGTAAGTGTACGTTGGGTTGTTTAAGAAACTGCCAAACTCTTTCCTAAAGAGGCTGTAACTTTTTGCATTCCCACTAGCAATGTGTAAGAGTTCAATTTCTCCACATCCTTGCCAGCATTTGATATTGTTACTATTTTTCATTTTAGCTGTTCTGATAGCTCATTTTGGTGATGGCTAGTGATGTTGAACATCTTTTCTTATGCTCATTTGACACCCATATATCCTCTTTGGTGAAATGTCTCTTCATGTCTTTTGCCCATTTTCTAATTGGATGGTTGGTATTTTTATTGTTGAGTTTGAGAGGTTTCATATATTTTAGATATGAGTCTTTGTCAGATATGTGGTTTTCAAATATTGTCTCTTAGTATATAACTTGCCTTTTCATTATCTTAACAGGGTCTCTGGAAAAACACAGGTTTTAATTTTTATAAAGTCCAATTTACTGCTTTTTTCTTTTATGGATTGTGCTATATTTGTCATGTATAAGAACTCTTCACAAGGGAGGTCCCAAAGATTTTCCCTTATGTTTTCTTCTAAAAGTTTTACAATTTAAAGTTTTACATTTAAATATATAATCCAAACAGATTTTGAACTGGAAAGGGGAAATTGATAGATCTATTTATCATAAGATCTTCAACTACTCAGTAGAGTTAATTTAATCATTTACTGGATATCCACTTAAAGTATGAAGTGCCTAAAATAGGTAGAAGCTATAGGATGTAGGGTGCAGAGAAAACACAAATACATATTTTTATTTTATTGTTTAAAATGTTTTAACAGAATTATACATCAGTGTACCTGACTAGCTACGAAGAACTTGAGTGTTTTTGAAAAACATTACACCTGTTCTAAACCTTTAGGAATGGAGAAATTAGGCTACTCACTGGGAGATGGCTGTGTCAGGGAGGGGTAATCGTATTAAGCAAAGGCAAAAAAGGACTATACACCTACTATCTGCTTTATGGAAATATAAATGGCTTTAACACTGGAAAGCATTAAGTATGGGCAATTTGGGCAACATTTTAAATGTACGCAGGAGACATATTGTGGAAGATTTCATTTGCCCTGCAAATGAGATTAAATTTTATTTTGTACTGATGGAAGGCTAGTAAAGGATTTTAAGTAGGTGAATAACCTAGTTAGGCTTATTGTGTCAATTAAATTGTCACTAAGAGGATGATGAATTTAGACACAACAGGACTAGAGATAGAGCTTCAGTGAAGAGGCTATGGGGTTACAGCCCAGATGAGTCACGTTTCAAACGTACATGAAGATTTGGGCATTGTGAATAAAGAACAAATAATAGATTTGAGAAATATTTAGGAAAATATGTAGTCTGTAGTGAAAAACCAGACAGGGAGAGGTGTTGGCTTAAGGAGAGCAGAGAAGTTATGAAACAGCAATGTTAGGAAATCCTTTTATTAACTGACAGTTAACCTGTAGGACTGTACAACATAGCATATACCAAAGCATGAAAACCACTCGTTCCGTAAGATGCTCTCTGAAGAAGAATCAAATTAAGTTGGAGATTCACAAAACACTTTAGCACATTAAAAAATGCACAGAAACAGTTGTTAAACAAAACAAAACCTGTTAAACTTTGTTTAACATTAACCCTGTGTTTTCCAAACGTATTTGCCATGGAACCTTTTTTCTACAACCCATGCTCTACCAAAACTACTCTGGAGACTGCTGGGTTAGCAACGGTATGGGCTTTGGTTAAGCTTAGAACATAATTTTTTCAATCTACTCTTAACAATAAGAAGACTTAAATGCTAAATGTAGATTGATGTGAAATCTCTGTGGCTTCATTTATTCCTCTCCATCACTCAAGCCACTCCAGGCACGCAGGTGTCCTTAGTGTTCTTGGACTAGACCAAGCACAATCTCCCTCAGGGTCTTAGCATTTAATGTTTTCTTTGGAATAGCCCTCACCCAGATATACGCATGACTCCCTTGCTCACTACCTTAAGGTCTTTGTTAAACTGTCATGTCATTAAAGAGGGCTTTGCTGACCACAATATAACAAATACTAACTCCACAACCCTGGCACCCGTGATCCTGCATTGATTTGTCATTCTTCATAGTGTTGTTTGCCATCCAACATACTGCATATTAATTTATTAACTATTATCTCTTTCACTCACAGACTGTAGGCCCTATGAGTCCAGAGTCTGTTTTGTGAATGGCCTTATCCTCAGCACTTGCATGTACTGGGCCCACAATAATTAGTTGTTGAACAATTTCATAATCATCATTTAACCTTTTATCTGAGTGTATTTTCTTCATATTAAAGTAGATAATAAGTGAAATAACACATATCAACATAGCCATAGACAGATATAGTATTCTCCTTTATGATATGGTAGTTAATATTTTTCATGCCCACATTCTATCTAAAAAGTCTGACTAGGTTTTTATCCTTAAAAAAATATTAGAAACTTACTTCATGATTTTGGAAACTTTCAATTTCTAACCTTTTCAATTTTTCTCCTAATCCAAAACAAATGTAAAATTGTTTTATAATTGTATCTTAAGAAAATGCACAGGCATCACTTTGCATAATTGTTGTTAAATATCTCTTTAATTGCACTTTAGACACTGGCATGCAAAAAGCGATATAACTGAGGCACTGAATGCAGCAACCTTGACTCTAGAGGAAAGGGTTGTTTTCTTCCATGATATATAGTGCTTCCTTTCTATAACCTGAGCAATTGTCAAATGCTTTAGTAGGGTTTAGGTGTGTACTGCTCCACTTTTAATTTTAGCCATCATTTACTGCTCTTCAATGCAAGTCAGCTGTCCAAGTGAACATACTCCCAGAGACATATATTCCTCTAAAAACTGGAAAAAGTTCTCACTGATATATGCAACAAACATCTCAATATAAAACCTACAAAACCTTTAAATATTTTTAATATAAAATGCAGTGTTACTAAAAGAAAGAGCTTTTTAAAATACTCAAATAAGTCAACACAAGATAAATATTTGAACTGGTCCTGATTTAAACAAAATATATTGTTTAAATATACTTATTAAGAAGTCAGAACGCAGCTCATGCATATAAATCTTTGCAACTCAGGTATAAATGCTCCACTCAACAACAAAAATGTTTTTATCCAGCAGTGCAGTGATGACAGACTAAAATGAAAAACTTAAAAATTTTTCAATAAAAATACGTGCAGTTGAATAGTAAATAAAAGTCTAAAATTATGTACTATCATTATGCAGCTGTCATGGATAAGCAGGTGTATTCTGTGGTATTCTAAGTTTTATTCAAAGAGAGTAGTTTCTTTTACCTTCATAACTATAGACATTTTGTATGTATAACAAGTAATAGTCTTAGAGGTACCTAATGTTTTTCATGAACTGTTTTAGTGACCTTGGTTAAATCACTGTCTGTGAGACTTGGTCTATTCATCTGTAAAATGAATGGGTTTATCTAGAATTTTTAACACACTTCCTAGCTCTAATAATATGTGATTCTAAGAAAAAAATTTTTAATTAAACTATTGTTTTTACTATCACAAACTAATTGAGAATCATTTCTGATACGAAGAAATGCATGTTCCCTTAAAAGCTTATTTGTTTAAAAAACAGATAATAAAACATATTTATGTTTATCTTTAATGAAACACCTCAATTTGTACTGATGATAAGTACTGTTTATCTACTTTAGGCAAATAAAAGCTCAATTTATTAGAGCATCAGAAAGAGGCCTGAATACTAGAAGGTCACAGCCTGTGTGCTGAGCTGCTAGCAAAACATCTATGATGCTCCAAAGCTGCCATTTTTCTTCCTTGACAAAGACTCCATCTGCCACTGAGCCATTTACAGCCTCCAAGTCAGAATATCAATGATTTCCAACATTCTGTAAGCCTGCTTTCACCTTGACATCACCTCTGCAATACATCTGAAGCAGATGATACATATACCCCGACACCACGCATGAATCCCGTGCTTTATTCACCTGAGAGGTACTTAATCTGCCCTCTAATGCACCACTTTTACTCATGCTGAGTTGTAAAGGAATTTAAAATGTATATATTTGCTATAATTCTTGTTGCTTTACATCAGATATATTTGTAAAACTTTAAAACCTGAAAAGACTGTACTAGGTAGTTTTCAATAATGGCTTAGTAACTAAGACAACAGAACTATATCATACTTCCATTTAACACAATCTGCTATAAAATTATTGTATATAAAACATTTTATTTCCTTAAAAATTGAAGACATTAAAGCAACAAAGAAACATTGATAAAAGGTCTCGTTTTATATTTGAATCAGTGCTCTTAACACTGCAAACAAGTGAAGCCCATTTACCTAGCAATAAGAAACCCAGATAATTTTCAATTATTTTATTTCCTATTATTTTATTTAGTAAAACTTTAGAAATAGCTTGAAAAGAACAGTTAAAAACTTTTTCAATCCCTTTTAAATAAAAAACAGTATAATTCTTGATCATTAATATTTATAAAAATAGAAATAATACCTTATGCCCTGGTCGGTTTGGCTCAACGGTTAGAGCATTAGCCTGCAGTCCAGAGAGACCCGGGTTCTGTTCCCGCTAAGGGCATGTACCTTGGTTGCAGTTTGTCCCCGGCCCTGGTTGGGTTGTGCAGGTGGCAGCCACTCGATGTGTACCTTTCACGTCGATGCTTCTCTCTCTCTCTCTCTCTCTCTTCCTCTCTCTCCCTCCTGCTCTATCTGAACAAAAAATGATAAAATGTCCCCGGGTGAGGATTTAAAAAAAGAAAGAAAGAAAGAATACCTTATGTAAAATACTACTTTAATTTGAAAGTAGTCTTCTACAAAATAATGAATTAAGGCTTATGCAAAACATTAAGGGAAGTACAAAAAAGTTTAAAATGAGATTCTTGGACTTATGTAGAAAGAAGTAAATGTACTCATGAAAAAGATCTAAAAAGACAAGACTTTTCAGTGAGAGGAAGTATGTTACACAAGGAATTCTGGGTTACAGGTTAGGAGACTTAAGACTAATTACATCTCTGTTCTGAACTGTGCAAGTACTTATGGTTAGTCATTTAGCTCTAGTAAAACCACTTATTCAACTGTAAAGTGATATCTAAAGTCTCTTCCTGCTCTAGCACGCTATGATAATAGGATATATCACAAGTCTGGATGTGAAGCGGTTACAGACACTAACTGACCCGAGATTTTCAAGAGGAATTTCATTTAGGTATATATGGCCAGTACTGAGAAGAAATTGAGATTTGAATTGGTTCTTGAAGGATGTACAGCATTTGAATGTATATTCAGAAGTAGAAAAAGAATCTCTCCCCAAAAGGAAATAGTGTAAACAAAGGTGTGGAAAATGAAATCACAATTTTAGATATGTTAATGTGGCAATGTTATCCGCAAGGAGCAAGAAGAGGAGAGAGAAACTAAAGGCAGAGAAACTAAGTAACTATTATAGTGATGTAAAAATAGGGTGCTGGTGGGAAAGAAAGGAAACAAAGCATGTGAGAGATTGAAGTTAGATCACAGGCACTTTTAAATTTTGATAATCTGGAACCAGAGGAAGATGAGTACTCCAAAATCATACCATGGTTCACATATTTATGTAGAAAATGGTGATACTAATAACAGAAATAGGCCTGAAATGTGACCCTCTTTTTAAAATAACATGAAAAAAACAGACTACATTAAAAAGAAATCAAGTCACCTAATGTTCAGAAACAGAATACTGGATTAGGAACTAGACACTAATATTGGAGTCTCTGCCATAAACTGGCTGTGTAATATCAGTCACTCTAAGGTTTGGTTTTCTAAAATGAGCACCAGACTTGTCCTGGCTGGGTAGCCTAGTTGGTTAGAGCGTTGTCCCAATATGTCAAGGTTGCAGGTAGGCTTAGTCTCTGGTCAGGGCACATACAAGAAGCAACCAATGAATGCATAAATAAGTGGAACAACAAACTGATGCTTCTCTCTCACTATCTCTAAAAAAACAACAACACATTAATCAATAAATAAATAACTAAAAATGAGTACTAGACTTAATATGATTTTGGGTTTCTTCTCGGTTTCATATATAACACAGCATCTTAATTTCTGAGCAAACTTGAAGTTGTAGAGGCAGGTAATATTTTGAAATAGTCTTATTCCTAATTGAAGATTTAACATTTTTTGTATATGTGAAAAATTGAGACACGGACAACAAAGCTGGGAATGGGGTGGGGGGGAGGGAGAGGAGGGTGTCAATGGGGAAAAAAAGGAGAAACATCTATAACAAAAATAAAATTTAAAAAAATAATAAATTTAAGAAGTTGAAATACAAAATACTTCATTGGAAAATAAGAAGTTATTATTTTCACCTTACAGGTACAACCCAAAACACAACTATCACAAAGCTAAAGGCAGAAGCAGCAATTTCAGAATTAATCCTGAATTTCTAATCTGGCAGTAATCATTAACTAATTCATTATATACCTTTTACTAAAAACCAGGGGAAAACCAAAAGAGAATACAACTGCCATGTTGAAGCATATCATTTTATTGGTGAAATAAGATTAATGTAAGTGTCCTGGCTGGTGTAACTCAGTGGACTAAGCATCCTCCAAAGGACTGAGAGGTTTCAATCCCACTCCCTGTCAGGGCACATGCCCAGGTTTCTGGTTCAATCTATAGTAGGGGGCATGCAGGAGGCAGCTGATCGATGTTTCTCTCTCACATCGATGTTTCTTTTATACCTCTCTCTCTCTGTCTAAAAAGTCAATAAAAACATATTTTAAAAAAAGATTAGTGTATGTGAAACTTAAGTTGCCTTTTGATATAGACAAACCCACATACCAAGGACATCATTACTTAACATCATTTAAAAGGAGAGATGAATACAGAAGTATAATCTAAAAAAGATAATGAATATGAACTTTGATTAAAGGATAAAATATTTGTACAGTGTTTCCTTTAACTAAGAAAGGCTATAATCAAATTAAAATTTTATTTATATCTCATAGTTATTTTTGCACATGATTACTCATAATTTTTTTTAAAAGACCACATTTTTATTCCAATGTCATTATTCAAAATATATGGAGGATTTATAAAGAGTGTTTCTATAGGGATGTGTTAAAGAAATAAAATGAACCCTCTCCAGTTTGGCTCAGCGGTTAGAGCGTCGGCCTGCAGACCGAAGAGACCTGGGTTTGGCTCTCGCTAAGAGCATGTACCTCGGTTGCAGTTTGTCCCCGGCCCTGGTTGGGTTGTGTGGGTGGCAACCACTCATTGTGTCCCTTTCACGTCGATGTTTCTCTCTCTCCCCCTCTGTCTGAACAAAATATCAAAAAATGTCCTTGGGTGAGGATAAAAAAAAGAAAGAAAATGAAACATATTTTTCTAAACAGTAAATTAAAATTTGAACCATAATCTATTCCAAAAATAATTTTAAAATTAAGTAATAACTTTAATTTTTTCAGGAAATTAAATTTAATAGACTTTCAAAAAAAGAAAATTAACTTTTAGTAACTTGCCTTATTTCTTCCATTAAATATGCTTATAATAAATAATTAAAACAGCATATCAGGGCTTATTACTCTTAATTTCTTAAGCACTTAATATTAACATTATACTCAAAGATATAATTACATTGTCAAGTGCTACACATGTTACAGTGTGGTGAACTTTTATTGAAAAATTTTTTCTTCTGTGCACTCATGGACTTTGATCTCCAAGATGACATTTTTAAAAAATATTTTTTACATATTTTTAGACAGACAGAGAGGAAGGGAAAGGGAGAGAAAGAAACATCGATGTGAAAGAAAAACATCGATTAGCTGCCTCCTGCACACCCCATATCGGGGATCAAGCCCACGTGTGCCAACGGGGAATCCAACGGGCAGCCTTTTGGTACACAGGATGAGACCCAACCAACTGAGCCACACCATCCAGGGCTCCAAGATGATTTATTATAAAACACCTTTATTTTATTTGAAGAGTAAGGTGACTAATAATAAACGTTCTCTATTTTGCCTTATAAGTCCAATACTCAGCATGTAAAAATGATCACTTTACATTACTTCAAATACGACAAAGAAGCCCTGATGGTGTAGCTCAGTGGACTAGGCGTCATTCCATGGACAGAGAGGTCCAGGTTTGATTCTTGGTTGGGACACATGCCCTGGTTGTGGGCTCGATCCTCAATAGGGGACTTGCAGGAGGCAGCCGATTGATTATTCCTCTCGTACATAGATGTTTCTCTCTCTCCCTTCCTCTCTCTCTAAAAAAAACATACTTTAAAAACTAAGACAAAGAAAACAGATTAGAATTAATTAGTATTACCTATGAAATGCAAATACAAATTCAGATAAAAATGAACCCAGCTCTCTTCACAGATATGAATATTCTCTTTTCTTTTTTTATAGATGTTTCCTACTTGGTTTGTCTCCTTAGTTATTGTCCACAGGACTCTGAGAAGCTATAGGAATATGCAGGCTATTCTCTTTTCATTATTACCATTTAATTAAAATAAAATAAAAATTTTTTCCATCTTGCTAAATGATATCCACATTAAGAAATGATCTGGAGTTACTCTAGTTGTCCAGTGGATTCTTTAGCCAATGCTGACCATATGTGTGTGGCAAAGGTATAAATGAGTTATTGCTGCTATAGTGATTTGATCATTGTTTTGGTCCCTAAGTCCTCATATTAATCTCTCTTTAAATGGTGCTTTAGAAACAACAATTAATAGAAAGTAACTGATTCACAGTATGGGTAAAATTATATAGAGAGATTTGCTGAACATGAGCAAGCAAATACACATACACATTAAAAACCTACTAAATCCAACAAATACTTACTAGAACAAGATTCAGGGCTTAAGTTCCAATACTGTGAAAAGAAATATGTGAATAAGAAAATTCTCTCTACAAAGAGCTTACAACTGAGTAGGATATGTTGAAATTTCTCAAGGAGTTTCATAAACTGCTTCAAAGTGTTTATACTTTTTAAAATTTATTTATCTTATCCTCACCCGAGAACACTTTTCCCTTTTTTTTTTTCTGTTCAGACAGAGTGGAAGGGAGAGTGAGGAAGAGAGAGAGAGAGAGAGAAACATCGACGTGAAAGGGACACATCGAGTGGCTACCTCCCACACCACCCAACCAGGCCCGGGGACAAACTGCAACCAAGGTACATGCCCTTAGCGGGAACGGAACCCAGGCCTCTCTGGACCACAGGCTGATGCTCTAACGCTGAGCCAAACCGGCCAGTACCAAAGTGTTTATACTTTTAAATGAGATAATAACATGTTTAAATGTTTGTTTGTTTTTTATCCTCACCCGAGGACATTTTTGGGGGGCATTTATCTTCAGATAGAGCGGGAGGAAGAGAGGGAGGGAGAGAGGGAGGAAGAAAGAGAGAGAAACATCAACATGAGAGAAACACATCGAGTGGCTGCCACCCACATGACCCCAATCGGGGAGGGGACAAACCACAACTGAGGTACAAGCTCTTAGCGGGAACCGAACCCGGGTTTCTCTGGACTGTGGGGCGACACTCTAACTTCTGAGCCAAACTGGCCAGGGCTAAATGTCTATTTTTAATAATAAATAAAATAACATTTCTCAGTAAGCACAAAAATCTGCTAAGAACCTTAAATGTATATCATGTGTGGTAGTGAGTGACAATCAGATGATAGTGCTCATGATACTCAATACCTTTATCACAAAATGGAATGGACTCATAGTTACCATGATGGTTTTGTTTCTTTTTCACAGTTTTTAATTTGTTAAAGAATATACTGATAGGAAAATGAAAGCAAATGAAACATAAAATGATAAATAAGCAAATTCACCCCAAGAAGATCTTCACCAAATCCTGCAGTTACATTCATCTGACCAAAGTTCTTATACAGTACATCAAGAACTCTTTATTATTTTGAAAACCAACGTAAAGAAGAGAAACTATAATGATAATTATTTTTATATGAAAAAACTGGATGCAATTATCCCCTTTCTAAATTAAAACAAAAATTGTAAAACTAAACCAGCTATTTGTTAGGTTGACAGTACAAGATCAACACACACACAAAGCCAGCTGTTTCTATACACCAGCAATGAACATTATAAAAAAGAAATTAACAACTGCATTTATAATAATACTGAACAAAAAAAAAAAACACAATTAGGGGACGTAAACACCTCCCAATTTCAAAACACAGCAATCAAATCAATGTGGCACAGGTGTAAGGGCAAACAGACCAGTGTCACTGAACTTAGTGTACAGAAGTTAAACCCATACATCTATGCCAACTGATTTTTGACAAGGGTGCCAAGACGTCTATTCAATGAGAGAATGAGTCTCTTCAAAAATTATGCTGGGAAAATTTAATATATACAAAAAAGTGAAGTTGGACTCTACCTCACACCATACATAAAAATTAATTTAAAAAGGATCAATCACCTAAACATAAATAAAATCATAAAACTCTTGGAAGAAACATAGTGGTATATCTTCATAAACTTAGATTTGGCAATTGATTCTTAGATATAAGACCAAAAGCACAAGCAACAAAGGAAAAAATAGATACATGGGATTTCAGAGAATTAAAACTTGGGAAGCATTAAAGAATTTTATTTAAAAAGTAATCCACAGGATGGGAAAAATATTTGCAAATCATATATCTGGTAAGGTCTAGTATCCAGAATATATTAAATGAATGCGTCCGATCTTATCTGATCTCAGAATATATTTAAAAATCTCTTAAAATTCAACAATACAAAGACAACCCACATAAAAAATGGGCAAATAATTTAAACATTGCTCCAAAGAAGACATACAAATGGCCATAACCACCCACAATGAAGTACCACTTCACACCCACTAGTACAGCTATAATACTAAAAAAAAAAAAAAGAAAAAAAATAAATACTGGCAAAGATATGAAGAAATTAGAAACCTCATACATTGCTGATGGGAATGCAGACTGGTTCAGCTGTTATAAACAGCTGTTGTGAACAAACTGTCTTTAACCGTTAAGCATAAAATTAACACCTACCCCCAGCAATTCCACTCCTAGAAATATACCCCAAACATCTGAAAACAGGTACATGTACATGCATTTTCACAGCAGCACAATTCACAATGGCCAAAAAAGTATAAACAAACAAAATCTCCATCAATAGATGAGTGGATAAACAAATTGTGGCATATACATAGAACAATATTATTCAGATATAAATAAGAAATACTGACATATGCTACAAGGTAGATAAAACTCCACAAGTGAACAAAGCCAGTCACAAAAGGTCATGCGTGTATTATTCCATCTTATTAAATCTTCAAAATAGGTCAGTCTTAGAATGCAGATTGCTGGTTTCAAATGAGGGATTAGGGAGAAATGGAGAGCAACTGCTCAGTGCATTTGAGGTTTCCATTTGGGGTGGTGAAAAAGTTTTGTAACTAGATAGAGAGTGGTTCTGCAACACTGTGAATGTGCTAAACTTGCTCGCATTTATTTATTTATTTATTTATTTATTTATTTATTTATTTATTTATTTAGAGGAAGGGAGGAAGAGAGATAGAAACATCAAACTGAGAGAGATACATTGATCAGCTGCCTCCTGCATGCCCCTCACTGGGGATCGAGCCTGTAACCTGGGCATGTGCATTGACCAGGAATTAAACAGGGACCTCTCAGTCCATGGAATGATGCTGAATCCACTCAGCCATACCAGCTGGGCTAAACTGTTCACATTTATTTATTTATTTATTTATTTATTTATTTATTTATTTATTTATTTATTTATTTATTTATTTTATCCTCATCCGAGGACATTTTTCCATTTTTTGTACAGACAGAGTGGGAGGGAGAGAGAGGAAGAGAGAGAGAGGGAAACATCGATGTGAAAGGGACACATCGAGTGGTCGCCACCCGCACAACCAACCAGGGCCGGGGACAAACCGCAACCGAGTTGCATGCCCTTAGCGGGAACCGAACCCTGGTCTCTCCGGACAGCAGGCGGACGCTCCAACCACTGAGCCAAACCGGCCAGGGCTAAACTGTTCACTTTTAAATGGTTAATTTTATGTCATGAATTTCACATCAATAAAAAGAAAAGATTTTTAAAAAAAGAGCAAATATGACTTGATCAAGTTCTTTTCCAATGGGAAAAGAGAAAATTTGAGGTAAGAAAATTTTAAAATGCACACTTATTTATGTTTTTGTATGAGGAATATTTTTTTAAATTAATTACTAAAGATCTCAATTTATTCTTCCCTCCCTAACTCACCACCTTCCCTCTCCCTCTCCCTACACACTACCCTCTTCCCTTCCCCTTCCCCCACTCTATATAATATACCTCTCCTATTATTCAGATATTGTACCTCTGGCTCAGTCCTGTAATCATTTCCTATTTTCTACTTCCTTTTATGTACCTATTCTCCATGAGATGTCCTCAATGTTATCTTCTACTCCTAAGAAAGCTTTTCATTTGATATTTTAATTTATAAGAGCTTTATCTTTTTTGCCCATTCATTATTTTTTATAGCTAACTCTTCTTGTAACATGGATATATCATCTTCTCTTACTTCTCTGAAGATATTAATTATAATAATCATTTTCCTTTTCTTCCTCCTGTAGTTTCTGTTTCCTCTAATTTGCTTTTTCCCACTTATCTATTTTGGTCTCTGTCATTTCTAACACAGGATTTCTTCAAATGTCTGATGACCCTTGCTCATCTATTCATATTATAGAGTGGAATTTTCAAAACCTAATTAAAATTTTGTGAACCTGTGTGGAACTTGTCAACTATATATTTCACTGTAGGGTGATCTGGCTAGAAGCCATTTCGGTGGAGAACCCTGATGATTTTGTTTGTTTGTTTGTTTTACCTTTAGGTCATTTCTGTACAAGCCAAGAGAGCAAAGGTTACTAGGGGACCACAGTATTCAGTACATGATAAGCTTTCCCTCAGTCCTGCCAGAAAAGGTGTTTCATTTACCTAAGTCCAGACACTCTTAAGTTTTATACACTCCAGAGGATAAAACTCCAGTTTTGAATTGGGTGAAAGTGGCACCCAATAGTGTTAAGAAAAGGAGACCTGAAGAATATAACAGTTATATAGACTTTTTATGTTTAATGAATGTCCAATAAACATTTCATATTTCCCTACAGTCTATGTATTTAGAGCTTTACCTGAACCTATAACTCTCCCCTTCTGCTGCTGCCAGTTCCAGAGATTCCTGGAACTGATCATTTATTTCTGAGTCCTTGAAGGTTTCAAAGTTTCTTTCAAAGTTTGTTTCTTTTTGGCTTTCCTTATTGTCAGCTGGTTATTCGGTTCTGTTAATATGCTAAATCAGTTACTACTTGTCTGTTCTCCAGCATCCAGCTCATTTCTTTGCTTATGCTTTTTTTTTTGTTTTAATGTGTTTTCTATCAAATTAGTGGTGCTTTAGCAGTTGGGTGATGTTAAGTATGTATGTTTAAGCTACTGCCTTAACCAGAAACCTACTGTCCTCTTCCTTAGTCTCATGCAATTTTTTTTTCTATGTTAAAAGTTATCTTCTATAGAAAGATGCTGGATTCAAGGGTAAATACTCTTGTACAATTAACTTTAAGGTCAATTTTTATTCTATAAAGGCTTGCTAGCCTTTCTTGAAATTCTGCTTCTACTACTGCTATTTTCCTTTTTATCCAAACTCTATACAATACCACAATTTTTTAAAATTATTACTCAATATTACATTAACTGCTCAGGAGGAAATAACCCCTTCTCCTTCAGTGCCGCATACTTACGTCCTAAGTGACATTATGGTGGTTTCAGTTCTGTTCATGTCATATCCTAGCATTAGGGTACTCTGTGTTTGTTTGTAAATTTGCACTTTCTCTTTAGGCATCAGCCTACGTTTCAGACAAATTAATTTTCTAAAGGCTTTCCACTGATTTGTGACCAACAGATTTGCAAAGCACATAGTTTTCACTATGGTCATGTTGCCAATTGAAGTTGTACTGGCATTAATCGCATGTCACGCTGGCATGTATTATAAGTGAGAGCACGTGCTTAATGTTATGGTAGGAAGCATTATATAAATACCTGGAATTTTGAGTAGTGGAAAAATCTAAGCTCCCAGTTGAGAACCATCAGAAGATGCTATCACAAGCTAAGAAATATATCAATTCCCTTTTTTTTTTGTTTTTTCAATCCTCACCTGAGGACATTTTTGCATTTATCTTCAGGTAGAGTGGGAGGGACAGAGAGAGAAAGAGAGAGAGAGAAACATAGATGTGAGAGAGATACATCGATTGGTTGCCACCCACACGACCCCAAAAAGGGCCAGAGATGAACCGCAACTTAGCAGGAACCGAACCTGGGACTCTCTAGTCTGTGGGCCGACACTCTAACTGCTGAGCCAAACTGGCCAGGGCTCAATTCCCTTTTTATAATGACACACGCCCCCTCAAAGAAACCTCCAATTTGCTTTAAAGCCTCCCTTCAGAACTTTAAAAATTTTATCTTCTTCCCACCACATACACACTTACGAAAGAGGATGAGAGAAAACAGAAGAAAAGGGCAGCAGTAACTAAGAGCACCATATACTTTTTCACACTCCACCTGGAAGAGATATTCAACTTTCTCATTTATACTAAGTTAAATACCACATATATTTTGCTATCAAGCTGGAAATCATAAACTCTTTCTAAATTTTTTTTTTTTCTTCAGCATAACCATCCCTATTCAAATAGTGACACCTAGTCTCTACTATGCTTCAAAAACAGGACAGAAAAACACCAAAGAATGAGTATTTTTGATAAGGCCTTCCCATTCCTAAGAAACATACCCCTAGATTCAAAAGACATGGTAAAAATGCCTCCATTGTGGCATCCACACCATCTGTAATGACTGTACTGTGCATCTGTGTCATCACTAGACATGAAGCTCCTAAAGAACAGTATATTCTCCATCTTTATAAATTTACTAAGTAATTATTCTTTTTTTCCTTCAATTTTTATTAATTTATTTTTGTTACAGATGTTTCTCCTTTTCCCCCCTAGACCCTCTCTTTCCCATCCCGCCTACCCCCCCCCCAGCATTGTTGTCTATGTCCATTGGTTATGCATACATGCAGTAATTCAAAAGGCATTGTGTAATGTTACTTTTTAAAAATATTTTTTTATTGATTTTAAAGAGAGACAGACAGAAAGTCGATTTGTTGTTCCACTTATTTATGCATTCATTGGTTGATCTTGCCCTGATTAGGGATCAAACCCACAACCTTGGTGTATCCGGACAACACTCTAACCAATTGAGCTACCTGGCCAGAGTTGTAATGTTTCTTAAATCAAGGAATAATGCATACCTATTCCTCTTTGAGACGATAGACCCTTCTTGACTATGATAGCAATGGCATATAATTTAAGAATAAGATCATAGAATTCATCCAAATATAAATTCATACAAAGCATAAAGAATGTATAAAAAATATTTTAATACCACCAATTTCTAGACATGGTTTCCTCCTTAACATCCTCCAATACGAGAAAAGTTGAATATGAAACATTTTCAAATTAAACTTGGGATGGAGGAATATGAAATCAATCAACAACCAAAAAACGTCCAGTGACTTCTCTTCACATTAGAAAGAAGTTCTAACCACTTTCAATGACATCTGCCTACATCTATTCTCCCCACTTACAATGTATGGACTCACTGGCACTACTTCTTCAGATCCATGGGTGGCTCCTCTGGTAATTCATTTCTCAACACAGTGTTGCCTCCTCATGGAGGCCTTCTCTGACTTTATATGTAAAGCACTGTCAATTCTACCCTGCCAACCCTCCCATGGGCACTACCACATTTGCCCCTCCCTTGGAACTCATCAATATTTGAAAATATTTTATTGATTTCTATACTTCTGTTCTCCTACTAGAAAGTAAACTTAATAAAGGAACTTTGTTTTTCATTGACCATAGTGTCCCCAATAGCTAAACAGCAGAAGCATATAAGTAAGTACTCCATATGTGTTTGCTGAATGGATGAATGAATGAGTGAATGATTGAATGTGAAGCACATAATATATTCACTGATTAAATGAAGGCTCACAATTCCTATCTAGGAAATATTTTGTCAGGCAGAATCTTTCAGAACAAACAGCTTCCCATTTGACAGTATATATCATGTCTTTTCCCTTGCTGAGTATCAATATTATAAAGAGGTATACAAAAAAATAAAGATAATTAAATAAGAGAGAAGCTGGCAGTATATAAATTATTTGAAGAATGAGTTCTGGAAATCACTTCAGGGTCCACAAGGGTACACACTGGCTGATCCTAGAATTCTCCCATAATCCTGCTTCTGTCATTCAATTAGCTAGCAAATATTTATTGAGCATTATGTACTCTATTCCTAAACATACATACTAAGGTCATTTGGACATAAATTAGTCTCATATTCTCTGAGTACTTTATAGTAGAAACATCTTTGTCTTTAGTTAGAGAAATATATATTTGAATCAAAGTTACTAATTATGTCAACTTGGAGCTGTTACTTACTATCAGTAATTCTAAGATAGTGTGATACATAGAAACAGTCTGGCACATAATTAACTTTCATTGTTAATTCTCCCTTAGTGGACAGGAATTGAGAGGTGGAAGAAATAATATCAAATATATTTGTCCTAATGGTCACTGTTCAACACTATAAATTTACATGTTTACTGAGAAGCAATAAGTCACAAGTAGAGCTAACAAAATGAACATAGCCAACACTGGGTTTGGAAAGGGTAAAATCACATCCCTTCAAACAATACAGTAGTAGGCATTTAGTTATAATCTACTAGAATAATAAAGTAATGAACAATTTCAGGTCACAAAAATTACAAGCGTATAATTTTTTTTTTTAATCCTCACCCAAGGACATGTCTGTTGATTTGAGAGGGGGGGGGGGGGGAGAGGGAGAGGGAGAGTAATTGGGGGAGGGGGGAGAGACAAAGAAAAAAACATCAATCAGTTGCCTCCCATATGTGCCCCAACCAAGGATGAAATTGCAACCTAGGTATGTGCCCTGATTGGGAATTGAACCCAGTGTTCAATTGGTGTATGGGACAAAGCTCTAACAAAGTAAGCTACCTGGACAGAGCCAAGCTTATAACTTCTTAAACATTTCTTACTTTATAAGAAATGGGGTAGTCAAGATGTTGGATCAAGACATTCCTGGATTATGATCATCATCTACCTTATAATCATTACATGACAAGTGAGTTACTTAACCTCAGTAAACCTCAATTAAAATTGTGTCATTGACCATTTAAACTACAATTGGCACTGCAAACATTTCTCATTGGGCTTAAAGTAAAAGAAAATAATCTTTATCACACTATTGTGTCTTATATCTTCTGATTGTTGATCTCAAAACATAATCTTGCTCTCTGTACTCTAGCTACATTGATTGGCCTTCTGTTCTTTCCTTTGAAGTATTATGTTCCTTACCTATTTACCTATGTAGTTACCTTTATTGGAGTTCTTTATTTCTTCATATGGCTTTTAGTTACTAATTAGTGTCCTTTCATTTCAGCCTAAGAACTCCCTTTAGCATTTCCTGTAGGCCAGGTCTACTAGTAACAAATTTCCTATCTTAAATATGCTCAAAGAGCTAAAAGAAACCATGAACAAAGAACAAAAGAAAATCGAGAAAGCAATATATAAACAAAATAAAATATTGATAAAGAGACAGAAATTATAAAAAGGAACTAAATAGAAATTTGACCTAAAAAGTACAATAAGTGAAGTGGAAAAAGTCACTAGAGGGGTTCAACAGCAAATCTGAGCAGGTATTAAAAGAAACCAGCAAACCTGAAGGCAAGTCAATTGAGATTAGCCAGTCTGAAGAGTATCAAGAAGGAAATGGCCCTGGCTGGTTTGGCTCAGCAGTTAGAGCATAGGCCCATGGACCAAAGAGTCCCAGGTTTGATTCCTGGTCAAGGGCAGTGTCAAGGGCACATGCCTCGGTTGTAGGTTCGATCCCTGGCCTGGGTCTCTCTCACATCTATGTTTCTCTCTCTATCTCCCCCTACACCCCTCTTCCTCCCATGCTATCTAAAAATCAATGGAAAAATATCCTTAGGTGAGGATCTTTTTAAAAGTACAGATTGGTTGTTACAAAATAGTCACAGGGATGTAAAGAACAACTCAGGAAATATACTCAGTAATAACCATAGGTGGTGATAACCATGTGTGTTACCTGGGGGGTAACTGGAAAAATCGGGGGGGAGCACTTTGTAATGTATATGATTGTCCAACCACTGTGCTGTACACCAGAAACTAAGACAAAATAATACTGAATGGAAACTGTAATTTAAAAATATACATTTAAAACAATTTTTTTTCTTTACTAATTTTAGAGAGAGAGGAAGGGAGAGGGAAAGACAGAAACATCGATAAGAGAGAACATCAATTGGCCGCCTCCTGCATGCCCCCCACTGGGGATCAGGCCCACAACCTGAGCATGTGCCCTGACTGGGAATCAAACTGGCGACCTCTTGGTGCAAGGGTCGATGCTCAACCACTGAGCCACACTGGCCAGGCAAAATATACATTTTTTAAAATTAATAGATTAATTTAAAAAAAAGAATAAAGTGAACAGAACCTATGGAATCTGTGGGATACCATCAGAAATACTAACTTATGCTTTATGGGTATCTTAAAAAGGGAAGAAAGAAGGAACAAAAATAATCCTTCAAGAAATAATAACTGAATACTTCCCAAATTTTGGGGAAATCATAAACCTACATATCTAACAAGCTCAATGTACTCAAGTAGGATAAACTCAAAGAGAATCACATTGAGACATGTAATAGTCAAACTGTTAAAAGACAAAGATAGAATCTTAAAAGCAACAAAAGAAGCAACTTGTCATGTAAAAAAAAAAAAAAAAATCCTCAATAAAATTAACAGCCAATTTCTCATTAGAAAGCATAGAAGCCAGGCCAAAAGGGATTACATATTTAAAGTGCTAAAATAAAAATAACTGTCTACCAAGGATTCTATACTTTTTAAATGAGGACGTGACTTAAGACATTTCCAGATAAGTGAAATAAGGAAATAAATATTTATAGCACCCAGCACCATGGCATAAAGAGAAGCAGTGTAGCATAGTAGAGAGACAGGCTCCACGACAAAAAGCCTAGGTTTGATTAATAACCATGTGAAGCTGGGCAAACTGCTTCACCTCTCTATAACTCAGTTTTCCCAACTGTAAAATGAGGTTAATAATGATACCTCCCTCTTGAAATTAGGATGATGAAATAAGTTAAAATAATAAACTCATAAACTGTGCCTAGTACATAGTTAAGCGCTTGAGTGTTGAATATCATCATCTTTACAGAGGTTCTAGAAATATTAGCTTTTATTCCCTTGAACTTCTCATATTTCTATGAAACATACTGAGAAAATATGACAAAACAGTGAATATTTTGTAGGAGAATTATGGATTAGGAAAATCACAAAATTATATTTTATGACTAATAATGGTATTTGGGCTACATTTTTGTTACCACCTTTAGCAAATCCTCTTTAATCAGAGGTGCAGAGTAAAAAAAAGTGATTGGAGAATGTACTTTCTTCTCAGCACTCAGCCTCTGACAAAGATGCTTATCCTTCTATGGCATAAATTTATGCTTTGTACATGAACAAACAGCCCGACACTACTATTATACTTGAGATCATTCAAATAAAAATTCTTTAAGATTAAATATCCAGTCATTGTACAAACTTTTTTGTTGTATAATTGTTTTTTTAATCCTCACCTGAGGATATTTTTCTATTTATCTTCAGATAGAGTGGGAGGGAGGGAGAGAGAGAAAGAAACATTGACGTGAGAGGGACGCATCAACTGGTTGCCTCACATATGACTCTGACTAGGGCCAGGGATGAACCACAACCAAGGTACACACCCTTGACCAGAACTGAACCCAAGACTCGCTGGTCCTTGGGCCAACACTCTAACTACTGAGCCAAACCAGCCAGGGCTGTCGTATAATATTTTTAAATTGCTTTTTTAAGCTAGACTCAAATATGACCCATACATTATAATTAGCTCATATATCTCTATAGTCTTTTTAAGCTGTAATTACTCCCACCACATCCCCACATCAATCTATTTTGTCATTAATATTTTTAGTTGAAGAAAATAGGCATTTTGTCTTTTAGTGTTTCCCAGTCTGGAATTTCCTGATTTTACCCTCCTGGTATCATTTAATATGTCTCCTTGTCCTTACTATGTTTCATATCCAAGTCCTCCCCCCCCCTTTTTTTTAAATTTATTTTTTTATCCTCACCCGAGGATATTTTTCCATTTTTTGTACAGATAGAGTGGGAGGGAGAGAGAGGAAGAGAGAGAGAGTGAGAGAAACATCGACGTGAAGGGACACATCGAGTGGCTGCCACCCGCACGACCAACCAGGGCCGGGGACAAACTGCAACCGAAGTACGTGCCCTTAGCAGGAACTGAACCCGGTCTCTCCGGACGGCAGGCCGATGCTCTAACCGCTGAGCCAAACCGGCCAGGGCCACCCCCCCCCCCCCTTTTTAATATGGATGCACTTTTGTTAGCAAATAGATGTCTTTCTTACATAAAACAGGAATAATGAATAAAGTTGTTAGGAAGATTAAATGAGTTAACACAGACCAAATGCTTAAATTAGTACCTGGCATACAGCAAGCACTCCATAAACATTAGCTTTTCTTTTTAATCTTTATTGTTGAAAGTATTACAGATGTCCCTATTTTCCCCCCATTGTCCCCCTCCAACTGGGTTCCCACCCCACTCCAGGCCTTCCCCACACCACTGTCTGTGTCCATGGGCTATGCATATATGCATATAAGTTCTTTGGTTAATCTCTTCCTGCCCCCGCTTCCCCCTTCCCTCTGAAAACATTACCTCTTATTACACTGCATGTAGAAAATCAATAGGATTTGATGTCAGAATAGATGAGAGTTTTTGAAGAAGCAGTGGAGATAACTAATATTTTTAGCTTGGATAGCTGAGTAGATGTTGATATCACTAACCAATACAGGGAACATGTAAAGAGAGTAAGGTTTCCAGGACATTGGAACAGCATGAGTTCAAGTTTAGACATGTTGAAGTTAGTGCCTGTGGCATAGTCAGGTACCAATGTCACGTACGGTGATGGAAATAGAAGTTCTAAAATTTAAAAAGAGGTCTATGGCAGAAAATAAAGATCAAATATTGAGAGGAAAGAGAACTCCGTGAAGGTCACGGTTGTCATAAAAGACTACCTGAAGAACACATTGGTAATGAATAAAGAGAGGTAAATACTTTAAGAAAAGGAAATGATATATGTAAAATGATATGCAGACAAAAGCATCACTATCTTTTGACTGTAGGACTGGTATGACTAAAAATGATCTATATGTTGGAAAGTAGAGGAAAATAAAGTTAGATAAGACATGGCTAACTTTGAATGGCTTTCATATTTGGGAAAAGGTAATTCAATTTAAGTAGAAAATAGAAAGACACTGTAGAAGTTAGCATGACTCCTGACTCTATGCTATGGCAACATCATACAAAAATACACCACAATAGAATTAGAAGATGTACTTGCTATATTATTCTAGAAAGTTAAATTTATGGCAGTTTTACTTCCATCTAAGCTAAAGAGAACACTACCTAGGCACTGTGCCTTCAGGTAAATCCCAAAGATAGTGGATTGTGTCTTCAGTACCTTTCCATGTCCATTTTCCCTTCTCTTCTTCTCTTGTGTTTCCTCTACCTGGGAAACCAGTGCTCTCAAGCTACAATAACTACATAAAACTACATTTTTTACAATGGTACACTGTCTTCTTCCCTAAAGCACTCTGGTTACATCTCCACATTCAGTTCTAACCTGCCATAAAATCTTCCATTCTACTGTTGTCACCTTATATATTCTTTGATTATCAAATTAAAGTAATTCATTCAACACTTGAATCAAAGTGCTAAGTAAGCCCTGGTCGGTTTGGCTCAGTGGTAGAGCATTGCCCTGCGGACCAATGAGTCCCAGGTTTGATTCCAGCCAACGGGATGTACCTCGGTTGCGGTTCATCCCCGGCCCTGGTTGGGGTTGTGCGGGGTCAACCAGTTGATGTGTCCCTCTCAAGTCGATGTTTCTCTCTCTCTTCCTTTCTCTCCCTCCCACTCTGTCTGAAGATAAATAGAAAAATATCCTCGGGTGAGGATTAAAAAAAAATTCTAAGTGATATTTAAATTTTTAAAAAGGATTTAACTTGTATGAATTTCAAATTGTTAACATGTATAGTCCCTCCATGTTTTCTATATATTTATCCATTCTAGTTCAATCTGACAGATTATCAACACACTAAGAGGCACACCAACATAGGCAAATTTACTGCATAAATATCTGCTATGTCACTATTGAGTACAAGACATTCAATGGACTCTAAGAATGAATGAAACATAATCTATGCCTTTACTAGATAGTATTTTACAAACTAATAGATGAGACAGTGAAACACGCATATTATAAGGCAGACAAGAGCTCTATAAGAGTATTTCTGAGGGGTGGGGGCAGGTGTATGAAGGTATAAGGGCGATAAACAGTGATGAAAGGAGACTTCACTTGGGACGGTGAACATAATACAATATACAGATGATGTATGATAAAATTATACACCTGAAACCTATATAATTTTATTAACCAAAGCCATTCCAATAAATTCAATAAAAAAAGAAAGAAAAATAGCAAAAGGAAAAGAAATATAAGAGACCCACAGATGGAAAAATATATAAATAAATAAAGTCCTAATGAATCTACTAAAAAAAATATTTCTAAAACATAAGTTATGTAGAGGTCCTTAAAAAGAAGAAAAAAAATGTCTATGAACACATTAATTTAAATTAAAATTTTATGTTATTGAAATACATAGGAGAGTAAAACTATGGCCCTGGCCAGTTTGGCTTAGCAGTTGGAGTGTCAGCCTGAGGACCGGAGAGTCCCAGGTTTGGTTCCCGCTAGGAACACGTACCAAAAGAAAAAGAAAAGTAAAACTATAGATAAGAATAAACTCTTCTCCTGGCTTCAGATCCAATTCACACATAGTACTAAAAACAAATTTACAAAGTATGCACATAAAGGCTACAAAACTAATATTTCAAATTATCACAATGTTTTTACTAAAATGAAATCATCATATTCAACATGCATATGGTACTGACTGCTACTTCCCATTATTTTCCAATAACATTGAGTTTGGCATGCCTATCTTACAGTCCAGTGTTCCTTGAACACTTTAATATTCCCACCATTTCCTCTGACTCAAACTACTACAAAGCTTTAATTTAGCTCACTCGCATGTCATTTGGCCTTCACTTGGTACAAATGAAGCATTTGTTAGAATCAAATCTGGTGTTGTTCCTTACTCATTAGACTGACATAATTAAACACAATCATAGCCCTGAAAGTAATTGATAGTAATTGGTTATAAGGTAAGCATCCCAGATGATACATGAATTTGCTTACATTAATATCTTTTATATTAACATAAAAATTTGTAAATTCTTATGGCAAACTCCCTCCCTGTCCCCACGGAAAATGTATCTACATACTCAGCTCCAAAGACTCCAGTATTGAGGAACAATGCTATAATAAAAATTACAGACACTACAAAGGCAGAAGTGATGGGGAGATTAGCTCCAACTGCAAAGGGAATCCAGAGGTTTTATGGGGGCAATGGGGGAAGCATTTGAGGCGAGCTGTGACAATTGAGTTTAATGCCAATTGTATACATTTGCTAAAATTTCCTTTCCATAAGATTGACACTGAATATATAAAACAACCAGAATTTAAGAAGACATGTAGGAATATTCAGTGGTAAGGGCAATAAAGAAAAAACATGAATTTTATGAACTAAAGTTTAAGAGGATTTTTTTCTGAGAAGAAAGAAAATCAGAGAATAAAATTGCAAGCATCAGATGTGCTATTCACAAAATAAATGGCATACTTTGCATGTGGAAAAGTTTACATGTACTGTCTTATATTATGATGGAAATGTACCTATTGATGTAAGGCTTTTTAATGTATTAAAAAGGCATTCAAATAAGAACAGCATCAGGAATATCTGTATTAGTTAGAGTGTGTAAGACCTATGACATGCTAACTTAGGTATCCATTTGATGCTATACAATAAGAATTTTTCCATTTTTATCAAAATCCTTTTTTCTGCCAGTTTTTCTTGGTGTATTTACAGAAAAAGAATGAGTCAAAGATCATAATCCATAATTCAGTCTATAATACCCTTCTCTTCTCATCTCTAAAACAGTTTCTGCAGAAAATAGTTGTATTTTATCTGCTACTTGACTAACATCTCTATAATGTACATCTCACAGAAGTGTGCACTGGTGTGAGAGGAAGAGAATCATGTCTAACAAAATTAAATTTCGGCCCTGGCCGGTTTTGCTCAGTGGTTAGAGTGTCGGACTGTGGACCAGAGAGTCTGGGGTTCAGTTCCTGCTAGGGGCACATACCAAAAAAAAAAAAAAACAAAGAATCAACCAATGAATGCATAAATAAGTGAAACAACAAATCAATGTTTCTGTCTCTCTCTCCCTCTCTTTCCCCCTTCCTCTCTCTCTCTAAAATAAAAAATAAAAAACAAAAAAAACACCAAAACAAAGTAGAAAACTTATTTTTCTTTTATATTCTCTCATGTTTTTATAATTATTTCTAGACTATGTTAAGGTTACTATCTTTTTTATTTCTCTTTTAGGCAGATTTATTAAATAGTTACTCATTTAGAATTTTCAGATAAGAATTAATCTTTAAACCAAACGAGTGTGGTGTAGTTGGGTCTCTGCCATTTATATCAGCAGTCACTCATACCGAGAACACCATGAATGCTTTTAGCTCCATTAATGTTAGCATAGCACAACTTTTGGGGGAGATGCAGTAGGAACAAATGAAGATTTCTTTTATCCAAATATGAATAACAATGGAAAATTGATCTGTATGAAGTAATTAAATGGCTGCCACATACAAATTTGGAAGATAATGTTCACAATTCAGACTCTAGAAAATAAAATGTTTAAGAAATAGTTTATAAATTTACTATATTAAAATATTTTTTCATTAATATTTTAGATGTAATACTTGAAAATTCCTATATAGACATTTACGTCATTTTATTGAGTTTTGCAGCTATTTAGTATCTACATACTGGAGGTTTGTGGCAACCCTATGTTGAGCGAGTTGATCAGAACCAGTTTTCCAAGAGCATTTGCTCACTTCATGTTTCTGTGTCACATTTTGGTAATTCTTGCAATATTTCAAACTTTTCTACTATTATTATATTTGATTGGTGATCTGTGACCAGTGATCTTTGATGTCACTAGGCCAAAACTCTCCACTAGAAAAATAATTATGACTTTCTGAAGGCTCAGATAATGGTTAGCCTCTCTTTAGCAATCAAGAATTTTTAATTAAGGTATGTACACTGGCATGTACATTTTTAGACATAATACTACTGTGCACTTAACAGACTACAGTATAATGTAAACATAACTTTTTTTTTTTAATTCTCACCCGAGGACATTCCTCCATTTTTTGTTCAGATAGAGTGGGAAGGAGAGAGAGAGAGAGAAACATCGATGTGAAAGGGACACACTGAGTGGCTGCCGCCCGCACGACCCAACCAGGGACAAACTGCAACCGAGGAACATGCCCTTAGCAGGAACCAAACCCACGTCTCTCTGGACCACAGGCCAACGCTCCAATCGCTGAGCCAAACCGGCCAGGGCTAAACATAACTTTTATATGCATTGGGAAACCAAAAAATTCGCATGACTCATGATATTGAAATGGTTTGGAAATAGACCCACAATACCTCCAAGGTATGCTGTACTTCTGGCTTGATCACTGTTACTATGTTTTCTGATGTTTTAAATTTGAGTATAACTTTACTTTTGGTATTAGAAAAGTAGAAAAATAAAGGTCAGATAATACATACCAGACTTGTTCTGAAAATGGTTGATTTTTGTACTTTCCAAATAATGACTTAATTAGCAATAGGAACACATTGGGAAACACTTGACCTTTCTAAGTCTCAGTTTAGTCATCTGTAAAATATAATAATATGACTTCTACAATTGTTAAAGGCTCAAAGAGAAAACGCTAAACATCTTAAAAAGCAATGAATAAATATTAGTTTTGTTCTTCCTTCCTCAACACTATGTATAAATATATATATGTATATATATATATATTTTTCTTTATTGATATATTAGAGACAGAGGAAGGGAGAGGGAGAGAGAGATGGAAACATTGATGAGACAGAACATCAACTGGCTGCTTCCTGCATGACCCCACTGGGGATCAGGCCCATAACCTGGGCATGTGCCCTGACCGGGAATTGAACCAGCGACCTCATAGTGCATGGGTCGATGCTCAACCACTGAGCCACACTGGCCGGGTTGTATAAATATATTTGTAAATATTTAATTAAAAAACCATAAATAGCCCTGGCCAGTGTGGCTCAGTGTTTAGAGCATCGGTCCTTGGATCAAAGAGTAGGGGGTTTGATTCTGGTCAAGGGTACAAGCCTTGGCTGGGGTTCGGTCCTCGGCCCTGGTTGGGGTCATGCAGGAGGTGGCCAGTTGATGTGTCTCTCTCACATCGATGTTTCTCTCTCCCCCCCCCACCCCCACCCCTTCTTTCCAACTCTGTCTGAAGATAAATGGACAATACTTTCCAGCAATGATTAAAAAAAAAACACCACCAAAAATAATAATAAAATGTTTAATTTCAAAGAACCCTTCAATAAGTATCTAGAACTTACCAAACTTCTTGGCTTATAAATTCCTATAACATGTGAACTTCTGGCTCACTTACTTTCTCAAATTTTACATTTTAACAATATTGGACTAAAATATTTAAATATCCCTGAACAAATGTCCTTTCTGATGTATATGACTGTTTCCTCTTTCTGAATTATCTTCTAATTCATACTTCAAAAATATAGCCCAGATGTCTCCTTCTCTATAAAGTTTTCCCTAGTCTCCTCTCCCAGACAAAAATAAATCATTCCCTTTTCCAGTCTTCTAAAATCAAACCATCAAAGGTGACAGCAAACTCAAGAAAAATAAATGACATGTAATAAAATCAAAGACATTTTAACAATGGCATAAACTTTCTTTGTCAAATTATCTTGGTGTATTAGGATTAGTTTTGGCCACGAGTGACAGAAAGTGCAAAACACAGTGGCTTACAAGACAGAAGTTTATCTTTGTCACTTAAAGAATTTCAGGTGTTGCCCTGCCTGGAGCACTATCCTGATAGGCCAAGGTTGTGGGTTTGCTCCCAGTCAGGGCACATACAAAAGCAAACAATGAATGCATAAATAAGTGGAACAACAAATCCCCCCCCCCCCGCCCGCATTGTGTCTAAAATCAATAAATAAAAATCATAAAAAAAAATGTCCAGATGTAGACAGGCCAGTGTGGGCAGAGTGATATCCTGAAGTTATTAGAGACTTTTTATCTCATTGCCTTGCCCATTCTTGTGATTTCTACTCATTGTCCAGTTATGACATCCATATTCCAGCCAGCAAGGAGAAAAGGAGAGAAAAGAGAAAGTGTACCTGCTTCCATTAAGGATACTGTCTGCAAGTTGCACACAGTACTTCTGTGTGCCAAAATTGGATGCAAGGGAATCTGGGAAGTGATATTTTTATTCCAGGTAGTGATATGCTGGGAGAAAAATTAGTAGAGGAGGAAAATTGGCATTAGGGGACAATGATCAGTCATTGGCACACATGGTTACATCTTTTCTGTCATAGTTACCTGACATTTTAAGTTTACTATATAACACTAATATGTCCACTAGTGTGCACTTTGGAAAATTAAATACTAACACCTTCTAAATTTCAATTATTAAGTTAAATGTTTCTATTGGTAGAGATTAATCTCTATAAAATTTAAGTAATATACATAATAAAATTACCAAGAGGACAAAAGGAATTTTAATAAAAATAGAAAAAGCCATCTAATTATTTTAAAAGCTGCTTTGTAACAGATTATTAAATGTATAATAAAATATTAAATAGGGATATTTAAAAATAAAATATAGCCATTGTGTTAATAAAAGTACATATAAACAAAACTGTATGTCAGTGGCTGAAAGTCGACCCATGCACCTTGCCAGTTTGATTCCCAGTCGGGACACATGCCCAGATTGTGGACACGATCCCCGGTGTGGGGCATGCAGGAGGCGGCCAATCCATGTTCTTTCTCAATGATGTTTCTATCTCTCTCTCCCTCTCACCTCCTCTCTCTCTAGAATCAATAAAGGGGGAAAAAAATTTTAAAAACTTGTATGTAAGTGAAACTGCATGAATACTCTCAGAAAAGATAGGATTTGAGAAGACTTGAAAAGAAAAATCTATGACTTTTTTTATATACTTCCTATAAGCTGTTTAGAGATACAGGTATTTTTTTTTTCCCATTTATTTCATGACTGAATTACCCATTGCTTTAAAGAAATATTCACCCAGAACCTGTGTTTTTTAAGATAAATTTAGATTCCTTTGCCAGGGCACTCTGTCAAGTACAGCTTCTTAAGACCATAACAGATTATGCTTCTAATATTTTTGTTGCTGAGTAGATAATATGTGGTTGAATTTATTTTCACTTAGACTTTTTTGTTCTAAATCAAAGGATAAAAAGTCTTTGAAAAATAATTAAAATGCCATCATAGATTGAAGATGGATTGACAGAGGTGTTCAGAGATTTTTAATCAAGTAAGAGGTGATAAACAAAACAGAATAGTAAAAATTATAATGGGATAAAGCAAAACCAGGGTTAGGCTAAGCAAAACCAGGGTTAGGCTAAGATCTCAAACTATGATGATGATGATGATGATGATGATGATGATGATGATGATGATGAAGGGTCAGAGAACTTAGTATATATCACCCTCTGTGCTGTGCTTTATAAGCATTATTTCATCAAATATTCACAACACTCCTCAGATAACTGTATTATCTCTTCTTTAGAGCGGAGAAAACAGCCTATGTAATTTACTCAAGATCACAATAGCTATATAAATATCAGAGCACTAACTTTAAAGGTTTTTCTGACCCTAGTTCATGTTTTTTACCATTATACATATTATTTCCTTTCAAACTCCCTAGACCTTGGTTTTCTCACCTGTCCTATAAGGGAAATATAGCACAACCTAAGCTCTTCTCAAGTTCATTCTGGCACTCTAGTGAGGTCTTGGACCCCTTACCCCAAATAAAAGCACATTAAGTCAATAGATCTAATTAGCCTCCTTGCTGGAGCTTACAGTCAATTCTTTTTAAAAAATGTAATATGTCATTTTATAGGTGAAGATACTGAGGCACAAAGAGTATATGGCATCCATACTTAAGCTCTCTCTGGTTCTAAAACCTATGCTTTTCCTATCCACTCTGTTACCCAATGGTTCAATTTTGAATCTTCATGTATTAATACCCTTATTTCAATTTTAATGTAAGAAAACTAAAGATGATAATTAATTTAGCTCTTTCTGGGGTATTTATGATTACTAGAAAACATCTGCTTGATCCTTATTTACTAAGTAAAATTGGCAAATACATATTAAAATATGCAAAATACAAGAACATACATGTCATTGTCATCAATTAAATAGGAATAATAAAAATTAAGCATTACCAAACTACTAGAGAGTGAGAATCACTTTCAATTAGGTTGATTAGGGAAGGCCTCAGAGGGATGATTACATATGGACAGGGCATTAGAAAGGAGGTCTGATTTCATCATAAGAAATACTAGCCTAAAAAGAAAAAAGAGCCCTGGCTGGTTTGGCTCAGCGGTTAGAGTGTCGGCCTGCGGTCCAGAGAGACCCGGGTTCGGTTCCCGCTAAGGGCATGTACCTCGGTTGCAGTTTGTCCCCGGCCCTGGTTGGTCGTGCAGGTGGCAGCCACTCGATGTGTCTCTTTCACGTCGATGTTTCTCTCTCTCCTCCTCTCTCTCCCTCCCACTCTATCTGAGCAAAAAACGAAAAAGTGTCCTCAGGTGAGGATAAAAAAAAAAAAAGAAAAAAGAATTTTCTAAAAAAGGGAATGACATGAATGCAAGTATGGAGCCAGAATGTACATTCAAGGTGGAGTATGTAGTCTACATTGGGTACAGTTTAGAGTCCTTTATCTTGATAATAGGATATTTAGCTGGGGAATATGTTAGACCTAAACTGATTAAGGATTTTGAATACCAAGTTAGATAGTCTGTATTTGATCTTGTAGAGAATGAGAAGTCATTAAACATCTTCAAGGAGAGAAATAAAAAAATGTTCACCAGTTTTAATAAGATTAAACTGAGGATCATATATAGATTTCAATGGAATTAATGATGGCCAGGAAGAAGAAAGATTAGTTAGAATATTTTGACATTTCTGTGGATTGTAACATAGAGGTAAAAAAACAGAAATTATGGCCCTGGCCAGTTAGGGAGCGTTGGCCTGCGGACCAGAGCGTCCTGGGTTTGGTTCCCGCTAGGGTCACATACCAAAAAAACAACAACACAGAAATTATATTGAGTTCCAAGAATTTCTGAGAAAAAAATATATAAGGTGCACATTATATAAAATATAATCACTCACTACAGTGTCATCACTGAAACAATCTATAATACCCTCTCTCTAACCACAACATCCTACCCTGTTCGCTCTTACTTGATCATCTCATTTCATCAGCTTCTCTACCTCTGATTAGTTCCTTAATCTTTCCATTTTCTCTAAATATAGCAGCCTTTTCCTGACCTCACTTTATGCCAGCCCCATGGTCAACACTTGAACTACCCTCTCAATAGCACCCTCAACTTAAATCAGTGTGGAAATCTACCCTTCTCTTCTTCACTCAGGAGGTTAGAGAAAGCCTCATGACCCTGACATTATTACAAAGTAAGAGTTTCTACTCTCAGTCACTTATGAACCTCTCAAGTGAATACTTCTTAGTCTTTAAGTTATTTAACATCTGATAACACTGAACACCACCTCTCTTTCTGAAAGTCTTGAATTTAGAACAGCTGCAATTAAATACTCTGTAAATATTACCCTAAAAATGGACTACGAGAGTCAGCATTTATAAATTAAAACACAAACACACACCTTTTCCATCTACTACTAATTTTAAACTTCCTTGATTGTAAAAGCACTAGATGCTAAACAAAATGCTGCTATATAAATATATTAATATTTAGTTGTAAACTATCAGGACAATAACTACTGATTAAGAAAAAGCAAACAAGCAAAGAACTACAAATCCGACATAGCTAAAATACTCCCTTAGGAAAATGAACATACCATCAACATTTATAGACTCAATGACGATGAAAAAGCCTTTAAAAATACAATAAAATATCTCTTTGACTTGTAAAAAAATGTTAGATTTAACAAATGAACAGGTTTTCAAAACATTTTAAAACATAAATACAAAAATCATCCATACATAATTTACATTTGTGACAAGTACTGCTTTCTATACTTAATAAACAACTAAATCAGGATTAAAGCAGATTTACTTAGTAAATAATTTACTCAAAATTTATGTCTGTTATTTAAAAAGATTTTTCAAAAATGCTATAAAGTCTCATTACTATAATTGAGAATTTACTAGTTAGAATTTTATAATAAGGTGGACCAAGACCTTAGATAAAGTGTTTCTTTAATATATTTCCTTATACATAGTAGAAATTAACACTTTAAAATTAAAAAGGAAAAGTATCAGTAACTTAAGAGAACTAATCTTTTTCAACAACACTCCATATTTGGAAGACTTTTTATAAATCACTGAAGTATCAATAAAAATTTTAAATAAGAAACCAGATAATCTTTTCAAGGCTGGTTTCAGTCTTGCCTTAATAAGTTTACAATATTAAATAACCTCGTTTTTGTAATTTGTTTCCTAATGTGGAATCAAAAATGTTTTGTCATTTTTTAGTAAAAACAAAAACTTAAAAAAGATGATGTTCAGATTATGATTCACACTAAAATATATTAATATAATTTCAGTTATAAATTAAAAGTAATTTTCATTTTAAATGTTTTTAAATCATTGAAAGCAGTATTTTAAAAGTATATAAGCCCAGCCAATATGGTTCAGTGGACTGAGTCTCGTGAACTAAGAGGTCCCGGTTCAATTCCCAGATAGGGCACATGCCCAGTTTCAGGCTCGATCCCCAGTAGCGGGTGTGCAGGAGGCCACTGATCAATGTTTCTCTCTCATATCAATGTTTCTATCTCTTAATTCCTCTCTCTCAAATAAAATTATATATTAAAAGTATTTAATAACTAATGCCCTGGCCAGTTTAGCTCTGCAGTTAGAGCATCGGTCCGGGAACCAAAGGGCCGCAGGTTCAATTCTGGTCAAGAGCATGTACCTTGGTTTTGGTTGGTCCCAGCCCTGGTCTAGGTCATGAGGCAGGCAACCCATCGATGTGTCTCTCTCACGTCCATGTTTCTCTCTCTCTATCTCTTCTCTCCCCTTCCTACTCTGTCTGAAGATAAATGGAAAAATATCCTAGGGTGAGGATTAAAACAAAAGAAAGTATTTAACACCTATAAATGTGAGTTGTGATTCATTGAAACTATATACATTCAACTGGCTATCAAAAAAAATAACCATAATTTAACATTATAAATATTTTCTAACTCAATTTTCATTTTCAGAGAAAACAAAACATCCTTAAAAGCTTAATTATCATTTTGGTCTTACTGTGATCAATGAAGTCAATCTTGTAACATCACTGTTGAGAAATCTGCAATAAGAAAGCAGAAACAGAATTCAGCTGAATCATACTTGAGTCAGTAATTTCATAAATTAAAAAGTTTGTTTAGAATTTGTCTTTCTTTATGTCATGAGTAATATTTAAACAAATATAAAGTTGTCAAGAAAGGTACAATTAGCACAACACAAATAAACATAAAATACTTGAACTTTATTTACTGTTGTATGCTAGATACATTTTGTTTATAATGAGCAACACCCAGGGTTAGCATACTATGTTAGTAAATGAATGATGAGACATTTGGTTTTTTTTTATTTGTTTTCAAATATTTACAAGAAGATAATTACAGTGTCTTAAATATACTACAAACAAAAGACAGGTATTGTTTATACCTTTTCCCCTATTATTAGATTAGCAGCTCAGTTTATGGCTGGATTCTAATCTACTTATTATCAATTAATAGAAAAAACTGACTCCTAGTAATCTTTATGAATAGTGACAAAACTTTTAAAAATTGAAAATATAATGGGGAAGAAACTATACTCTATAAACCCAAGTGAAGTTATAAGTTAAAGTATTTCCCAAGCTATATATGCTTTAGAGTTCTTATTCCTATAAAATCTAAGCTTTTAGAAATTTCTAAATTAACTGGTATGACTTAAGGTAAGCTTTAAACTGTTTAGTGTTCAAAAGTAATACAAGCCCAGACGGTGTGGTCCAGTGGTTCAGCGCTGACCCATGCATCAAGAGGTCACCAGTTCAATTCCTAGTCAGGGCATATGCCCAGGTTGTGAGCCAAATCCCCAGTAGGGGGCATGCAGGAGGAGGCCAATCAATGTTCTCTCTCATCAATGTTTCTCTCTCTCCTTCTCCCTTCCTCTCTCTCTAAAATCAATAAAGAAGGAATAAAAAATTAAAAAGTAACACAATATTACAATGTTTTACGATTCAAAATGAGCTGTCATGTATTATTTCATTAGATCCTCCTAACAATTCCTTCAAATAAACAGAAAAGAGCTATTTCTTATTATATACTCAGGGGAAAATAGATGATAGAAAGGATGGATACATGACTTGTGAAAACACAAAGAACTGAGTTTTCCTTGGTTTCTTTTTAAATAATTTTTCTTTATTGATTTTAGAGACAGAGGAAGGGAGAGGGAGAGAGAGACATTGATGAGAAAGAACATCAATTGGCCACCCCTACATGCCCCTCAACAGGAGATTGGGCCCACAAGCTGGGCATGCTCCCTGACCAGGAATCAAAATGGTGACCTCTCAGTGTATGGGTCGACGCACCACCACTGAGCCACACCAGCCGGGCTCCTTGGTTCCTATTTCATATAACACCTTTCATGCAATCCATCCTGCCAATGAATTTTCTTCACTCTGTCCAGAACTCAAAAACATTTATTACTACTTGTTACCTCACTAATTCAAGATATTGCTCTCCTTTATTACCATTATAGTTTCCTTTCTTCTATTCTTAACTCTGACAAATATATCCGTTTACATCACTCTCTAATCCAAAACTGTTCAATGGCTTACCCATTACTTAGGGTAAAATCCACAATACCTACCATGAGAAGCCTTCCTATACCACCAGAGAACATTGTTGGCTGCAAGCTCCATGAGAAAAGATAACTGGAACACTATTACAGTACCTAAAACCCAATAACTACTCAATAAATAGCTGCTACATGAATAAGTGAATAATAACTTAGCAATTTCCTGCTGCATCTAGCACTATGCCCAGAGGGATGTATAAGTAAAATTTTGTACAGCTTTATTAAGGAAAATATGCCATAACAACTTACACATTTTAAAAAGTCACTGCAGGAAAAGTTTAGGAAACTTTTAAAAAAGGCAAGGCAGGGGTGGTGTAAAAGCGGGTACATTACAGGTGTGAGATAATGAGGGTCTGGATACTGAAGATGAGGAAATGCAGAGGCAATGGGAAACCCAAGATACATCTAAAATGTAGAAACAAGAGGACTTGATGCTAAACTAAGTATAGGAACAAGGACAGGAGATAATGAAAGATTACCTCAGAGGTTACCACAGGCTACTCAAATGAAGATGTTTCCCAACAGCAGGTAGGAATCGCACTTTAGAACAGTTCCAGATTTAAAACCAGTCATTTAAAAAAGTACAATTCAAGCTAAAAGTCTGGATGTGTTCACCAAGGAAAGGAACATAGAGGGGGAAATACTTATCCCCCAAAAAATGGAGGATATCTATAAATAAGGCTCATGGGGAGCAAGAGAAGTGTGTATAGTGTTTTGTTTAAGTTCAAGAAATAGAGAAAGAGAAAATGTACTGATTGAAGGCAAAAGAGGAAAGATTTGTATGGAAGAGAATATGTTAGCTTTAAATTTTTAAGTTTCCAGTCTTATCTCCCCTGACTCCTCTATACACATCAGGGGTCAGGGAAGATAAGCCTGGAAATTTACTCTCTCTGAATTACCCATGCCCCCACTGTATCAAATCAGATCAGAAGGCTACATAGATAAAATACATTATTCTCATCCTGGCCAGTTTAGTTGGAGCCTTGGCCTGTGAACCTAAGGGTTATGAGTTCGGTTCCCAGTCAAGGGCACATATCTGCATTTCGGTTCAATCCCGCACCCCAGTTGGTGTCGTGCAGGAGGCAACAAATTGATGGGTCTCTCTCAAATTAATGTTTCTTTCTCTCTCTCTCCCCCCTTCCACTCTAAAAACAAACCAAAAAAAGCAATGGAAAAATATCCCTGGGTGAGTATTAACAACAAAAAATAAAAATAAATAAATAAATAAAACATAAGCATAAGTCCATTATCTACACCAGAGATATTCAAATACTTAGTAAATCAGTAAAAAAGTAATGATTCAACAGCTTCCCAAAAGAAATCTAGAAATAAAGCAAATGACCGGTTCTCATTTTAAAACCACTAATTTGTCATATCACAAACTAAAACAAAGTGAGCTTTCCCATAAGAGTGCTTGCCTTAAGTACTAAACAAAACCAAAAGCAAAAAGAAATAAAGAGACAGAGAGAGGAGGGAGGGAGGGAGGAAGAAAGAGGGGAGGAAAAGAAAACAAAGACTTTTTTTTTTTTTTTGTCCTCACCCGAGGATATTTTTCCATTTTTTGTACAGATAGAGTGGGAGGGAGAGAGAGGAAGGGAGAGAGAGAGAGAAACATCGATGTGAAGGGACACATCGAGTGGCTGCCACCCGCACGACCAACCAGGGCCGGGGACAAACTGCAACCGAGGTACGTGCCCTTAGCAGGAACCGAACCCGGGTCTCTCCGGACCGCAGGCCGACGCTCTAACCGCTGAGCCAAACTGGCCAGGGCGAAAACAAAGACTTTTAAAACCTTAAAGAGTCCAGCCTGCGTGGCTCAGTGGTTGAGCATCAACCCATGCACCAAGAGGTCGCCGGTTCGATTCCCAGTCAGGACACATGCCCAGGTTGTGGGCCAAATCCCCAGTGGGGGGCATGCAGGAGGTGGCCAAGCAATGTTCTCTCTCATCGATGTTTCTATCTCTCTCTCTTTCAAATAAATAAATTAATTAATTAATTAAAACCTTAAGAAGATGATTGCCCTGGCTGGTTTGGCTCAGCAGTTACAGCGTCGGCCCGCAGACCAGAGAGTCCTGGGTTCGGTTCCAACTAAGGGCACGTACATCAGTTGCAGTTTGTCCCCAGCCCTGGTTGGGGTCATGTGAGTGGCAACCAGTCAATGTGTCTCTCTCACATCGATGTTTCTCTCTTTCTCCTCCTCCCTCTCTCCCTCCTGCTCTAACTGAAGATAAATGCAAAAATGTCCTCAGGTGACGATTAAAAAAAAAAAAAAAAATTTAAAGAGATGATTTACCAGGATCCTAACTTTTTGCCACCTCTCCATACTACTCTCTTCAACCAAACAATTCATTGTTAGTAGTACTATTTCAGGTAAAACAAAATATTAACAGATGGCACTTAAAAAACACTTGTATTGTCAATGACTTCACATTTCTTATAAAATTTCACTATCCTTACTGCAAAAAACCATCATTCCCTCAAAATTTATCATATTCTTCATTTGCACCACTTGTCCTTATTGTTCTGTGTGACTGAAACTTCTCTAGAAGAGATAACTCCCATAGGTAAACTCACAAAAATTTTAGACAAATAACAGAAGCCTTACAACATGACGTTTAGCTAGAGTTCAGATGGTTAACTTCATATTCTGTTGACAATAAAAACCATGCAAGCCCTGGCCAGTTTGGCTCAGTGGTTAGAACGTCAGCCCAAGGACCAAAGAGTCATGGGTTCAATTCTGGTTAAAGGCACATACCTCAGTTGGGGTTCGGTCCCCAGCCATGGTCAGGGTCGCGTGGGAGGCAACTAGTCGATGTGTGTCTCTAGAATCGATCTCTCTCTCTCTTTCTTTCTCTCTCTTTCTCCCTCCCTCCCTCCCTCTCAACCTCCCGCCCACTGTCTGAAAATAAATGGAAAAATATCCTTGGCTGAGGATTAAAAAAAAAAAAAAATGCAAACAAAGAAAAATGGCTATTAGAGTTGATGAATTGTTTTAAAAATTTAAGTATCTATAAGCTGTGTGTTTTTCCAAATTTTATAAGCCTATTCTTTCAACACAAAATAGCACTTCTCAAAATCTTTACTCAGTAAGTTCATAGAGCCATAAATGGGCATCCAGTAGAGGAAGAAAGTGGTAGCACAATCAACACGTGTTGAAACAATCTTGGGGTTAATATATACACAATATCCAACAATGAACTAATCTTTGGGTGAAGTAATATAATAAAGACCTCCATTTGAGAAAAGTTATATGCTGTTGTAGCTGCATATAATTTCTCCAACTATAAGTTCTGTAGGGAATTCAATTCAAATTGCAGCAACATAGAGAAGTAAAGCTTTTAGAAAATATATATATATATTTTTTACATCCTCACCCAAGGACATTTTTCCATTTTTTGCTCTATGAGTGGGAGGAAGGGAGGGAGGGAAGGGGAGAGAGAGAGAGAGAGAGAGAGAGAGGGGGAGAGAGAGAGAGAGAGAGAGAGAGAGAGAGAGAGAAACATCGACATGAAAGGGACACATCGAGTAGCTGCCACCCACAGGACCCAACCAGGGCCGGGGACAAACTGCAACCGAGGTACGTGCCCTTAGTGGGAACCGAACCCGGGTCTCTCGGGACTGCAGGCCGAGGCTCTAACTGCTGAGCCAAACCAGCCAGGGCAGAAATATTAACTAACCTGAAATATATCTGAATATAAATTATGAGGAAATCTTAGTTTTTATCAAAATGAAAGTCCATCTTAGTCCTGTCAACAAATGCCACATCAATTGATAGTTTGACACCCATGAGACTGCCTTTTAAAAAAACCACCTCATGGGACTTCTGGTCAAGATGGTGGCATTGATAAACGCAGTATCACCTCCAACCACAACCACATCAAAATTACAACTAAACTACAGAACAATCATTCTGCAGAACTGCCTGACATCCACTGAATGGAAGTCCTACAATTACTAAATTAAAGAAGAAGCCGCATGGAAACTGGTAGGAGAGGCACAGGAGGGGCAGAGGCGCGAGGTGGTCCCACACCCATGTGTGGTGGATAAAAATAAGGGGGATACCTCGGCTGGGAAGGCCCTCCCTGAGAAGTGAGGGGTTCCCGTTCCACCCCAGGAACCCAGCTCAGGGTTCCAGTGCCAGGAAGAGAAGTCCCCACAACTTCTGGCTGGAAACACCAGGAGAGGCTGAGGGAGGTGAGGACACTGGATCCCCAGGCACTTCCTCTTAAAGGGCCCATGCACAGACTTGTACCCTCCAGGCTCCAGCTTGGGGGAAGCAGCTTGAAAGGCACCAGAGACTTACAGGGAAGAACTGAGTTGTGTGGCCTCAGGAAGAAGGCTAGAAAGGGAGTTTTCTCTCTGACAGTCTTGCTGGCAGAGGCCTTTGTTCCTTTGTTGAGCCCTTCCCTGGGGCAGCAGACTGGTGCCACATCTGAACCTCCAGCAGCCTGGCTCACACTGTTTGCCCCACCCTGGTGATTCCCTCAGGTCCTGCACCATCTAACTTTCACCCAGGGCTTTACCATAGGATTGGCCTGTCTTGGATTCTGCTTCAGATTTTCCCCAAATCTCTCAAACAAGCAGCATCTGGTGTCACTGAGCACCACACCTCTTGTTAAGTGGCCCTAGGCCTGGCACTAGAAACACCCAGCCTTGGTTCATTACTTGGCTTTTCCTGGGCACCTTCAGGCCCAGCACAAGCAGCAGCCAACGGCAGATCCCTTTGTAGCTTATGCCTGGTGGCCCTGGATAGAACACAGGCAGTGGCTGACCTTGCCCCAGAGCCAGCACACCCAGTGGACAGCTTCAGACCACATCTAAGCACCACCACCCAACAACCTCCACAAGTGACACACTCAATGAGTGGACTCAGTGGGTACCAGAGTCCTAATGAAGTAAGTTCTGGTCTGTGTGGTGGGCCCCTACACAGCTGATTCTCCAAGGTGGTTAGAGGCCAGTGGTCAGTGGGCACAGCCAGTCCTTACAGCTCATCAGCCTGAGTAAATCCCTCCCACTGACGTGCCAACAGCAATCAAGACTCAATGATAACAAAAGGGTGTACAGTCCACACTAGGGGTGCACCTCGAGGGCTCAGCCGGGGTGATCAGGGAGGCTGTGCTACTAGATCCTACAGGACACCTACAACAATAGGCCACCCTATGAAGCCTAGGAGACATAACAACTCTACCTAATACATAGAACCAAACACAGAGAAGCAACTAAAATGAGGAGACAAAGAAAATTGAAAAAAAGAACAAAACGACAGGAAAAGAACTAAACAAAATGGAGATAAGCAATCAATCAGATGCAGAGTTGAAAACACTGATCATAAGGATGCTCGATGAACTTGGTGAGACATTCAGGGAACTTAAGGAGACCTCGAAGGAACTTAGTGAGAACATCAAGAACATGAAAAAGGACCAGTCAGAAATGAAGGATGTACTAACTGAAATAAAGAATAAATTACAGCCCTGGCCGGTTTGGAGTCCTGCAGTCCAAAGAGACTCAGGTTCAGTTCCCGCTAAGGGCACGTACCTCAGTTGCAGTTTGTCCCCGGTCCTGGTTGGGTCATGCGGGTGGCAACCACTTGATGTGTCCCTTTCACAATGATGTTTCTCTCTCTCTCTCCCACTCCATCTGAGCAAAAAGTGGAAAAATGTCCTCGGGTGAGGATTAAAAAAAAAAAAAAAGAATAATTTACAGGGAATCAATAGTAGAGTAAGTAAAGTCAAGAAGCAAACCATAGATTTGGAATATAAAGAAGCAAAAAATACCCAATCAGAACAGCAAAAAGAAAAAAGAATCCAAAAAAAAATGAGGATAATGTAAGGAGCTTCTGGGACAACTTCAAGCGTGCCAACATTTGTATCATGGATGTGCCAGAAGGAGAAGAGAGAGAGCAAGAAATTGCAAACCTATTTGAAAAAACAATGACAGAAAACTTCCCTAATTTGGTGAATAAAACAGACATACAAGTCCAGGAAGCACAGAGAGTCCCAAATGAGATAAACCCAGAGAGGCCCACACCAACATCATCATCAAAATGACAAAGGTTAAGGTCAAAGAGAGAATCTTAAAAGCAGCAAGAGAAAAGCACTTTGTTACCTACAAAGGAGTTCCCATTAGACTGTCAGCCTATTTCTCAAAAGAAGCTTTGCAGGCCAGAAGAAGGTGGCAAGAAATATTTAAAGTGATGAAAAGCAAGGAAGGACCTACAACCAAGATCACTCTATCCTGCAAAGCTGTTATTTAGAATTGATGGAAATATAAAGAGTTTCCCAGACAAGAAAAAGCTAAAGGAGTTCATCACCACCAAACCAGTATTATAAGAAATGTTGAAGGGTCTTCTTGAAGGAGAAGAACAAAAATATAAACAATAAAATGACAATTAATACATATCTATCAACAATTGAATCTACAAACAAAATGAGCAAGCAGAACAGAAACAGACTCATAGATGCAGAGAACTTTTTGTTGCTTACCAGATGGGAGGGGGCTGGGAGGATGGGTGAAAAAGATGAAGGAATTAAGAAATACAAATTGGTTGTTAGACTGATGAACCTCAAAGGGAAGGGCAGAGGGAGGGCGGGAAGAGATAAACCAAAGAACTTCTATGCATGTATGCATAACCAATGGACACAGACAACAGTGTGGGGAAGGCAGGGGGCGGGTGGGATCGGAAAGGAGGGGGTCAATGGGGAAAAAAGGGGGGGGTATCTGTAATACATTCAACAGTAAAGATAAGTTAAAAAATAAATAAAAAACCACCTCACTTGAACAAGCCAGCAATCAAGACAAACATAAGCTCATGCTTTTATAAAGGTTTCGTGTACCATAACTAAAAGAATGAAATGAAACTATTCCAATCCAAACCTTCAAAGATTCAATTCAGACTATGGCTATGAAGAATGGTGAGGCAATTAAACAGTCTAACAATACACAGTGAAAAAAATATTTAGGTAGATCCAATAACTAAAGTTGCCATCACTAATTTAACAAATACTGGGTTTAAAATTATATATATTTTATTCTTTTCTATTAAAAGAACTTTACTAGAGATATTTAGGGATATTAAATATTATTACTGCTCTTTTGTTTTTCTTAGAATTCTCAATAATTTCATCATAAAGAAGAAATCTAGTCTAATACTTTCAACAAGGGACTACATAACGCTGGTCCTCATTCAGAATTTCAGCATATATTCATTACGTTCCTTAGGCAATATCTTAGTACTTCAGTTTGCCATACCATAATTATCTATTTCACAGGGATGGTGTGAAGTTTAATTACCTATGCTTATAAAATTTTTTGTGATGCACAGATGAAAGAGAAGTGCAAGACATAGATACAATTAATTGCTATATACCTGATGAAAAAAATGCCACTTAAAAACACTTAAAGCAATATGGATAAATCGTAAAGGCACTATGCTAAATGAAATAAATATGTGCTATAGACTGAATGTTTGTGTCCTTTGCTCCATAATTCATATGTTAAAGTCTAATCCCCAATGTGATGATATTTGGAGGGAGGGCCTTTGGGGTTGAGTAGGTCATGAGGCAGAGCCCTCTTGAATGTGATTAATGCCTCTATAAAAGAGATCCCAGAGAACTGCTCGCCCCTTCCACCATGTGAAGCTATAGCAAACTGCTTGCCCCTTCCACCATCTATGAACCAGAAAGTGGGCTCTAACCACACATCAAATCTGTCAGTTCCTTCATCTCAGACTTCCAGCCTCCAGAACTGCGAGAAATAAAGTTCTGTTGTTTATAAGCCACCTAGCCTGTGATCTTTTGTTATAGCAGCCTGAACAAACTAAGATAATCAGTCACAGAGGACAAATACAATATGACTCTTATATTGTGATATGAGGCACCTTAAGTAGTCAAATTCATAAAACAGAAAGTAGAATTGTGTTTGCCAAGGACTGAGGGAGGAGAGAATGGGGAGTTATTGTTTTATGGGTACAGAGTTTTAATTTTGGAAAATGAAAAAGTACAATGTGAATGTACTTAATGCTACTGAACTGTATACTTTAAAATGGTTAAAATAATTAAATTTAATGTTATGTATATTTCACTACAATAAAAAATTTAAACTAGTGTGAAAATCCAAGTATAAATTATAAACCAACATTAAATTTTTTTCATCCACTAATTCACTCATAAAACATTAACCAAATTAAACAATTAATTTGTTCATTCAGAAACTATGAAGTGTCTTCTATGTGGCAGGCACCATGCTAGATCTGGATATACAGCTGTAAAAAAGACAGTTCTAATTCACAGAAATTATGTAGAAATAGTGGAGGCCTAACAAAACAATAAAAATGTACAAAAATTTTATCCCTTCTCATAGTGTTAAGTACTACAAAGAAGGGTAAGAAGATGAAATGATAGCAACGAAGGCCTCTCAGAGAAGATAACTGTCCCAAGACCAAGAATGAAGTAAGAAGGAACATGTCAGACACAGAATAAAAGCAAATGTCAATGCCCCGAGGTGGAAAGGCTTAGTGTTTTCAAAAAATGACAAGAATGCCCTGGCCAGTTTGGCTCAGCAGTTAAAGCGACCGCCTGTGGACCAAAGAGTCACAGGTTTGATTCCGGTCAAGGGCACATACCTCAGTTTCAGTTTGGTCCCCAGCCCTGGGCAGGGTTGTGCGGGAGGCAACCAATCAAAGTGTCTCTCTCACATCCATGTTTCTCTTTCTTTCTCTCTCTCTCTCCCCCTCATACTCTATCTGAAGATAGCTGGGAAAATATCCTCGGGTGAGGATTTAAGGGGAAAAAATGACAATAAGTTGCACAATAAGTTAGAAAACAGTGGTAGAAGAGTTAGACAGGCACAGATCATGGAGCACCTGGAAATTAATAATACGCAATTTGGGTGTTATTCCAACTGTGTTGAAAGTCCTAAGTATATGTGATACTTTCGCTAAGGAAGTGATGTGTTCTGATTAAAAAAGACACTCTAGTCACTGTCTACAGAATAATCTTGGGAATGAGGAAGGTTTAAACAAAGTACAGAAACCAGTTTAGAAAACAACTATAGTAATTCAGGTGGAAACAAGAGATGACTATCATTGTAACCATGCTGGTGATAAAAAGTGGTTGGATATTTGGTTGCTGATGGACTAAATAAGAGAAAAAAGCATCATTAGTCAATGATGACTCCAAGATTTTGGATCCATCAATTAGGTGAATGATGCTGCTAAAATGAGATGGAGGCACTGAAGCAGAAACAAGTTAGAAAGCGGTGGCAGTGACTGGATTAAGAAATCAAGAATTTGTTTTTGGCAAAGACAAGTACCCAAGTGAAGAGTTTCAGGAAAGATGATATGATCAACTATGACAATTACTACTGGGAAAACACTTAACCTTAGGGCTGAGAAATGACCATTGAATTTATCAAGATAAATTTCACTGGTGCCCAAGATAAGAATGTTGTTAGGGGAGTGGTAAAGAGGAAAGCATGAATAGGATAAGTAAACCACAAAAAGAGCAATGAGGACATAGAAGCCATATATATGAACAACTCTTAGAAGGAGTTTTGCTATAAGGATTGTAGAGAAATGGTACTGTAGAGCTGGAGGGGAATGAGGGGTCTTGCAAGGTCTTCGTATTAAAATGGGGGAATTGTACAGCATGTTTATATGCTGATGAGATGATCTAGAGAAGGAAAAGACTTATGGAGAAAATTACAGAAGCAAAATCAATTATTACTAAGCATCTAATAAATGCATAAATCTGACCTTGCTGCTAGAAATGCGAAGATAATAAATATAAGACATGTAAGTAATTTAAGGATTATATGAATACTATATTGAAAATCATAGGGGAAAATGCCACATGTAGATAATTAAATTAAAAATCATTTAGAAACAATATTATGTTATAATAGAGGCTGCCATGTTAAAATTATGCAAAGCAGTGCTGACATATTTTATGATGTGATGGCAATGTCCTTCTAAGCTACACACATATGCAGCTGCACAGTGTAAAAATAATACCATAAACAGCTTTTACTTCATTATGCACAATGGGACTTAAATAGGATCAACATTAGAAAAAGAGCAAAACCAGCAATTAAAAAAAAAAACATCTCCAGCCCTGGCCAGTTTGGTCCTGCGGTTAGAGTGTCAACCCTCAGACTGAAGGGTTGTGGGTTCGATTCCTGGTCAAGGGCATGTACCTGGGTTGCAGGTTCGATCTCCAACCCTGGTAAGGGGCATGTAGAAGGCAACCAATCGAAGTGTCTCTCTCACATCAATCTCTCTCTCTCTCTTTCTCTCTCTGTCTGTCTCTCTCTTTTCCTACTTCCCTTCAACTCTATCTAAAAATAGAAAAATATCTTCAGGTAAGGATTAACAAAAATATAAATAAATAAATAAATAAATAAATAAATAAATAAATAAATCACATCTCCACTGAACTTTCCCATGTCCCTCCTCTGTAGTGACACATTTTCACTTTTGGACTTCCAGAACCCCACTCTTCTATAACTCATCACTCTACTCCAAACACAAAGTAATTCACATACTAATCATGTACATAAATCTTCGTCATTTCCAGAGTTCCCTTCTCTCTGCTTATTACTTCTACCATGTTCCCTTGCCTCCCTTAAAGAGTTAAAAATTAGATAGTTAAAAAAGAATTTGAAAGTCATAAAGACAACAGACTACATATTAATGTAAATTAATTTATACAAGTTACTCAAGCACATATGCATTTTAAGCTTTTTAATAATAAGATCCTTTATCCCCTGTATATCTTTATACCCTGTCCTGTTCTAAAATAACATGTAAGCTAATATACTAAGGTACATAATATACAAAAACAATAAAAAGTGAGAGTGAGGAAAATAATATCAGGCCAAGAATAAGGTTAGTTTCAAAAATGCATAGCACAAGACCCTGTACCCTTTGTTACTGGGGGACCAAATATATATATCCGGGTTTCCTGATAACCAGAGCAAAGAAGAAATGACTGTTGTTTGCAGCTTTTGTTTGTTTATATTATTCACATGAATCACTTTCTTAAAGGAAAGCACTGCTCTATTTGTTACTGAGACCTAAGGAAAGTCATCCTATTGAATTGTCAAAAGTATTCCATCAATAAGCAAAATAATGAGTTTTGAAGGACTATTTCTTTAACATCTCTCAGAGGCTGGTCAATGGCATGCTAACTAAGCGGATTTCATTTGCTAAAACCATATGGTTAGAGTATATCACACATAACTTTAATTCAAGGATCAGATATGAAATATCCAAAGCAGTATTCTATGTGTTTCAGATATTCCTCCCCAAAATGTTATAATGTTAAAAATCACTATAAATTTTTTAAATTGAGATAAAATTCACCATTTGAAAGTATACAATTCAGTGGTTTTAGTACATTCACAATGCTGTGCAACGATCATACCACTCTCCAATTCCAGAACATTTTCATCACTCCAACAAGAATCGCCACGCCAGTTAAGCAGTCATCACCCATTCTCCTCCCCACTCTCCCTTCCAGCACCTGGCAACCACTAATCTATTTCTGTCTCTATGAACTGGCCTATTCTGGGCATTTTGTACAAATAGAATCATATAATATGTGACCTTTTGTGTGTGCCTTCTTTGACTTAGCATAATGTTTTCAAAATTGATCCATATTGTAACATGTAACAGTACTTCATTCTTTTTTATGGTTTAATAATATTCAATTGCAGCCCTGGCTGGTTTGGCTCAGCGGTTGGAGCATCGGCCTGCGGTACAGAGAGACCCGGTTCGGTTCCCGCTAAGGGCACGTACCTCGGTTGCAGTTTGTCCCCGGCCCTGGTTGGTCGTGCGGGTGGCAGCCACTCGATGTGTCCCTTCACGTCGATGTTTCTCTCTCTCTCTCTCTTCCTCTCTCTCCCTCCCGCTCTATCTGAAAAATGGAAAAATGTCCTCGAGTGAGGATAAAAAATAAATAAATAAATAATAATATTCAATTGCATGCACATTTATCCATTCTTCAGTTATTAGACATTTCACCTGTTTACACTTTTTAGCTATTATGAATAACACTATGAACATTCATGTACAAGTTTATGTGTGGTATAAATTTTCAGTTCTTTCAGATACACAATAGAAATGGAAGTTTTGAGTCATATGATAGCTTATGACCCAAAAGTTTAACATCCAAAATTTTCCAAAATGACTTCATACAATATTCCCACAAAATTTCCAATTTTTCACATTCTCTCTAAGACTTGTTATTTTCCATTATTGTTTTTTATAGTCAGTCTAGTAGCTATCTCATTGTGGTTTTGATTTGCATTTCCTTATGGCTATGATGTTCAGCAGATTTTCATGTGCTTATTGCCATTTGTATATCTTCTTTGGAGAAATATTCAAATCTTTGTCTGTTCTTTAATTGGGTTATTTATTATTTTGTTCACAGTGAATTTTTAATGATTGTCATCTGTTACCAGTTTTCAGATTAAGAGTGACAAAATTTATTAGATTATAATTTGTACAAATGAAGGTGGCAGATCAAAACCACATTTTTTTTTTTTCTCACCCAAGGACATTTTTCCATTTTTTGTTCAGGTAGAGTGGGAGGAAGAGAGAGGAACAGAGAGAGAGAGAGAAATATCAACATGAAAGGGACACATCGAGTGGCTGCCACCTGCACGACCAACCAGGGCTGGGGACAAACTGCAACTGAGGTATGTGCCCTTAGCGGGAACCAAACCCAGGTCTCTCTGGACCGCAGGCCAGCACTCTAACTGCTGAGCCAAACTGGCCAGGGCAGATCAAAACTACGTTGAGGTTGCCCTGGCTGGTTTGGCTTAGCAGTTAGAGCATCTGCCCACAGACCGAGGGGTCGCAGGTTTGGTTCCTGGTTAAGAGTACATACCTGGGTTGCAGGTTTGATCCTTGGGGCCATGGTGGGAGGCAACTAAAGGATGTGTCTTGCTTATATCATTGTCTGTCTGTCTCTCTCTCTCTCTACACCTCCCTCTCTCCTACTCTATCTAAAAAAAAAGGAAAAATATCCTTGCGTGAGGATTAACCAAAAAAAAACTACTTTGAGGCAGAAAACACATCTCCATTCCATTGTATAATACTACAATACTAAATCCTTGCACTGCCTATAAATTCTCTTCCTTCTCACCATGTGATGTATTGCCCAGTAAAAGAACACTTGATATCTATAAAGCGGCATACTGTTTTAACATTCAGCAAAAACTGGCAATCTTCAAGTAATCAGAAAAAGAAGTAGGGATTAAAAAGTTTGCAGCACTGTAAAACAAACTAATAAAATAAATGGATTAAAGCATAATAAGGTAAAATTATATATTTGCATGCTCACTGAGTTCTTCATACAGACTGAACTGCTTAAAAAAAATTAAAAGCTCTCTTTTTCAGCCCTGGTTTGGCTCAGGGGTTAGAGCGTCAGCCCACAAACCAGAGAGTCCTGTGCTCAGTTCCCACTAAGGGCATGTACCTTGGTTGCAGTTTGTCTCCGGCCTGGCTGGGGTCATGTGGGTGGCAACCAGTCTATGTGTCTCTCTTCCTCCCACTCTCCCTCCTGCTCTATCTGAAGATAAATGCAAAAGTGTCCTTGGGTGAGAATAAAAAAAATTTTTTTAAAGCTCTCTTTTTCAGAGTGTTAAAGGCAATGCTAGTTTGATTCTATCCATAGTGGCCAATGATAGGCCAGTGCCTGGATTACTCTGGTCTGAACAGGCAAAATTTTTCTTTAAAGTGCTAGAAATAGAAGATGCTGATCATCAAGCTAGTTAATCAGATTCAATCAGCAGCAAAAATTATGTGAAAAGAACACTTCTCAGTTTTCTGATTGTGATTCTTAAGAGCAAGGAATTTGAAACAAAGATAATACTGAATTTGCTGGGAGGAGAAAATAAGATCATGAAAAGTTGCTAAGCTTAATCACTTGGTAAGGTAAGCTTTATTAGATATAATTGTAATTTGTTAGTTATAATAAGTGAATTGTATTATACCATTTACAGTCGTCCCTCCTTTATCGCGGTTAATCCATTCCACTCTAATGGTTGCACCTGGCATTGAAGGATTCCTGGGGTGCTCAAATATATAGGCCTACAGTCCATACGTACAGTAATTTTATTTTATCCTCACCCGAGGACACTTTTGCAGTCATCTTCAGATAGAGCGAGAGGGAGAGAGGGAGGAAGAGAGAGAGAGAAACATCAATGTGAGAGACACACACTGACTGGCTGCCACCCACACAACCCCAACTGGGGCCGGAGACAAACTGCAACTGAGGTACGTGCCCTTAACAGGAATCGAACCCAGATCACTCTGGACCGCGGGCCAATGCTCTAACTGCTGAGCCAAACCGGCTAGGGCAGTAATTTTAATTGTAATTGTAATACAGGGGTGTATAACTGACTCAGACAACCAAGAGCACTGTATCATTTTCACTGTCTGGATCAACTTTTTAATGAATATATTTGAAAAAACCGCGATAGAGTGAAGCCTTGAAAGTCAAAGCGTGAAGAGGCAAGGGACAACTGTACTATTTTTTTCATATATGAGGGTTTCCATGACCTATCCCCTAATATTACCTGGCATGATCTCTGTTCTACCTAGTGATGTGCAGGCAGCATTAGCCAATAACAACATATGCCATCTGTTCCTTCACAAATTATGTCTTAACTTATAATTTCTATATATATATATGTAGTATTATCAATGATACATAACCATTACATATTAATGCCACCCAGCCTTATTCTCAAAACAAAAATGATTTAAATGAAAAATAGATTCTTGTTCTCAAATTGCTAGTGAATTAAACAAGCATAAAAACTGGAATATTTCAAAGAAAACAGCTGTCTTCAGTTTCTAAAAATATTGTGAAGTGAGTAATTCAGAATGAAACAGTGATTGTTTTTGGAGCAATCCAAATAATAACCAACATATTGCAAAACATGCACACTGTGTTCTTCCTTTTCCTATCACATACTAAATAAAATAAGCAAAGAAGATTCAATAAAAATCTACTGATTTAATCTGGCCGGTGTGGCTCAGTGGTTGAGCGTCAACCCATGCACCAAAAGGTCACCAGTTCGATTCCCAGTCAAGACACATGCCCAGGTTGTGGGCCAAATCCCCAGTGTGGGGCATGCAGGAGGCGGCCAGTTGATGTTCTCGCTCATCAATGTTTCTATCTCTCTCTCCCTCTCCCTTCCCCTCTCTCTAAAATCAATAAAGGAACAAAATTAAAATATACATACACACACACACACACATATGTTCTGATTTAATGCTGTACTTCTGAAATTACTCACTTCAGTAAGTTTTCTAATATTAAGCAGAAATAGCATAAAAATATGTGAATATGTCTGCTATATTTCAAAGTTGGTAGATTTAAGATTTTAAAAAACAAAAGTATAGTCCAGCCGGTGTGGCTCAGTGGTTGAGCATCGACCCTTGCACCAAGAGGTTGCCGGTTCGATTTCCGGTCAGGACACATGCCCAGGTTGTGGGACAGATCCCCAGTGGGGGACATGCAGGAGGTGGCCAATTGATGTTCTCTCTCATCGATGTTTTTTTTTTTTTTATTCTCACCCGAGGACATTTTTCATTTTTTGTTCAGATAGAGTGGAAGGGAGCGGGAGAGAGGAAGAGAGAGAAAGAGAGAAACATCAATGTGAAAGGTACACATCAGGTGGCTGCCACCTGCACAACCCAACCAGGGCCGGGGACAAACTGCAACCGAGGTACGTGCCCTTAGCGGGAACCGAACCCGGGTCTCTCTGGACCGCAGGCCAACGCTCTAACCGCTGAGCCAAACCGGCCAGGGCTCATGGATGTTTCTATCTCTCTTTCCCTCTTCCTTCCTCTCTCCCTAAAATCAATAAAGGAAAAAAAAAGGTGTGTGTGTGTGTGTGTGTGTGTGTGTGTATATATATGTATATATATTTAAATTTTTCATGATAAAATTTTTTTGACTCAAAATTTAAAAATTATTTTACTTTTTAAATTGCTTTTGTCATAATATTAGAAAATCTATAAATAAGAATTTCATCATTTTCAGTAATTCTGAGAGAGTTTTTTTTGCTGTTGTAGTTTACCTTAATCCAAAGAAACTAAGTCAATGCATTAAGATACAGAAATTTTTTCACAGTAAAATAAGAAGCCTTGTATAGGTTCTGATATACAGCAGGTTTTCAATACACATCTGTTAAACTAAGTTGTATATCTTATCTGTGCCTCACCTTCCCCTTAGGTGAAATATCAGTATGTGGAAAATAAAGATTCTAATCTTGGGTTTAAAATTCCAAACTTAAAATGTTCTTGCTTAGTTAGAAACCAATTTAACTATAGAAAGACAATTTCATTCTAGTATTTTAATGAAATTTCACTGTGTAGAAAAGGGCAAGAGATAAAAAAAGTACAATAAACTTATGATGGGAGTATGTCCCTATAAACCACTGTAATTTGAAGATAATCTAAATTGAAAATGTATTCAATACAGTTAACTTAGCAAATACCATAGCTTAGCCTAGCATATCTTAACTGTGTTCAGAACACTTACTTTAGCCTACAGTTGGGCAAAATTGTCTAATGCAATAAATACAGTCAAGATTTTTTGTTGTTGTTGTTGTTGTTGTTGTTGTTTTCCTGTTGTAGCCTACTTTAATCCAAAGAAGCTAGGTCAATGCATTAAGGTACAGAAAATGCTTCACAGTAAAATAATAAGCCTGTGTAGTTTCGGACACACAGTAAGTTTTTAACGTACATCTATTAGACTAAGGTCTGTATCTTTTTTTTCTTTATTAATTTTTAGAGAGAGAGGAAGGGAGAGATAGAAACCTTGCTGAGAGACAACATCAAGTGTTCGGCACTTACTGCATGCCACCCACTGGGGATTTGGCTCACAATCTGGGCATGTGCCCTGACCGAGAATCGAACCGGTGACCTCTTGGTGCACAGGTCCATGCTCAACCACTGAGCCACATCAGCTAGGATAAACTGTGTTTATATCCCTGTGATCCCTGACTGGAAGCTGCAACAGCCCAGCATTAAGAGTATTCTTTCCCATGTTGTTAGGCTAGGAGAAAAAAAAAAAATCAAACTTTAAAATTTGAAGTACAGTTTGAACTGAATGCATATATCTCTCACAATATTGTAAAAATTTTGAAAATCATTAAGTCAAACCACCTTAGGTCAGGGACTTCTATACTCAGTATGAAAATGTCCCCTGTCACCCAGAAGTGAGAATGACCCCACCTTTTCCTGTCATTTATAGCCCCAGGGCATGTCTTATCCTTTTTCTATCTCCTTTCCATTTGCTAGGCAAAAAGTAACTTTCTAATCTGTCATCTGCCCTCCAACCCCCATTCCAACTCTCAGCACTCCTTGCAGCCTGGCTAAGTGAGGTAATCTTTTAAAAAATGCTGTGATTATCTCTATTTCTAAATAACTTATATTGTTAGAACATTTTTTATTAATTGTCTCTTCACTAGACTCCAAATTCTGTAAAAGCAATGGTTTTGTCTAAGATATAATAGATGCTTGTGGCATAATAAAAAAATAAATATTTGGTCTTTGTCCCTGGTTTCCAGCACAGAGTTCCCAAAACTCTAGAATTTGTATGGTGGTGAATTAACTCAAGGGGAAGGGGTCGGCAGACAGCTTCAGAATAGGAGCTGGTCAACCAGAAAAGCCAACTACTCAATTAGAGGCTTAGAAAGTTCAGTTCTACCCCACTCCCTTAGCTTTGGAGAGAGAAGAAGGGATTGAGATTGAGTTCAATCCCTAATGGACAATGATTTAATCAGTCATGCCTACATAATAAAACCTCCATAAAAACTTCTCAACAGCCCTGGCCGGTTTGGCTCAGCGGTTAGAGCGTCGACCTGTGGTCCGGAGAGACCTGGGTTCGGTTCCTGCTTAGGGCATGTACCGCACTTGCAGTTTTTCCCCGGCCCTGGTTGGGTCGTGCAGGAGGCAGCCACTAGATGTGTCCCTTTCACATCGATGTTTCTGTCTCTCTTCCTCTTTCTCCCTTCCACTCTATCTGAACAAAAAATGGAAAAATGTCCTCATGTGAGGATAAAAAAAACCCCCAAACTTCTCAACAATAGGGTCAGGGAGCCTCTGAGTTCGTGAACAGATAGATCCACATGCCGCCAGGGTAGTGCACACTGACTCTGGAGACAAAGGCTCCTACACTCAGGACACTTCTGAACCTTATCCTATGTACCTCTTCATCAGGCTGTTCATCTGCACCCTTTATAATAAGTTATAATAGTAAAGCATAACATTTTCCTGAGTTCTACTGAGTTTTGAGTGGGGGAGTCATGGGAACGCCTGATTAGCTGGCCTGGCAGAAAAGAAATGCAGGTAGCCTGGGGACTCCATTTGCATATGGCATCGAAAGTGGGTACAGTCTTGTGGGACAAAGCCCTTATCCTGAGGGATCTGCCTAACTTTGAATAATTAGTGTCAGAATAGAATTAAATTGTTGGAGACACAGTTGGTGTTGCAAAATTGAAAAATTGTTTTGAAAGAAAAAATACTCAATATATTTATTTTGGAAAAATTAATGAGTGAAAAATGAACTTCTAAAAAGTTAACAATTTTAGCCCTGGCCGGTTTGGCTCAGTGCTTAGAGCGTTGGCCTGTGGTCCAGAGAGACCCGGGTTCGGTTCCCGCTAAGGGCATGTACCTCGGTTGCAGTTTGTCCCCGGCCCTGGTTGGGTTGTGAGGGTGACGACCGCTCAATGAGTCCCTTTCACGTCGATGTTTCTTTCTTTCTCTCTCTCTCTCTCTCTCTCTCTCGCTCCCCCACTCTATCTGAACAAAATATCAAAAAAAAAGTAAACAATTTTATTACCATGTATAGTCGTTCTTTTATCACTTTTTAATATTTGTTTTTTCTTTTTTGCTATTCTTTTATATTCCATTTTCTTTTTCTTTTTTTTTTTATCCTCACCCGAGGACATTTTTCCATTTTTTGTTCAGATAGAACGAGAGGGAGAGAGGGAGAGAGAGAGAGAGAAACATCGACGTGAAGGGACACATCGAGTGGCTGCCACCCGCACGACCAACCAGGGCCGGGGACAAACTGCAACCGAAGTACGTGCCCTTAGCGGGAACCGAACCCGGGTCTCTCTGTACCGCAGGCCAACGCTCTAACCGCTGAGCCAAACTGGCCAGGGCTATATTCCATTTTCTATACAGACAATGCTTCCCTTTATTTATTTATTTAAAAAAAAATTTTTTTCTTTATTAAATTTTAGAGAGAGAGGAAGGGAGAGGGAGAGATAGAAACATCGATGAGAGAGAACATCGATTGACTGCCTCCTGCATCACCCCCACTGGGGATCGGCTCACAACCTGGGCATGTGTCCTGACCAGGAATCAAACCAGTGTCCTCTGGGTGCATGGGTCGATGCTCAATTGCTGAGCCACACCAGCTGGACTATTTTTTGTAATTATTTTAATGTAAGCACTCTTTCAAATTTAGTATTAGTTTCAAATTTACCAAAACTTAAAATGAGTGTATTATCAAAATCAAAATCAGCCCTGGCCAGTGTGGCTCAGTTTGTTGGGTGTCATCCTGTGCACTGAAAGGTTGACAGTTTGATTCCTGGTCAGGGCACATGCCTGGGTTATGGGCTCCAGCCCCAGTAGGTGGTGTGCAGGAGGCAGCTGATCGATGTTACACTTTCACATCCATGTTTTTCCCTTTCTCTCTCTCTCCCTTTCCCCTTCTCTTGCTCTAAAAATCAAATTTACAATCTTTTAAATAAATGATCTCTAAAATCAAAATAAAAAACAAAAATCTGACTCTCCTGTATATAAGAAGGAATGTAGTACAGACTTACATGTCTCTTATTTGAAAGTGTTAGTAATGTTTTAATGGGTAAAGGTAAAAGTTTGTAAAAGGCGAAAACTATGGAAATTGTGGTGCTTGCATGACCTTAACTCAGCCTTTTGTTGAGTAAGGATAAGGGTTATCTGGATTATCCAAAAGACAATGGATAACCCAGCAGGTGCCCGACAGAGATACCAGACCAGACCAACTGCAAGAATAATGGGCCATGCAGAGTAAGTCAACAGGAACTGCTGGAAGCTAAAATTAGGGTATATAAGTGACACCCCAATGCTAATTCGGGGCTGAACCCTTCTGGGCTCAGCCCGCCTGTACCCAGACGCATGCAATAAAGCCGTTTTGCTCTATATTGGCCTTGTGTTGTAGATGTGATCTCTCACTAGCTCAGACCTTTTATTTGGTGCTGAAACCCAGGACGCCTGTAAGGATCCCACGTAGAGGGCAACCGCGGGTCCCCAGGCGTCCTCTGGGCCTCCTCTCAGACTGGGATCAATCACATTCTCAGCCGGATACTGGACCTCCAACCTTTCCTGCCAATCCAGCATCAACACCAGATGCTAACTAACTGGTGAGTGGTATTTTTTGCCTACCGGTCTGATTCTCCGGGCTGTCTTGTTATCCCCCATCCGGGACCTGAAAGCCAGGTCTCTCAGTAACATCTGTGGGATCATCCCTCTCAAAATCCAGTGCTGGTCGGGACACGTTCCTCGGGAACCAGGTTCCCTCAACTCATCATATATCTAGGGACGCCTGATGTAGGTGAGTTGCATGTCTCTCTTCTAGGGGAGAATTGGGGATGTCTTCTTCTTCCACTAGTGTATCCGTCAGACCCCTAGGCCACAACATCTCACACCGCAACATGGGACAACACCCCTAGGATGTCTCCTAAAAAAATCCACAGACCTAGGGCTCACTTAGGACTTATGTCCCAAGCGACTCTTTTTTACTGCAACACTGTGTGGCATCAGTACAACGGGTCACAATAGCCTGTGAATGGCACTTTTGACATTCTACCAACCTAGACAATTTCTGTCAAAGGCAAGGAAAATGGTCTGAGTCTCCTTATATCCAGGCCCCTTTGCACTCACATCACACCCCTCTTTATGCGACTCTTGCTCCCCCTCCCAAATCTTTCTGCTCCACTCTAGTCCTCCCAAACCTCCCTCTGAAAACTTCTCCTGTTTCCTCCTTTGACCCAGTGATCTCGCTCCACCATCTCCTCCCTCTGCCCCTCCAGCAGGGCCTCCTCCTCCAGCCCCTCCTGTGGGACTCCCACCCTACCCCGAATCTCCTACTCCAGCTGCAACTCCTCACCCCCCACAGATGACTCTCTCTCTCTCTCTCTCTCTCTCTCTCTCTCTCATACACACACACACACACAATCAGGAACCATCTCTGGTCCCTATCTGTCCCCTTGGCCCCCATTTTAGAATGCCCCGAGGGAAGCAGCGAGAGCTGAAGGGACTGTCAGAGTTCATGTCCCCTTCTCTCTTTCAGATTTGTCCCAAATAAATAAAAGACTAGAATCCTTTGCTCTGAAATAATCCAGGAAAGGAATGAAATCCCTGCAACCTTTCTATCCTGCCTTACACAGGCTATGGGAAGATATACTAACTTTGATCCCACTCTCCCAGAAGGGACTGTCATTTTAAACCTGAGATTTATCTCTCAGTTGGCCCCAGACATTAGGAGAAAGTTACAAAAACTTGAAGATGGCCCCCAAACCCCTCAATGGGAACTTCTAAATCTAGCCTTTAGAGTATTGAATAATCGCGATGAAGAGGCTAAACAGCAAAGAATAGCAGAATTCCAAATGCTTGCCTCTGCCAGAGGCCCCCACTAATCAAAGGGGTCAGCAACCCCCTGTCACGGGACAGAAGGGCACCCACCAGAATCAGCAGAGCGGAGGCAATGCCCCAACCCCTGACCACCGCCTAAGCCATGTCCTCAATGTGGAGGACCCCACCGGAAGTCAGACTGCGGACAGACTGTGCAGAGTCTGTCCTCATCCCTTCCTCCGGCTGGCGGAACAGGCAATCCAGGCCTTGGTCTGACTGGCCTTGTGCTGAAGCCTGAAGGTGCCCAGGAACGACGCCCTGACCGTCATCTCGAACTCTGAACCTCGGGTAACTCTGAGGGTAGCAGGTAGGTCAATTTCATTTTTAATTGATACCGGGGCAACCTACTCTGCCCTTCCCGAGTTCAGGGTACCTCTTCGACACTCTGGGGTTTCAGTTGCGGGAACTGATGGCCAAATATCGCAACTCAGATACTCACTTGTTCTTTAGGCCCTTATATCTTTCTCCACTCTTTTCTTGCATTACCAGCCTGCTCCACTCCCTTGTCAGGGCAGGGCATTCTTTCTAAACTCCATGCTACTTTAACCTTTAGTCCTACCCTCCCCACCAACCACTCTCATTCTTTACTTTGTCTCCACCAAGAATCTGCTTCCTCTCCTAACATAAACCCCCTGGGGCCCCTCCGTCCCCTCCAGGGGGCAGGGCAGGGTCCACCTGCCTAGTGAAATACTACTACTCTTATCATCTTTTCTTCACTGACCTAGTGAGGCGGGGGAAGGGAGAAGAGCCCCGAGGGGCTCTCACTTCTGGTGTCAAGCACCAGACCAGCCAGCCAGCACAGCCAGCTCTGGGGACAGTGCTTAGGTGGGGAGTTTGACTGGGGCGGTATACTTGTCGATCGATAATGCAGGTGTCCTAAGGCAAGCTCAGGGAGGAGAGAAATCTCCTGCGGAGCAGAAAGGCAAAAGCTCGCTTGATCTAGATTCTCAGTACGAATACAGACTGTGAAAGCAGGCACCATGAACGAATGATATCTCTCACTATAACCTTATGAGGGGTACCTGTAATCTAACTATTCATGATGTGTCTAACCCCTGCAATGGCAGTTTATATGTGCAAGCTCAGAGGGACTTGATGCAATACCAAAAAAATCATACCAGGGAAATTAGTCACTGTCCAGGGTGTAGTTCTGTGGTGGCACTAGCCCTCTCCTCCCTCTATCATGGTTTAATCACTCAAGCCTTACTATGGGTCTATCAAACACTTCTCTCGGCCCAAAAATGATTGGACTGCTTTGCCTACCAGCGGAAATAATGTTTTTAGGTGCACTAAACATTTTGGCCCCCAGGAAAGGAATTGCTATTCAATGCCTAAACCCAGAAAAACAGGGTGGCTAATGAACAGTAGGATATGTCACCCCTTAATCCAGTCCTTCATCCCTAATTCAACCTCATTAAGCCCTGAGTCCAGAAGCCACCATAGGGCAAAAGGGGAGTCAGACTCCTCACAGCAGGAGTCATAGATACAATGACCACTTCGGGCCTCGTGGGAGGAATTACTTATGATGCCATAACAGCAAAAAATGTAGCCGCCACCATGGCAAATATAGGTAGAGATACAGGTGAAAATTTAAAGCTTCTTTCAAAATCCCTCGACTCTCTTGCCTGCATGGTAATAGATAATCACACTGCACTAGACTATTTACTGGTCAAAGAAGGAGGTCTATGCATGATGGCAAATACATCTTTTTGCTTCTATGTTAACTCAACTGGCCAGGTTAAGGAAGGACAAAACAAATTCTAGATAATGCCTAAAGGAATTCACTCAGGATCACCTAGCTCAATCTATCTGGACAAGTATAGAAACAGCCTTTCCTGAACTAACCTGGCTACTCCCCTTCATAGGGCCCCTACTATTAGCCTTCTCGTTACTGCTTTTCGGACCCTGATTACTAGGGTTTGTACAAAATCGACTACAAATTTCAGTCAACCAGACAGTTGGACAATTTGTTCTAGCACCGGTAAAAGGACCCTATCACCCCATTCCCCAAGAAGTTATCTAACAAATTCTTTTTAGGAGTCCAGGACAACCCCACACCTGCAGGAAGTAGACAAAGAGAAACTTCACCCCTTTTTCCTTTTTTATCATCATTCTAAGGAATAAAAGAGTTAGTAATGTTTTAATGGGTAAAGGTAAAAGTTTGTAAAAGGCGAAAACTATGGAAATTGTGATGCTTGCATGACCTTAGCTCAGCCTTTTGTTGAGGAAGGATAAGGGTTATCTGGATTATCCAAAAGACAATGGATAACCCAGCAGGTGCCTGACAGAGACACCAGACCAGAACAATTGCAAGGTGGACAATGGGCCATGCAGAGTAAGTCAGCAGAAACGGCTGGAAGCTAAAATTAGGGTATATAACCCACACCCCAACCCTAATTCAGGGTTGAACCCTTCTCGGCTCGGCCCGCCTGCACTCAGGTGCATGCAATAAAGCCATTTTGCCCTATACTGGCCTTGTGTTGTGGATGTGATCTCCCGCCGGCTCAGACCTTTTAATATTATTTACCATAAACAATTTGAGAATAAGGATTATATTTAATTAGAATTCTCTTTTCCAGAGATTAATAGAGTACTTAAGACATCATGGGTACTCACTAACTAGCTGGAAGAGAAGAAATGTTGTGAGAAAAAAGTGTCAGATAAAAGACTAGAGATTGCAAGAAGGGAAAAAATTTATTAGAAAACTGAAAAAGAAACGAGTACACAGAATGGGAAAGGGTAATGCTGAATTTGGCCCAAGAATATTTTGAGTGATCTTCAAGAAAGTAATTTCAGATAAAAAAAAAAATCATGAAAGGATAACAAGACCATAGAGAGGTGGACATGAAAGGACTTGCTGCAAGAAATCTGGTAATAAAGAACCCTAAATTGCCCAAAAAATCTAGAAAAAGAAGAACCAGCTTGGAGAGCTAACAATTCCTGCTTTCAAAACTACCCACAAAGCTACAGCAATCAAAGCAATGGAGTGTTGGTTTAATGCTAGATATTCAAATAAATGAAAAGGAATTGAGAATAAAAAAATAAACCTTTACTTTTATGGTCAGTTGACAGCCAAACCAAAAAGAACTTATATGCATGTATGTGTAACCAATGGACACAGATGACAATGCCTGGCAGGGGGCGGGATAGGGAGGAGGGTGTCTGTGTTTGTGTGTATGGGGACATTTGTAACAAAAATAAATTTAAAAAAATATATACAAAAAGAAAAGAATGTCTTTCTTTTCAACAAAAAACACTCAAAAGAATAAAGGTGAACTGCTACCTCTTAACATACATAAAAATGAACTCAAAATGAATCAATGACCCAACCATAAAAGCTAAAATTATAAAATTTTTAGAAGAAAATATACATGATCTTGAATTATGAAATGATTTCTTATATATAACATCACAAGTAAAATAAGTCAAAGTCAAAGCACAAGAAGTAAAAAAAAAAAAAAAAATAGATAAGCTGAACTTTATCTAAATGTAAAACTTTTGTGCATCAAAGGGCACTATCAAGAAAGTGAGAAGACCAGCACCAAAATAGGAGAAAATATTTGGAAATCAGATATATAATATGGCAACTGTATCCAAAATGTTTAAACTCAGTAATTAAAAACAATTTTTAAATGAACAAAGGATTTTAATAAACATTTATCCAAAGAAGATACACAAATGACCAATAAGCACATGAAAATATGCTAAACATCACTGCTAATCAAAACCACAATGAGCTATTACTCCACACACACTTTAATGACTAAAATGAAAAAGACAGAAAATAACAGGTATTGGTGAAAATGTGAAGAACCTTCAAAGATTGCTTGTGGGGTTATAAAAGGTTGCAGCCACTTTGGTAAATATTTGGCAGTTTCTCAATACGTTAAACATAGAGTTGCCATTCTCACCCAGCAGTTCCATTCCTGGGTATATATCCATGAGAACTGAAAACATATGTCCACACAAAAATTGACATGTGTATAGATTTTATACATGACTGTTCATAGCAGCATTATTCATAATTATTCAATATTCATAAGTATTCCAATGTCCATCACTGATAAATGGATAAGCAGACTGTGGTATATCCCTATAATAAAAGTTATTTGGTAACTGGAAGTACTGATACATGCTACCACATAAATGAACCTAGAAAATATTGTTATGTGAATAAAGTCAGTCACAAAGACCACATCTTCAAAGATTCCTTTTATATGAAATGTCCAGAATAGGAAAACTTATAAAGAAAGTAAATTACTAGGTACCGGGGCCTGGGGGTGTAGGAAATAGGGAATGACTTCCAGTTTATATGAGATTTTTTTCATGGAGTGATGATAAGATTCTAAAATTATATAGTAATGATCATTAACACAACTCTGTGAATAAATTAAAAACCACTGACTTATATACTTATTTTAAAGGGTAAATTTTATGGTATGTGACTTATATCTCAATAAATCTGTTTTTTTAAAAAACAGTTAAGAACTACATACATAGTAGATATTGAGAGGCTACAACATATAACTAACAGGATGGCCACAGAAAGAATTGGAGGATGTGATAAAGAAGCAATAGTTGAAGAGTTAACCAGTGTTTGTTAGAAATGAAGAAGAAATCACTTTCTCAGATTGAAAAGTATATTTTTTGTCCCAAGGAAAATAATAAATATATCCACATCTAGACACATCAAGATAAAATTACAGAACATTTGGGGGAAAAGGAAGTCATAAAAGATGTCAAAGAGAAAAAGTCAGATTACCTCATATTATTCCTTAATAATGACATTATTAATAATAATGTCAGACAATTCCTCAGCAGTAACAGAAACCAAAACACAATGAAGTAATAGCTTCTGAGTGAGAAATTTTATATAAAATATGATAATGGCCCTGGCTGATTTGGCTCAGCAGTTGGAGCGTCGGCCTGCGGTCTAGAGAGACCCGGGTTCGGTTCCCACTAGGGGTGCCCACCTCAGTTGCGGTTTGTCCCCGGCCCTGTTTGGGTTGTATGGGTGGTGGCCATTCGATGTGTCCCTTTCACGTCAATGTTTCTCTTCCTCTCCCTCTCTCTCTCTCCCTCTATCTGAACAAAAGATGAGAAAATGTCCTCAGGTGAGGATAAAATAATAATAATAATAAAATAATAAAATATGATAATGTTTCTTAAAGATTGATTTATCTTTTATTTGAGGAAATAATAATTTTAATATTGATACTCACGCAAACTTTTAAAAATCCTGCAACAATTTGCTACTTTATATTTTTTCCAGAAAGTTTCCCACTTAACATGATTTCAATTTTAAAGAGATACAGTAGTTTACTTTATTTTGTTACTTTTTAGGTGCATGCAATTTAAAGATTTTTATGTCTTGATAATTACTGATGAAAGCAACCCCTTATCATTAATTTCTTTCATCCTAGATAAAATTCCTTGCTTTGATATTTACTTGTTTGAAATTAATATAATCAATCCAATTTTCTTTTGATTAATATTTGTAAAGTATATTATTTATACCATTTTAATTTTCTTTTTAATTTTTTTTTTCTTTATTGATTTTTAGAGAGAGAGGAAGGGAGAGGGAGAGAAAGACAGAAACATCAGTGAGAGAGAACATCAATTGGCCGCCTCCTGCATGCCCCTCACTGGGGATCAGGCCCACAACCTGGGCATGTGCCCTGACCGGGAATCGAACCGGCGACCTCTTGGTGCATGGGTTGATGCTCAACCACCGAGCCATACCAGCTGGGCATATACCATTTTATTTTTAACTTACCTAAGTCTTTATATTTATTTATTTTAATCCCTACCCTAGGATATATTTTTATTGATTTTTTTTAGAGAGAGAGAGAGTGAGAGAGAGAGAAATACCAATGTGAGAGAGAAACATTGATCGGTTGCCTCCAATGGGGTATGGAACCTGGAACCCGGGTATGTGCCCTGACCAGGAATCAAACCCACAACCTTTTGGCGTATTGGATGATGCTCTAACCAACTGAGCTACACCAACCAGGGCTATGTCTTTATATTTAAAATGAGTTACTCTTCATTATCCTAAGCAAAACAAGCCACTCAGAGGAAGACAAATATCACATGATCTCATTTATTTGTGGAATATAATGAACAAATCAAGCTGATGAACAAAATAGACCCAGACACATAGAGTAGGGTACAGACTGACAAACCTCAGAAAAGGGGGATGGGAGGTAAGGGAAGAGATAAACCGCAGAACTTGTATGCATGTATGTGTAAACATGGACATAGACAATATGCTGGGGCGGGGGATTGGGAGGAGGGTGTCAGTGGTGGGAAAAGGAGAAAAATCTGTAACATAAAATAAAATGAGTTACTCTTCAACAGCATATAGTAGCGTCTTAGATATTTATCCAATTTGGCAATTTTTTCCTCTTAAAAGGCATATTTAGATCATTTACATTTTATATAATTATTGATACGACTAGTTTAAATCTACCCACTTGCTAGTTGTTTTCTATTAGTCCTGTTTTTTGTCCCTTTGTCTTTTTTTCATGCCTTATTTTGGATTGTTTATTATTTATTTGTTTTGAAAAAGAAGACAAAGACAAAAAGACATTTTATGAAGCTAGTTTAATTTCGAAAGCAAAATCAAAGCAATTTCAGTTGCAAAATCCTAAATAAACTGGTAAATCAAATCCAGCAGAATAGTAAAATACTATTACAAGTCACGATTGAGCAGGTAATACACAGAGAATGCAAGAACGGGTCTGTTTCTGAAAAGCTATTAATATCAGTTACAATTATCAATGAATTATATAATATCTTCTAAAAAAGGCAAAATAAAATATTCAATAAATTTAATTCTAAGTTGGATTAAAAACTCTTATCCAACTTAGTGGAACAGTAGAAAAGTTCTTTAACATGACAACATATTAACAGTCACAAATAACAACTAAAAAAACATTCCTGACAGGGTCCAGAAAAAAACTAAATGTTTGTTGTTACCACTTGTACTTAATATTGAATAAGTGTGTAGGATTTCAGGCTGGCAGCCAAGCTGAAGTCCCAGTCAACAACCAGCACCAACTTCAAGACTGAGCAAAGATATCTCCATAACATCCCAGCCCAGACCTTTCCAGCCAACCCCAGACTTCCAGTCGCTTCATCTATGGCATGCAGAGCACAGAAAAGGCAACCCTGCTATACTGTTTCAATTCCTGAGACCATAGGATGTAATAAAATTACTGTTGTTCTTATAAGCCGATAAGTTTTGGGTTACTCACTGTAACAATAAAACAGTAGGAAAAGATTAAATCATTTGTGATTAAATCATAATCACAAAGTAAAGAACCAAAGAAATTGACAGTTTTTAAACGTCGATTCAATAAATACACTTCAAAGTGAAAAGAAGAGGAACTCAGAGAAGACGTCCCAATACATACAACTGTGTAGAATATATGTAGAATAAAAAAATACGCAACCTAATTTTGAAAAATGAACCAAAAATATGAACAGACAATTTACAAAAGAAATTTAGATGACTAAAATTTCAAATGGACAATTAAGACATAAAAATAACAACTATCATTTAATAAACAGATTGGTAAAAATTTTAAGTCTGATAATATCAAATTCATTCAGGATCCAAAAACATGGAAATTTGCATCTACCCATTGCATGACAGTATGGTTCAGAAAAACCAGTGGTCCCCAGAACCTCAGATTCTCCGGGGTATGGATGGAGGGAACTTGGGGGTTCACTTGAGAGCACTGAAGGGACACCCTGAAGGTTGAACAGGTGTGGTCTGCTGACAGCCATGAGGTGAGAGCTGTCCCAAGTCACAACACAGACCTATGACCTGTAACAACCATCAGAGAAAGTACGGTTCAATGCTAATCATTTCAATGCTAATCAATTCGGTTGTAGATACAAACCCTTAGATAAGTCACACAGCTATGCATAAGAAAACAAGTACAAGAATGTTCCTTGTGACACAGTGAAAAATTATAAACACCCTATATATCCATTATTAGAACAGATAAATTGTACTGCACTCATAAAATGAAATACTATTCAGTAATTAGACTTAAAGACTTATATTACATAAACAGAAAAACCTGAAAAACAAAGATTAGCAAAAAAAAAAAAAAAAAGCAGGTTGGAAAATGATACATACATGCCAAACGAAACTATATATCATAGCACTGGCCAGTGTAGCTCAGTTGGTGAGCCTCATCCCATGCACTAAAAAGTCACTGGTTCAGCCTGGCCAGTGTGGCTGAATGGTTGAGCATTGACCCATGCACCAAAAGGTCACTGGTTCGATTCTCAGTCAGGGCACACTCCCAGGTTGCAGATTCGATCCCTGGTTGTGGTGAATGCAGGAGGCAACCTTATTGATGTTTCTCTCTCACATTGAGGTTTCTCTCTCTCTCCCTCTCTCTTCCTCTCTCTCTAAAAAGAATTTATATATGTGTATGTATATGTATATATACACACACATATATTTATACACACACACACACGAAGAGATATAACTCATGATACACAAAGGAACTATTTTAGTAGAGTAGTGGGAACAGAAGCAAATCACCTTTTATAAATATGATAATAATAATCTAGGTTAAATTTCTTATATTTATAGACTATGTAATGAATTCTAGTGTGTCAATACCACAATCATAATAGAAAAGAAAATTCTACATATCTTTGTAAGTCAAGCTGAAAGGTAAGTTATCAACAATTTGAGGTTATTACATTTCATATACATTTTGATAAAACAGGAAATTAAGAGCAGAAAAGTTTCTTTTTAAAGTACAGCAATTTAGTAAACAAATACCTTTTTTTTTTTTCCTCACCCGAGGACATTTTTCCATTTTTTGTTCAGATGGAGCGGGAGGGAGAGAGAGGAACAGAGAGAGAGAGAGAAACATCGATGTGAAGGTACACATCGAGTGGCTGCCACCCGCACGACCAACCAGGGCCAGGGACAAACTGCAACCGAGGTACGTGCCCTTAGCGGGAACCAAACCCGGGTCTCTCGGGACCGCAGGCCGATGCTCTAACCGCTGAGCCAAACCGGCGAGGGCTAAACAAATACCTTTTACTTCTCTAATTTTTGTCCTGAAACATGAGGAAACATCAAAATATTTAAATAATGCTGAGGACCAAAAGTCCAAATTGCAAGGTTTAAGGTGGTAGGTGGGAAATACACAAAAGTTGACAGTATACCATTAGAGTAAAAGGAAGTCATATATACAATAAAACTTTGTCCTCTACTATATTATTTACGAATTAAAATAATGATGCTAATAATTATCAAATGACTATTAAGTATTTTTTAAGGATATATTATATGTATAGGACTATATTCCAGGCAGCCAGTCCCTGCTTGGTTTCGTAAGAAATATAAAACCTAGGTCTACCATGTGTTATTTTTCTTTGTTTTAGCCTTGCTTAAAATAAAAATAATAGCCCTGGCCCAGTAGCTCGGTTAGTTAGAGCATCTTCTCAATACACCAAGGTTGCGGTTTCGATTGCTGGACAGATAACATAAAAGAAGCAACCAATGAATGCATCAGTAAGTGTAACAACAGCCCTGGTTGTGTGACTCAGTTGGTTGAGCACTGTCCCATGCACCAAGGGGTCATGCAGGAGGGAGCCAATCAATGTTTCTCTCTCTCATTGATGTTTCTGTCTATCTCTCCCTCTTACATCCTCTCTAAAATCAATAAAAGTATATATTTTTAATTGTTTTAAAGTGGGATAATAAAATCAATGTTTCTCTCTCCCTTCCTCTCTCTGAACATTAACAAATAAAATAATAAACATAACATAAAATTTACCATCTTAGCCATTTTTAAGGATACAGTTCAATGGTAATAAATACATTCATATTGTTGTGCAACTATCACCACCATCCATCCCAGTAACACCATATGTTCTTTTAAGAACACTTAGCCCTGGCCGGTTTGGCTCAGCAAAGTTAGAGCGTCGGCTTGAGGTCCAGAGAGACCTGGGTTCGGTTCCCACTAAGGGCACGTACCTCGGTTGTAGTTTGTCCCCGGCTCTGGTTGGTCGTGTGGGTGGCAGCCACTCGATGTGTCCCTTTTACATCGATGTTTCTCTCTCTCTCTGTTCCTCTCTCTCCCTCCCACTCTACCTGAACAAAAAATGGAAAAATGTCCCCGGGTGAGGATAAAAAAAAAGAACACTTAAATAACATCCTAATTTTGTTCAGTGCAACTAATGAGTAAAAGTGCAAAGCAGAAAGAAAGTTCAATGAGTTAACTGCAATGAATGGAACATAAAGGTAGTTACTGACAGTACAAGTATTCTGTAGTATTCTTGCCTGGAATGCGCAACCTGAATCTAACCAGAAGGAAACATCCGAAAAACCCAAATTGGAAGCATTCAGTTAAAAATAAACTATGAGGGATATTTTCTTCAAAAACACTGATGTTAAAAATGATAAAATCTATAGAAGTTACAGATTAAAGGGAACCATAGAGAACTGACGATTAATTACAAAACTTGATCCTAGATCAGTGCTGAATGAAACAAAAAGCACAAAGTACAATATTCAGTCAACTAATAAAAACTGAAATATGCACAGATTAGAGTTTTGTAAAGCTTTAAATTTTTCTGAAGATAACTGGAAAAAAAAGATATAAGTTATATTGCATATTCTACACTCTTCTTACTTTTACAACATTTCTGCAGTTTGAAGTTAAATATAAATAGTTTAAAATAGTACTTAATTAGGTAGAAGCTACCTATGGAATTCTAATTCATTCACTAAAGAATATAAGAAATTATTAGCATACAGCTCTTTAAACGTAATTTAAATAAAAATACAGCCCAGCCAGTGTGGCTCAGTGGTTAACCATTGACCCATGCACCATTGACCCATGCACCAAGAGGTCACCAGTTTTATTCCCAGTCAGGACACATGCCCAGGTTATGGGCTGAATCCCCAGTGAGGGGCATGGAGGAGGCAGCCAATCAATGCTCTCTCTCACTGATGTTTCTCTCTCTCTCTAAAATCAATAAAGAAAAAAAAAATTTTAATAAATAAAATACAAAAAGCACATGTAATTTCAAAATACTGTCAGCTTAACACACCTATATTGTGAACAATGTCAGATCTGTGCCTATCAGGAAACTTGGATAAATATAATGGAGCCAGTTACATCAGAACATTCTGTGTCTTGGTCAGTAATCTTGATTAAGATTTGGTACTTGTGGAAAATTACCTCTATCAATGTTTGTTTATAATTTTATAAATGCTGAAATGTTTTTTGCATGATTGAATTCAATTCTCGCTAACATTTCATGGGTCAAAACGATAGGTTTTCTGTTGATTCAGCCAGTGTGGGGATTGACAATTAAATCAATAACAGATATAAATTGTGTCTTCTTAACCAAAATGCCAAACAGAATTTGGATCACACTGTTCTTTTACAAACTAGTGAGTTTTTCTTATGGCTAAAATGTCTTTGTGTCTGTCTGTGGGTGTCTATATATGTATGTTGTAAATGTGAGATAACTTTCTACCTTTGGATGTTATTGTTAAAACTAACTTAGAAAGTTAAAATGAATTGATTTGAAGATAAGCACTTGTATAGATTGGTTATTCTAAAAATCTCAGATATATAGAAACTAACTCAAATGCTTTTTAAGTTCACATGACCTAAGATTAATCCTTAGTAAATAAAATATATTTTAAGTTTGTTGGTTTAAGTAGAGCAGACATCTTTCACATAGATGTTTCTCTCTCTCTGCCTCTCTCCTACTCCATCTGAACAAAAATGGAAAAATATCCTCAGCTGAGGATTAAAAATAAATAAATAAACTCAAATGGATTAGACTTAAATGTTAGACTAGAGACCATAAAAATCATAGAAGAAAACATAAGCAGTAAAAGCTGTCATATTTCTTGCAGCAATATTATTTCTGATATATTTCCTCAGGGATGATAAACAAAGAAAAACAAAAACAAAAACAAATGGAACTATATCAGGCAAAAAGGGTTTTGCACAGCAAAGGAAACCATCAACAAAATGAAAAGACAACTTACTGAATGGGAGAATATATTCATCGATACATCTGATAAGAGTTTAATGTCCAAAATTTATAAGGAATTTATAAAACTCAACACCAAAAAACAAACAATCCAATTAAAAAATGGGCAGCCCTGGCCAGGTGGCTCAGTTGGTGAGAGCACTGTCCCATTGGCCAAAAGGTTCGATCCCTGGTCAGGGCTCATATAAGAGGCAGCCAATCCACGTTTTCTCTCACATTAATGTTTCTCTCTCTCTTTCTCCCTCTCTCTCTGCCCCCCAACTCTGCCCTCTCCCTTTTTCTCTCTTTAAACATCAATAAAAATAATAAAGAAATTAAAAAAAAAAAATGGACAAAGGACCTGAATAAACACTTCACCAGAGGGCATACAGATGGCCAACAGGCATATGAAAAGATGTTCAACATTACTAATCATTAGAGAAATTAAATTAAAACCACAATGAAATATCACCTCACCCCTGTCAGAATGGCTATCATCAATAAATCAACAAACAAGTGTTGGTGAGGATGTGGAGAAAAGGAAACCCTTGTTTGTGCACTCACTGTTGTTGGGAATGCAGGTTGGTGCAATCACTGTGGAAAGCAGTACGGAGTTACCTCAATAAATTAAAAATGGAACTGCCTTATGACACAGTGATTCAACTTCTAGTAATTTATCAGAAGAAACCCAAAACATCGATTCAAAATTCACCCCTATATTCACTGCAGTGTTACTTACAATAACCAAGATTTGAAAACAGCCTGCTCATTTACCCCGTCAGTAAAGGAGTAGATAAAAGCTATGTATTATTTACACAATGGAATACTACTCAGTCGTAAAAAAAAAAAAAAAAAAAGGAAATTTTACCCTTTGTGACAGCATGAATTGACCTAGAGAACACTACACTAAGTGAAATAAGCCAGTCAGAGAAAGACAAGTACCATAGAATTTCACTCATATGTGGAATCTAATGAACAAACTGAACTACTAAGCAAAAGGGAGACAGACTTATAGAAAGCAGGCTGACAGCTGTCATAGAGGTGGGGGGTTGGGGGGCTGGAGGAGGGGAGGGATTGAACAAAAAAGAAAAAAAAGAGAAATAACTCATTGACATGGACAACAGGGTGGTGTTGGGGGTGGAGGTGGAAGAGGGTATGGGGGAATAAATGGTGATAGACAAGAAATTAAATTTTTAAAAAATTTAAGATAATTAAAAAACACTATTTGGTGATTAAATTGTAAATGAATAAAGCAAAACCACATAAATTTTTCCCACCAAGAAAGTGATTACAAATTTATCTTATATTTTATTGAAAATATTTATAAAAATTATGTTGTAAAATTAAAAAAACTTTTCAAATTAAAATAAATAAATGAGTCCAAGTTAAGAGAATTTGATATCTATGAAATGTTTCTAGAGGTTATAAAATATTCATAAATTTGACTCCCTAGTTTTCATTAGAAATTGAGGTTTTCAGGGATAAAAATCTCAATATGCATAAAAAACTACTAGGAATAATTTTACGGTGTTCCACAAGGGCCCCTGGAACACCTCAAAAAGACCTGTTTCTTCTCCTTACAAAAGAAAATTTTAAAGTAATCAGGCTTGTTCTTTTTTAAATGTTAGATTACATGGGAGGCATTGTAAAATAAGTGATGAAAAACTAAGGTATAGCTTATGGGTGAACAGTGGTTGTAAATTAAATGAGCACTCGGGTCTATGGAAAACCCAAGACAGCCACATGGTTCTTTTGGCTCCATGGGAAACACCCTTTTTCAGTTTTTACATTCCTCATGCATCACAGTGCATTTAAGATGGACTTAAAATTAGATGAAGGAACATAGGAACTGACATTATTATTATTATTTTTAATCCTCACCCAAGGACATTTTTCCATTTTTTGTTCAGATAGAGTGGGAGACAGAGAGAGGAAGAGAGAGAAACATCGACATGAAAGGAACACATTGAGTGCTGCCACCCACACGACCAACCAGGGCTGGGGACAAACTGCAACCGAGGTACGCGCCCTTAGCTGGAACCGAACCCAGGTCTTTCTGGACCGCAGGCCGACGCTCTAACCGCTGAGCCAAACCAGCCATGGACTACTTTCTACTTCTGTCTCCCTTCCTGATGCTGGTAGAAAGTAGTAACTAATACAACCACGTTGGACTCACAGACAGAATTCACAAGGCAGAATGACAAAGCCATCCCTGTACCACTCCCCTCTGTAATATTATGTGTAAGAGAAATAAAGCTTTATCTTATTTAAGCCACTGCAGTTTTAGTCTCTCTGTCAAAGCAGCTTAGCCTATATTCTAACATCAAAGCTGAAAATCATACAGAAAAAGATAGATCTTAACACTAATAAAAATCTTTCACATGGAATTTGTATACAGTTATATGTATACAAAGGTAATTTTGCAAAGTTAAAATGTAAACAACAAACCATAAAAATTCATTTCCATGTGGTATGTGGTAACTCTGTGGTAAAAATTTCATTCTTCTGAATAAATTTAAAAAGACATGCACCCCAAAGAAAAGTGGACAAAATAAGTGAGCAGGCAATTCCAAGGAAAACATAAATACCAAAGAAAACTGATGTAATTTATCTCTAATATTCTAATATTATAAATATAAATAAGATCATTTTTATTAATTAGATTTGTAAGGGTTAAAAGTATGAAAAAGTGGGAACTCCCACACAATTAATGAAAATATAAATTGTTATAACTTTTCCACAGAAAAATTTGCCAAAAAAGATAAAGTTTAATGTATCTAGTATTTGATTCAATAATTCAACTTCATCCTAAGGAAATAATCAGACAGGCATGCAAGCACACATGTGGGCGCACACACACACACACACACACACACACATCTTTTTTTATCCTCACCTGAGGACATTTTTCCATATTGTGTTCAGATAGAGTGGGAGGGAGAGAGAGAGAGAGAGAAACGTGAAAGGGACACATTGAGTGGTTGCCACCCACACGACCCAGCCAGGGCCGGGGACAAACTGCAACCGAGCTATGTGCCCTTAGCGGGAACCGAACCCGGGTCTCTCCGGACCGCAGGCCGATGCTCTAACCGCTGAACCAAACCGGCCAGGGCAACACACACACTTCTTATAACAATTCCTGAAATAAGAGGTTGGTTTAACAAATTAGAGAATATCCACAAAACAATATTTTGCTGCCATTAAAAATGACACAGTTTGATATGTTATGATACAGAGGGATATTCATGACATATAGTTGAGTGAAAAACAGGTTCACAAAATAAAATGCATAGTAGATTATCTATGTGTGTATTGTACAGAAAAAGTACAATAATTTATACCAAAATATTCAGTGGTTATCTCTGGATGAAAAAATTTCTATATCACCTAAATTTTTTTTAACAAAGAGCACACCATATCTTAAATACTGGCGGGCGGGGGGTGGAGGGGCATTTATACTTATAAACAAAAGTACTGAGGTAAGGAGATGTCAATATGTCAATTTCTCCAGAGAAGTCATACATGAGAATTTAAAAATTCCCATACAAAAATTTAGCAACAAGCAATTGGTAGTTGCTTCCCTGAGAAAAAGTTTCACTGGAGTGATGAGAATAAAAGAATGAAGTAGAACACAATAATAACAATCATTTTCAAGTTTTCCTTCATCTCCATTATGAACCTCCTCCAAATTTATCAAACTGTTACTATAACCTTCAACAGACTTCATGATTGAATAGGGCTATCATCAAGGACCACATAGTCTAAGTTTACACATCTTTCCCATCACCTACCCCAGGAAAAATTAACTACTCCTTTCCTATCAATATTTATAAGTAATCATGAATACCTATAAATAGATGTGCAAAGTATTAGGGACCACATTGTTATGTGGTCCTTGCTATGAAGTTCAGAGCTATTAATAATCTGTTTCGCAAGATTCTTAAGCACAGTATCGTCCATAGAGCCTAAGTACTAGTTAACTACCTTCAACTTTGTGGGGTGTTTTTTTGTTTTGTTTTTTAATTTTTTAATTTTTTTCCTTTATAGATTTGAGAGAGAGAGAAAGGGAGAGGAAGACATAGAAACACTGATGAGAGAGAACATCGACTGAACACCTCCTGCATGCCCCCCATTGGAGATGGGTCCATAACCTGGGCATGTGTCCTGACTGGGAATAGAAATGGCGACCTCCTGGTGCATGGGTTGATGCTCATCCACTGAGCCACACCGGCCGGACTGTAGTTTTTTTGAAAAAATACGTTTTTATTGATATTAGAGAGAGGAAGGGAGAGGGGGAGAGAGAGAGAAAGAGAAACATCGATGTGAGTGAGAAACACTGATTGGTTGCCTCCCCTACAAATCCCAACTAGTGACAGAACCCGAAACCTGGGCATGTGCCCTGACAGAGAATTGAACTGGCGACCTTTTGGTGTTCCAGACAATGCTCAACTGAGCCACATCGGCCACTGCGTACAACTTTGACTTTAGTTACAAAGATTCAAAATCACTGTACTAAATCTAAACTTCTCCTAAAACAAAATTAAAGAAAAAGTTCAGAGAGTGAATGCAAAAGGACTAAGCAAGGGATGACTGGGTTTTCCTAGGGCTATTACTTTTTATTTCAGGATAATCTATACATGGAAAATCAACTTTCATGATGGCCTGTGAGTATTTTACAATTTTGTTTATTCTTAAGAATTCAATTAATGGTATGCATGACTAGGCAATGAAGTTAAAAAGCTAGCCATGAGTGACTGATCACTGGAATGTGGTTTAGAGACTTTGTCACCCATCTTTTTTTGAAACTTGAGGTAAAGTAAATTCGGGAAGTCATCTGACTTTATTTTACTCTAGACTACCATTGTATAAAGTACCTGAACTAGCAGCATTGATCTTTATGAAAAGTTCTAAACAGAAATTATAAAATGCCTTCCTTCCTGAAGGCCACCTAAATCAATAGAACTCTGAGAAGTTTCATTCAGCTATAAAGTTATTATCCTTATTGCCAAATTAATCTTAACAAATTGATACATTTCTACCATTTATCATTTTTAAACTATACTGTTATATAAGAGCTTTAAATTAAATAGCATCTAAGTTCAGATTATAAAACTCTATGATTTGATGTAATACTATTTAACTTAGCACCTGTATTTATAAATTCAGCATCAAATTTCAGAAAGGCACTGGACTCAGGAAGAATACCTATGTTTCTTGTTCACTATACAACTATTTATTCACTGTGAAATAAAAAGACTGATCACCATATAACCTAAAGAAAATGTGGCAGAAATATATTTTAAATGTTCAAGAGAGAATAAAATAAAAATGGAAAACACAAGTAAATTCAATTCAGCGGGCATTTGCCAAGTACTTTCCATATTCGAAGCACAGAATTATACATTAAGGATATAAAGATCAATAGATTGAGAAATTCAATAAGTTGAGAAACACTTAACAAATCTTTACCACTAAACAAACAAATACCCAAATGTCCCAGTAAAATTGTCATTTAGGATTAAACCACAGCATTTGCCATTAATTAATGAACCTCTATGTCTAAAATTACTAATACTTAGAATGAAGAATGCAGATTCTAGATCCTTCCCTTCTAAAATTCCATACTGACAGATTAGAAATTGGGGTAGTAGAACCAAATCCACAAAAAGTATAATTTTAACATGATTATGAAACCCTCATATTGATACTACTGTGTACTTAAGGATATCAAAATGTCAAATGATCAAAATTTTAATATAACTTGATTTTAAAAAGTTCCAAAATACATCATAGGAATTGCTTTAAGAGTATGTGAACTTAGCAGGGGACTAAGCTGAATTCTACAAACAGTAGCATATAATTGTGGAACCAATACTCATAAACATTAGTAAAATATTTTTCCTTTATGATCTAGAAACTTACTAAATTCCTATATAAAAATCTTCAAAATATTACCAAGTCATAAATTAGATTCACAAAATGTATTTAGAAGTTCAACTAAATCTGGCTGGCTTCACTGAGAGTCAGTACGGAAAGTCTGAATTTGAATCCTGACTTTACCATACACTAGATGTCTACTCTTGAGCAAGTTACTTAATCACATCTCAGTTTCCTCAACTGTAAAATGGAATAAATATAGTACTTTTCTCACAGGATTCTTGTGAGAATGAAATACATATATGCAAAGTCCTAATCACATATAATAGCAACATATGAAAAATGTTAACAGGATTTACAGGAAAAAGAAGTGACAATTATGTGAAAATATATTAAATCTCACTAATAACCAAAGACATACAAATTTTAACAATCTTGAGTCATCGATATGCACCAATCAGATTATCAAAGGTTAAAACAACAGCAAAGTACCCAGAATTGAGTAAGTTGTGACAGCGAGTGCACTCTCATACAATTTGAAACAGAGTGTAAACTGCTACCATTATCTGGAAAGTAGTTTGGAAACAAACAACAAAATTTTGATCCAGCAATTTCATTTAGGAATTATCCTGTAGATGTAAAGTGAAATCTACAAAAATGTTCAAGATGAAATTATTTATAATTTCCAAAATTAAAATCATCTAAATGTTTATTAGTGAGTGCTAATGAAATTATGGTATACCTATGAAATGACTTGCAGTCATTAAGAAGTGATTGCTATTCTCTGCAATCATGAGAAAAGTGCTCTATACATACTTTGAATGAAAATGCAGATTATGCCCTGGCCTGTTTGGCTCAGCGGTTAGAGTGTCGGCCTGCGGTCCAGAGAGATCCGGGTTTGGTTTCCGCTCAGGGTACGTACCTGGTTGGGTCGTGCATGTGACAACCACTTGATGTGTCCCTTTCACATGGATGTTTCTCTCTCTCTCTCTTCCTCTCACTCTATCTGAACAAAAAATGGAAAAATGTACTCGGTTGAGGATTAAAAAAAAAATGCAGATTACAAAACAGTATGACCATGTATTTATGAATGTGTATTTACAGAGAAGAAAGAGAAGTGGTACTACAATGTTTAATTGGTTACCTCCAGATAGTAGGATTTGAGTGATTTAACTTTCTCATATAACTCTTTCTGTATTACTTAAACTTTCTATATGCTACATTATCTTTATAATAAAAAAACCTACTTTCACCCCACCGGTCTGGCTCAGTGGATTGAGCGCCATCCCATGGACTGAGAGGACAAGGTTTGACTCCTGGTCAGGGCATGTGCCAGGGTTGCAGGCTCAATCCCAGGTGGGGATGTGCCAGGAGGCAGTCGATCAATGTTTCTCTCTCACATCAATGTTTCTATCGCTCTCTCCCTTCCTCTGTCTCTAAAAGAATCAATAAAAAAATATTTTTTAAAAAACCTACTTTCATTTAAATAAATTCTAAAAACAATTATAGAACTAAAGAGGAATACAAATTCCTCCTCCAGTGATTATTTTCACTGTATAAAACTACTAATCCAAGCAAACATTGTGTGAGGGAGGGAAAACACTTCTGAATGTATCCTGAGAACAGATGAACCTGATAGGTCAGTGAAAAGCAAAAGTGAGACCAATTATGGTGACAAGATTCAACAGTATCTGTTTTAAAATTTATCTAGAATTAATCTAGATTGACTAGAGTCCTCCTACACACTACAAGAAATAAAAATAGGAACCTGAATGAGGAACAGAAAGACAAAAGAAGTAGCTAATAAATTTACTAGGCACATTCTTAATATTGCTTTTCCAAAGAAATTTTTTTTCTTTTAATTTTATCTTGATTTGGTTTTAGGTATACAACTTAGTGTTAGAGTATCATGTGCTTTACATAATGTACTCCTTGATATTTCCAGTACCCCAACTGGCACCATACAGTTATCGAAATAGTACTGACTATACGACTATTTTGTAACTACCAATTTGTGCTTCTTAGTCCCTTCACCTTTCACCCAGTTCCTCAACCCTGCCACCCTCCCCTCTAGCAACCACCAGTTGTCTGTGTCTAGGAGTCCCTTTCTCAAGTGACTCTTAAGGTAAATGAAAGTAGTATTTAACATGAAAAAGGAACTAGTTCACTTATACCAGAGGACTTCAGTGATTTAAGGAAAGCTGAGTGAAACCTAAATTGTTTTAACTTGTCATATGCTGATATAAGAAAAAACCTCAAGATATACAAATGTTAACATTTCCTAGTATCAACACATGAAAACCATATTTTCCCTCATAAAAAATTCTAGTGCTTAATTTTCCTATTTGAAATCAGGAAAAAAATACTAAATAAAGAGTAATTGAAAGCAACAAGAGTAACATGAAACAAGAATCAAGAAACTGAGAATATGGTTCCAATTTTCCATTTAGTCAGTCTCAATTCCCTCATAAGGTAAATAAGAATATTGATGAGAGCTCCAAATACATTTAATAAAGAATCAGCCCTGGCTGGTTTGGCTTTGCAGTTGGTGTAGGCCCAAGGACCGAAGAGTCTTGGGTTCGATTCCTGGTCAGGGGCACGTACCTGGGTTGCAGGTTTCCTCAGCCTGGGTTGGGGTCATTTGGGAGGCAGCCAGTTGATTTGTCTCTCTCACATTGATGTCTCTCTCTCTTTCTCTCCCTCCCTTATAGTCTATCTAAATAAATAAAATAAAATCAATGGAAAAATATCCTCAGGTGAAGAGTAACCAAACAAACAAAAAAAGGAATCAGAGCCTTGGCCATTTTGGCTCAGCGGTTAGAGAATCGGCCCATGGACCAGAGAGTCCTGGGTTCAGTTCCTGCTAAGGGCACATACCTCGGTTGCAGGTTGTCCCCGGCCCTGGTTGGGGTTGTGTGGGTAGCAGCCACTCGATGTCTCTCTCTCACACTGATGTTTCTCTCTCTTACCCCCTCTCTCCCTCCCACTCTATCTGAAGATAAATGCAAAAATGTCCTCGGGTGAGGATTAAAAAAAAAAAAATCAGAGATATGACACGTTTTTTGAAAGAATTACATGCTCTGGAAAAAAAAAAAGTTCCGTTGCTAAAATAAGTTCAGGAAATTCTGTACACCTCTTACCTACCCTCTTTGGAGAATCATAATGCACTGTATTGCAGAAAAGAAAATGTTTAACTTTGTATAACCCATTGTTTCTCATAATTAGAGAAAAACTAAATATCTGTCAACAAAGGAATGATTTCAAAAGTATCTATCGTTATGGAATGAATGTAATATACAGCACAGTGGCTATAGTTAATAATATTGTACTGTATATTGTTGTTGAAAGTTGTTAAGGGAGTAAAATCTTAAAAATCCTCATCATAAGAAAAAAAGAGTAATTATGTATGGTGAGAAATGTTAACCACATTTATTGTAGTGGTCTTTTCACAATATATACAAATATCAAATCGTTATGTTGTATACCTCAAACTAATATATTGCTGTATGTGAACTATATCTCCGTTTTTTAAAATCCCCTTAATAAGGAATAAGCAAATTTGGGGGTCATTACCATTTAGATGCTATCTAAATTCATGGAGTTGAATTATTTCACCAAGAGAGTGATTATAGAGAAAGAACATCAGTTGTGTAAGGACTGAAGCCTGGGGCATTGTGGAGAGAGGAAGAGAAACCAAAAAAGGGGGAGGGTGGTAGAAAACCAGGAGGTAAAACAAAATATGAAATTCTGAAAAAAAAAAAAAAGAATGTTTCAAGAAGAATAGAGTAATAAACTGTGTCGTAAATTTTGTCAAAAAAGATGAGAACTGAGAACTGATTAAATTCAGAGGTCACCAGGGACACTGGTAAGAATAGGTTCAGCAGAGCTGATATGAAGCCAGACTAGGAAAGAATGGTAGGAGAGCATTATAGGTAGCAAATACAATCTGCCAAATGAAAAGCACAGAATTAGAGCAATAATAAGAGGCATGAAAAGGTCAAGAGAGGATTTTTCCCCACTAGTATTTTGATGGTAACAATCCAGGAAAGGGAAAAATAGGAGGGAGATATTTGACTAATATGAAGGGACTACAGGAAAACAGAAGGGATTATTATCCATCTAATAATACAGGCTTCGGGGAGTGGCAAGGTGAGTGTATTAGGGCTGACCTCTCTGAACTACCTCAGGGCAGATCTCTTTGAGATACCTCTCAAAGAAGATGTGGGTGAGTATACTAGACATATGGAACAAAGAAGTTTTGCAAAGGCAAAATCTTAATGACAATTATTTCTTTCTCTTCCCATCAGGCCTCTTATTTTTGTTCCCACTATTTGATTTGCATGCCTAAAAAGTTTTATTTGTTCTTAAACCTATTAAGGCCAGTAATATTTGATCCTGTATTTATATAATTAATTACAACATTAAACAATGAAATAGGTGTAAAAAGGTAATTTCCCTGAAAATTAAATGTTACTGATAAACTTGATAAAAGTGTGCATGTTTTTTTAAGTTACTGTTATATCAGATGTAGGTAAGACAAGTTTAAAATATTGGCAGACAACATCATAAAAACATACAGAGACTCTGCACCCAGAAAACTTTATGAATGTCTAAGTTTTTACTCTACTTTAAAGAATCAGATATAAAACTATTTTGGAGGTATGCATTCCAGAAAGACACAGTGAGCCCCAACCAGGTAGCTTAGTTGGTTAGAACATTGTCCTGATACACCAAGATTACAGGTTCGATCCCCAGAGCACATACAAGAATCAACCAATGAATGCATAAATAAGAGGAACAACAAATCGATGTTTCTCTCTCCCTCCCCCCTTCTCTAAAACCAATACATAAAAATTTTATTTTTTTAATTTTTATTTATTATTTTATTTTTGTTACAGATGTTTCTTCTTTTTTTTCCCCAGTGACACTCTCCACCCCATCCCCCCACCTCGTCCCCGGCTTTGTTGTCCGTGTCCATTGGTAATGCGTACATGCATATAAGTTCTGTGGTTTATCTCTTCCCTCCCCCACCACGCCCTCTTTTGAGGGTTGTCAGTTTGTACCCTACTTCTACCTCTCTGGGTCTACCCTATTCCTCTGACTGTTATGTTCATTATATTCCACAAATGAGTGAGATCATGTGGTATTTGTCTTTTTCTGCTTGGCTTGTTTCACTTAAGATAATACTTTCCAGGTTCCTCCATGTTGTCTCAAAGGACAAGATACCTTTCTTTCTTACAGCTGCATAGTACTCCATTGTGTATAATACATAAAAATTTTAAAAAGGAAAAGAAAAACACAGTGACTTCTAATTAGGGAATCCATTCTCAAGGAAAAGGACTGGTTGGCATTCCCATAAACAGATTTTTAAAAAATAATCACAAATGAATGTAAAAGTTTTAAGTTATTAAATGTTTATATATATGTATAAGTATTTTGTTATGATTTCCCATTTTGACCTTTTCATTAAATTAATAGCTATAAGCTCCAATTGCATTGGCTAAGAAGTGTTTGTTCCTGTAAATTCTGCAAATAATGGTTACAAGACTTTTTTTTTAATTCAAGTATCCATATTAGAAATATCCTAAATAAAACGGTTACCATATTTTCCCATTCTCTTTAAATATGAGTCTTTTTTCTGATACTGAGAATCATCTAAGTAGATATCTGCAATGTGTTAGTTTTACAGCTATAATATAGTGATGCCCTCATTAAATGACTAAGACTTTGTCCCTATGCTAAATGGCACCAGCCAGACTGCTTTCAAGTTTACCAGTTCTCTCTTATCACAGGGTTTTTCAGCTGTGATTTGTTTGCTGCCTGAATGCTTACTTAAAAATAATCTTTCCAACATTTAGTGCCATAAATGATTTTTTTCTTCACATGCTTACTTATTCCATATTTTTATCAAAAGTCACTTGACATTGCTTACTCAGAAACTTTAAATATGAGTAAGGCATATTTAATACTTAGAATTTAAACATATTTATAAGTCATTTTGTATGGTAAAGATACAGATTATTGTTTTGACATTAATATAATTATTTCACAATTCTAGCCTTAAGATTAAAATATCACAATAAATCTGAAAACGGACTGCAATTTGTTACTGTACTGAAGATCTAGAGTTTGTGGTGATTATATCATGATTAGAAGTTTACATGTGGCACAGAGATAAATGATTTGAGAGGATCTCAAGACTACAAGTTATTACTTAACCCTTGAAAGAAATCTTTAATTTTGAGACTCAGATAGTTTGGTTTTTTTTGGGGGGGGGGGGGGTGTGGAAGGCACAAGGCTAGATATACAAATGTCCTGAGTAAAAGTAATATATACAAATTTCCTGAGTAGAAGTAATCAAATCACCTAGTTCTACATTAAAGTCAGAATTTTGTTTGCAAATTACTACTAAGCTTTTTTATTTTGTTTTTGTTTTTGTTAATCCTCACCCGAGGATATTTTTCCATTGATTTTTAGATAGAGTGGAAGGAAGGGAGGGAGAAAGAAAGGAGGAGGAGAGAGAGAGAGAGAAACATCAATGTGAGAGAGACACATCGACTGGTTGCCTCCCACACGACTCCTACCAGGGCCGGGAATCGAACCTGCAACCCAGGTACTTGCCCTTGACCAAAACTAGGTGATTTGACCAGGAATTGAACCTGAGACCCTTCGGTCTGCGGTCCATCATTCTAATCACCTAGCCATAACAAGCCAGGGCACTACTATGCTTTTTATGTACCTACATTAAAAGTGTTAACTAATCTTCAGTTGAACAAATTGATCCACTTTAGGCTCATTAATTTCTTACTAAAAAAATTAAACAAGATTTACTATTCTACCTTTTCTGTATCCAAACAACACAGGTATAAATGAAGGTCAAAATGATGGTCATTTTTATAGAGAGAGAAACATCAATGAGAGAAAATATCGAATGGCTGCTTCCTGCACGCCCCCCAACTGGGAATTTGACCCATAAGCTGGGCATGTGCCCTGACTGGGAATCGAACCAGTGACCTCTTGGTGCATGGGTTGATGCTCAACCACTGAGCCACACCAGCCAGGCAAAATGATGGTCATTTTTGTTTGTATCCTCACCTGAGGACATTTCTCCATTTTTTTGTTGTTGTTCAGATAGAGTGGGAGGGAGCGAGAGGAAGAGAGAGAGAGAGAGAAACATCAATGTGAAAGGGACACATCGAGTGGCTGCCACCAGCACGACAAACCAGGGCCGGGAACAAACCACAACCGAGGCACGTGCCCTTTGCAGGAACAGAACCCAGGTCTCTCTGGACCACAGGCCAATGCTCTAACCGCTGAGCCAAACCGGCCAGAGCAAAATGATGGTCATTCTGATCATCAAAACTTGATAAAAATAATAACTAAAAATGAATCAAAAAATTAAAATTATTCAATATAAAATATACTTAATAAAATATACTTAGGGGGTCAGCCTGTCCCTTCTCGGAGGAGGGGGGTAGCGGACATGTGGTTTGTGTAAGGGCATTTCTCTATAAGACCATGAGCTGAGGTGTGGAAGGGGTTCTAGACTGAGCTCTTCTGGCGTCAGAAGTGGACTGGATCTAAATTCCTCGAGTCCTCTGAGTGCGAGGCCATGGCTCAGAAAAGCCCTGTGGGCAACAGCCTGAACCTCCTCTACAAGGACCTGGCATCCGAGGTGGCTAGACGCAGGTTCACAATGGCCACCAGCCTTCATTGTGCCTTCCTCCCAGAGAAGAGACGTTTACCAAGATGTGTGAGGAAGCCATGGAGATGTTCTCGGATTCGGTGGGTACTGGCACCACCGACCCCCCCAGTCCCCGCCGCCCTCTCCAGCTGAGGACCTCAAAGCCTCCTAGGCACGCAAATGGCGGTCATTTTGAAATGGACTTGGACCTGAGGCTCCAGAGAGCGGTTTCCAGGAAGGCCATGGGTTGTCTTTGAGGGCGGCCTTGGGAGATCTGCGTGCTCTCTTTCCTGTCCCCCCCCCACCACCCCCACTGTCATCCCATGAACACACGCAGAGCTATCTCTTTGGTCTTCGAGCCGAGTCTCTGACATGGCCGTATATTGATCTTTCATGCCCGTCTTGCTGTAGGACACTAGTTGGTTGTGTTTGAATAAACACACACACACAATACTTAAATATAACATAAACTCTAAAACTAAATAATATAAATTATGGCACAGAAGCTAGCATTTAGCTTTTTAGTTAACATTTTGATACTACAAGGTCTTACATATGTAAAGTTCACTGCTAATAAATAACATCTCTTCTCCCTCAACTACATCTTTCACAGTGCTAATAGAAATACCTGTTATAAAACCTAAATTTAATCATGTCTCTCCCACTTTCTAAAAATGCAATAAAAAGAATCCATAACTTTAATGATGTCCTGTCACCTGCCAAGTCTCTTCATTGCTTGTCTAAGTTTCATCTTCCAACATTTTCTAGCACTTCTTGCAATACCTGAGTACTTTAAGCCTGCCTCTCCTTGCTTCACCCACCTGGACATACTCCAATTCATTCTTTAAAAACTTGCTAAGATATCAGTTTGTTTAACCACAAATATTTATTGACCATGACTATATTATTACCAAGTTTAAGGTCTATGTATTATACAACTTTTGGATAAAAAGATGCTATCCTTGTCCTCAAAGAGTTTGACAATATGATGACTTTCTCCCAAAAAGCTTACCCTTCACAGACCTACCCATTTACATTATATCTAATTCTTCTGATGTATTTATTTATCATACACTATTGTAATTATTTACATGACTGTTTTTCCCTACTAGCCTGTGAACAGGGAGACATGTAACTGTGTTTTCATCTCTACTGTGTCAGCACTTAGCCAAATGAATTACCAATAGTAGTTGCTCAATGCTGCAATGAATCATATTCAGGATAGCATGAGCAAAAAAAAAAAAAGAAAAAAAAATGCCACTGAAAGGAAAATATATTTTATAGCCACACCTTGTTATTTTACAAATATATTTAAATGAGATTTAATTTTAATCTATAGCATAAAAAGATTAGATATATCTAGGCATTAACTGTGAGTCATCCTAACAAACAGTAAATGACTTTAGCCCAATGTTTCACAATGGGGCAATTCTTCACTAGGGTGAGGCTGCTCCAAACCTTGCAGATGGTTAGCATTGTTGGGCCTCTCATTTCAGTAGCTTCCTTCAGACATGACGACAAATCAAAGCATCCTACGTATTTAAAAATGCCCCTTAAGTGAATAATTATCCTGAGATAAAAACGTCCCCCAATGTGATAGTATTAGGAGGGAGGGCTTTTGGGAAATGCCCTTATAAAAGAGGCTCCAGACGGCTCCCTGGCTCCCTCCACAAGGAACCCACACAAACATACTTTTGTGACTCGGTTCAACTTTGTTTACAAATAAATAATCTGCTCCATAGAGAACAGTTGCTGTGCATATCTAGACCTAAAAATTAAAATATATATAAAATTAAAAATTTAATATGAAAGCATTTCTTCAAATATGATGTACAGATTAAACATATTTAGACACTCTACCTTAGGGAGATATACATAAGCAAAAGAGACTAAACAATCCATTTAACTGTAGAAAGAAATAATAAAGAGTTCCATTTTTATTGGGGGAAAAAATAAGGACATTTTTATAACTACTAACAAAAATATTTAATATGTGGATTAAAACTGGCACCACCCAAGGAACTAGATGTTAGGCAGTTATGCATCAGACATGGTACCCAAGCTATCCTGTAGAGTTAATTCCACAATGCAGAACAGCTAACAGTGGTATACTTCCTCATTTAGTCAGCATACTGTCCAGAATCATATTGTACAGGTGTAAGGTAAACTGGATTTACAAATTATATTAATTATTTTAAACCATCTTTCACAATAAACGTGGCTTTAAAAGAATCCTTCAAAAAAAATCATGAATTAAATTTGTTGTAATCTGAACATTTGTGTCATCCCCAAATTTATGGTGAAATCCTAACCCCCAATGTGATAGTATTAGGAGGGAGGGCTTTTGGGAAATGCCCTTATAAAAGAGGCTCCAGATGGCTCCCTGGCTCCCGCCACCAGGTAAGGAAACAGAAAAGATGGCTATGGTCTATGAACAAGGAAGCAAGCTCTCACCAGATTCAGAATCTGCCAGTGCCTTGATCATGAACTTCCCAGCCTCCAGAACCCTAAGAAATAAATTTCTGCTTTTTACAAACTACCTAGTCTATGGTATTCTATTATAGCAGCCCAAACACACTAAAAATATAATACTAGAAATAGAATAAAAACAAAAAAAAAACACGAAAAAGCCAAAGCTGATGCTTCTGCTACTACTTATCAGCCACATTATGAGGAGAAAACAAGTATGATCTCAGCCATAAATAATTATATAATTAGCCCTGGCCGGTTTGGCTCAGCAGTTAGAGCATCCGCCTGCGGTCCGGAGAGGCCCGGGTTCGGTTTCCGCTAAGGGCATGTACCTCGGTTGCAGTTTGTCCCTGGCCCTGGTTGGTCGTGAGGGTGGCAGCCACTCGATGTGTCCCTTTCACATCGATGTTTCCCTCTCTCTCTCTTCCTCTCACTCTGTCTGTACAAAAAATGGAAAAATGTCCTCGGATGAGGATTAAAAAATAAAAATAAAAATAAATAATAATTATATAATTAATAAATTATTTGGAATATAGATTATCTACTATTTTTAACAATCATCACCTTGAGTATTCAATGCACTTTAAGAAACTGCCTAATAGCCCTGGCTGGTTTGGCTCAGCGGTTAGAGCATCCACCTGTGGTCCAGAGAGACCTGGGTTCCGTTCCTGCTAAGGACACGTACCTTGGTGGCGGTTTGTCCCTGGCCCTGGGTGGGTCGTGCGGGAGGCAGCCACTTGATGTGCCCCTTTCACATTTATGTTTCTCTCTCTCTCTTCCTCTCTTTCCCTCCCATTCTATCTGAACAAAAAATGGAAAAATGTCCTTGGGTGAGGATAAAAAAAAAAAAAAGAAATTGGCTAGTAATATAAAGCCTTCATCACTTGCAAAATATTTTAAGATATTTATATAATCTTTCTCATGTTATTTTCATTTATATTTATTGGTATGCTGTATATCTTACATAATATTAGAATAAGTAAATTTATATAATTCATAGACAAATATACATATGTCGGTGATTTATGCTCCAAAATATTTTTACTGATAGGGAAACAGAATCAAAATAGTTCAAAGACCATTATTATAGAAGACTGGAATCTAAATATCATGTAGTGTAAAAAGAATTTCCCAGACCTTAGAGTGAACCAGATCTAAAGACAATACTAAAAGAAGACACTAGTCAAAAGAAGCAATTTTGTTAATCACCCACTCAAAGGAAAACCTCTTTGGGAATAGATATAACATAAAAATTTAAAATTTTAAAGGAAAAAAAAAAAAATGAAGGAAGCAAACTTCTAGCAATCTCTTATTAGGTCATCAATTCATAAAGTAAAAATAAATAAACAGAAACCCCCCTTAAATTGGAAGTGGGAGGCTAGAAGAGAGAACTCTAATGTGCGTGGTCACTCAATACACACTACTGACACCAACAAGAAAAGAAGTACCTAGCACCTCCAACAGGAAGTGATACTACATTACTACCTCAGCTAGAGGAAGATTCCTCCTTGCCCAGTAACAGCTGAGCCAATAGGAGATTGCCTTAACTAGCTAATAAGAAGTCACTATACTTTGAACTTTCAGTTTCCTCCACTGGACTCTTCTTTTACAGCAGCCCCTTCCTAGTCCATAAAAGAGCTTCCTCTCTTTTGTTCTCTGGACTTGCGTAGGGTTCACCATTAGACCACATGTCTCAAATTGCAATTCTTTGTTGTTCAGATTTATCTACATTTCAAGAGGAAAATAAAAAATGCAAAGAAGCATTTTATAAAAATAATATTTTACATGTTTAAATTTAATTATTTCAAACATTTAGTTCTTAATATGATAAATAAGTAACAGTCTGGTTACATTTAATAATATGTTTAATGTTTTCTTCTCAGAGTTTAAGATCTATATTTCTTCAGGGTTCACTTAGTGTGAAAATATTTTGATCACTTTAGGCTTACATCAGATAATATCAAATATCATTTCTCAGAAAATATGTATTATTTTAATTCCTATGAATGAAAAGCACACTATAAATGTGTAAAGATATATAACAATATGAAATGCATATTAGTCTAACCATTCACAAGAATGTAAAACTCTTTTCCAACCTATTAGAACACCTCTTTCCCAATAGCTTTCTAGGCAGGGTTACCTTCCCTAGACAACAGGCCTTAAGTGAATTTGTTTCTATTAAAACAGGAGTTGTAATGGGACACAAAACTATCTACAGGTGAAGTCAGAATGCTCCTTAATTTTAGCTGTTGGCTCTCTTGCCAGTTCCTTGGCCCACTTCTGTCTTTATGGTAAAATAAGGTAGAATCAGGAAACAGAAATAAATACTTTAAGGTAACAATTAAATGGTGAGAGTTAAGTATTAATGGCATATACAGTAAATTAATTTTAGGAAAATAATCTAAAGTGTAAAAAGAAGGGAATCACAATTCATACAATCTTAAAGATACTCAAAGAGAGAAGCAGGCTAGTACTGTATTTTTTCCTTGTATTTTCATGGAGAGGTATTTACATTTTACTTACAACTTTCCTAAAAATTTCATTCCACTGCCACTAAGGGTGGCCAAAACACAAAACAAAACAAAAACCTAAAATAACAAAGTGGTTGATGCAAAATTCACAGTACTAGAATTAAGGCTTTAACTATGATAACATATTTTGTGATATTAATTAGGACTTAATTTAGACTTTTTCTTTGAAACCACTGATGACCTTTTAAGTCAAGCAAACCAGCTACAGTTAAAGGTAAATATAAACCTTTTGTTAATATTGATACGAACCTTTCATATGTATGGATATATATATATCATGTAGTACATGTAACACATCTGGAATGGAAATTTCTTTAGTAAATTTTTAAAGTATTTCTGGAGTCATCTTAAATTTATGAGCATACAAAATCATGACTTTATTAGATCCTTTAAGTTATTTATTCTTTTCCATGTTGCTTTATGTTCAAAATTTTCTTCTTCCTCTCTCACAACATTGTCACTCCAAAAAGTCTATGATGTCACTGTCTCTGTCTCTCTCTCATCACTCACTCCAGGGGAAGCAAGCTACCATGTCAGAAGCAGCATTATATAAATGACAATGTAACAAAGATCTGAGACCTCCTGCCAACATCCAACAAGAAACTAAGTCCTGCCAATAGCCATGTGAGGTTGGCAGTAGATCCTCCAGTCCTAATTGAGTCTTGCTGTGATTGCTGTTTCAAATGGAAGTTTGACAGACATCTCATGAGAGGTAAGTTAAAACCACCTATGTCAACCTCAGATCTCCAGAAACTGAAATAACAACTATCTGTTGTTTTAAACTGCTAAACTTTAGTATATTTTGCTAAACAGAATTAGAACATCTTATAAGAAGTATCTTAGTCACCTTTTCATTTCCTCCCACAACTCTTAGAGTTCCTTGCCTAGAACAAATACTTAATGGCAAAGTAAAACATTAAAATGTAATGAAGTTTAAACAAAACTTATACCGAAGGGCTTACTCTACTGCTAAGGGAAACAGAAAATTTCAGCTTCCACCTCCATGTGATAACTAAAATAATGAACATAAACGTTCATTTATAAAACATATGATGAGCTAACTGGTAAACATCACAAAACAAAGAATATGTCTAAAATCTACATTTCAATCCCATATACCACAATTTTGCTCAAGTAAAAAAAATTTGGCCAAATTTTTGCATTTTATCTGTATCTATATACAAGCTGCAATGCACCTCTGTTTAATTCTATGCATCCAAATCTACCCCTTCTTTTTTTTTTTTTTTTTTGTTGTTGTTGTTTCTTTTTTTTTTGTTTTGTTTTGAAATTTTTATTTATTTATTTTTTTTTGTTACAGATATTTTACCTTTTTACCCCATTGGCACCCCCCACCCCACCCCCCCTCCACCCTGTCCCCGGCTTAGTTGTCCATGTCCATTGGTCATGCATACATGCATATAAGTTCTGTGGTTTATCTCTTCCCACCCCCCCACCCCCCATCCCCTCTTCTGAGGGATGTCAGTCTGTGCCCCACTTCCATGTGTCTGGGTCTACTGTATTCCTCAGACTGTTATGTTCATTATATTCCGTATATAAGTGAGATCATGTGGTATTTGTCCTTCTCTGCTTGGCTTCTTTCACTTAGGATAATACTTTCCAGGTCCCTCCATGTCGTCTCAAAGGATAAGAGATCTTTCTTTCTTACTGCTGCATAGTATTCCATTGTGTATATGTACCATAGCTTTTTGATCCATTCGTCTACTGGTGGACACTTGGGCTGTTTCCAGATCTTAGCTATTGTAAATAGTGCTGCTATGAACATGGGGGTACATATATTCTTCCTGATTGGTGTTTCAGGCTTCCTAGGGTATATTCCCAGCAGTGCAAATCTACCCCTTCTTTACAAGAAAGTTTGTAAGAGGAAAAATTGTGTAAGAATTTAGCAAAGGCAAAAACAGATTACTGCCCTGGTTGGTGTGGTGCTGTTGGTTGGGCATCATCCTATATACCAAAATATCCCTGGTTAGATTCCTCTCAGGGCACATGCCAGGTTGTGGATTTCATCCCCCATAGGGGGCATGCAGGAGGCAGCTGATATTTGAAATTCACATCGATGTTTCTCTGTCTCTCTCTCCCTCACCCTTCCTGTCTGTCTAAAAATCAATAAAGACTCTTTAAAAGAAAAAAAAGATTACTGATGCCTTATCTATGACATCTTACCAAGTTACCTGTGCCTTTCACTTTTTATTTTTTAGGTGGTAAAATATATATGACATAACATTTACCCTTGTGACCATTTTAAAATGTACATTTCAGTGGTATTAAGTATATTCACAGTGTTATGCAACCATCATCACCATCCATGTCCAGGCCTTTCACTTGTCTTTAAACTAAAATTCCCAGAAAATAAATTAAACTTGCAATATGTAATTTTTTAAATGTTCATTAGAAAACAAAAAATTTACAAAAACAAAGTCAGAGCCTTTTAAGAACTCGTTTGCATAATCTTTGGTAAATTAGACTAATTTACTGCATTTGGTTTTTTAAAAGTTATGGCTTTAACCAAAGAAACTAACATTAATCCCATACAATGCTTACAATTTTGAAAATACAAATTCCTAAGTTCAACTAAATTGAATAATTACTCTGGCAAGTTTTTATTTCAACAGTAACCATGTTTTGTAGCAGTTTGAAGATAATTTTCAAGTTCTTTTATTATTAAAATTATTTATTTTGTTATAGATGTCCCTCATTTTCCTCCCCTTTGACACCCTCCTTCCTGCCCTCACTCCCCAATTTTCAAGTTCTTTAGGTAACTTATACCTTGGGCTGATATTAAAGTGAGTTAATTAAATAATGAGGATTACTTATGTAGATAATTTTTAAGTAAAATAAAATACTGAAACATTGATTACTAAGCATAGTCTTAAGCATATATCCCTTTGCTTCTAATTCTAATATTAACAAGCTATAGTTCTGGGTCACGTTAATGAAAGTATTAATTTTTGCCACTTTAATGTACAAAAGGGATATGTATGGCTGTAAAATGTTGTGTTATGTGTGCTCATGAACTCTGCTAGTCTGCCAAAATGCCAGTATGGCAGACAGTTCTCGATCGTCCACCCCAAACATTTCTTTCTGAAACAGGAATTAGTTTGGCTAAAAGTTACAATCAATATGAGTAGTTGAGACTACACAAGGAGCAACAGTGACATAGAAGTACAACTGAGTATATACATTTATTATTTTTTTATTTTCATTTTTTCTTAAAGGGTTTTGTCCTAAAGGTGGAATTCTAGGGCTCTTTGGTCCCTTGACCCCTTTCCACTCTTAGAACTTATTGATAACTCCAAGAGCCCTTATTTTATGTGGATTTTAGCTATTGATATTTACTACATTGGAAATTAAAACTTAGATATTGTTTTAAACATTTACTAACACATTTGAAGACAGCAATGATGAATGCACTGCATATTAACACAATAACATCTTACTATGTTCATGAAAATACTTTTGACCTCATAGATTCCCCTTAGAGAGAACTAATGACCTCAAGTAAAGTGTCCATTTGCTCAGGAATATGAAAGACTGATCATGAAGGACCTAACTGGAAAGTAAATTTTATATGCCTTGATTTATAATGGCCACTTCTAAAAAGAACCTATGAAACATTTTATTTTTTATAAATATGTTTTTATTGATTTCAGAGAGAGGAAGGGAGACGGGGAGAGAGAAACATGATGATAAGGAAACATCTACTGGCTACTTCCAGCATGCTCCCTAATGGGGATTGGGCTGAAACCCGGGCATGCGTCCTGACCAGGAATCAAACTGGGGACCTCCTGGTACATAAGTCAATGCTCAACCCCTGAGTCACACACACTAGGCAGAAATATTATGAATTTTAGCATTTTCATTCAGTGTTGATGGGCTTGCTTCACTGGGGTACTGATTAATACCTTCTACTTCAATATAAAAGGGTATTCTATACCTTCTATGTAATGTGCCTAAACAGTAGAAATGCTGTGTCCTTCCAGAATAATTTTCTGTGCTTTATGCTGACTTTATTATATCCTTAATTATCTTAAAAAAAAAAAAAAAGGAATATAGGTTTCTCTCATTTATGAACCAGCTGTTCATGAGAAAACCATAGGCCCAAATTGGAGTCACTTGTGCTAATACCTGTGATTCTAACACCCATAATACTGAACCTAGATTTCATAACTGACCTAACTGCCCAAGAATTCCCCAGGAATGTAATTTTAATCAGTCTGGAATTTTCTGGTCTGTACCAATCAGGTAATCTGTCACATGGGCCCTCCTTATAGTCCCCAAAGGAAGTTGAGGCTATCTGCAGAATAAGGCCCCCACCTTGCCCTAAGGGAGGATAACTTTCCCAGAAACAATCCTTTTTCTTTTGCTGATAACTTTCTCCCCGGCTCCTCCTGGACCAAGTGCCTGCCCCCACTCCACGCCCTCCCCCTCCTTAGCACACACTCAGGCAGGCAGGCAACTGGGAGGTGGGGGGCTACCGAAGGGAGCCTGGGAAGGCGAGCAAGAGTGCGAGACCTAGAGAACCAGCACCTCCTCCAGCCACTACCACTGCTGATAACTTTCTTATCCTGTCCAGTTTCTGCCTATAAGCCTTCAATCTGTATAGTGTCTCAGAGTACATCTCTTGCCAGATTCATAAATTATTCAATAAAGCCAATTAGATCTAAATTGACTAAAGAATTTTTATTCTTTATTTTTATTTTTTTCTTTATTGCCTTTTAGAGAGAGAGAGAGAAAGGAAGAAGAAGAGAGAGATAGAAACATCAATGAGAGAGAACATCGATTGGCTGACTCCTGCATGCCCCCCCCCCACCCCCCACTGGCTATTGGGCCCACAACCTGGGCATGTGCATTGACCAGGAATCGAAACCAGCAACCTCTCCATGCATGGGTGGATGCTCAACCACTGAGTCACACCCCCCAGGCTGAATTTTTATTCTTTAACACAACAAAACTATTATCTTCTATGTTTTTTATTTATTTTTGGTATGTCCCCCTAGAGATAACCAAACCCGGGACTCTCTAGTCCACAGGCCTGCTCAAACTGCTTAGCCAAACCGGCCAGGGCTTCTATGTTTCTTTTTATTGTTACTTTGACTAATTAGGTAACCAATTATTATTTCTCAGGTACACATGGTTCTACTTTATATTTTTATTTGAATTTTTAAGTTTTTATTGAATTTATTGGTGTGACATTGGTTAATAAAATAATATGTTTCAGGTGCATAATTTTTTTAATACATCAACTATATATTGATAGTATGTTCACGACCCCAAGTCTAGTCTCCTTCCATCACCATTTATCTTCTTCCCATGATTCTACTTTAATTAAGCTATAAATCTAACAACTCTCAATTTTGCATTCTCCAAATCATATCTGAAATATATAAAATATAAAACTTTTTACAATACTTTACACTAAAACTCTCTGCAATTTTCCATTGTGCCTCAAGAAAACCAAAAAGATTTGTTACTTCTAGATTACAGCTGCTAGAAAGATTTAACTTTGATATGTTACTATTGCAAGAACATGTCAGAAAAGTTGTCAAATCAAGAAACACACGTATCTTTCCTAGGTTAAGTTTGTACAGGTAAATTGTTATTAATAAATATTTCAAAAATTCTGTTTTGTGATTAAGTCCCTAGAGATGCATCAATGTTCTCACTGCCCATTATATTTTTACCTTCAGGGTAAATAATGTTTAAAATTCTCATGAAATAGTTAGATACTATACTCCAATGGATAATTTTATACTCCTCCACCCTGGTGTTATGAATCCCAATAACAAATTCATCACAGCCACTGAGTCTCTGTTTTCCACAGAGACCTTTTATTTCACTATGGTGTTTTGAAAGCTCTGCCACAAGCTACAGGCCAGAGATTGTGTCTTCAACAAAGGAGAGTTTCAGAGTCTGGGGAAAGGAATGTACCAGGTACTTCAAACTATTAAGTCCAAAGATTCAAATATCAGTACAGGCTCTAGGGTGATATCTCTCAAACTACTCTCAGACCACCTTTAGTCAAGATTTCTAGGACCCTTTCTCATCTACTAGCAAACACCTTTATAACAGCAGACAGATAACCCAATCTCCAGATAAACAACAAAAATTACATAGTAATGAATGAACTGACTATAGAAAGTTTATTTGATTGGAATATTGTTGATATTGTTTTAATGTTTTATTTTCTTTCTTCTTAGCTATCTATAACCACAACAATTTAGTAAACTCTGCTTCTGTAAGTCAAAATAAAACATTTAAAATACTATCTTTCACTAACTCTCAGAATTCAGAAAATCTTTAGAGAATCTCCATTTCATAGCAATAGAAATATGTGCATAGATTCAATAATAATTCATCTTCCTTTTCATCAGGATATAATTGTACAAACCTACTGAGCAACAAAAGTTTTACCTGGAGTGTCACATTTAAGAACAATGCTCATTTAAACAGGTATAACAAGGTACTTGTAAGAAACTAAGGTTGACCTTACTTACAGACCCAATACCTACAAAGCCCTACCAGGAAAACTGGCCTAGTCCCTGACTTACAGGGACTCGGCCTTACAGGTGATAAGGATGTTCACTTCCTGGCAGGCCAGAAACCTTAAGAAATTTGAGGGATATTTAAGAATAGTATTGTAAGTAAAATCTGACAGTGTCCTGGGCTTGCTTTCTCAGCCTGAGAAAAACATATAACAGTGGCTTTTTTTTAAATCCTCACCAGAGGACATTTTTGCATTTTTTTAAATCTTTAGATAGAACAAGAGGGAAAGAGGGGGGAAGAGAGAGAGAGAAACACTGATGTGAGAGAGACACATCAACTGGTTGCCACCCATACAACCCAAACCCAGGCCCCAACCTGGGCCAGGGACAAGCTACAACCAAGGTACATGCCCTTAGCAGGAACCAAACCCTGGACTCTCTGGTCTGCAGGCCGACTCTCTAACCACTGAGCCAAACCAGCCAGGACAACAGTGGCTTTTAAATGTCCTAGCTGAGCCTACCCAGTGTGGCTCAGTGGTTGACCCATGCACCAAAAAGTCGCCGGTTCGATTCTGGGTCAGGGCACATGCCCAGGTTGCGGGCCCGATCCCCAGTAGGAGGCATGCAGGAGGCAGCCAGTCGATGTTCTCTCTTATCAATGTTTCTCTCTCTCTCTTCCTTTTCCTTCCTCTCTCGCTAAAAAAAAAAAAAAAAAAAAAAGTCAATCAATAAAATAAATAAATAAATAGATGTCCTAGCTGAAATTCCTTATAAAAAGTTACAGGCACAGTTAATTTTGTAGGTTCAGCAATTATACAATTGTAGATAGGTGACAGATATGCAAAAACAAACTCAAGGTGCCCTGTGAGGTTAACACTCTTACACCTATGAAAATAATCAGCCATACCTCATAATGAGACCAGCCTTTTATGGGGATCAAGAAAAATCTTTAATATTATTATGATCACAATCCTCCAAAAATCTTACTAAAATCATTTCTTCTCAAACACAAATATAATTCATCAATAAACTTAGGAACATGTGATTATCTGTCACAATTTTAAAATATACAAATTAAGGCTGTGACCAGGTAGTTTCAGTTGCTTAGAGCATTGTCCCGATAAGACAAGTTTGTAGGTTCCATCCTTGATCAGGTCACATTCAAGAAACAATAATAAATGCATAAATAAGTGGAACAACAAATTGATGTTTCCCTCTCTCCCGTCCTCTTTAAAATAAAATTTAAAATATATAAACTAAAATGATATTACTCCCATTAACAATACAATTTTGCCAGGCCGGTGTGGGTCAGTGGTTGAACATTGAACCATGCACCAAGAGATTGCTTGGTTTGATTCCTGATCAGAGCACATGCCCAGGTTGTGGGCCAAATCCCCAGTGGGGGTCATGCAGGAAGTAGCCAACTGATGTTCTCCCTCATCGATGTTTTCATCTTTCCCCACTTTTCCTTTCTCTCTCTAAAATCAATAAAGAAAAAAAAAATTTTTTTTTAAGAATATAATTTTTAAAAAATTCTCAAAGTCCAGTGGCAGAAGTATAAAATGGTACAACCTCTTCTGAAGAACTTTTTTTGGAATTGTAAAAAAAGCCTTAAAATCTAAGTAAGATAACAGCCATCCACATTATCACTCCTAAAAACCCACCAAAAAGAACCAAAACTAGTGAGTAAAATGCCATCATCAAAGAAGCCAGGGAAGCCCTAGCCAGTGTGGTTCAGTGGTTAGAGTACTAGAGCACTGGCCCACACATGAAAAGGTTGAGGGTTTGATTTCCAATCAAGGGCATGTACCCAGGTTGCAGGTTCAATCTCCAGCCCTGGTTTCAGGACATGTGCGGGAGGCAGTCAATCAATGTGTCTCTCACATCAGTGTTTCACTCCCTTTCTCCCCTCCCTCCGTTCCTCCCTTCTACCTCTCTCTAAAAAAATAAAATCAATGGTAAAAATATCCTCGAGTGAGGATTAACAACAACAACAGAAAGAAGCCAGGGAAAATAACAATATTATAACAAGACCAATTCTACAAACATACCTCAAGGTACTAAAAGGTGCAGCTTTCAGGACATAAATGAGAATATTTTATAATGTCCCAACCCATAACTTACAGAATTAAAGTTGAGGGACATGGAAGGCTTATAAGAGAAGTGGGGATCACAGAGTGTGGCTTGGGACCCATGTTCACATAGCAAAAAAACATCAAGGACTACCTTTGGCCTCATGTTTTAATTTCCCTCAACCTATCATTAGGGTTGAAAAGGAGCCAGCTTTGCAGGTGATGATCAAATTTGACTAAGCAGACATAAGCAAGCACTGACTCACCATACAAAACTCATAGTTCACAGTATTACAGGGTGGCCATTTCCCTATTCCCCGCCCCCACCCCTGCCTCATCTGCTGGTATGCCAAGCTCTCACTGAAGCAAGGGAACTGCTAAAATCAAATGCCGACCCTCAAACAAGATTACAGGTGTCCCCATAACACAGATCTCAAGAGACTGAGAGAAAAAGTTCTAGGAAAAAACATATTTAATTTCTATTTCCTGTTGCCCTATTCACCATGTTGTTTACCTCAAATATAAAAAACCATCAACATCTAAGTATTTCATGTTACAAGGAGTAGAAACAAAACAACAAAAGATTGACAATACTTTTAAAAGTTGACCATCAGTTATCTAGCACAACATTCCTTATAATAGAGATTTTAGAGTATACAAATGGAAGTTGACCCTTAACATGGGCATTAAAGAACAACAGAAGGAATAGGGGAAAAAAACACATGTCAAAAAGAAAAATGTTTTATAAAATTTAAATAACTGACATGTTTATTTTCATATTTCTGTAAATAAAAACAGTATTAAATGCAAAATAATTATAATAAATGTAATAAAAGCATAATATCAACACTTAGAATAATTTATAAATATCACATATACTAACATTTCAGTGCAGTAACAGGCAAATGTCAAAGACAAATAACCAAAGAGAAATACAACAGGTCAACATACTGAAAAAAATATTCTAATTGGTCACAGAAATGCTGATTAAATAAGGTACAATTTTGCCTGGCCAGTGTGGCTCAGTGGACTGATCATCGCCCCATGGACTGAGAGGTCCGAGTTCAATTCCCCATCAGGGCACATGCTCAGATTGCAGGCTTGATCCCCAGTAGGGGGTGTGCAGGAAGCAGCCAATTGTTGTTTCTATCTCTCTCTCCCTTCCTTTCTCTCTAAAAAAAAAAAATCAATAAAAACAACAACAAAAAAAAGTACAATGTTTTGCAATGGAATTGGCAAGAACTAAAAATGATGAATATAACCAATGTAATGAAAGTATGATAATAGGTACAATTATACATCCATTGCTAGTAAGATATAACTCATACAATTCTTTCAAAAGCCAAGTTTATAATACATATATTAAGAACCTTAAAATATCCCAATCCCTTGACCCAGTAATTGCATTTCTGGGAATTTATCCCATGAAATAGTGTCAAACAACAACAAATAAAAGCATTATTTGTAAAAGTAGGAAGGAAGGAGTCAATCTATCTATCTATATGCACAACCATGAGCTCCACTGTTAGTGCTCTATTGGGACACAGAGAAGAATCAGATAACCCTGTGGTAAGGTAGAGGGTTGGGAAGATTTCACAAAAGTAACTCTTCAGATGGTTATTAGAAAATAAGTAGATTGTTACCAAGCAAAAAGAGAAAATAAGAATTGCATATAGGGTACACTGGGTGCAAAATCATGGAGTAATGAAATTGTATATTCAAATATGGAATGTCTGTAATATGTCTCACATGGTTTTCAGAAACTGATGTTTGGCAGTGGTATAAACACATACAGAACAATAAACACAAACACAAATACAAAATATTAGGCTAACTGGATATGATTATTCATCTACGTATAATTTGATATACCAGGAGGCAAGTAGAAAGAAGGGTTTCAAAAAAACAGATAAGTTTGTCTTAAGCTAAACTCATCATGAGATTGTATGATGTATTAGAAAGAGTACCTAAAGACTGGAAAGTGGTAAACTATAGCCAATCTCTCTAGTTCTCACTTGCATCATCTAAAAAGGAGAAAGTGTTCAACTACATCAAATTATTGTTATAGTAATGTGAATTACATTTGAACATAAAGTAATATAATCTCCTACCTCCCCAAACTAGTTCAACCTCATTCCTTTAAATTATGTACCTCATATTTATCCTTCTGCTGATTCACATTGCTACTAGTCTAGTCATTACCACCTGACACCAATATCTGCAATGAACACTGGTCTTTCCTTCCATTTAACAGATTTCTTCCAACTCTTATCTTTTCTAAAACAACTCTTTAATCATGTCACACCTCTGCTTAAAAATCTATTAGCTAACCCAAATTCCCCTTTCTAACTTTATCTCTTATTATTTTCAAACAAATTTTTGGTAGGTTTCCTTCCATCCGCTTCTTTGTCCAGGTTGCAGTTCTAAGATATAGTATCTACAACCTCCTTTGAAGCTCAACTGTTTCACCAACTCCTTGAACCCCTTTAATTCCAAACATTTTTTCCCCTGCACATTTGGGGGTATCAATAGCAATACTTAAGCACATAACTATCCTGAACCATGCTACCTTCATATACAGTAGAAACGCATATTATTGGGAGATGGGAGAGTGTGGGTAATATCTAGTCTGTAGGTAAATATTACCTTTGACATGGACCTACACTGAATACGAATATACTTTTTCTCAGTAAGCACAATACAGCTAGTGTGACCACCAGCATTAAAGCAGTTTTCATTTATTGAGCTCCAGGTGCCCACATCTGACCTACAATTAGGAGCTATGATATACCAAAAAATATTTATATTAAGACCTAAGAGCTACACTTAGTGTAAGATGCTAACACTGTGAGAGCTATGAAGGATCAGAAAGCACCTGACTCATGTATCCCACCTAAACCAGAAGTTCTGTAAGTAAAATGATAGCTATTAAAATTGTTTTTCTGCCCTGGCCAGTTTTTCTCAGTGGTTAGAGCGTCAGCCTGCAGACAGAAGGGTCTCAGGTTCAATCACCAGTCAAGAGCACATACCTGGCCCAGCCGGTGTAGCTCACTGGTTGAGTGTCGACCCATATACCAAGAGGTCACCAGTTTGATTTCCAGTCAGGGCACATGACCAGGTTGTGGGCCAAATCCCCAGTGGAGAGCATGCAGGAGACAGCCAATCGATGTTCTCTTTCATCAATGTTTTTATCTCTCTCTCCCTCTCCCTTCCTCTCTCTCTAAAATCAATAAAGAAAAAAAAAAAAAGTTTTTTTTTTTAAAGAGCACATACCTGAGTTGCAGATTCAATCCCTGACCTTGTTGGCCTCATTTGGGAGACAACCAGTCAAAGTGTCTCTCTCACATCTCTCTCTCTCTCTCTCTCTCTCTCTCTCTCTCTCTCTCTCTCTCTCAAAATCAATGGAAAAAGATCCTCGGGTGAGGACTAACAACAAAACTTGTTTTTCCTTCTCCATCCTGTTATTTTCCTAACATATATAATTGAATTTCCATAAGTTAAACTCACAAAAGATGAGACTTCATTCAATGTACACCCTTTCTAAGTAAATTATGAACTCCTTAAGCATATTACAGGGCTGTGTATTTAAAAAAAATTTTTTCCTTAATTTATTTTAGAGAGAGAGGAAGTAAGAGGGAGAGATTAAAAACATCGATTGACCACATCCTGCATGCCCCCCACTGGGGATCGGGCCACAACCTAGGCATGTGTGCTGAACAGGGATCGAACCAGTGACCTCTTGGTGCATGGGCTGATGCTCAACTACTGAGCCACACCAGCCGAACAGGGCCATGTATTTTATTCTGGGCACCCTGAGCTGTTTCCAGTTATTAGGATAGATGCTGACCTGATTCTTATTCTCAATTTAATAATCAATGTATTTAACTAATCACCACTGCCTTATAAGACTATTAGCACATCACAATAATACTAAACATGAGTTTAGTTTCCATAGGTAACTAAAGGGTTATTTTTAGCTCACTTGTAAAGTGCTGTGATTACAAATACAGAAACAAACATGCCCAATACATGTAATTAATTTAGTTGGTACCTCTGGACTTCAGCTGCAACATATCAAATGCCACCTACTAAGAATAAAATGTTTGCAATGAGTTGCAAAAAAAATGACCTAGTTCAAAAGGTATCTCACATTAAGATTAAAAAGTTCAAATTCAAGATACTATATGTTATAGTACACTTCATTAAAAAACAAACAAAAACTGGGAAATTCCGGTCACATTCTATTTAGCTTTTTTTCCCCTCCTAAGCATGACTTGCTCCTACTCTCCCATTTCACACATAGCACAAAAGCATTTACACATTCTTTAAACAAATTCTTTTCTTTTATTAGTTTTGGCAAATACACCTATGAACAGACTTTCTGGAGAGGGAAGGGGAAGGAGAGCTTTTACCTAATCTGCCAAAGTTACTACATGTTCTCTTCCTGGACCAACTGTTTACTGTTTACACAGCCCTTCCCTAACCCTTTAACTTCCGACTTCATATCCCCAAGGTATGATTAGAGGTAAGAGTTATTTTCTCAACAATCTTGCAAAAAATATTAATGACAATGCACAGGAATTCAATGCTATGATACTTAAACCACAAAGGAGAAAAATCTTTTGTTTTTTCTTTTTTTCTTATTATTGATTTTAAAGATGGAAGGAGGGATGGAGGCAGGGAGAAAGAGAGTGAGACATGGATGTACAAGGATCAGCTGACTCTGGTACATGACCTGACCTGGAATGGAACCCTCAACCTAAGAATGTGCCCTGCCCAGGAATTGAACCAACGACCTTCCAGTGCACAGGACACTCACCCACCAACTGAGCCACACTTTCCAGGGCAATGGAGAAAATCTTCATGCTTAATTATATAACAATTTAACCTCATTTAAGAGCCTTCCTTAAAACTCTTTATTTTGTTGTTGTTTCTACCCACCTCCTAACAACACTTTCATTAGCTCTGCAGTAGCCTCTCCTTTACAATAGAAATTTGACCCACAACCTGTCAGTTACTGTTGCCTCACAGACCCTATTTCTTTCAGTTTTACACTAACAACCCATAAAAGGAGAAACACATCATCCTGCAACTTACAGGCTGCTCCTTGATTTTTTTCAGACCCTCAAGATGAACTTTTCTGCTTATGTCACCACAATGGTTTATGTTAACAATAATCTTTTTTTACAAGGATGTGCAAAAGTATGTTTCAACAAACATGTCATCATAAAAACTAGAAAAGATGTAAGTATGGCTTCTCTCTAAAGTCTGACACAAGACAGCCTTTTATTTCTACTCTTCCACCTTTCATTTCCTCAAAATTCATCATTATATATGAAAACAAAAACTGATCATGTAAAAATGATTAAGGTGAAAGTTTTAAGGTTTTCTTCTGAACATCTCTTGCAAGTAAACGTTGCAAATAAGGTAAATAAAACCCATTTCGTTATGTTAGTGCAACAGTAATAAAGTTAGGAAAAGTCTAACCATGGAAAATTAAGAACTTCTCCATTTGTGTTTGAATTTTTTTTAAATCTGTTCTTTATATATTCTCTATTTTTAGTGGAATTTCTGGACTTAGTTATTAGTGAAATTCAGGACTATTGTATTTAAAAGTAGGAGCTGTGAATTATGCTATTTCTTGTCCTTAAGGATATTACTATTATTGTCCGTCTTCATTCATCCAAAGGAACTAAAAAAAAGTAAGAGTTTTTTTTTGAGTCAGTCATCAAATCCCCTTAGAAATGGAGAAAGGGGAAAGAAAGGTGATATTCTCCCTGCTCAATGTTGTTAGCAGGTATGACCATGCATTAGGTTTCAAGAAAAAACATTTATAAAAGCACAGGAAAAGAACAAAGAAGGGAGTGGTTCTGGTTAATCCCACATGAAACACAATATTTTGAGTAACTGACCAGAAACAGCAGTTTTGTCTGTTTTAACCTGGTCTTCACAAACAATAAGCCTATCATTGAAATGGATAATCTAAAACTGATTAACTCACCTTCTCCAGAAAAACCCAGTCAATTTCAAAAGCTATGGGGAAAAAAAAAGAAGGATCCCGTAACATTTTATTTTCCTTCTAAAAGTGTGGAATGGGGCGACCTCAAAAAGGCTGTAGAACCACAACCACTCCCGATCCCCATTAGACCTAACTTTAATTTACTTGTCCTATAGGGCACTCATGGTGTCCTTTGTTGGATCCCTTCTTCCTGATTTCTGAATATCCATCCAGTTGACTCATTCTTCTTGGTCTAATTCAATGCTGCTTAAGCAAAAGGGCCTCTTCTAACAATTTCAACCAGTAGTCATATCTGCTCTGTTTCACAAACTTTTATCTATTGTTCTCCGAGAGTATGCCTGAAGACAGCATTCAGTATTAACTTGATGGATGAAGGTAACTGCTCCCCCTTTTCCCCTTTATTAGTACTAGAACAATGAGTGTATGGAATACCTGTGATTCTCCTGTGATTGTTGTTAATGAGTCAATTCATTTGTCAAGTAATGGCTAAATTGTCTACTGTTTTCTTGGGTTATTGATATTTGGGGGGGGGTATTAGTATTTTTTAAATTGTGTCTAAACATATGATCTGAAACAAAATCCCGAACCTTCATTTCAGTGAAAATCTAAGGTGTCTTCATATTTAAATATTTAAAATTGATTTATCAAGAAGTAGGAAAGGAAGGGAAAGTAGATTTATTTGAATTTTACTTCCTTTTATTTCCATAACTTATTCTGTAATGAGATGCTAAAGAGTAGGGAAATAACTGAAGGGACAATAGTCAAAGGGAGAGAAAAAAGGGCATAGAATGATTCACAAAATGACTAATGTAACCTCAAATAATGGCAAGTTAACTGTATATATAAAGTTATTATCCTACGCAACTCAAAACTAAAATGTAACACATCGTCCTTTAATAACCTCTGAATTTATTATTTAGGAAAAAAAGTACAGCCTACTATCAGCTAGATTAAATTTGGCCATATATTCTGTTATATTACCAACATATCCAGCCATTTGTGAAGCCAAGAAAGTAAAATGTACTCTTAGGACTGTACTCAACCTTGAAGTGCTGAAAGCTACTTCATCATCTAGTGTGGGGACAAATACATGCATGCACATGTGAACCTCACACTATGTTATACGGAAAGCTCAGCATAATCACCATCATTGTAAATCACTCAGGTATCCACTTATTTTAACATACACAAATCAGGGCAGAGCCGGAACTCCCTCTGATTCCTACAAGGATATCTGAAATCACTTTTAACTTTTTCTCCTCCCACTCTTCTCACTGAAAGCTTGGGATATAGAAGGTTTTGTTTTTGTTTTTTCCCCCTCTCCTTTTAGTCTCTACTATGCAGCACAGCACGCAGGAAACTATCATAGTTGACACATTATCATTTAAATACTCTAAAAGCACAGCTGTGCTTAATATTCCAGAAATGACCCAAAAAGCAGAAGAGACTTCTCATTAGATTCTTTCTAAAAGATGTTATCTTTCTAGTTTGGGCTCAGCACTGTTCTAATCCAATTATAATGTATTGTTGACATTCCTTCCTATTTTGCCTTACAGCACTCATAAACTAGAAGCAGTCACTGTTCTGCATATTAGATGAAATTGTTTTACAGGCTAATCAATCACAATCTATTGCTTCTGTTGTTTCCTAAAACTATACATAACTAGTAAAATATAATTAATAATATTTTCAAATCAAAGATAATTCAGTTTTTTATCTATGGACAAAATCATAAAACATATTTTCCAAAAATTACAATGGTTATATAATCTACGTTTGTTTGGTTTTGGCCAAGATAAGATACATGATGGATAATACATTATTGACCTTTTACACTTGGTTCCTTCAAAGCTTCTTCATTTTATTCAGTATTTAGTTTAAATTAAATATTTAAAATTGAAGCTGTTCTATGTTGCAAACACAGCTAAAATGAAGAGCTTCTGTGGCGGCAGTGACCAGATTTTAAATGCAGGTAGATCAATATAAAAAAAAATCCACCAAGCACAGGCTCCATGTGTGAGTGGAATGGTTTATAATAGCTTGCAAATGACTATGCGCTTGCTGTAACCAGCTGTTCTTAAATTATGAATATGCAACCAATTCATGTTAAAGCCAAATCCCAGCACTATTTTTACAGAGAAATCCCAGTAGTTTTGCTTGTTCTACATGTTAGCTCTGTTAAGGATACAAATAGCAGTAAGCTTCGGAACAAATAGGACCAAACTATTGGTATTTCATGCACTGGGTCCATTATCACAGCAGGGGATGTCAATCATTGGTACATTCCTATAACAGCTCAGGCAATATGACAATGATCTCATATGGAAAAAAAAAAAAATCAAAATCTCTGCCGCATACTCAAAGTCCTGACAACCTAATGCTTTCTTACTTCAGCCAATCAGATTGTCAGACCTAACCTACTAGAAGACTTGCATCAAGCTTGAAACATTTAAAAACATCAATCATAAAAACAAAGACAGGACATTGAATTATACAGTATTAACCTCCAGGGTTTGCATACAAAGACCTTAGATTTATTTATGTCCCAGTGAGTTAAGAGCTTCAGTACACCGTTCTTTACACCAAACTGACTGCCAATTTGATGAACCTCTCTGCCCTCAGCAGGAGTGCACCGTCTTTGATTAATGAGTGCATGCTTGTGGAAAAGTGTTAAGAGGAGAAAACAGAGGAAAAAGACACAATTATGTCTACACATAGCTTAAGTACCAATGCCATAACTATCTTCAAACCAAATGTTGTTTTTTCCTTATATACACATGCATACATGTAAGCATACAAAAGTAGTAAAGACACTTATCTATATATTACCTTCATTATTAGCATCATTGCTAACACAGTTTTTATTTTGAATGAAAGGCATTCAAAAACCGAAGTACAAGCCAAATTTCATATATTATAAAAATATTTTAAAAGTGTTAATTTTATTTTAGAAAACACCCTATCTTGTAAATTTTTAAATGTAAGATAACTGCATTTTTTATCTCATATTCTTATAAAAGTCTATTCATTTTAAAAACTCAAGGTTTAAACTTAGAAATATCAAGACTATTAAATGTTTTATATCTCAAACTGTATTGCTTTGCCACAAATCACATAGCATTCAAAATTTATTTAAAAGTCATGTAAATTCATTCTTTTTCCTTCCTTCGGCAAAGATGTTGTCAATATTTTATAACTCCATATGTAACTGTAAATTAATTAATATATATTTATTGCCCAAAATGTCAAAGTTAATATAAATTAAATAATTATGAATTAAAGTTTAAACTTACTATGACTCTTGAGATTAGAACTGCTCTCCTTTAAGAAATCCAATGAGAAAAATATTCCTACTTAAATTATGGGATATTTATTTGCACTACAATTAAGACTATATTATCTCTAAAAGTAAGCTAACCATTGATATTTCTTTTTTTAAAGTTTTCATTTAATATATAATTTAATTTACCACAATTTAGTTTATATGACTATCTGCCTTGACACAAATATGTTATGAGTAAATGTATTTCTTAAAAATGTTATCATAGGCTAAGTAATGATTTTCTTTTTAAGAAAATGTATAGCTATTATATAAAAGGGTGGGAAAAGTATATTGCCTCAATATAAATCTTAGCTTTAGTCTTAATAATGTATAATCTATAAACTTATAATTTCAGGAAATCAGAATCCTGGAATCACTCAACAGTGTATTACAAGTGTTTAAAATTTATTTATATTGTATAGTAAGTCCTTTTAGGATTTAACTCAGCAATATATATTATATTCATCAACTTCACATTTTAAATATTTTAAAGGCAAATTATTTTATTTGAAATGAAAATTTCAAGCTCTGTGAAAAACTTTAAATGTATAATATATTTAAAGATTGACAAATTAAAAATCAATAAATATTGGGACTAGAAAAATCTTTTACCAGTGTGGTAAGCGACATTATATCCTAAAGTTTTCTTACAGAAATTTTAGTAATTTTTTTTTTCTGTTGGGATTATCATTGTTCTTCCTTTTTCCTCCTTCATATCTCTTCTCCCATCAACAAGAAAAAGGCAGCAAATAATCAGAAAAAGTTGAACATACTTATGCACCAATGGAATGATCAGACACCAAATTGGTACCATAGTTTAGGAGTTGAAACTATCAACAGAAGTTATTAATGCAATAAATATATTATTTCAACTTTTTAAATAAGTAAATGATGATTCTCTAATATTTTCATCACCTTATAAAGAAAATTAAACACAAAGCTGCCCATTTCCTCAATAATTATTTACTGATTATCTTCTGCAACAAAAGTTTAAACAAATATTTACCCAAATGACTAAATATTTATTAAATATACACAATATTTTAAAAACCTCATGGTATGAACTATTTAACTTTATAATAATAATAACAACAATAACCTCTTAAAATACCTAAGTAGGTATAATTTAACTAATACCTCAGGACCCTAAGTATCTTACATGTCATTTAACCTTGATGATATAATTTTATCTAGGAGTCAAAAATCATCATGTTACCTAGTTTTGTGATAAGCCATATCTTCTTTTGGTAGTTCTAGCTAGAATTAGGTAAAAAAAACAACAAAAAAACTCAGAAACCACAACTTAAAATCTCTTTCTTTGAGAATCTTTAAACTCAAAAGTAAACAAGTTCTAACACATACTTTCACTAATTCGAGGAGATAAGACAGAAAACATGAACCTTCATGCAACTGTGATATCCTACATCTTGTATAGTAACACAAAAGTAGCAACAAAGACATTAACAATTGCAGTTCAAGCTGGGAGTGACTGTTCTGTTTCAATTCAATGACACCACTAATGGCTTCTTAGCAGCTCCATGAAATCAACCAGCTGTCAAGTTGATGCATCAGAAGGAACAGTTATGCACTCCCATAAGAAAAAGCAACACATCAGGATGTTTGGCAAAACATCTGCTCCTTTACAGTGCAGTTCTAATAAACATGCAAACAAAGAAATAGGAGAAAAGGCAACAGAACTAAAATTCCAGGGTTTCCACTAGAGTCTTATATGAACTTTAAATAAATGGCTTATAATACTTTACGTTATTCCATATCTTTTGAAAATGCTAAGTATAATTATCCAGATTCTTACAGAAAGGCAAAAACTACATTAAAAAACTTTACATTTTTAAAATTGCAAGTAAACTATATTCACTAAGTAAAATCATTATCATGTTATGCACAAAACTCAAAAATTAATACTAAAATATATCCTTGATTTATTAAGTACTTAATAAATCATGTCAACAGAAAATCTAATAAATTCGCATTTCCAAGACTGAATAGTCTAAAAATATTTTTCAGTAGTGTTTGAAAGAGTAAATGTGTTCTACTTCAACACTAGTTTAACATATGAGAACAGTCAAGATACTATTCTCTTGGTTTTAAAATATGTTTCAACTTCTCTCCATATACCATTATATGAATTCAACAGTATTAAGTTCTTATAAATAACTTCCTATGTATAAAGCACACAATTTGATTTCCTAAAAAAAAAAAAAAAAAAAAAAAAAAACCAATTTATTTATCATAGGCTTAAAATAATTTTCCATTCAACCATTCATTTCAAACGTTTGTAAAATCTTATGTTTTTCTATCTGAAACTTTTAAGTGCCTCAATGTTGTCCAAATTATTGATTATGCAGCACAGTAACAATGTGTACAGTGTTTACAATAGGTGTGAGACATCAAATATATTTAACTACCATTTTCTTGAACTGCTTATCTTCTGTTGCTTACCATTTGTAATCTGCCAAATCTTCTAGTCCTTTGTTGCATGTATAATTTAGAACCATCTGTTCTATGTGCTTTTAACTATTTAAACATTTCTTACCTACCTACAATTCACATAAATGGCAGACATTCAATTCAGTAAAGCTTTCTATATAGCATTTTACATAAAGCCAATTCCTAGATAAAAAGCATAGCAGATAACACCAAAGAAGACTGCCACAGAGATAAAAAACATACCACATATAAGTTTTTATGCCTTAGACAAACCTTTTCAATGTATTCAGAATTGTTTCTATTATTTTTTTGAGTTAATTGTAGTGAATGTTTTTCTCTAACCCAGAAGACAAAGAGAATGCAAATTAAATACAGACAGTTTCATGTCCTTGTTAGAAGATAAGTAAATATGCTGACTGCAAATGACTACAGGAGACAGAATTCCACTTTCCCATTCAATTTACAGTGCCTCTTATTTATATACCAGTCAGTGTATCATTAAGTTTGATCATGTGACCAACTGAACTTTTGTGAGGTGAAAAACTAATTTTAGACAAGCAAATATAAACACTAGTTTTTATTGTTTATCTTTTCATAATGGCTGACAGAGCTTATAGCTTGAGGTTATAAAATATATTTTAAAATCAATTCTGCCTTTTAAATACTAACCACATTTTGGCCAGTCGTTTGACTAGTATCTGCTACTAAATTTTAAAAGTATCCACTATCTCCAAGTATTTTCAGTAGTTACATATTTTCAAAATGCAAACACATATGTATAAAATAGAATATTTAATTACAAAAAGGGATCTAGGTAATATAAAATAGGTATACCTAAATATGACCCAAGCTAATTAAAGAAAAATCCACAGCAGAGAGTGAAGTAAATAAAAAAGGGAATACGCTGATTAAAAATAACATCTGAAACCCTCAAAGAATAAAAGCACGTAGACAAAAGCTAGGTGAATACTAAATGACACTATAAAAGTTCATACCATTTTTTTACATTTTCCACCTGTTACCAAAGCATAAAATGTGTACACATTGAGGGTTCATTTTGAGAACAGAACACAAAAATAAACAGAACAACTTATCGTTAACCAGTAAGTTACATGGTCCTTCAAAACAAGGAAAAAATTAAGCGAAAAATGTACTCTTGGGACAATTACTAGATAAAGTTTACATGACGTCACTGAGCCCCCTGAACATTCCCTAAACTTTGAGTCTTATCCAGACACACTTTTTGCCTTTCTAAGGCTCCTTTCCCGTCCTCAAAAATAAAAAAAGAGAGAGACTTGGGAATAAAAATTGCCCAAGATGGCGAAACGCTTGTTGTTTAGAGGGCAGAGGGAAAAAAATGGAGGATATTGTAATATACACAAAGGGATAAATTTCAACAACTCAGCCAAGGACTGCAGCTGCTTCTCCCTTTATAAGGAAGCAACACACAAAAGATAAATACACACAGCGAGAAAAGAACAGAAAATGCCCAAACAGCAGGGCCAGCTCGGACTCTCCAAACATTTCCTTCCTTCCCTAAGTCCCAATTCTAGGGTTCGTGGAACTACTTTAAGGGGAGGGGAGCCGCGAAAAGGAAAGGGGGGAGGGGGAGAGACAAGAGGATCAAAAGAGGGAAGAAGAGTTGAGAGCTGGCGACTGTTCCCGGGGAAGAACTGCTCCGAGACAGACATTACGTGTAGGGACAGCAGTGCTCCTCTAACCCTGTGTACCACATACAGACCTTCCCAGGTATTTTTCCCAGTCCCACCTGCCTCCCACCCCCACCCCAGCTCATTTTCTATAAACTCGGGAGCTCCCAGCTACACAGGGAAAGAGCAAAAGAGGCCCGAATTGGGGGTGGCAGGCGCAGCTAATCAGTCCTGGAGGAAGAGGGGGCGGAGGCAAAAAAGGGCAGCAGTTGGAGGACGGGGGGCTGGGGGGGATCTTGCAACTACCCTGGTGAGAAGGGGGGCCAGCAGCGGATATTCCCGGGTTGGAACAGCGATCTCAACAGTGCCAGAGATTTTTTTTTAATGAAGCAAAACTGTTGGCGACGACCTGCGCGCTGGAAGCTGAGGGAAGAAGAAAGGGAGCCAAGCCGGGCGGCCGAGCAGGGCGGCCGGCACAAAGGAGGCGGACTCGCGGCGGCAGCGTCTGCCCGCGCCGGGAGGCGCGGCCCCGCGGCCCTGCTGGACCGAAGTCCCGTACCGGCAGCTAGGAATAAAGTTTACGTTCTCCTGAGACCGCACCCCCCACCTCCCACCCAGGACCGCGCATCTCCGCGTCCTGCTTCCCCAAACTCCACTCGGGACCCCGAGCACCACCCCAGCCTTGCAGCCAGCACAACAAAGAGACACACCGACCGACCGGCGAGAGTAAACAGCCGCGGCGGGGCGAGCAGGGCGGGCAGGGCGAGCGCCTCGAGATAGCAACTCCGGAGTCTTCCCAGCTCGCTGGAGCGTAGTTTCTCCTTTTCTCTTTCAACCAGCCTTATAACATATGGATTTTCATTTTTACCCGCACCCCTCAGACCCGAGGATTTTTAACTCACCTTTACTTTCGAACTGAGAGTTGCAGTGGATGGGATTTTTGTCTTCCCCAGATGGTTGAAGGTTACGATTTTTGTTTTTGAAAAGCCCAACACCTCCTTAGTCCAATTATTATTTTTGCAAGAAAAGTACAGAGTTGGGAGTGGAGGTGAGATTTGTGATCGGGAAAGCCCTTGACTCCCTCCTTCTCCGTCTTCCGCCTCTCTCTCTCTGATTAGTTCCTATCCAGCAGCAGATTGAAGCAGGAGATGATTCTTCTCAAGGTTTGTTCAGCAGCTTCACTTCTAGGCGAAGGCTTCATGAACCAAGTGACGTCAACCAACAAGGCTTCTCTCTCTCTCCTCTCTCTAACAATGAAAGTTGCTGTTAACAAGGGGAAAAAGAGAGAGAATTGTTTATACCATTTCACTTCCAATAATAAATGACCTATCAGCTCCTAAAGGAGCCAAAAGAGGGAGGGGGTTGTTTCTTCCTCCCAAGAATACTGTAGCTTTAAGTTTGTCTTGTTCCTGGTCCCAGGAAAAAGTTAGGAAACTTAAATGTTTTGTTTTGCTTTGCTTTTAAAAGTAGAGAGAACAGAAAATAAGATCGAAAACGAAAATTTTCAAAAACGTGAACTGGAGAATAGGGAGTATAGATTAACTATTTCCATCTAAACTTTTTTTGCCCGTAAACTCAGAATTTGGTTGAAGCCCACAAGCCAACTAAATTAATATGCCAAGAATTCGTGGATGTTTGTAAATCAAAATAAAAAGGACGCAAAATGGTCCTGGGATTAATCGCTACTGCCCTAACACGGACAAGTTAAACTGGCGTAATGTTTATATGCACCAAGTTAAAATTTAAATAAAACACTTTTAAATAATAAACTTTTTAATTTATAAATTAAAACTAAAGTGTAATCTAACTAGTATCCCCCCCCCCCCTTCTGTGAGGTTAAAAGGGGAGCGGGGAGATAGCTAATTGTAGAAATTGAACACTTGTAAAAATATCAAGTTAAGTAAGACTGGTAGACCATTGCTCCATATTTAAACTACACATGAGGTATCCTATTTGTCTACCCCTAGAATCTCTTCCAACTTTGTTTTTAACCCTACTATATTTCCCAATTCAAAACATTAAACTAAACACTAAAGTTAAACTAAAGGTAAAGAACATCACATGCCGTCTTCCCGTACACACCCATAGCTTCCTAAAAAGTGATTTTAAAAAGAAGTCTTTACCTTGGTAACATTTTATTACCCAAGAAGATACATAATTTTTAGATTTTTCATTGAGGTAGTGCCCTCCCCGCCCCCTCACAACACATTAAAGTCTCAAAGTTAATATAATTTAATTTTCAGGATGAAGAGCAAGGGAAAGGCAAGATTTAGAAGAATAATTTGACCATGTATATTTGTACATATATATGTGGATAAATGTATCTTAAAAGACGCTATTGTTTTATGTTTCCTCTTCAGCCACTGGCTGTGAGTTTAATTGTACTGGAGGATCTTCATTAGTATTAACACATGGGGAGATTTCACAAAGCTGCTTCATTAGGGGGAAAAAAAAGAGAAAGCTTGGCAGACTAGGTCTTTTTGCATGCACTGAGAATGTCAGCCTTACCTCGGTCATTTGTAACATAATAAGTGCAAGTACAATGATTGCAATGCTGAAGCACTGGGGGAAGGGCGGAAATACTGCCTGTCTAATAGGGATATCTGAAAAGAAGGCTGCTCATTACATAGTAAAATATATGCTAAAAATTAGTGAAGATGATGTCTCAGGAGACTGATGCTAAATAAATTAATGTGCTGATATGTTTTTAATTATTATTTTTGTAGTAGTTTATTTCATTCTCAGGATTCACATTGAGCAGCAAAGCTGTGCTAGCACTTATTGATTTTTTGTCCCTGCCACATTCCCGGAATACAGATTTTAATCATTTCACTACACCACACTCAGTAATTTCATTAAAAACTGGAACCTTCCATCCCAGAAAAGCATTTAATTTCAATGACATACAATTTCTCTCTTAGCAGAAAACTGTCTGTACAGTAAAAGCTGGCCTCAGGTTCAAATGCATAATTTAATCCTGAGTTTTCCATGCTCTGCATTCCTTTGAAGCTATAATTTGAGTAACTACCTAATAACTGTAATAAGGACAATAATTTCCTTTAATATATTATTAACTCATATTTAATTAACTCAGAGGCCAAGCTCTGTACATGTATGACTGGGTCAACAGTTCTGTAATTTCAAAATTTACTAATAATGTTTCAGAAGAAAAATAAAGATTAAAATATAAGTGTAAATGCTAGCATTTAGATGTTCCATCCAAACATGCAAAAAAGTTCATGCATTTTTATATAACAGAGGTCATTACTCAAATAAACAGTATTTTAAAACTGTTGGAAGTAAGGCCATTCACAGATATTTCTATATATAAATAAAATATAATATTTCAACAATCCATTTCTGACAGTTTGCATAATCACTAGCATAACTTAAAAATATTCGACTTTGAAAGGATAAAAAAGGGCTATATTCAAGTTTCAATTTTCATGAAGAATTCCTTTAAAACATCTTTGTTGAAATAAGGTTAAATGGCACACTTGAGTAACTTAAATAACTAAGGATATATCTTTTTCTTTAATTGAATCTATTGGGGTGATACTAGTTAACAAAACCATATGGGTTTCAAGTGTACAACTCTGTAGCACATCATCTGCATATTGCATCGTGCACTCACCACCCAAAGTCTAGTCTCTTTCCACCACCATTTATCCCCTCTTTGCCTCCTTCCCCTAAGTATATATCTTTTACTTAAAATTTTTTTCTTTATTGATTTTAGAGAGAGAGGAAGGGAGAGGAAGAGATAGAAACGTCGATGAGAGAGAACATCAACTGGCCGCCTCCCACATGCCCACCACCAGGGATTTGGCCCATGCACCTCTTGGGGCATGGGTCGATGCTCAACCACTGAGCCACACTGGCCAGGCCTTAAATTTTTAAAAAATATACTGCAAAGCATGGTTCAATCTTTGGTTCCAATAATATTTTGAAATAACATTGGATTTAAAGATGGCACATTGGGTTTCCAAACAATCGGTTTCATGAGGATATGTAATTTACATTGCTTGGCTTTTAAAGAAGAAACCTGTAGGAAAAATATTTGACAATAAAATTCACTTATTAATTTCAAGTTTATATATATGCTTAACAAAAAAATGGTACAAATGTAATCAAAGTGATTAACTTACATAAAAACTTATATTAAAAAATTCCTACCATTCTTCTAGGTAATCTTAGACCACAGTTCAAAACTTTTTATTTATTTTTTTCCTTATTGATTTTGGAGAGAGGAAGGGAGAGGGAGAGAGAGAGAGAAACATCGATAAGAGAGAACATCGACTGGCCGCCTCCTGCATGTCTCCCACTGGGGATCGGGCCCACAACTTGGGCATGTGTCCTGACTGGGAATCAAACCAGCGACCTCTTGGTGCATGGGTCGATGCTCAACCATTGAGCCACACCAGCTGGACTCAAAATTTTTAAAAAAGTGTGTGTGTGTGTGTGTGTGTGTGTGTGTGTGTGTGTATCTCCCCCCCCCCCCCCAAGTTGCAGCCACACACAAACCAAAGTTGTCTTTTCCTTGGTTAAATGATAAAGTAACTTAAAATAAGAGTGTCCTCAAAATGCTGGCATTAAAGATAAAAGTGGTGATAAGGAACTTGATTTTAGTGTCTTTAAAATATTTTCAAATATACTTTTATCATCATCAAGTGCTATTTATATAATTTGGAACATATTTTTGCAAAATTCTCAAATATGAAATGCAGTTAAATGTAAATCAGTTAACAAAATAATTGGTGAATAAAAAAGTCACACAGACTGATATCTAAAATTCATAAAATGAATTCCTATATTTCAATAAAATAAAAGCTTTGAATTTTACACTAAAACACATCTAAAATAATTTAGTGCTATTTGGTAATTCAAGTAATTTTGTAATTTAATCTATACTTTTAAAACTGACTTTAAAAAATAATAGTACTCTAGAAATTTAAAACTAGATTACTCCAATATTTGATACCCTCTTACTAAGAAGTTGTGCTTAATTATTTTTAATATGATTCCTCTCCTTTTTTCAAGTTATCACATTTGATCATTTCAGAGATTACAATTTAGTCATAGAGTTGAAGGGGAAAAAAAAATAATTACTATTGTTATAAAACAACTTGGCTCCCATAGCACTTGTCTTCTGCTAAGATCATCATCTAAATTAGTACTTCATCACGTACAGAATTATAAAAGAATTAAATGATCAAACAGATCTTTTCCAGTATTACTGGTATTTCTATATGTGATATATTCCTATTCCAAAGACTAATTACATCACCACCATAGACTCAATTGTTGCACTTTCTTCTTTAAACCATCATCTATTTAAGGCCCAAACAGAACTTCATAAATAGGTATATACAGAGGTAAGGATAGATATCTCATTTACTACTATAGGTATTACACATGGATCTTCAAAGAATAGGGAATTACCAGGTACAGAGAACAAAGTCTAGCAAGGCTGACTACAAAAAGCCCAAAGAATGAGCATTCTAAATAGTATAACAAGCTGGCCATTATCATGTTTTATTTCTGTTTCATCAATAGACTAATGAAGCTTTATTTGTTTCACTGAACAAACATTTGAGTGCTTGCTATATCCTATGCACTCAGCTAGAGGCTGGAAAAACATGAAAAGCCCACATTCTGGTTGATGTTGAAAGTGTGAAATTCCTGGGAGATTAGAGACTCACATAAATCACATTATAAAGATACAAATAATAATGGTTTGCTAGAATAAAAAGGATGGGGCAACTAGTTCTGACATAGTCTAAAAAACATAAACTTTATCAAAGAGATGCTATTTGAACTGCATCTCAAATACTGAGAGTTTACCAGGCAGAAGGAGGAGGGGTGGATTCTAAGTGAAAGAAAACTTAAATACAAAGTGCTACTAGGTCTGTTATCCATCCACATGTGAGAAATTCAGTGTAATAATAATATTCAATGCGAGGTATGGAATAATAGGGATGAAAAAGGAAAAGGAGGCCAGAGGCTGGGACCTGAGAGTAAAAGGCTTAATGTAACATTGATGGTAAAATGGTTGAATTTATCCTGAGAGCCAACTAAGGTCAACAAAGGAGTGACATGATCGACCTTGTTTTTAGGGAACAATAACTGTGAAGCCAGTGCAGATGATAGACTGAAGTGTGAAAAGGCTGCTTTTTAACATTCCATGAGAAAGATGGTAAAAGACAGTGGCATTAGGAGATTTAAAGCCAGATATTTTTTAGGTAAAATGTGGATTTGGTGACCAACTGAAAACAGTAAAGGGAGAGGAAGAACAGAAGGAAGATGACAGAGATTTCTGGCTTAGGGAATTGGGTAAATACTAGAATCATTAAGTAATGTCCAAGATACATAAAGAAAAACAAATCATAAGGCAGTCTGGAATTAGAACTTGAATTTATGCTTTATAGGTCATATTAATGGGATTATAAAAACCAACTGAAAGAGCTTTTTCAAAATGTACATACCCAGGCACAATATCCAGAGATTCACTAGGTCTGGGGTGGGACTTAGTTCATCTTTTTTTAAACTCTGACAGTGCTTTTGAATAACACTCCTGATTAAGAACACTATTCTAGGCACAAGCTAAGGAATTTAAAAACAAGAATAGGCCATTGCCCGGCCTGTGTGGCTCACAGTGGATTGAGCATCGTTCCATGGACTGAGAGGTCCTGGTTCAATTCCCAGTCAAGACACATGCCTGGTTTCAGGCTCAATCCCCAGAGCGGTTGTGAAGGAGGCAGCCAATGGATGTTTCTTTCTCACATCACTGTTTCTATCTCTCTCTCTAAAAAATCAATGAAATATATTAAAACAAAAAAATAAGAATAGGTCAGAAAACTGAAAAAGGAGCACTGGGAGTGGTGGATATGTGTAATGTCAGATATTAAAATATGATATAAAGCCTTTATAATTTAACAGTTGGTATTGGTATGTGAAAAAAGACCAATAGACCACAATTGAATATTGAGAAATTGACCCAAGTGCATATGGAAATTAACATAGCTAAAAGCTATATTTCAAAGAAATGAGCCCTGGCCAATTTGGCTCAATGGTTGGAGCACTGGCTTGCAGACCACAGAGTCCCGAGCTCGGTTCCCGCTAGGGGCATGTACCAAAAAAAAAAAAAAGAAAGAAAGAAAAGAAATGAGGAAGAGATGGATTTTTCAGTAAGTGGAATAACTACGTAGTCATAAGGAAAAAGATGAATTTGAATTTGTCCCAAGTATAAAATTCAAAAAGACCAAATATTTAGCCCTGCCTGGTGTGGCTCAGTTGGTTGAGTGTCGTGCCATGCACCAAAAGGTGGCTGGTTTGATTTTCAGTCAGGGCATACACCCATGTTTTGGGCTCAATATCCCAGTGGTATGCAGGAGATAGCCCGATAGATGTTTCTCTCTCACATCAATGTTTCTCTCCCTCTCTCTCTCTTCCTCTCCCTTCCTCACTCTCTAAAATCAATAAAGACATATTAAAAAATAAAAAAGACCAGATATTTAAATATAAAAATTTGAATCACATAAGTACTAGGAGAAATTATGGATCAATTCCTCAATAATTAGAGAGTAGAAAAATTTTTCTAGCAATGGTCAAAACTAGATGCAATAAAGTAAAATACTGATAAATCTCACCCTGGCTGTTTTGGCTCAGCGGTTAGAGCGTCGGCCTGCGGTCCAGAGAGACCCGGGTTCGGTTCCCGCTAAGGGTGCATACCTCAGTTGCAGTTTGTCCCCGGCCCCGGTTGGGGTCGTGTGTGTGGCAACCACTCAATGTGTCTCTCTCACATCGATGTTTCTCTCTCTCTTTCTCCCTCCCACTCTATCTGAAGATAAATGCAAAAATGTACTCAGTTGAGGATAAAAAATAAATAAATATTGTTGAATCTCAATATGTAAAATAAAAATGTATTGTATGGGAAAATAAATAAATAATATGAAACATACCACAAGCAAAGTATAAAGTCAAATGAGAAACTGAAAAAATATTTGTAACTTATATGAGAAAATTTAATAAGCCTATATATAAAGAGTATCTAATAATGAATAAAAGACCAATACCCTGATAGAAAAATGGCAAGAGAGATGAACAGATATTTTACAGAAAAAGAAATGCAAATGCCTTTTAAATACAAGCATTCTCAATCTTGCTCGTAAGAAAAATGCAAATTAAGATTCGCTGAGATACTATTTCTCACCCAACAAATTGGCAAAAATCCAAAAGTTTCAGAACACAGCCTGTGATTGAGGCGCTTGTGGAAAAAAGTGACATTCTCAAATATTGCTTATTGGAGTGAAAAATGAAAAACCCCAACAAGAGAGAATTTGATAGTATCTAGCAAAGTTACATGTGCATTTATTTTTCAACTAGCTAATCCCACTTCCAAGAATCTGACCAACACTAAAAAATATATAAAATAGGTATATAAGAAGTTACTCATTGAAGCATTATTTGTTATAGCAAAAGTCTGGAAGTAACCCAAGTATCCTTTATAGAAAAATGGTTGAATTAGTTATGGTACACATACACAGTGGAGTACTATGCAATTTTTAACAAGGAATAAAGAATGTAAGTAAGTAGTATAAAGTATTTCACAGTCAAGTCCAGTATATATTGTTGAATAAAAATAACAAAGTGGAGAAAAACATCAATAGTATGCTATAATTCATCTACATACTTGCCTAATTCTTTAAATCAAAGGAAAAATCAAAACCTTTAAAAAAGTGTTGGCCAGTGTGGCTCAGTTGATTGTCACCCCGTGCACCGAAGGGTTGCTGGTTGTTTCCTGGTCAGGTCATAAGCCTGGATTATGGGCTCTGTCCCCGGTGGGGGGCATACAGGAAGTGGCCAATAGATGTGTCATTCTCACATCAATGTCTCTCTCTCCCTCTCCCTTCCTCTCTCTCTAAAAATCAAAAAATATATATGTATATTTATTTGCTCAGTGGTTAGAGCGTTGGCCTGCGGTCCAGAGAGACCCGGGTTTGGTTCCTACTAAGGGCACGTACCTTGGTTACGGTTTGTCCCTGGCCCTGGTTGGTCCTGTGGGTGGCAGCCACTCGATGTGTCCCTTTCATGTCGATGTTTCTCTCTCTAGCTCTCTCTTCCTCTCTCTCTCTCTCTCCCGCTCTATCTGAACAAAAAAATGGAAAAATGTCCTCAGGTGAAGATAAAAAAAAAAATCTTAAAAAAAAAAACCCTTAAAAATAATTATTTCCTATAAGGAGGAAGGGAAGGGGTAGTAAAGATAGAATAGTAGGAAGATTTCTCATTAAACTTGTTTTGTAGATGTGATTTTTGAACCATATAAAATCATTTACATAATTATAAAAAAATTTAATAAAAAAAACAATGCCATCAAAATGAAAGCTAAATAACATAAATGAACTTAATTGTATACGGGGTTGGTGGCATAACCATACACAGAAGAATATTCTGAGTGACATTTAACACAATTTTGAAAAGAACACAGAAAACAGTAATTTCAACAGTAATCTCTCATAGTATATACACTAAGAAAAAGAAATTTAAAGCAACAATAACAAAACAGGAATTTAAATTATCACAAACCAATATATATATATATATATATATATATATGTATGTATTAATTGGTGGTGTAATTTTGTTGCAAGCAGTCTGAGAAAAAAGTAACTAAGTTGGTGTTTTTTAAATTAATCTTTGGTATGGCACAAAAAAGAAACATATAAAATCACTGAGTTGAGCCCTGCCGGTGTGGCTCAGTGGTTGGGCATCAACCCATGCACCAAGAGGTTGTCTGTTCGATCCTCAGTAAGGGCATATGCCCAGGTTGTGGGCCAAATCCCCAGTGGGGGGCATGCAGGAGGCAGCCAATCAATGTTCTCTCTCAATGATGTTTCTATCTCTCTCTTCCTCTCCCTTCCTCTCTCTCTAAAATCAATAAAGAAAAAATATTTAAAAAAAAAATTGAGTTGTGCCGGACAGTGTGGCTCAGTGGTTGAGTGTCAACCCATGCACCAGGAGGTCGCTGGTTCGATTTCCAGTCAGGACACTTGCCCAGACTGTAGGCCTGATTCCCAGTGGGGAGCATGCAGGCAGTGGCCAATGTTCTCTCTCATCGATATTTCTATCTCTCTCTACCTCTCCTTTCCTCTTTCTCTAAAAATAAATAAAGAAAAAAAAAATGTTTTTAATCATTAAGTTGCATAAAAACACTGTGATCCTAAATTTGAATTGGGTATAACAGAATGAACACATTTTATATTTAAAAATACATTTTTCTTAATTTAGCCCACCGTAAATGCCTTAAAAAGAAAAAAAGAACCATTGCAGTTGTAAGAAGGGGACACCTAAGTACCCAGATTATGGTCTCTAAACACCATTTACCCCCGAAAAGAATTCCTTGAAGCAAAGGCTGAGTCCAGTTTTGGTGTAGAAGATGTCCAAAATAAGCCTAGAATACCCTATGATACCATTAAGAATGAAAACTATCAAAGATTATTGGGGTCATGTTAAAAGTCTTGAGAGCCAATTTGAAGAGGCTAACTTGAAGTGGCTCTCAATGGTCAAAGATGAATAACTACAATGGATTGAAACATAATAAATATATATATTAATATATAAGTTCATAATGAGACTTAAAGAATTTATTGTTCACTTCTGAAAGATACTAGGAAACGATCTTATTTTGAAAATTGCTAAATAAAGGAAACAAATTAAGAATTTATTCAACATTTCCTTTCAAATGTACCTTAGGGTACCTAATTTGAAATTGTATTTGTATGTTTGTATATATTATATGTAGTATATATGTACATATATGCATATATATACACATATATATCTTAAGATTTCAACATAAGATTACATTTAAAAAAAATAAGTTTAAAAATGTTACTGGTTTGTACTAACAGTTATTGTGATCAAGCATACAATTTTCCTGTGATTTTCAAAGCAGACAAAACAAAGAAGAAATATGATACCATTCTCCTTATCTAGTAACTAATAAACTTACCAACTCATTAAGATGAACTTAAAACATTAGAATAACATATCAGAGTTTTTAAAGTAATTTTTAGCAAATATATAGGCATCGTTTTTATGGTCTTTCCAATAGCAATCCTCCATAAAAACCAGAGGCAATAATAATTAAAATAATTAAATTGATTGAGGTAACTCACAAAGTCAGTCTTATAAGGCTGTGTAGATTATACACAGCACCACTCCATGGGCACCACACTGTGCTGAATCCAGATCATGCCAATTCCTAAAAGTCAAAAGTTAAAATTTCAGGAATTTTACAAGCTGGCTGTTAAACACAGTCATTACCATAAATAAATATTTTCAAATTTAAATAAATTATATCAAAAATAAACAAACATGCAAAACTCATCATACATTTTATTATGCTTTACTGTCATTTATTATGTCTTGAAGTTATTAATGTCCATTACAGTATATTGAAACAAAACTATACAGCAGTGTGCTATTGCCCATTTCTTCCCAACACTGTGACCAGTGATGTCATATTGGTAGCTTGAAAGACCGTGGTGGGAATGTTTACACAGTGGAAATTGATAAATACTACACATTAAGGCATAACTTAATGTTTTGTTGATAGTCTAGACTTTTTTAATCCTCACCCAAGGTCCTTTTTGCATTTATCTTCAGATAGAATGAGAGGGAAAGAGAGAGGAAGAGAGAGAGAGAAACATTGATGTGAGAGAGACACATCGACAGGCTGCCACCCACGTGACCCCAACTGGGGCTGGGGACAAAATGCAACCGAGGTATGTGCCCTTACTGGGAACCGAACCCAGGTCTCTCAGGACTTCAAGCCAAAGCTCTAACAGCTGAGCTGAACTGGCCAGGGCAAAAATCTTCCAATTTTTGAAAGCTATTAACAAATTAGCAAGTCACCCACATCAGTAATGAAAGACTGAAGTCATTTCATTTTCATCTTATTCATTTACTTAAACAAAATTATAAATGACCATTTATCTCAGAACTACATTTTTCAACAATTGCAACTATAGGTTGGCTACAGACAAGCTACAGATACAAGAGTTTGGTAAAAATCAGCTAAAGCATTCTGTGAGAATCAATTGGCTATAGGAATTTTACAATAAAGTTTGTATATTTTATTATTATTTGTAAAGTGTGTAGAGAAATAAATAAACAAATGTAAACACACACACACACACACCAGCACAACTCTGCTGTTGAAGAGGACCACAATCACTAGCTCTTGAAGAGTGCACAATCCAATTTAGAGATGTGAACAACCCAAAATATCTGGTACAATGTGATAAATACCCCAACAGAGGCATTCAAAGTAAAATGAGTGGTCACTTGAAAGACTGATTATTTTTTCTGGGTGGAGATGGGGGAAGGAGAATGCATATACTAATTTGTGAAAAAGTCCATGTCATAGTCGATTAGGCCTCATTTGCATTATAGTTTGTCCTGATATATTATTGTCAGCATTAAACTTTGTAAATAATTTAGCCTGGAAGGATAGTTTCAAGCTTTTCAAGGTACTGACACGCCATTTGAAAAAACCATTGGAAATCACAGAAATGGTCTTTTTCAGGGTCATGAAGAAATATTTTTTATGTCATATCTGATTTCAAAAATTCATATGACTACCTTCCCTCTTAATAGCAATCATCTTTCAAGATGGAAAACAAGAGTTTTAAAATCACTGCTCATTTATTTTTACAGCATTCTCAAAAATATACACTCAAGGTCTAAAATTAAATCAGAAGCACAATTTTCACTACTTTCTTTAAAAACTGAGTCAAGCCCTGGCCAGTGTGGCTCAGTTAGTTGGACATCGTCCTGTGCACTGAAATGTTTTCACTTCGATTCCCGGTCAGAGCACATGCCTGGATTGAGGGCTCGATCCCTGGTAGGGGGCGTGTAGGAGGAAGCCAACCGATGTCTCACTCTCACATCAATTTCCCTTTCTCTCTCACTCACCCTTCCTCTCTTTGTAAAAATCAATTAAAAAATATTAAAAACAAAACAATCAAGTCAAAGTCCATATTGTTTACAGTCAATTATGCTGTGGGCATAATGCAGTTTGAGAAAATGTACTCAAGTATCAATTGTTTAACTAGTATAATGATGTTGTTCCTTGTACTCAGTCAATACTGATTCCAACACACCTTTTCCAGAAAATTTTTAGTTCACATTATAATTACAAACCAAATTTTAAAAAAATTTCTTCCCCTTTAGCATGGATTTTTAGTGATTAAAAAAAAAATAACAACAAGAAGTTGACAAGTGTTCCTCATAAATGAACTATACATAGGTAAAACGTTTATTAGTACTCTTCACATAGGTTTTATCCAACTGAAAAGCCAAGTATCTATTAGCATGTACAGGTTAGAGTAACTGTACTTTCCTGTTGTATATCATTGATATTATTATAGAGTCCAAAGTATCACATTAAAGGAATTTTGCCAGCAGTTAATTTTGACTTCTCGCCAGATGTAATTATTTATTATTTTGCTGCTGTTTTAATAAACTTGGCAACTGTGTGGTTTTGCATCTGCTTTTGCTCTAAGGAGTGCAACACAATTAAATGGTTTTAGTGTCTTTTCCACCTAAGAAAAATAGTTTACCAAAAAAAGTCATTAGGTTTTACATAAGAGAGTAAATGACTTTAAAATATCCTTAGCCCACATAAATTCAAATTACTTTTTTATAAGCCCCCCCCCCCTCTTATCTATCTATATAACCTCTCTCTCTCTCTCCCATTCTTCACTGAGCGGCAATCCAAAAGACAGAGAAATTACCCTCTGAGAAGCAAAAACAAATGACAAAAATCACATGTAATCAAGGTCATATAAGACAGATCTTTAAAAATGGCAAAAAACAAATTTATAAACTGTGAGCTACCTAATATGGCTAAACTATATGAAGGAGGGAGACAATTCAGGTGGAGCTTTTGTGACAGCTTTTATTTGCAGCTTTTGTACTAGAGGAATTGGGTTCAGTTGAGATTTTCTGAGAGGTTCACCCTAACTACTCATGAAAGGAAACACATCTTATTTCCATAGGGAGTTAGTCCTTGGAAGTTAGATCATCCTCTTAGTTCAGGAGTTCTGACGCCTCCACTTTCTGCAGGAAATCATCCCTAATCCTTCACTTTTCACCTTTTCATCAAACCAAGAAAAATAACATTGTAAGGAGACCCTAGACATCTATTCCTGTAGTATTTTAGGTGTATTAATGATGAATCTCAAATTCATCATTAACCTTGAGATTAAGATCAACTTTTGGGGAGTAGATGTGGTGCTGGGTACCATACATACTATGCTTCATCAAATCTTCTGTTTATTCCTTTGGCTATCATTTGAAACATTTGACAGATTCTATCCTGTTTCTTATTTCTGATTACTGCTGATGAACGTTTTGTTTCTTTCTTCTGGTTGTGCAATTTTTACCATTTAAAAAAAAATGTTGTAGTTCATGTCATTAGGTATCAAGGAGGGAAATTCTGTAGCTTCCTTATACAATCTTTATATGGAATTCTTTTTTCTTAATTGAAAACAAGCTTAATTTAAAGCATATTAATTATTTTTAGATGATAATGACATAATAACAAAGCTTATAATCTAAAGAAATTTGTGTCTCTTAAGCCTAAAATCCTTTAATATATCCTTTAATTATTACACCATACCATGTCTTTTCTTTCATTTAGTTGTTTAATTGTTCCAGAAATAGTTATTGAACACCTATTATATTAGGTACTAGTCCAGGTGCTAGGGATAGAGCAGTGAAAAAATGACCTTCGTTAATATGGCTTACTTTCTTTTTTTTTTTAATCCTCACCCAAGGACATTTTTTGATTTATCTTCAGATAGGGGGAGGGGGGGACAATGGGAGGAAGAGAGAGAAAGAAACATCCACGTGAGGGAGACACATTGAGTGGATGCCACCCACACAACCCCAACTGGGGCCGGGGACAAACTGCAACCCAGGTACGTGCCCCTAGTGGGAACCGAACCTGGAACTCTCCAGTCCACGGGCCAACACTCTAACCACTGAGCCAAACCAGCCAGGGCAGGGCTTACTTTCTTGTGAGGAATGACAGGTAATAAACACATAAGGAAATACATAGTATATATCAGGATTAGCAAACTTTATCTATAAAGAGCCAAATAGTAAATATTTTAGGCTTTGTGGGCCACAAGTCTGGTGCATTTACTCAACTCTATTATTGTAGTGAAAATCCAGCAATAGGGCCCTGGCCAGTTTTGCTCAGTGGTTAGAGTGTCGGTCTGTGGACCAATGAGTTGCAGGTTCGATTCCAATCAAGGGCACATACCTCAGTTGCAGTTTGTCCTCAGCCCTGGTCGGGTCATGTGGGAGGCAACTGGTCAATGAGTTCCTCTCATATGGATGTTTTTCATTCTCTCCCCCCCCCCCCTTCCTACCTTCCTTTCTTCCTCCCTCCCTCTCTATCTGATGATAAATGGAAAAATATCCTTGGGTGAGGATTTAAAAAAAAAAGAAAACAGCAATAGGTAATATGTAAAAAAAAAAAAAAAAAGGGCATGGCTGTGTTCTAAGAAACGTTTATACACAAAAGCAGGTGGTAAGATTTAGCCCACTGGTCATAGTTTGCAGACTCCTGTTACATATGATTGTGACAAGTATTAAGAGAACAACTGTAGAAAAGATGTACAATAAGTTCTAGAAACAGTGAAAAAGGGCCTCACTGATAAGATATTTGAGCAAACAATATTTGACAAAGGTGGCAAGAGCATACAATGGAGTAAAGACAGCCTCTTTAATAAATGATGTTGGAAAAATTGGACCACCAACGTATACCATACACAAGAATGAACTCAAAATAGATAAAAGACTTAAATGTGATTTGTGAATCCATAAAAGTCCTAGAAGAAAATGTAAGCAACAAAATTTCAGACATCACATGCAGCAGAATTTTCACTGATACAATGCCTAAGGTAAGAGAAACAAAGGAAAATATTAATACATCGGACTACATCAAACTAAAAAGCTTCTGTACAGCTTTCTGTACAACCATCAAAATGGAAAGGGAACTCACTCTATGGGAGAGCATAATTGCCAACAATACATCAGGTAAGGGGTTAATTTCCAAATTATACAGAGTACTCATACAACTCAACAAAAGGAAGACAAAGAACCCAATTAAAAAATGGGCAGAGGACCTAAAAAGAAACCTCTCCAAACAGGACATACAAATAGCCAAGAGACATATGAAAAAATGCTCAATGTCACTAATCATCAGAGAGACGCAAATTAAAACAAGTATGAGGTATCACCTCACACCTGCCAGAATGGCCGCCATCAACAAATCATCAAACAACAAGTGTTGGCGAAGGTGTGGAGAAAAGGGGACTCTAGTACATTGCTGGTGGGAATGCAGACTGGTACAGCCACTATAGAAAACAATATGGAGTTACCTCAAAAAATTAAAAATCGAACTGCCATTTGACCAAATGTTCCCATTTCTAGGAATATATTCTAAGAAGCCTGAAAAACAAATCAGAAAGAATATATGTACCCCTATGTTCGTAGCAGCATTATTTACAATTGCTAAGATCTGGAAACAGCCCAAGTGTCCACTAGTAGGTGAGTGGATAAAAAAGCTGACCTGGAGAGAATTATCCTAAGTGAAACAAGCCAGTTAGAGAAAGATAAGTGTCACATGATCTCACTTATTTGTGGAATATAATGAACACAACAAACTGTTGAACAAAATAAACCCGGAGACATAGAAGTAGGGTACAGACTGACAAACCTCAGGGGGTGGGGGGGTGGGAGGGAAGAGATAAACCACAGAACTTATATGCATGTATGCATAACCAATGGACATAGACAACAAAACTGGGGATGGGGCGGGGAAAGGGGATTGAGAGGAGGGTGTGGATGAAGGGAAAAGGAGAAACATCTGTAACAAAAATAAATTAATAAAAATAATTTAAAAAAATAGACCTAGAGACAAAGAAGTAGGGTTCATACTGACAAACTTTTAGAAAAGGAGAGGCGGAGGGAGGAGATAAACCAAAGAACGTATGCATATAAGCATAACCAATGGACATAGACAACAAAGCTGGGGGTGGGAAGGAGAGGAGGGTGTCAATGGGGAAAAAACAAGAAACATCTGTAACAAAAATAAATTAATTTTAAAAAATTTAAAAATACACACTCAAATGATGGCAGCATAGGTAAACGCCGTATCGCCTCCTCCCACAACCACATCAAAATTACAACAAAATGCCCTGGCCGGGTTGCTCAGCGGTTAGAGAGCCAGCCTGCAGTCCAGAGAGACCCTGGTTCGGTTCCCGCTAAGGGCGCGTACCTCGGTTGCAGTTTGTCCCTGGCCCTGGTTGGGTTGTGCGGGTGGCAGCCACTCGATGTGTCCCTTTCACGTCGATGTTTCTCTCTCTCTCTTCCTCTCTCTCCCTCCCCTCTATCTGAACAAAAAATGGAAAGAAAAAAAATTCCTCAAGTGAGGATTAAAAAAAACAAAACAAAACTATAACACAACCATCATTCACAACCACCTGACATTTAGCTAAATGGAAGTCCTACAACTATGAAATTTAAAGAACAGTCCCACCAAGACTGGTAGGAGGGGTGGAGCTGCAGATGGGCTGGTCCCATACTCACATGTGGTGGATTAAAATCAAGAGGGACACCTTGGCTGGGAAGGTCCTCCCTAAGGAGTGAGGGGTCCCCGTCCCACACTAGGCACCTAGCTCAGGGTTCCAGTGCCAAAAGGAGAAGTCCCTATCACTTCTGGCTAGAAAAACCAGTGGGAACTGAGGCTGAGGGAGGCTGCAGCTGTGGGAACCCCACACAGCTCCTCTTAAAGGGCCCGCGCACGGACTTACTAGGACTTGCTCCCTCTAAGCTCAGAGGCGAGGCAGCTTGAGAGGAACCAGAGACATACAGGGAAGAGCTGAGCTGTTTGGCTTTAAGATGAGAGCTGGAGAAGAGGTTTACTCCTGGACAGACTTGCTGGCAGAGGCTGATGCTGCTTTGGTTGCTTTGGTGAGCCCTTACCTGGGGTGGAAGAGAGCCGCCATTATCTGGGACTCCAGCAACCTGGCTCACACTGTTTGCCCCACCCTGGTGACTTCCTGAGGCCCCACCCCACCCAACTTTCAGGCCCACCCAAGCTGTTTTCAGAGGCTTTACCATAGGATTGGCCTTCAGAGTTTCCTAAAATCTCTTAAACAAGCAGCATCTGGTTTCAGCAAGCCCCATACCTCTCATTAAGTGGCCCCAGGCCAAGCACTAGAAGCAGCCAGCCTTGATCCACAACTTGGCTTTTCCTGGGCACCTCCAAGCCCAGCACAAGAAGCAGCCATCTGAAGATCACTCTGGAACTTATGCTGGGTGGCCCCAGAGAAATCACAGGCAGTGGCTGACCTTGCCCCCAGAGCAAGCACACCCAGTGGACAGCTTCAGACCACATCAAAACACCACCACCCAACCACCTCCACAAGTGACACACTCAGTGAGTGAACTCAGTTGGTACCGGAGCCCTGATGAAGTAAGTCTTGCTCTGTGTGGTGGGCCCTTGCACAACTGATCCTCCAAGGTAGTCAGAGGCCAGTGGTCAGTGGGCACAGCCAGTCCTTGCAGCTGACCAGCCTGAGTAGATCCCCCCACTGATGTGCCAACAGCAATCAAGACTCAAATAAAATAGAAGGGTGTACAGTCCACACTGGGGGTGCACCTCAACGGCCCAGCTGGGGTGATCAGGGAGGCTGTGCCACTGGATCCTACAGGACACCTACAACAATAGACCACCCTATGAAGCCTAGGAGACATAGCAACTCTACCTAATACATAGAAACAATCACAGGGAAGCAGCCAAAATGAACAGACAAAGAAACATGTCCCAAATGAAAGAAAAGAACAAAACTACAGGAAAAGAAATAAACAAAATGGAGATAAGCAATCAATCAGACACAGAGTTCCAAACACTGGTTATAAGGTTGCTCAAGGAACTTGGTGAGACATTCAAGGAACTTAGTGAGACCTTCAAGGAACTTAAGGAGACCTCCAAGGAATTTAGTGAGAACATCAACAACATAAAAAAGGACCAGTCAGAAACGAAGGATGCACTAACTGAAATAGAGAATAATTTACAGTGAATCAGTAGTAGAGTAGGTAAAGCCAAGAAGCAAACCATTGATTTGGAATATAAGGAAGCAAAATACACCCAATCAGAACAGCAAAAAGAAAAAAGAATTTAAAAAAATGAGGATAGTGTAAGGAGCCTCTGGGACAACTTCACGCCTGCCAACATTTGCATCATAGGGGTGCCGGAAGGAGATGAGAGAGAACAAGAATTGAAAACGTATTCAAAACAATAATGACAGAAAACTTCCCTAACTTGGTGAAGGAAACAGACATACAAGTCCAGGAAGCACAGTGAGCCCCAAACAAGATGAACCCCAAGAGGCCCACACCAAGACATATCATCATCAAAATGCAAAAGGTTCAAGACAAAGAGAGAGCCCTGGCCGGTTTGGCTCAGCGGTTAGAGCGTCGGCCTGCGGTCTGGAGAGACCCGGGTTCGGTTCCCGCTAAGGACACGTACCTGGGTTACAGTTTGTCCCCTGCCCTGGTTGGATCGTGTGGGTGGCAACCACTCGATGTGTCCCTTTCACATCGATATTTCTCTCTCTCTCTCTCTCTTTCTCTCTCTCCGTCCCACTCTATCTGAACAAAATATGGAAAAATGTCGTTGGGTGAGGATAAACCAACCAACCAACAAACAAACAAAAAACAAAGAGAGAATCTTAAAAGCAGCAAGAGAAAAGCAGTTAGTTACCTACAAGGGAGTTCCCATAAGACTGTCAGCTGATTTCTGAAAAGAAACTGCAGGCCAGAAGGGAGTGGCAAGAAATATTCAGAGTGATGAAAAGCAAGAACCTACAACCAAGATTACTCTATCCTGCAAAGGCATCATTTAGAATGGATGGACATATCAAGAGTTTTCTAGACAAGAGAAAGCTAAAGGAGTTCATAACCACCAAACCTGAAATGTTGAAGGGTCTTCTTGAAGAAAAAGAGAAAAAATATGAACAAACAAAATGGCAATAAATACATATCTATCAACAATTGAATCTACAAACAAAATGAACAGGCAGAACAGAAACATTCTCATAGATACAGAGAACATTTTGTTGGTTACCAGATGGGAGGGAGTTTGGGGGAATGGGTGAAAAAGGTGAAGGGATTAAGAAGTACAAATTGATTGACTGACAGACCTCAAAGGAAAGGGGTGGGGTGGGAGGAAATAAACCAAAGAACTTATATGCATAACCAATGGACACAGACAACAGTGTGGGGAAAGACTGGAGGGAGGCGGAAGCAGGGAGGAGGGGGTCAATAGCGGAAAAAGGGGGAACAGCTGTAATATAGTCAATAATAAAGATACGTTAAAAAAAAATAAAATAGCCCTGGCCGGTTTGGCTCAGCGGTTAGAGCGTCAGCCTGTGGTCCACAGAGACCCGGGTTCGGTTCCCGCTAAGGGCATGTACCTTGGCTGCAGTTTGTCCCTGGCCCTGGTTGGGTCGTGTGGGTGGCGGCCACACGATGTGTCCCTTTCACATCGATGTTTCTCTCTCTTCCTCTCTCTCCTTCCCGCTCTATCTGAGTAAAAAATGGAAAAATGTCCTCGGGTGAGGATAAAAAAATAAAAAAATAAAAAATAAAATAATAAAGTCTTCCTAGGCCCTGGTCCTGTAGCTCAGTTGGTTAGAGCATTGACCTGATACGCCAAGGCTGCAGGTTCAATTCCTGGTGACAAAGAATCAATGAATGAATGCATAGATAAGTGGAACAACAAATGGATGTTTCTCTCTCTCTCTCTAAAAAAAAAGGTCTTTCTAGTGTTTAAATATGAAATTGTTGCTCACATTGTAAGATATAAAATGTAAAATCCCTATGTTTTTGTACACCTAAAACTAATATAATATTGTATGCCAACTACTCTTTATTTTCAAAATAAAATAAGTATAAATGGTTGACATCACCAAAGAGTGACTTAGAAGTTAGAGATATGGCCGTGGCTGGGTAGTTCAGTTGAGAGCATTATCCCAATACACCAAGGTTGTGGGTTTGATCCCCAGTCAGAGCACATACAAAATTCAACCAAGGAATGCATGAATGAGTAGAACAACAGACTGATTTCTCTCTCTCTCTCTCTCTCAATTTAAAAAGAACTTAGAGATATGAGAAAAACAAATCAGGAAAAGAAATTAAGCAGTGACCAGTGAAATGAATGAAAAAAAAGAGTAATGTTCTAAAAAATAAAACATGCTCAAGAAGGATATAGTGATGATGAATTGTTTCAGCTGCCATTGATAAGCTACATTACAAATTGACAACTGGATTTATCACATAGACATCACAGCTCTTTTATTGAAGTGGTTGAAGAGAGTAAAAAAAAAAATCATCTTTTAATTAATGAATATGTCTTATTAAAGTTTTTTTTCTGTAGAGGTTTGGGAAATATATATTTTCTGAGGCCTTAAAAATCTGAAAATATTTTTATGTTCCTTTCATACATGAAAGACAAATCAGTTAAGCACAAATTTTTTAAAAAATGTTTTTTATTGATTGCTTTTTAGAGAGAGAGACATGTGTTGCCCCACCCATTCATGCAATCCCTGGTTGATTGTTGATTCTTGTATGTCCCCTGGCCAGCGATCTATCATGTTCAGTTGATTAGAGTGTCGTCCCAATATGCCAATGTTGCAGGTTCAATCTCCAGTCAGGGCACATACGAGATATAAGAATCAACCAGTGAATGCATAAATTAGTGGGGCAACACATCAATGTTTCTCTCTCCCTTTCTCTTCCTTCTCCTCTCTCTCTAACATCAATCAAGAATAGCATTTGTTTGCAGCTTAATAGATCTATGGTCCTGTCCTGCAGAAACCAAGAAATCCCACAGACATCGTTTATTCCATCCTGCTTTCTCTGGCCCTTCTAATTCAAATTGACAGAGTTCCTGCTGATAAAATCACAACTCTAATTCCTGGCTTCTGTTAAAATGACTGATTAAACCCATGAGTTAAACCCATGATCTCTTTATCAATTGTTTGTTCAGCCACAACCTTACTGTTCCTTTCAGAACAAGGTTTTCATTTTTTACAATACGGATAGGCTAAAACTTTTTCAAATCTTCTAATTTTGGCTCCTTTTTGTTTAACAATTCTATCTTCAAATCATCACTCTCCTATCACATTTTACAAGCAATAAGGACTCAAGCTACACCTTTAGTACTTTGCTTAGAAATCTGTTAAATACCCAATTTCATTACTCACAAGTTCTATCTTCCACAATACCTAGAACACAATTCAGCCAAGTTCATGCAATTGTATAACAAGGATGGCCTTTCCTTCAATTTCCAATAATCTGTTCCTCATTTCTATCAGAGGGCTTATCTGAATGGTTTTTAATGGCCATTTTTCTAACAACATCCTGTTCATGAGTATTTATGTATTCTTTAAGATGGAAGCTTTCTCTTCATCTCAACTTTTTTCTTTCTGAGCTTTCACCAGCATGGCCTTTAAAATCCATATTTCTAGCATGCACTTCAAAACTCTTTTGGCCTCTACAAATTACTCAGTTCTAAAGCTACTTCCACATTTGTAGGTACTTGATAAGCAGGCATCCCACTTCTCCAGAGATCTCCAGAGACATAGAACTAGCAGGATATGTATAGGAAGCCATTTATACCCTGCCAGTGTGACTCAGTTGGTTGGGTGTTGTCCATGCCTCAAAAGGTTCCTATTTCTATTCCTGCTCAGGGCACACGTCCAGGTTGCAGGTTTGATCCCCGGTCGGGGTGCACATGGGAGGCAATGAATCAATACTTTGCTCTCATATCAATGTTTCTCTCTCCCTCTCCCTTCCTCTGTCTCAAAAAATAAATTTTAAAATCTTAAAAAAAATAAAACCATTTATTATAAGAAATTAACCCATGCAATTATGTATGGAGGCTAAGAAGTCTCATGATCTGCAGGGGGCAAGCTAGAGACCCAGGAGCACTGATAGTGTACTTCCAGACTGAATCCAAAGGCCTAAGAACCAGACCAGTCCATGGTGTAAGTTTTCCGTCCAAAAGCTACTGGGATCAAGATACTAGAAATGATGAAGGCAGGAAAAGACTTGTCCTAGCTCATCAGTCAAACAGGAGTAGATTCCTGGGTTAGTTTTGTTGTTCTATTTGGGCCTTCAATTGGATAAGGGCCACACATATTAGGGAGGCGATCTGTTTTACTTAGTCTTTTGATTCAAATGTTAATCTCATCCTAAAAACCTTCATAAAAATACTGAGAATAATGTTTCACCAAATATCTGGTTCTGTCAAGATGACATAAAACTAACCATAGCAGTCAGCCAATTACCTCTTCTTTTGATGATTCATTTTGGGAAAATATCATGGGGATTGATCACTGGAAGGCAAAGAGACAACACAACTACATGCTTTGCTCTCTGAACATGAACTGAGTATCAGCTGCACAGTGAAAAATCATCAGCAGGTTTGGAGAAAAGCAGTATAACTGATCACTTACCATGATGTGCATCTGTCATAATAAACATATCCATCATTCTCCAAGTTTCCTCATGCTTTGTAATACCTCCCTCCCACTCTTCCATGTTACTCAGCTCTGTGATCCCAGGCAACCACTGATTTGCTTTCAATCACAATCAATTACTTTGCATTTTCTAGAATTTTACATAAATGGAACCATGCAGTATGTAATCTTTTTTGTCTGGCTTCTTCAATTCAGTGTAGTTATTTTGAGATCCATCAGTTTTGTTTCATGTATCAATTATTCATTCTCTTTATTGCTCAGTTGTATTCCAGATTTTATTTATCTATTAATGAGTTGATTGATAATTGGATTGTAATAGTCACTTTTTTGGCTATTACAAATAATGCTGTTTAAAATGCTTACCTACAAAATTTTATATGTAGGTATGTTACCACTTTTTATTTTCAAACTTCTTTTGAGTGTATACCAGGGAAGGGAATGGCTAAATATTACAAAATAAAGTTTTTTTAAAAACTGCTAAACTATTTGCCAAAATGACTATGCTACTTGATATTCTCACCAACGGTGAATAAATGCTCCAGATCTTCTATACTCTAGCCCAATCTTGGTGTATATTTTTTCAATATTAGTCATTGTAAGAAATGTATAGTGGTGTCTGTTAGTTTGCATTTCCCTATGACTAATGATGGTGTGTATTTTTTCATATGTTGTTCACCATCCTTATATCTTCTTTGGTGAAGTATTTGTTCAAATTGTCAATTTTTAAAAATTGGGTGTTAAGTTTTCTTATTACTGAGTTTTGAGTTATTTAAAGATTCTAGAAACAAATCCATTTATCAAATATGATTTGCAATTACTTTATCCTAGACTGTGGTTGGTCTTTTCATTACCTTAAGAGTACATTTGGAAGAGTAGAGTTTATGTTTCAAATTGATGAAAGCTGATTTGTCAATTTTTAGTTTAATAGATCCAGATTTTAGAAATTGTTGTGGAAAATCATTAAAATTTTCTCCTTTTCTTATGTTTCCCTCTATACATTTTATAGTTGAGGATTTACATTTAAGTCTATGATCCATTTTGAGTGAGTTTTTACATATAATGCAAAGTGTGGATAAAAATTTATTTTGGTATATGGATTTTCAATTTTTCTTTTCTATTAAAAATATCCTTTTCCCATTAAATTAACTTTGCACCTTTATTTTTTTTAAAAAACTTGTCTTTCAGCTTTTGTACACCTACAAAAGACTCAATTTCATATGTAAAGATTTTTGCTGGGTACAGAATTCTAGGTTGATAGTTTTTCTCTAAGGATTTTAAAAATGTCAGTCTGTGGTCTTCTTACTTATATTGTTTCCTATGATAAATCTGTTAGAATTCTTATATGTTTTGCTCAGTAGGGCATCCATCTCTCTTTTATTATAATACCTATTCTTTTTAAAAATTTCATTTATTTTTGAGAGAGAAAGAGAGATTAGTTTTTTCACTTATTAATGCACCCATTGGCTGACTCTTGTATGTATCCTGACAGGGGCAACCTTGGCATATTGGGACGACACTCTAACCAGTGGAGCTACCTGGCCAGGGCTCTATCCCTTTTTCTTAAACTACTTTCAAGACTTCCTCTCTATCACTAGTTTTGAACAATTTCATGATGACCTATCTTGATGTAGTCCCCCCCCCCCTTTTTATTTATTTTAGAGAGAGGAAGTGAGAGGGAGAGATAGAAGCATGGATGAAAACATCATCAATTGGCCATCTCCAGCATGCTCCCCACTGGGGATCTGGCCCACAACCAGGGCATGTGTCCTGATTGGGAATCGAATCGGTGACCTCTTTGTGCCTGGGTTGATGCTGAACCAGTGAGCCACATCAGCTGGACTTGTAGTTTTCTTCATGTCACTTGGTTTTAAGCTTCATTGAGTTTCTTGAATTTTGGGGTTTATAACTTTCATTAACTTCAGGAAAATTTCAGCCATTGTTTCTTCAAATATTTTTTCCTGCCATCTTTCTTTAGAGAAGTCCAGCTACAAATATATTAGGCTACCTGCCTTAAGTTGTCCTACAGCTCAATGTTTTGCTATTCATTTGTTAAAAATTCATTTTCCTCTTTGTGATTCACTGAAACTTTCTAAATGTGTCCTCATGTTCATTAATCATTTCTTCTGCAACATATGATCTGCTATTAATTCCATCTAGTGTGCTTTTCTCTCTCTCTCTTAATTTTTTTTTTTGGTTAATTCTCACTCAAGGATATTTTCCCATTGATTTTTTAGATAGAGTGGAAGGGAGGGAACGAGGGAAAGAGAGAGAGAGAAACATCACTGTGAGAGAGACACATCAATTGGTTGCCTCCCAAACAATCCCAACCGGGATCAGTGTTCTAACCTGCAACCAGGTACATGTCCTTGACTGGGAATCAAACCCAAGACCCTTCAGTCCATGAGCTAATGCTCTAACCGCTGAGTCAAACCAGCCAGGGCTACTGTGCTTTTCTTATGAGATATTAAAATTATCAGCACTAGAGGCTCATTTTGGGTCTTTTCTATATCTTCCATTTTTCTAAAAAAGATTTATCATTTTCATGTTCAATCTTTCCTCTAACTTTGTTTTATAAATGGAATACTCTTATAATAACTTTTTATATCCTTATCTACTTCTACCATCTATATTAATCATGAAAGAGTTGCAGATAACTGATTTATTTCCTCATTATTGGTCATATTTTCTTGCTTTGTGGCATGCCTAGTAATGTTCTATTGGGTGTAGTAATTTCTAAATTTTACTTTGTTAGGTGCTGGACATTTTTGTTTTACCATAAATATTCTAAGTCCCTTCCCCCCTCCACCCCGCCCCCCAGCATGCAATTTAGTTTCTTGGAAACAGTCTGATACTTTCAGGTCTTCTTTTAAGATCTGTTCAACACATTAGCATTTAAGTTTAAGGCTAAGTATTCCACATTCCTAAGAAAAGATTTAGAACTGTACTCAATGTCCTATGAATTCTGAGGTTTTTCTGGTCTGGAAGATGGGAACAGGGACTATTCTTATCAATGTGAGAACTCTGTACACTTTTTTTTTTTAATCTTCACCCGAGGATATTTTTACATTTATCTTCAGACAGAGTGGGAGGAAGAGAAAGAGAGAAAGAGAGAGAGAGAAACATCGATGTGAGAGAGGCACACCTGCACAACCTCAACCAAGGTAGGTACATGCCCTTAGTTGGAATCGAACCCAGGACTTCTTGGTCCATGGGTTGGTGCTCTAACCACTAAGCAACTGGCCAGGGCAGAACTCTGTACACTCTACTCTTCTAACCCTTTGCGATGCTGCCCCCCTCCCCCAAGCCTCAGGAAGTTTCTTCTTATGAATATACTAATCAATAAGATCTTTAGAGGGATCCACTGCAAATTTCTTGTAGTAGCTCTCTTCACTTCAGTAATTTACCTTGTGAATTCTTGTCACTTTTACTTATCATCACAGACTTTCATAATATTTTCTCAACTCAAGGAGTCTCTAAGCTCTACATCCATTGTCCTGTCCTGTGACAGAGCCTGGAAAGTCTCTCAATGTAGCAAGCTGAGGCAATGGTAGGGTTCATCTTGTTTGATTCCTGTCTTCCCAGAGAACACTGCCCCCCCCTTTTTTTAAACTCATCTTTATTGTTGAATGTATTACAGATGTTCCGCCCATTGTTTTCCCCATTGTCCTCCTCCTGCCTTTCCCACACTACTGTTGGTGTCCATTGGTTATGTATATATGCATAGAAATTCTTTGGTTTATCTCATCCTGCCCTCCCTCCCCCCTTCCCCTTGAGGTTCCTCAGCCTAACACCAATTTGTATTTCTTAATTCCTTAATCTTTTTCACCCATCCCCCCAGCTCCCACCCATCTGGTAAGCAACAAAATGTTCTGTATCTATAAGCCTGTTCTGTTCTGCTTGCTCATTTTGTTTGTAGATTTAATTGTTGATAGATATGTATTAACTGTCATTTTATTTTCTTATTTTTGTTTTTCTCCTTCAAGAAGACCCTTAAACATTTCATAGAATACTGGTTTGGTGGTGATGAACTCCTTTAGCTTTTTCTTGTCTGGGAAACTCTTGATATGTCCATCCATTCTAAATGATAGTTTTGCAGGATAGAGTAATCTTGGTTGTAGATTGTTGCTTTTCATCACCTTGAATATCTCTTGTCACTCCTTTCTAGCCTGCAAAGTTTCTTTTGAGAAATCAGCTGACAGTCTTATGGGAGCTCCTTTGTAGAACTGCTTTTCTCTTGCTGCTTTTAAGATTCTCTCTTTGCAGTGGACATGGACAACAAAGGTGGGGACAGGGTGGGGAGGGCGGGGGAGGAGGGAATCAGTGGGGGGAAAAGGAGAAACATCTGTAACAAAAATATATTAATTTTAAAAAAAAGAAAAAGATTCTCTCTTTGTCTTTAACCTTTGGCATTTTTTTTTCTTTATCCTCACCTGAGGACATTTATCGATATTTTGTTCAGATAGCGTGGGAGGGAGGGAAGGAGAGAAAAACATCAACGTGAAAAGGACATGTCACGTGGCTGCCACCCACACGACCCAACCAGGGCCAAGGACAAACTGCAACCCAGGTACGTGCCCTTAGCGGGAACTGAACCCGGGTCTCTCCAGACCGCAGGCCGACGCTCTAACCGCTGAGCCAAACCGGCCAGGGCTCTCTCTTTGTCTTGAACCTTTTGCATTCTGATGATGATATGTCTTGGTGTGGGCCTCTTGGGGTTCATCTTGTTTGGGGCTCACTGTGCTTCCTGGACTTGTATGTCTGTTTCCTTCACCAAGTTAGGGAAGTTTTCTGTCATTATTGTTTTGAATGTTTTCAATTCTTGTTCTCTCTCATCTCCTTCCGGCACCCCTATGATGCAAATGTTGGCAGGCGTGAAGTTGTCCCAGAGGCTCCTTACACTACCCTCATCTTTTTAAATTCTTTTTTCTTTTTGCTGTTCTGATTGGGTGTATTTTGCTTCCTTATATTCCAAATCAATGGTTTGCTTCTTGGCTTTACCTACTCTACTATTGATTCACTGTAAATTATTCTCTATTTCAGTTAGTGCATCCTTCATTTCTGACTGGTCCTTTTTTTTTTAATCCTCACCCGAGGACATTTTTCCATTTTTTGTTCAGATAGAGCGGGAGGGAGAGAGAGGAAGAGAGAGAGAGAAACGTCGATATGAAAGGGACACATCGAGTGGCTGCCCCCCGCACGACCAACCAGGGCCGGGGACAAACTGCAACCGAGGTACATGCCCTTAGCAGGAACCGAACCCGGGTCTCTCTGTACCGCAGGCTGACGCTCCAACTGCTGAGCCAAACCAGCCAGGGCCTGACTGGTCCTTTTTTATGTTGTTGATGTTCTCACTAAGTTCCTTGGAGGTCTCCTTAAGTTCCTTGAAGGTCTCACTAAGTTCCTTGAATGTCTCACCAATTTCCTTGAGCAACCTTATAACCAGTGTTTGGAACTCTGTGTCTGATTGATTGCTTATCTCCATTTTGTTTATTTCTTTTCCTGTAGTTTTGTTCTTTTCTTTCATTTGGGACATGTTTCTTTGTCTGTTCATTTTGGCTGCTTCCCTGTGATTGTTTCTATGTATTAGGTAGAGTTGCTATGTCTCCTAGGCTTCATAGGGTGGCCTATTGTTGTAGGTGTCCTGTAGGATCCAGTGGCACAGCCTCCCTGATCACCCCAGCTGGGCCGTTGAGGTGCACCCCCAGTGTGGACTGTGCACCCTTCTGTTGTATTTGAGTCTTGATTGCTGTTGGCACATCAGTGGGGGGATCTACTCAGGCTGGTCAGCTGCAAGGACTGGCTGTGCCCACTGACCACTGGCCTCTGACTACCTTGGAGGATCTGCTGTGTAGGGGCCCACCACACAGAGCAAGACTTACTTCATCAGGGCTCCGGTACCAACTGAGTTCACTCACTGAGTGTGTCACTTGTGGAGGTGGTTGGGTAGTAGTGCTTCGATGTGGTCGGAAGCGGATCAGTGGGTGTGCTCGCTCTGGGGCTAGGTCAGCCACTGCCTGTGATCTCTCTGGGGCCACCCAGCATAAGCTCCAGAGTGATCTTCAGATGGCTGCTTCTTGTGCTGGGCTTGGAGGTGCCCAGGAAAAGCCAAGTTGTGGACCAAGTCTGGCTGCTTCTAGTGCCATGCCCAGGGCCACTTAATGAGAAGTCCCAGGTATGGGGCTTGCTGAGATCAGATGCTACTTGTTTGAGAGATTTTAGGAAACTCTGAAGCAGGATCCAAGACAGGCCCATCCTATGGTAAAGCCTCTGAAAATGGCTTGGGTGTGCGCAAAAGTGGGTAGGGCAGGGCCTCAGAGAATCACCACGGCAGGGCAAACAGTGTGAGCCAGGTTGCTGGAGTCTCAGATATGGCAGCCATCTGCCACCCCAGGGAAGGGCTCACCAAAGGAACATCAGCCTCCACCAGCACATCTGTCCAGGAGAAAGCCCCCTCTCCAGCCCTCTTCCCGAAGCCAAACAGCTCAGCTCTTCCCTGTATGCCTCTGGTGCCTCTCAAGCTGCCTCGCCTCTGAGCTTAGAGGGAGTAAGTCCTAGTAAGTCTGTGCTCGGGCCCTTTAAGAGGAGATGCCTGTGGCTCCCAGAGGCATAGCCTCCCTCAACTTCAGTTCCCACTGGTTTTCCCAGCCAGAAGTTATGGGGACTTCTATTCCTGGCACTGGAATTCTGAGCTAGGTTCCTGGTATGGGATGGGTACCCCTTGCTCCTCAGGGAGGATCTTCCCATCGGATATATCCTCCTGATTTTTATCTGCCACACGTGGGTGTGTGACCAGCCTGTGTGTGCCTCCTCCCCTCCTACCAGTCTCAGTTTGGCTGCTTTTTAAATTTCGTAGTTATAGGACTTCCATTCAGCTCAATGTCTGGTGGTTCTGAATAATAGTTGTGCTTTTTGGAATAGTTTAGTTAGAATTTTGATGTGATTGTGGAAGGAGGCGATATGGCATTTACCTATGCCACCATCTTGACTGGAAGTCACAATGTCCTTTGTTACCTAATGTCCAACGTCTTGAAAAACATGTTTCATATATTCTTTTTTTCCTCTTTATTTCAAATAGGAGGGTAAAACTTGTATAGTCACTCCATCTCGCTCAGAAACAAATGTACCTGCTAATTTATTTTTAATTTAATTTTTAAAACATTCATATCAAGAATCATAATCCCCAGTACATAATGCTATCAATGTAGTTCCTTCCCTCACCTCTGTGTTGAACCATATATCAAAGAATGCAGTGTCCTTATTCTACCAGTTACTGACATTGTGAATATAGAAACAAATGGAAAAGGGATGGTGCAATAGTATGGCTGTCTCAAAAAACAGTACAATCATCCCTCGCCACTTCACGCTTCAACTTTCGCGGCTTCACTCTACTTCGGTTTTTTCAAATATATTCATTAAAGAGTTGATGGAGACAGTGAAAACGTTACAGCGCGCACTCCGTTGTCTGAGTCAATTACACACCCCTGTATTACAATTAAAATTAAAATTACTGTACATATGTACTGTAGGCCTATGTATTCGAGCACCCCAGGAATCCTTCAACATCAGGTGCAGCTGCTAGAGTCTGGAACGGATTAACCACGATAAACGAGGGACAACTGTAGTGGAATTATAAGTAGTTGTCAGCCTTCTGATTAAAACAAGCCTCATTTCAATCAGGAGAACTAATATCAGAGAGAAAAAGTTCTACATTTTTTCCAGTGACTAGAACTGTTTCTTCTTTAAGCCTCACCCAAGGGTATGTTTATTGATTTTAGAGACAGAGGAGGGGAAGGAGGAATAGAGAGAGGGAGAGAGATTGGTTGCCTCCTGTATGCGCCCCCTACTGGGGATTGAACGCAAAACCTTTTTTGGTGTGTAGGACCACGCTCCAACCAACTGAGCCACCTGGCCAGGGTACTAGTGACTAAAACTGTTCTTAATTTATGGAGAGAAGCATGTGAATTGTTTTCACATTCCCACTCTCCCTTTAGAATTAGCAAATACACCTTGTACTGTCTTGTAATCACTCTACTAACAATCTTAATTTTGGCATTAGAGGTTTTCACATATTTCCGTTTTCACAATTACACCAGTAGGATCAGCTACAAGGTTGCTAGGAACATGTCATTTTTTAGATGTTTTAAATTAAAATATAATTCACTTACCATAAAATTCACCCTGTAAAGTGTGCAACTCAGTGATTTTTCGTGTATTTACATATTTGTGCAATCATCACTGCTATCTAACTGCAATTTTTAATCACCCTAAAAGACACCCATCAGTCATCAATACCAATTTCCCTCTTCTCCCCGTTCCTAGAAACCATGAATTGACTTTCTCTCTGTAATTTTGCTTATTCTGGGCATTATATATAAATGGAACCATACATTATGTAATACATACTGTGATTGGCTTCTTTCACATAGAATAATGTTTCTAAGGTTCATATTGTAGCATGTATCAGACCTTCATTCTGTTTCATTGATATATATATATATATATATATATATATATATATATATATATATATATAACTAGCTTCCAAGTTTTGGTAATTATGAATAAAGCTGTTATAAACATTTGAGTGCACGTTTTTGTGTGGACATAAGCCTTCAACTAATTTGTATTCCCAACAGCAATAAATGAGAGTTCCACTTGCTCCACATACTTGTCAGTATTTGGTGGTGTGTTTTGGATTTTAGCCATTCTAACAGGTGTGTAGTGAGTGGTACCTCATTGTTTTAATTTGCAATTCTCCAATGACATATGATGTTGACCATCTTTTCATATGCTCATTTGCCATCTATATATCTTTTTTGGCAAGGTGTCGATTCATGTGTTTAGCCCATGTATTAACTAAGTTGTTTATTTTCTTATTGTTGAATATTAAAGAGTTCTTTGTATACTTTGAATACCAATACTTTATCGGATGTCTTTTATAAATATCTTCTAGTCTGTGGCTTGTCTTTTCTTCTTTTAACAATGTCATTTTCAGAGAAAAATTTTATTTTAATAATGTCTAATTTTTCTTCCATGCATCATGCTTTTGTTATTACATCTAAAAATTCACTGCAAACATAAGGTCACTTAGATTTTCTCCTGTGTTATCTTCTTGGAGTTTTACAGTTTTGAATTCAACATGTAAGTTATGATCCATTTTTAATTCATTTTTGTGAATGTTGTACAGTCTGTATAGATTCAGTTTTGTGAATGTAGATATCCAGTTCTCCCAGCACCATATGTAGAAAAGACTATCATTTTCCCACTGAGTTGCTTTTGCTCCTTATTCCAAGATCAGTTAACTACATTTGTGTGGGACTATTTCTGGGTTTTCTGTTCTGTTCCATTTATCAATTTGTCTATTCTTTTTTTGTTGTTCTTAATCTTCGCCAGAGGATATTTTTCCATTGACTTTTACATAGAGTTTGGAGGGAGGGAGATAGAAAAACATGGACATGAGAGAGGCACATTGATTGGTTGCCTCCAGCACGACCCCTTTTGGGGCCTGGGATCGAACCCACAATCCAGGTATGTGCCCTTGACTGAGACTAAAACCTGTGACCCTTCGGTCCACAGGTCGATGCTCTAACCTCTTAACCAAATGGCCAGGGCTCAATTTGTCTGTTCTTTCATCGATACCACACTGTCTTGATTACTACAGCTTTAGAGTAAATCTCGACACTGAGGTATGTCAATCCTATGCCCTTTTTCTTCTCCTTCAATAGTGTGTTGGCTATTGTGTGTCTCTTGCCTTCCCATACAAATTCCAGAATCAATTTGTCAAAATGTACAAAATAACTGGCCAGCATTGTGATCGGGAGTGTGTTTTAGATCAAGTTAAGAAGAACTGACAATATCTTGGCAATATTGAGTCTTCATATTTATGTACATGTATTATCTCTCAATTTACTTAGATCTCTTTTATGAGTATTATAGTTTTCCTCATATAGATCTTATATTTTGGTATATTTGTATCTAAGTACTTCATGTTCTTTGGTGGTAATGTAAAGGTATTGTGTGTTTTTTAATCCTCACCCGAACACATGTTTTTTATTGATTTCAGAGAGAGAGTAAGGGAGTGGGGAAAAGTGAAATATCAATGTGAAAAAGAAACACTGATCCATTGCCTCTGTATGTGCCCTGACTGGGGATTGAACTCGCAACGTAGGCATGTGCCCTGACCTAGAATCAAACTGGCAACCTTTGAGTTCATGGGACAACCCTCCAACCCACTGAACCACACCAGATAGGGCTAGATAATGTGTTTTTTTGTTTGTTTGTTTGTTTTTATCCTCACCCGAGGACATTTTTCCATTTTTTGTTCAGATAGAGTGGGAGGGGAGAGAGAGTGAGAGAGAGAGAGAGAGAGAGAGAGAGAGAGAGAGAGAAACATTGATGTGAAAGGGACACATCGAGTGGCTGCCACCCACACAACCCAACCAGGGACGGGGACAAACTGCAACCGAGGTACGTGCTCTCAGTGGGAACCGAACCCAGGTCTCTCTGGACTGCAGGCCGACGCTCTAACAGCTGAGCCAAACCAGCCAGGGTGGAATTGTGTTTTTAATATCAAATTCCAAGTACTCAGAGCTTGTAGAAGAAGACAATTGGTTTTCTATATTAATTTGTATCCTGTAACCTTGTTATAATTGGTTATTAGTTCCATGAGTTTTTTTGTTGATACTTTGAATCTGAGAACAAAAAATGTTTTCTTTCTTCCTTCCCAATCTGTATAAATTTTGTTTCTTTCTCTTGTCTTCTTGTATTAGTTAAAATCAATCTCTAATATGATGATGAATGGCAGTGGTGGGAGTGAACATATTTGCCTTGTTCCTGATCTTAATAGGAAAGTACATAGTTTCTCACCATTAAATATGATATGAGCTATAGATGTTTTGTAGACGCTCTTTGTCAAGTTGAGGAAGTTCCCTTCTATTCTCAGTTTGATGAGTTTTTATCATGAATAAATGTTGGATTGTTTTAAATTTAAATTTCTTTTCTGCATCTATTAATAGGATCATATGATTTTTCTTCCTTAGGTTGTTGATGTAATGGATTATATTAGTTGATTTTCAAATATTTATACAACTTTACATACCTGGAATAAATCCCACTTGATCGTGGTATACAATTCTTTTTATACATTGTTGAATTCAATTTGCTTATATTTTGTGTAAAATGTTTACATCTATATTCCTGAATGACATTAATCTGCATTTTTCCATTTTGTAACCTGTTATTTTGGTAATGGTAATAGGTTAATGTTGGCCTCACAGAATGAGTAAGAAAGTATAACCTCTGTTTCTATTTTCTGGAAGAGGTGGTAGGTAATTGTTATAATTTCTTCCTTGAATGTTGCTGCTCAGTTTATTATTATTTTTTTAATTTATTTTTTTATCTTATTTTTTTTGGTACATGCCCCTAACCAGAACTGAACCAGGGACTCTCTGGTCTGCAGGCTGACGGTCCAACTGCTGAGCCAGACCAGCCAGGGCTTTTATCTTTTTTAAATTGATGAGAGAGACAGAGACAGAGAGAAAGAGAAAGAGAGAGAGATTTGTTATTCCACTTATTTATGTATTCATTGGTTGATTTTTGTATGTGCCCTAACTGGGGATCAAACCCACAATCATGGCATATCAGGATGATGCTCTAACCAACTGAGCTAATGGGCCAAGACCTTTATTATTCTTTTTATTATTATTTTGTAATATGGCTTCCTGAATTTGCCTGTTTCAGTATAACTTAGTGGTCACTCAATGGTTTGACCAGAGTTTGTGCTCATGTACCTTGATCTGGTAAGATTTCTTCCATTTACCAATTAATCTGTGTGTGGGATGCAGATTGAGCCACATTTTAGTTTCCTTTGCCTTTTCATTTTCCATGAGGTGCTCCTGACAATGCCTTCCATATGAATAGTTTAGCCAAAGATATGTGGGGAGCTTACCTTAGCCCCTATATACCTAACTGATTTCCAGGATCACCCATCAAATCTCTGGCCGATACGTCTCTTTCCCCAACTGGCACTGGAACTTCTAGCTAGCAAAATGGAGACTCTCCCCATCATTTCCAACCTCATTTGGCAGTTTTAGCGGGCGAAGCCATGGGTTTTTACTACACACATTTGAGTACTATTCTGACATCAAATGTGGTGGTTTCCATTCCCACCCAAAAGCTGGTAAAACTACCACTCTTGTCCACCAAATGGGGGAATGTGGTATAGACACATTTCCAGATTAGAATGCCACTCCTTCCCATTATTATCTGAAATTGAATTAGTTTTTCAAGATGAAAAGTTGCTCAGAGTGTTGTCTGCTAGTGGTTGATTTCCAGTGCCCTGAAATAGATTTCTGACTACTTTCTCCACTTAAAAAAAAAAATCAGCTTTATTGATGTATAAATGAGACATAAAATTGTAAGATATTTAAAGTGTACAATTTACATTTTAACCATTTTGAAGTATACAATTCAGTGGCATTAAACACATTCACAATATTATGCAACCAAAAGCACTTTTTATTTCCAGAATTTTTTTCATTGTCCCAAATAGAAACGCTGTACACATTAAAAAGTAACTTGGAACCCCCACCATTACTTCTGTTTACTTTCTGTCTTTATAAATTTGCCTATTGTAGGTACCACATAGAAGTACAATGACACAATATTTGTTATTCTGTGTTTGGATCTATTTTACTTAGCATAATGTTTTCAAGGGTCAAACATGTTGAAGCATGTATCAATACTTCATTCTATTTTTGTGGCTGAATAATACGCCATCATGTGGATATAACACATTTGTTTATCCATTCGTTATATGATAGAATTTGGTTTGTTTCCACATTTAGGCTATTATAACGGTGCTGTGAATATTTTCTGAAATTCCTTCTGTGCGTATGTTTTCATTTCTTTTTTAAAAACTTTTTATATGTTTTTCATTGATCTTAATGAGAGAAAGGCAGGGAAAGAAAGAAACATCGGTGTGAGAGGGAAACATCGATTAGTTACCGCTCACATGCACTCTGACTAGGACTGAACCTGAAACTTGGGTATGTGCCCTGACAGGGAATCAAACCTACAATCTTTTGGGGTATGGGATGATGCTCCAACCCACTGAGCCACACTGGTCAGGGCATGTTTTCATTTCTCATGAGCATATATTTTGTTGCAGAATTGATTAATGTATGCTTATCCTTTTGAGAAACTGCCAAATGTTTTCCGAAGTTGTACCATTTTTCATCCCTACCAGCAATATAAAGGCTTCCAACTGTTCCATATCCTCACCAATATTTATTTTTAAACAGCATTAATGAGGTATAATTGACATACAATATACTTCATATCTAAAGTGTACCATATGAGAGTCTTGTCACATGGATACACCTGTGAAACCATCAACACAATCAACTTGGTGAATATATCCATCATCCCACAAAGTTTCCTCGTCTTCTTGGTAATTCTTTCTCTCACTTTGCCCCTATCCCTAACTCTAAATAACTATATTATTTACTGTCATTATTGATTTGCTTGTATTTTTTAGAATAAATTTTTTTTGTTTTTTGTTTTTTTATCCTCACCTGAGGACATTTTTCGATATTTTGTTCAGATAGAGTGGGAGGGAGAGAGAGGAAGAGACAGAGAGAGAGAAACATCGACGTAAAAGGGACACATCGAGTGGAGGCCACCCGCACGACCTGACCAGGGCCGGGGACAAACTGCAGCCAAAGTACATGCCCTTAGCGGGAACCGAACCCGGGTCTCTGTAGACCGCAGGCCAACCCTCTAACCGCTGAGCCAAACCGGCCAGGGCTAAACTTTTTTTTTTCTTTATTGATTTGAGAGAGAGAGAAAAGGAGAGACAGAGATAGAAACATCTATGAGAGAGAACATCCATTGGCTGCCTCCTGCATGCTCCCCCCCCCCCCCAACTGGGGATTTGACTCACAACCTGGGCATGTGCCCTGACAGGGAATCGAATGGGTGACCTCTTGGTGCATGGGTCGATGCTCAACCACTGAGCCACACCAGCTGGGCTATTTTTTAGAATTTTATATAAATGAAATCATATGCTATGTGCCATGCATTCTTTTTTTTTTTCTTTCGCCTGGTTTCCTTCCTTCTGTATTGCTGAGGAGTATTCCATTTTATGAATATATCACTATTTCTTTATCCACTAACCTGTTGGACATTTCAGATTTTTCCAATTTGGTGCTATTACAAATATAGGGTGGGGTAAAAGTAGTTTTACAGTTGTTTGTGTAAAAATAATACCATTAATAAATAATAATACAAAAATAAAACTATGAAATTGCATACTCACAACTGTAAACCTACTTTTGCCCCACACTGTAAAGCTACAAACACTGTAGTAGAAGAGTTTATGTAGACATATGCTCTTTCCTTGATAGGAAAATTTCTAAGAGTGGATTGGCTGAATCATGTGATAGGTATATGTTTAACATCTTAAAACCTGTCAAACTGTTTTCCAAAGTGTCTTTACAATTTTACATTCACACCGTCAGTAAATGAGTGTTTGAATTCCTCCAAAACCATGTCAAACTTGGAATGGCCAGGCTTTTAATTTTATCCATTCTAATTGGTGTGTGTGTGTGTGTGTGTGTGTGTGTGTATTACTGTAGGAGTTCACATAATATAAAGTTAAATATTTTAAAGGGAATAATTCAGTGACATTTCGTACATTTAGAATGTTGTGCAAAACCACATTATCTAATTGGAAAGTGTTTTCATCACCCCAAAATAAAACCCGATACTAAGCAGTTATTCCCTATTCCCTCCTTTCCATTTTGACTGGTAACTACCAATCTGTTTCCAGTCTCTGGATTTCACATTCTAGATATTCCAAGTAAATGGAAATATACAATATATAATTTTTTAGTGTTTGGCTTCTTTCACTTAGCACAATGTTATCGAGGATCATCTGCATTATAGCTGTATCCCTACTTCATCCTTTTTATAAGCTGAATAATATTCTATAAGGTGAATATACCCCAATTTGTTTATCCATTTGCCTGTTGATGGACATTTTGGTTGATTTCACATTTTGGCTATTGTGAACGGTACTGCTATAAACATTCATGTAAAAAAAAAAAAAAGTATCTGTTTTCAGTTCTTTAGGGTATATTTGAGAAGTAGAATTGCTGGATCATATGATAATTCTATGTTTAACTTTTTCAGGAACTACCAAAGTGTTTACACAGTTGAGGAACCATTTTCTGTTGTCACTAGAAACTTACATATGAAGAGGTTCCTATTTTTCCACATTCTTACCAATGCTTCTTCCTTACATTTTTTTAAATGGTCAACCTAGTGTGTGTAAAGTGGTATTTTATTGTGTGTTTGTTTTTTTTTAATCTTTATTGTTGAATGTATTACAGATGTTCCTCATTTTTCCCCATTGACCCCCTCCTCCCCACTCCAGCCCCCCTCCTGCCTTTCCCCACACTGTTGTCTGTGTCCATTGGTTATACATATATACATATAAGTTCTTTGGTTTATTTCTTCCCTCCCCCAACCCCCTTCCCTTTGAGGTTTGTCAGTCTAGCAATGAATTTGTACTTCTTAATCCCTTCACCTTTTTCACCCATTCCCCCAACCCATCTCCCATCTGGCAACCAACAAAATGTTCTCTGTATCTATGAGAATGTTTCTGTTCTGCTTGTTCATTTTGTTTGTAGATTCAATTGTCGGTAGATATGTATTCATTGTCATTTTGTTTATTCACATATTTAATCTTTTTCTTCAAAAAGACCCTTCAACATTTCATATAATAACAGTTTGGTGGGGATGAACTCCTTTAACTTTTTCTTGTCTGGGAAACTCTTTACATGGCCATCGATTCTGAATGACAGCTTTGCAGGATAGAGTGATCTTGGTGGTAGGTTCTTGCTTTTCATCATTCTGACCCTTCTGGCCTGCAGTTTCTTTTGAGAAATCAGCTGACAGTCTTATGGGCTCCCTTATAGGTAACTAACTGCCTTTCTCTTGCTGCTTTTAAGATTTTCTTTGTCTTGAACCTTTTGCATTTTGACGATGATGTGCCTTGGTGTGGGCTTCTTGAGGTTCATCTTGTTTGGGACTCTCTATGCTTCCTGGACTTTATGTCTGTTTCCTTCACCAAGTTAGGAAAGTTTTCTGTCATTATTGTTTCAAACAGGTTTGCGATTTCTTGTTCTCGCTCTTCTCTTTCTGGCACCCCCAAGATGCGAATGTTGGCACGCTTGAAGTTGTCTCAGAGGCTCCTTACACTATCCTCATTTTCTTGGATTCTTTTCTCTTTTTACTGTTCTGATTGGGTGTTTTTTGCTTCCTTATATTCCAAATCGATGGTTTGCTTCTTGGCTTTACGTACTCTACTATTGAATCTGTGTAAATTATCCTTTATTTCAGCTAGTGCCTCCTTCATTTCTGACTGTGCATCCTTCATTTCTGACTGGTCCTTTTTTATGCTCTTGAGGCCCTCCCTAAGTTCACTGAGGTTCTCACTAATACTCATTGAGCATCCTTATAAGCAGTATTTTGAACTCAGCATCTGTTAGGTTGCTTATCTCCATTTTGCTTAGTTCTTTTCCTGGGGTTTTGTTCTGTTCTTTCATTTGGGACCTGTTTCTTCGTCTCCTCATTTTGGCTGCCTCCCTGTGTTTGTTTCTATGTATTACTTAACGAGAGGGATGGGGCTATTTGAGACCAGATGCTGCTTGTTTGAAAGAATTTAGGAAAACCTGAAGCCGGATCCAAGACAGGCCAATCCTATGGTTAAGCAAGTGGCAACAGCTTGGGTGGGCCTGAAAGTTGGGTGGGGCGGGGCCTCAGGGAATCACCAGGGTGGGGCAAGCAGTGTGAGCCAGGTTGCTGGAGTCCCAGATATGGTGGCTATCTGCTGCTCCAGGGAAGGGCTCAACAAAGGAACAAAGGCCTCTGATAGCACATTTGTCCCAGAGAAAGCCCCCTCTTCAGCCCTCACTCCAATGACAAATAGCTCAGTTCTTCCCTGTATGTCTCTGGCGCCCCTCGAGCTGCCTCCCCTCCAAGCTTAGAGGGAGAGAGTCTGATAAGTCCGTGCGTGGGCCCTTTAAGAGGAGCTGCCTGGGGCTCCAGCCACCTCAGCCTCCCTGAGCCTTAGTTCCCACTGGTTTTTCCAGTCAGAAGTTATGGAGTCTTCTCTTCCTGGCACTGGATCCCTGAGCGGGGCACCTGGTGTGGGACGGGGACCCCTCAGGGAGGACCTTCCCATCCGAGGTATCCTCCTGATTTTTATCCGCCACACATGGGTGTGGGACCAGCCCTTCTGCCTCCACCCCTCCTACCAGTGTTGTTGTGGCTGCTACTTTAATTCTGTAGTTGTAGGACTTCCATTCAGCTCGATTTCAGGCGGTTTTGACTAATGGTTGTTCTGTAGTTTAGTTGTAACTTTGATGTCTCATTCTGGTTTTGGTTTGCATTTCCTTGATGACTAAATGATATTAAGCATCTTTTTGCACACTCGCTAGCCATTTGTATACCATTTTTAGATAAATTTCTATTCAGATCCTTTGCCTATATCCTTTTGTCCTATTACTGAGTTGTAACAGGTCTTTATATATTTAAGATACCAGTCCCTTACCATATATTTAATTTGAATATATTTTATCCCATTTTGTAGGTTGTCTTTTCACTTTCTTGATAACGTCTTTTGAAGTACAGACGTTTTTAATATTGATGTATTCAAATTTATTTACTTTTTCTTCTGTTGCTAACTTAAACAAAAATTTTTTTCTTTATTGATTTTAGAGAGAGAGAAAGTGAGAGTGAGAGACAGACAGAAACAGTGATGAGAGAGAATAGTGATTGGCTGCTTCCTGCATGCCCCCCACTGGGTATCGAGCCCACAACCCAGGCATGTGCCCTGACTGGGAATTGAACTGGCAACCTCTTGGTGCATGGGAAGATGCTCAATCCATTGAGACACATCGGCTGGGCCAATTTTGTTTCTTTAAAAAAAAAAATCAGCTTTTGGCCCAGCCAATCCTGCTCAGAGGTTGAGCATGAACCCATGCACCAAAGGGTTGCTGGTTCGATTCCTGTTCAGGGCACATGTACAGGTTGTGGGCCAGATACCCAGTGGAGAGCATGAAGGAGGCGGACAACTGATGTTCTCTCTCATAGATGTTTCTCTCTCTCTCCCTATCCCTTCCTTTCTCTCTAAAATCAATAAAGAAAAAAAAATGTTTTTAAAAAAATCTGCTTCTGGGCCTGGCTGGTTTGGCTCAGCAGTTAGAGTGTTGTCCTGTGGTCCAGAGAGACCCAGGTTTGGTTCCTGCTAAGGGCATGTACCTCGGTTGCAGTTTGTCCTGGGCCCTGGTTGGGTGGTGCGGGAGGCAACCACTTGATGTGTCCCTTTCACATGGATGTTTCTCTCTCTCTCTCTCTCTTCCATCCTATCTGAACAATAAATGGAAAAGTGTCCTCGGGTGAGGATAAAAAAAAAAAAAAAATTCTGCTTTTGGTTTTGTCAATTTTTTTTCTCCCCCTCTCTTTTTTGTCTGTGTTTCTGTGCTTTAATTTCTGTTTCCTTATTCTTTCCTACCTCTATTTACTTTGGATTTACTTTTCTCTTCTTTTTCTATCTTCTTAGTTTGGAATCTTATGTCACTGACTTTCTTAGTTTCCAATTTAAGGAATTAAATCTGTGTTGCCCTGTGAGCACTGCTTCATCTGCTTGCTCCAAAGATTGATATGTTGTATTTTCACTATTACCTACTTTAAAATATTTTCTAATTTCCCTAGTGATTTCTTTCTTTCTTTCTTTTTTAAAGGGAAAAGAGAGAAGTTGTATATGAAGGGAGAGGTAGAGAGAGGAAGAGAAGAGATGCTAGTAGAAAGGAAGGGGACACGAAGGGTTGGGAGAGAGAGGTGGAGGGAAAGGAGGTGAGGAGGAGGAAGAAGAGGAAGAGAGGAGGAGAGGAAGACAGAAGTATGGAAGAGGAGGAGAAAGGGGAAGGGAGAAAGGAGGGGAAAGAGAAACTCTCCCTAGTGATTTCTTTTTTGCCTTATAATTTGTTTAGAATGTTGCTAAATTTAAAAATATTTGGTATTTTCCTATCTTATTGTTATGGAGTTTATTTTAATTTGGGGGAGGGGTTAAAGGAATATATTCTGTATAATTTTATTTCTTTTAAATTTGTAGATTTTTAAAATTTATCACCATATGATCTATATTTGGGAACATGCCATGTACACATAAAAATATGTGTTTGGCAGTTTTGGGGGGTGTAGTATTCTACAAATATTCATTACATCAAGGTAATTCATAGTGGTGTTCAAATCTTTATCTTTACTGATTTTTTTTCTAGGTATTCTATTAATTCCTGATAAGGGATTGTTAAATTCCTATCATTATGGAAACATCTATTTCTCCCTTGAATTCTTTCAAATTTTGTATTTTATTTTTTTAAGTTTTTTTTATTTTTTGTTTTTACTGATTTTACAGAGGAAGGTAGAGGGAGAGAGAGAGAGAAACATCGATGAGAGAGAACATCATTTGGCTGCCTCCTGCATGCCAGCCACTGAGGAGTTGGCCCACAACCTGGGTATGCGCCCAGACCGGGAAGCAAACCTGCAACTTCTTGGTGCGTGGGTTGACACTCAACCACTGAGCCACATAAGTTGGGCTCAAAATTTGTATTTTAAAGTTGCTATTAATTACATAAACATTTCCAATTATGTATTCCTGAAATGTCCTTTCATCATTATGACATATTCTTCTTTATCTCTGATAACATTCTCTCTTTTGAATGTTATTTTATCTGATATTAATACAGCTATTTCTTGGTTTTCATACTTACTGTTTGGTATAGTTCTGTCTATTCATTTACTTTCAAAGTATCTATGTGTTTTCATATCTAAAGATTATTTCTTGTAAGCAGTATATAGTTTGGTCTTCCTTTTTCTTTTTTCTTTTAATCCACTCAGACAATCTCTGCCTTTTAATTGCAGTGTTTAGACCTTTAAATTTTAGTATAATTATTATCACTGGATTTCATTCAACCATTTATTATTTTTGCTTGTTCTCTCTGCTGTTGTGTTGCTGCTATTCCTTCTTTTTTGTTTGTTTGTTAATCCTCACCTGAGGATATATATTTTCCATTTATTTTATTTTTTTTAGAGAGAGTAAAAGGGAGTGGGGGGAGAGAGAGAGAGAAATATCGATGTGAAAGAGACACATCAATTGGTTGCCTCCTGCACACACCCTGATTGAGGCCAGAGACTGAACCTGTAATCCAGGTATGTACCTTTGACCTGGTATTGAACCTGCCACCCTTTGGTGTGTGTGCTGACACTCTAACCACTGAGCAACACCACAGTGAGTTGCTGTTCCTTCTTTTATGTCTTTTTAAAATATAATTTAAGCCCGGCTGGTGTGTCTCAGTGGACTGGGCATCATCCCATGCACCAAGAAGTCACTGGTTTGACTCCGGGTAAGGGCACATGCCCAGGTTGCAAGTTCAATCCCCAGTCCTAGTAGTGGGAGTGCAAGAGGCAGCTAATTGATGTTTTCCTCTCACATCAATGTTTCTCTCCCTCCCTCCCTCCCTTACACTCTTTCTAAAAAAGTCAATGGAAAAATATCCTTGGGTGAGGATTAACAACAACAAAATAATAATGATAATAATAAAATAAAAATATATATGTATAAAATTTAAATAATTTTTAGTATACCACTTTAATATTTCTATTTGCTTTTAAGCTATACCTCTATTTTTTTTATTTTTTATTTTTAGTGATTTCTGTAAGGAACATAATATACATCTCTAATCTTTTGGAATTCAACCAGAATACCTTTTCATGTAAAATATAAACACCTTGCAAACACATATGTCCCTTTAATCATCCACACATACACATCATACTTGTTATAGTTTTATATATTTCCTAGTTTTTAAATAAATTTTTTCTTCCATTAATTTTTATTTTATTTATTAATTTATTTTTGTTACAGATGTTTCTCCTTTTCCCCCCATTCCCAACTTGTTGTCCATATCTATTGGTTATATGTACATGCATATAAGTTCTGTGGTTTATCTCTTCCCCCACCCCCGCCACCTCCTCTTCTAAGAATTGTCAGTCTGTACCCACTTCCACATCTCTGGGTCTACCCTGTTCTTCAGACTGTTATGTTCATTATATTCCACAAATAAGTGAGATCATGTGATAGTTGTCTTTCTCTGCTCGGCTTGTTTCGTTTAGGATAATACTTTCCAGGTCCCTCCACATTGTCTCAAAGGATAAGAGATCTTTCTTTCTTAGAGGTGCATAGTATTCCCGTTTTATTATTATTATTATTTTTTAAAGAGAGTGGAAGGGAGGTAGAAAGAGAGAGATAGAGAGAGATAGAGAGAGAGAGAAACATCGGTGTTTAGAGAAACACACTGATTGGCTACCTCCTGCACAGTCCTGGTCAGGGCTGGGGAAACCTGCAACCCAGGCACCTGCCCTTGATCGGAATCAAACCTGCGACCCTATGGCTGGCTGGCTGATGCTTTAACCACTAAGCCAAACTGGCCAGGGTTCCTAGTAGTTTTATATATTTATTTTCTTATACATTTGTGTATTATATCTGCATACATTAAAAGCCCCAAAGGATAATGTTATAATTTTACTTTAAACACCCGTATATCCTTTTAAAAAATATTAGAGGATAAAAATACTTTTAAATTTTAATCCAAATACATACCATTTCTTATGGTCTTCATTTGCTCCTCAAGATCCAAGTTTTCGCCCTGGCCAGTTTGGCTCAGTGGTTAGAGCGTCCACCTGCGGTACGGAGAGACCCGGGTTCGGTTCCCGCTAAGGGCATGTACCTTGGTTGCAGTTTGTCCCCGGCCCTGGTCGGTTGTGTGGGTGGCAGCCACTCGATGTGTCCCTCTCACATCGATGTTTCCCTCTCTCTCTTCCTCTCTCTCCCTCCCACTCTGTCTGTACAAAAAATGGAAAAATGTCCTCGGGTGAGGATAAAAAAAAAAAAAAAAAAAGATCCAAGTTTTCTATAAATATTATTTCTTTTCCCTTTAAAGAACTACCATCACCATTTTAAAAAAAATCCTCACCAGAGGATATTTTTCTACCCATCCTCAGACAGAGTGTGAGGGAAAGAGAGAAAGAGATAGAGAAACATCAACGTGAGAGGGACACATTGACAGGTTGCCTCCTGCACAACCCCAACCAGGGCTAGGGATGAACTGCAACCAAGGTACATGTCCTTGGCTGGAATTGAACTCACGACTCATTGGTTGGCGGGACGACCATCTAACCGCTAAGCCAAACGGGCCAGGGTTACCATCACCATTTCTTATTGTACAGTTCTTCTGGAGACAAATTTCTTTTAGTTTTCCATTTATAAAATTGTCTTAATTTTGCCATCATTTCTAAGGAGTATTTTCACAGGACATAAACTTTGGAGCTGACTGATTTATTGTTTTAGGTTTAAAGTCTGCTGCTATGATTTCTGATGAAAAATCTGTTGGCATTAGAATCATTGTTATTTTGTATGTAAAGTATCACTTTTCTCCTGTCTGCCTCCATGATTTTTTCTTTCTCTTAGGGTTTCATATTATAGTGTGTCTAGGGATGGTTTTCCTAGAATAGCCCTCATGGTTCTAAACTGCATTTCAACATGCCTCCTCCCTTGACTTTCTGTTATATCTTGTATTTCAGTCCTCTAATTCTGGCCCTCCCTTACTATCTATATACTTTCTTCACTCATAAGCCGTCAATGTTGGAATTCTCAGTACTACTTATTTACATAAACTACAAGTTTATGTTTTATAATTCAATTTGAGACACTAGAGCTCCTTGCCAACACATTAATTCTCCCAGGGGACCATTCAAGTTAAAGTATGCATGAAGGAGACATATGCATTAAGAGAGAAAATACTGCCCTGGTCGGTTTGGCGCAGCGAATCGAGCATGGTGGGCCTGCGGACCAATGAGTTGCAGGTTCGATTCCGGTCAAGGGCATGTACCTTGGTTGCAGTTCATGCCTGGCCCTCGTGTGGGAGGTAACCAGTGGATATGGTTCTATCACATCAAGATGTTTCTCTCTGTCCCTCTCTCTCTCCCTCCCTCCCACTCTATCCGATGATGGATGGAAGACTATTCTCTGGTGAGGAATAAAAAAAATAAAAAAGAAAGAAAGAAAATAACAACTAACTACACAGGATAGTAAAAACTAGCCTCCTTCTAGAAGGTTCTATGATAAATTCTTTCTAAAGTTAATAATTATATATATATATATATATTTTATTTTTTATTTATTTTTGTGGTACGTGCCCCTAGCGGGAACCGAATCAGGTACTCTCTGGTCCGCAGGCCGATGCTCAACCACTGAGCCAAACTGGCCAGGGCTATAATATTTTTAAATAAGTTCAAAAGTAGTTTAAAATTTTAAAAGTAGAATACAGATCAGATAAGATAGTTATAATTTAAGGGGTGATTTTACCAATTAGACAAAAGAGAATTGTCCAGTCTTTCTGAAGTTTTCGGAGGCCTACTGCATCAGTGAACATTAACTCTTTTTCTCAGGATACTCAAGATATTGGTCAAACTGTAACAAAGTGCTCACATATTCTTGGTAAATAATATGATGTACTTATGTCACCAAGATTAAAGATCAGAAATGCTTATGCTAATTGCCTTTCAGCATGTATTTTCCTGTTAATGGATACTTCTCATGGATATATAGTTTATAATTACATGAGTAAGTTATTTTATAACAACTAATCCTAATATATACAATACTGTTAAACTCTTACAATGGTTCTCTCCATAGCTGGCCAAGGATACAGCCATGCTGCCAGACTTCAGAGTAAATTGTAAATTCTTCAACTCATGTTCATCCCAGGAACCCTTTTCCTCTTCTTTATTCCTTTTATATATATATATTGTTTTCATGGTACAGTCAACATTACTATTTCATTTTCCATATAAGTAAACATTCTATACTTTTGTATATAAGAATAGTTCTCTAGTGGCAAGAAAAGAGTGATTTTGCTTAAAAATACAAGACTGCTCATAAACAATTAAAAAAATCAAGTATTTTTGGTATATACTTCAAAAATAAAGATGAAATGGTATAACAACTGTGAATATACCTAAGGATTATAATTTAACTAATTTATACTATCCTACTAAACACACAAATTGTAACCTTTTAATTACTAGTTTCAAGGGACCACATTTTACATAAACAATCTTCAACAACTGTCAATATGGTCTACTTTTCCTTTCTTGTAAGTCAATTGGAAAGATAAGCACATACAAATACAATTGTATGGTTTTCCTTAAAATACAAAAGATAGAAATTAGATAACACTGAACCCTGAACTGCATCTGGGTCCCTAGAATCCTTGTGGAAATACACAGTTGCCAGTGATACTAACCAGAGTGAAGGTTTTCCATGGATAAGCAGCACCTACTTTATTCTTCTGGAAGAAGGGGAGTGTTATAGATTTTTGACTCCTCTTATTGTTTGATTCTGGGGAGGTTTTGCCAGCTAACCTGGTACAAGTATACAACATACACCTGGCATATTTCTGGGAGTTTATTGGGAGGCAGGTGAGTTATAAGTCAAATTTCAAGCTTTGTCTAAAACCAGGTACCAGATTTCCCTATAGATTCCCTCAATACACTTGCAACCACATTTGTTTTTGAGAAGGTCTTACATTAAAACACAGTCTAAAAATCACAATCACCAATCCATTTCTCCACAGTTCATTCCTTGATCCTTGGTGAGTTATATTTAGCCAGGAACCATGAGGAATACACTTTTGTATTTTTTGTAGCTGGGGATCAGAGATTCCTGTACATATATAGGTATGTCTTTATTGAGCACAATTTGTTCCTTTTGAGCATTATCATGAACTTAGGACTTTTTACAGATTCAACTGGTTCCAGTTATTATAATCATGGTCTTCTTTTTCATGTTTGAATTATCAAAAATTAGTCAATAAAAGGTCTTTGAGACTGGCATCTTTGTCAGTACTTCCAGGCATACAGCATTCTTGCTTTCTCACAACAATACATTCCAGAGCACTATTATTTTTCCTGACTGTAAACATGAAAGCAGTTTTCTCCAAAGAACTCTGGCTCGTTTCAGTGGACAATAATATTTGCAGAAAGCCAACAAACATGATATTTAAACTCAAATGGCTTTAGTTTTCTTTCTAAAATGAGTGTTTTAGATCACATTGAGCACCCAGGGCTCCTTGGAGAAATGGTTCATTTTAAGGCTGGGAAAGAAAATGTACAAGACAAGCATAAAATATCTTGTAATGGAAAAAAAAAGTGATAAAAAAAATGAGATACCAAGAGCCCTGGCCATTTTTGCTCAATGGTTAGAGTGTCGGTCTGCACATCAAAGTGTTGTAGGTTTCAATACCCTGTCATGGGCAAGTACCTGGGTTGCAGGTTGGATCCCTGGCCCCGGTCAGGGTCATGCAGGAGGCAGCCAATCAATGTGTCTCTCTCACATTAATGTTTCTTTTTCTCTCTCTCCCTCCCTCCTTTCCTTCCACTCCATAAAAATATCTTTGGGTGAAGATTGACAAAACAAAGCAAAAACAGAGACTCTAAGAAACAAATTTAACAAAAGAAGTGTAAGACTTGTATACTTGAAACAACAAATCACTGTTGAAAGAAATTAAAGAAGCTCTAAATAAATGGAAAGATATTCCATGTTCATGGCTTCAAATACTTAACATTAATAACATGGCAATATTCCTCAAATTGACAGATTCAGTACAAGGTGTGTTTTTTTTTCCCCCTAGGGTTCCATATGGAACCCACAAGAAACCTGAGAAAACCAAAAGCATCCATTAAAAAAAGAACTAGGGTTGGAGGATTAACACTTCCCAAATTCAAAACTTTCTACAACGCAACAGTAATCAAGACAGTGTGGCTCTGGCCTAAGGAAAGGCATCCATGTCAATGGAAAGGAATTGAGAGACCAAAAATAAACACTAACAACTATGGTAAATTGATTTTTGATAAGAGTACCAAGAGAATTCAATGGGAACAGAAGAAATGGTACTGAGAAAACTGGATATTCACATGAAAAAGAATTAGTTGGACTTCTACCTCACACCACACACAAAAATTAACTTAAAATGTATTATAGACCTAAATAAAATAGCTGAAACTAGAAGACTCCTAAAAGAAAACAGGAGTAAATTCTGATGATCTTAGATTAGGCAATTGTTTCTTAGATACAACACCAAAAAGCGCAAGCAATTAAAGAAAAGATAAACTGAACCTCATTAAAATGAAAAAAATTTGTGCTTCAAAAGAAACAAACAAGAAAGTGAAAAGACAACTTACAAAATGGAATAAAATATTTGTAAATCATATATATAACCAGGAACTTTTATCCAGAATATATAAAGAATTTACTCTTCAAAAAAAAAAATTAAAGTCCTGGTAGGTTTGGCTCAGTGGTTGGAGTGTCAACCTGCAGACCAGAGTCGTGGGTATGATTCTGGACAAGGGCACATACTTCAGTTGTAATTCGATTCCCGGATCCCAACCAGGGTGGTGCTGGAGGCAACCAATTGATGTGTCTCTCTCAAATCAATGGTTCTCTCTCTCTCTCTTGCTCCCTCTCTCACTCCCTCCCACTCTATCTGAAGATAAATGGAAAAATATCTTTAGGTGAGGATTAAAAAAAAAATTAAAAATAGGCAAAGGAGCCAGTGTAGATTTCCCTAATCAGTTATGATATTGAGCATCTTTTCATAGGTGTGGCCAGTGTAGCTCAGTGGTTAGAGTGTTGATCCTCAGACCAAAGGGTCTTGGGTTCAATTTCCGGTCAAGGACACATGCCTGGGTTGCAGGTTTGATCCCCAGCCCTGGTCAGGGTGCATGCAGGTGGCAACCAGTTGATGTGTTTCTCTCACATTGATGTTTCTCTTTCTCTCTCTCTCCATCCCTCCCTTCCACTCTAAAAAATGGAAAAATATTCTCGGGTGAGGATTATAAAAAAAAAATAGGCAGATGATCTAAAAAGACATTTCTCCAAAGAATATATACAAATGACCAATAAGCATATGAAAAGATGCTCAATATCTTAAGTTATTAGGGAATCCAAATCAAAACCAGTAATATGCCACTTCATACCCACTAGGATAGCTAAAATAAAAATTGTAAACAATAACAAATTTTGGTGAAGATGTACAAAAATGGGAAGCCTCACACATTGCTGGTGGGAAGGTAAAATCATACAGCTGCTTTGAAAACCAGTTTGGCAGTTCATCAAAATGCTAAACATAAAATTACCATGTAACCCAGAAATTCCACTCCTGGGTATATACCCAGAAGAATTAAAAACAAATACTCACACAAAATCTTGTGCATGAATGTTGACAGAAACACTAATCACAATAGCCAGGACATGGAGACAACCTGTGCATTATCAACTGATAAACTGATAAATGAAATGTGGTATTATCCATACAATGGAAAATTATTTGGCAATAAAAAATAATGACATACCAATACATGTTTCAACAAGGATGACCCTTGAAAACATTAAGTGAAAGAAACCAATAAAAAACAAAAACAAAACCAAAAACATATTCTGCCCTGGTCAGTTGGTTGGGTGTCATCTGTGCACTGAAAAGTTGCCAGTTCGATTCCTGGTCAGGGCACATGCCCGGTTTGCAGGTTCAATTCCCAGTAGGGGGTATGCAGGAGGCAGCCAATCAATGTTTCACTCTCACATTGATGTTTTTCTCTCTCTCTAAAATAAAAAAAAAACCCTATTTTTAAAAAATCCATATACTTATGATCCCATTTACATGCAATGTCTAGAACAGGCAAATCCATGAACAAAGAAATCAATTAGTGACTGCCTAGCACTGGGATGGTGGAGGTGAGGAAAAGAGCAGGAATTGGGATGACTAATAATTTCACTTTGGGGTTGGAAAAGTGTTCTGAAATTAGATAGCAGTGATGGTTGTACCATTCTAAATACACTAAAAATCACGAAACTGTATATATTAAGTGGGTTGATTTAATGAAATTTGGACTATATTTCCATAAAGATATGAAAAAAATGCATAACCTGAATTTAATGAGAAAACAAGGCAAACCCAATTTTAAAGAAATTCTATAAACAACTGAATTGTACACTTCAAAAATGCCACTTTCATAAAAAACAAAGCAAAGCTAAGGAAGAAGTCCACATTTTATAAGACTAACAAAATATAACAATTAATGGAATGTGTGACTATACATGATTAAAACAACCCTCATAAAAAAAACTGGGACAAAAGTGACAAATATTTAAAGAGAACTATATATTACTATATAGAAGTATTATGTCAATAATAAATTTCCTGCCCTGGCCGGTTTGGCTCTGTGGTTAGAGCGTCAGCCTGCGGTCCTGAGAGATGCGGGTTCAGTTCCTGCTAAGGGCATGTACCTCGGTTGAAGTTTGTCCCCGGCCCTGGTTGGGTCGTGCGGGTGGCAACCACTCGATGTGTCCCTTTCACGTCGATGTTTCTCTCTCTCCCTCCCACTCTGTCTGAACAAAAAACAAAAAAATGTTCTCGGGTGAGGATAAAAATAAATAAATAAATAAAATGATGAAAAATATTTTTTAAAAAATGAATTTCCTGACTTTCATAATTATATTGTAGTAATGTAAGAGAATATTCATATTTTTACAAGATAAACATTGAAATAAATGTAAAGGGTCATGATGCCTGCTAGTATTCTTACATAGTTCAGTCAAACAATAACAATAATGATAACAGTCATAATGTATGTGTGCACAGAAAGAGATAAAGTAAACGTGGAAAACGCTAACAGTTATGAACTGAGGTAAAAGGTATAGAAAATTCTTCCACAAGTTGAACTATTTACTTTTTTTAATCAAATACTTATTATTTGAAAAATAAAAAGTCAATTTTTTGTTTTTCTATGGTCAATATTTTCAACTTATTTTATTAACATGGTTAAAAAAGATTTCTCCAGTCTTAAATAATACAGGAACTCATCCATGTTTTTTCTAGTACCCACATGGTTCCATTTTGTACATTTCCATTTTCATAGTTCAATTTGAAATTTATTCTGGTGCATGGTATGAGAAACATTTCATTTATAGCTTTCCCTATATGTCTGTCTAGTTTATCCCAATAATATTTGTTTAAAAGTCCTACTTTCCCCATTGTTTTTAAATGCTGTTTTTACAAATATGTGTGGGTCTAATTATGGATTTTTAAAATATTTCAGTGGGCTGGAACCACTATTTCGATTATAGTAGGTGTATTATATATTTTAATAGCTAGCCTCTCCTCATTGCTCTTCTTTTTCATAATATTCATGGTTATTCTTGCTTTTTTCGTCGTTCCTAATAAACTTTCTAATCTACTTTTTTCTTGCTATAAACAAACAAAAAATCCAGATGTATTTGTTTGTTTGTTTGTTTGTTTTGTTATTGTTGTTAATCCTCACCTGAGGATATTTTTCCACTGATTTTTAGAGAATGTGAAAGGGAGAGAGAGAGAGACATAATGTGAGAGAGACACACTGATTGGGTGCCTTCCTCACAACCCAGACTGGGCCTGGGACTGAACCTGCAATCCAGGTACGTGCTCTTGACTGGAATCAAACCTGTGAACCTTTGGTCTTCACGCTGATGCTCTAAATGCTGAGCCAAACCAGCCAGGACAATCCAGAGGTATTTGTATTGAGGTTTAAATTTCAATTTATAAATTAATTTAAGAATAATTGACCTTGTGATGATAAGGTTTATATCCAAAAAAATAATTTATCTTTCTGTTGGTTCATGTCTTCTTTGACATCTTTCTGGGGGTTTTATATTTTATCTCATGTGGTATTAGGCACTTTGTATTGAGTTTATCTCCAGATCTTTTTTGCTGCATTATTTTTCTTTTGCCATTGAAAATGTAGTCTTCTCTTCCATTATATCTCTATTTATTTCTGTGTTTATGTGATGTTAATATTTTTATGTTTAGATTATAGCCTGATATTTAAATACTCTCATTGTTTTTACTAGTTTTCCATTTAGTTTACCTTTTGGGGATTTCTGGATATAGAATTACACCATCTGCAAACAGAAATAGTTTACCTCTTTTCCTTTCCAATATTTATGCCTATAAATTCTTTGTGTTGTATAAAACTTGCATAGCAACATTAGGCATCTTTATCTTTTCCCAGACTTATTGGCAATGCTTCTATTGTTTCCCTACTAACAAAGATATGGAACACAATAAATTAAATGAATACAAAATTGCAGGAAAGGCTGGAGGAACAGGTTCTAAAAAGATTCTTTACAAATGACTCCCAGAACAGAATCACTGAACATCTTGAACCTGATGGCTAGCAGCAACAGCCAAGAGGAGCAGAAATGTAGCCTTCACTTCTGTCTTTCAAATTTTGCAGGAATACATCTTATTGGAGAAACCTAATGTGCAAGAGAAACCTAACAGCAAGAGATTCAGCAAATGCAATTTTTAGCTTTTCAGTCTCTTTAGTACAAGAAGGCACAATAGAATGTAATTTAATGAATTCTGAATGAGCCAAACAATTCTAAAATCCTGTTGATTCCTCAACAGAGATAGAAAAAGTTTGTATGCATTATTAAATTATTGCCACACAAGATAGGATATGAGAAAGTAAATTCAAGATAAATAATGTGATAGCAACATAAATGAAACATTATTAAGAAAAAACCTTTCCAGTTATGGAATTATGAAACTTAAGAAAGTTCATCTCAAGAGACAGTAAATTCTGCCCAGCCAGTGTGCCTCAATGGTTGAGCGTTAACCCATGCACCAAGAGATGGCCAGTTCGATTTCCAGTCAAAGCACATGCCCGGGTTTCGGGCTGAATCCCCAGTGGGGGGCATGAAGGAGGTGGCCAATGATGTTCTCTCTTATTGATGTTTCTCTCTCCCTCACCCTTCCTCTCTCTCTTAAAAAAAAAAGACAGTAAAATTAGATTAAAATTAGATTTCATGGGATAATTAAGGTACAATATTATCTAAAATGATGTACAGAAGAATGATTCTCCAGATTTCCTAAACTGATTTAACTATTATGCACTTTTTATATTTATAAGCATATCAGCTCATTAGGAAATATAACAAAATCTAAGTTTTTCTTGGTGCTCCTTTCTTTTTCTTTTTCTTTTTCTTTTTTCTTTTTAATCCTCACCCCAGGATATTTTTCATTTATCTTCAGATAGAGTGGAGGGAGGGAGAAAGAGAGAAAGAGAGATAGATACAACAATGTGAGAGGGACACATCGATTGGTTGCCTCCCACACAATCCCGATTGGGGCCAGGGACGAATTGCACCCGACGTACATACCCTTGGTTGGAATTGAACGGGTGACTCTTTGGTCCACAAGTGGACACTCTAACCACTGAACTAAACTGGTCAGGGCCAAAATCTAAGTTTTTATAAGTGAAGGCTTCAATTATCTTTTATATACTAGTGTTGTTCAAAATATGCAGTTAGGATATGAATCAGCCATGACCAGGTAGCTCAGTCGGTTAGAGCACCGTCCCAATATACCAAGGTTGTAGGTTCAATGCCAGGTCAGGGCATATGCAAGAATCAAACAATAAATGCATAAAAAAGTGGAACAACAAAATCAATGTTTCTCTCCCTCTCTCTCTTAAATCAATTTTTAAAATAAATTAAACTATTAATTTTATTTGACATATTATCTTACTTTATTCAAATACTAGTCTGATCATACATGGTCCAAGAACATTCAAATAATAAAACAAAATTAAAAAGCTGTTAGACATTGGTCTTCAAACATTATAGCCAATGATGCCATGCTTGCCTATGATCTCACCGACATAAACACATCCCCATCTCAGTGGCCACCAAAACTATCAGTAGACCTTCATTAACTAGGTTGTCTGAAGCTACCAGTTTGAGCACTACTGACTTTTTTTTCAAGCTCTGAATAGCTGTAGGGATCTCAGCAGGCACTGGAGGAACCAGTTCAACCTAGACATGGTGCCAAAATGTGGCCAGCTGAGGTTTCAAGTAAGTCAGAGCAGTGTCAATTATTTATTTTAGTACAGAAAGTTTTACAAGGATTCTGTTCACTTGTTGATCTATTTACTAGGTATCTTTCCATTTAGTAACACCAAAATCTGAAACCTTTTATTAAATTATGAATCATGTCTAAATTTCCTCTTCAGAAAATTCTAGGTGTGAACAGTTAATACTTGACAGTCTTTTTTTTTTTAAATCCTCACCTGAGGATATTTTTCTATTTATCATTAGAGTGGGAGGGAGGGATAGAGAGGGAAACATCGATGTGAGAGAGACACATCAACTGGTTGCCTCCCACATGACCCGACCAAAACCAAGATGAACCGCAACCAAGGTACGTGCCCTTGACCGGAATTGAACCCGTGACTCATTGGTCCGAAGGCTGACGCTCTACTGCTGAGCCAAACCAGCCAGGGTTTGACACGAATCTTTAAAATTCTCTATTTATTCATTTATTTTTAATTAAAAAAATTTTACTTTCTTTCCTTTATTGATTGTAGAGAGACAGAGAGAAGAAAGGAGAGGGAGAGAGATACAAACATTGACAAGAGAGAACATCGATTGGCTTCCTCCTGCATGCGCCCCACTGGGGATTTGGCCCACAACCAGGGCATGTGTCCTGACCGGGAATCAAAGTGGCAACCTCTTGGTGCATGGGTCGATGCTCAACAACTAAGCCACAGCGGCTGGGCTCTCTATTCTTGTTCAGAAAAACCCAGTGGCTATGTTTGACTTACAGTGCAAGCCCTTTCTTAAAAATTGTATTATCTGTCCGGCTGGTGTGGCTCAGTGGTTGAGCATCAACCCATGCACTAAGAGGTCACTGGTTCGATTCCCGGTCAGGACACATGTCCAGGTTGTGGGCCCGATCCCCAGTGGCAGGCATGCAGGAGGTGGCCAATTGATGTTCTCTGTCATTGATGTTTCTATCTCTCCCTCCCTCTTGCCTCCTCTCTAAAATCAACAAAGGAAAAAAAAATTTTTTTAATTGTATTATCTGAGAGGCAGTTTTTTAAGACCAGTAAAAATGGCTTTATACTGTATATTTCCTGCATCTGCTGATTTTTTTTTTTTTTTTTAATTCAGACAGAGCGGGAGGGAGAGAAAGAGAGAAAGAGGGAAACATCGATGTGAAAGGGACACATCGAGTGGCTGCCACCTGCACGACCCAACCCGGGCCAGGGACAAACTGCAACCAAAGTATGTGCCCTTAGCGGGAACCGAACCCGGGTCTCTCTGGACCACAGGCCGACGCTCTAACCACTGAGCAAAACCGGCCAGGGCTGTTGATATTTTTAAACTAATGTGTCTTGTGTATGGCCTGAAACCATTAAAAAAACTCAAACCTTTAAAGTAAAACAAGTTTTAAAATCTAAAATTTTTTCCTTCTAATTCATATACTTCTATTTATTCTTATACAATTTTATTACATTTGTCATCAGAGTATAAATAAAATGGGGAACCTAATTATGTATATTCCTTGATTTTTGTTCTAAGGTAAAGCACATCATTATACAAAATAATTGTAGGCTTTCTTCTTCCTGCAAATACTTAGGAGACCCTAGAATGAATAATATGTTTAGTAAACTTACAGATACTAGTGACTTCTTTCTTTGTGATGCTTCCTAGTTATTTGTATGTCTGTATGTATGTACACAGTCCTGTACAGTGTTATATTTTATTTCTTCTAAATGACAGTAGTAGACTTTAAATATTTTTCATCCAAGTGGAAAAACTAAAAATATATAACCACCAAAACCAATTCACTCAAGGCAATCCAGAGACATAAAGTAGATTAGAGGTTACCAGTGGCTAGGGGAATGGGAAGTTACTGCTTACTGGTTACAGAGTTTCTGTTTGTGGTGATAAAAAAAAGTTTTGTAAACAGCAAATGACTGCACTACAGTGTGAATGTAATTAATACCACTGAAACTCAAAAATGGTGAAAGCTATAAAATTTATGCTATGGATATTACCACAATTTTATAAAATGGTCAGAATGGTAAATTTTATGCTACATATATTCTAAGCACAGTCTTACAAAAGTGGTAATTCATTTACAAGGGTTACTCAATTGAAAATTGTTATATTTAGTTAACTAAGATGTAAATACAAAATACATGATAGCCTCAGATCTCCATTTCTGGTCTAGATTTTACCTAAGAATTTCAGATATGTAATAATTTATAACTCATTCCAATTATGCTAGATAAATCATTTAAACTATAATAAATGTAGAAAAGCCTTTCAATTTTAGCTGACTCAAAATATTGAAGATGAAGCACAACTAAAAACCGAAGACACGTAAAAGTCTCAAATGTGACTCGTGAATCTACAAAAATCCTAGAAGAAAATATAGGCAACAAAATTTCAGACATCATACACAGCAGGATTTGCAATGATACATCACCTAAGGCAACCGAAACAAAGGGAAAAATGAACACATGGGACCACATCAAACGAAACAGCTACTGCACAGGAAAAGAAACAACCATCAAAATGAAAAGGGAACCCACTCTATGGGAGAGCATAATTGCCAACGATACGTCAGGTAAGGGGTTAACTTCCAAAAATATGGAGTGCTCATACATCTCAACAAAAGGAAGACAAAGAACCCAATTAGAAAATGAGCAGAGGACCCTGGCCAGTTTGGTTCAGTGGTTAGAGCATCGGCCTGCAGACCAGAGAGGCCCAGGTTTGGTTCCTGCTAAGGGCACATACCTCAGTTGCAGTTTGTCCCTGGTCCTGGTTGGGATCGTGTGGGTGGCAACCAGTCGATGTGTCTCTCTCACATACACGTTTCTCTCTCTCTCTCTCTCTCTCTCTCTCTCTCTTCCTCTCTCTCTCGTGCCCTCTATCTGAAGATAAATGCAAAAATGTCCTCGGGTGAGGATAAAAAGAAAAAAATGGCCAGTGGACCTAAATAGACACCTCTCCAAACATGACATACAAATAGCCAAGAGATACATGGAAGAAATACTCAACATCACTAATCATCAGAGAGATGCAAATTAAAACAACTATGAGGTATCACCTCACACCTGCCAGGATGGCCGCCATCAACAAATCATCAAACAAGTGTTGGCGAGGGTGTGGAGAAAAGGGGACTCTAGTACACTGCTAGTGGAATGCAGACTGGTACAGCCACTATGGAAAACAGTATGGTGTTTCCTCAAAAAATTAAAAATTGAAGTGCCATTTGACCCAGTGATCCCTCTAGGAATATATCCTAAGAAGCCTGAAACACCAATCAGGAAGAATATATGTACCCGTATGTTCATAGCAGCACTGTTTACAATTACTAAGATCTGGAAACAGCCAAGTGTTCATCAATAGATGAGTGGATAAAAAAACTGTGGTACAAATATACAATGAAATACTATGCAGCTGTAAGAAAGAAAGATCTCTTATCCTTTGAGACATGGAGGGACCTTGAGAGTATTATGCTAATCGAAATAAGCCAATCAGAGAAAGACAAACACCATATGATCTCCCTTATTTTGAACAAGGTGGGCTGATGAACGAAATAGACCCAGAGACATAGAAAGGAGTATGGTTCAGACTGACAAACTTCAGAGGAGAGAGGAGAGGGGAGGATGAGATAAACCAAAGAACTTATATGCATGTAAGCATTACCAATGGACATAGACAACAATTTTGGGAGTGTGGGGGTGGAGGAGGTGGGATGGAGAGGAGGGTGTCTAGGGGGGGAAAAGGAGAAATATCTGTAACAAAAATAAATTAATAAAAAAATTTTAAAAATAGTGATTTAATAGATTAAAACAAACAAACAAACAAACAAACAAACAAAAAACAAAGACACATTCCTGAAAGAAAGTGGGTATCAGTTTTCATTGGCTAGAAGTCCTGTACTGTGCTGCAAAGAAAACTTCAATAGTGATATGATGTGTAGATACCAAAGCTCATATAATTATCAATAACCAAGGGCATTTGCCTGAAAAGTAATAAAACATAAAATATGAGATAAAAAAAATTCTCTCAAGAAATATGACAGTTTTAACTCCTGAATATATACAGTTCCCCTCCTTTTGGAGATAAGACAAATAAAACTTCTCCTTCCCTAATTTTAAGTTCTCTTTCAAAGACTGCAACACAGCACAATGGTATTTTGAAATAAAACAATTTCTTAAAGATATTCTTAATATTTTGTGTAGCTATGATTTTGCTAATTACACATAGAAGTCTAAAAATTACTAGTAAACCATGAAATTAACATAAGATGTATATTTAAAAAGAGGCAAATGAGCCCTGGCCAGTGTGGCTCAGCGGCTGGAGCACTGGCCTACGGTCCAGAGAGATCCGGGTTCGGTTTCCGCTATGGGCATGTATCTCGGATGCAGTTTGTCCCCAGCTCTGGTTGAGTCCTGCAGGTGGCAGCCACTCAATGTGTACTTTTCAGGTTGATGTTTCTCTCTCTCTCACTTCCTCTCTCTCCCTCCCACTCTATCTGAACAAAAGATGGAAAAATGTCCTCGGGTGAGGATAAACAATAATAATAATAAAAAATAAAAATAAAAAGAGGCAAATGATCATTCACTCTTTTTCATAGTATCAAAAAGAGGATGAGGAAACCCCCAAGAAATTACAATGTATCTTAACTGTTAAATTGTACCTCTTTTTGTTGTTAAATTTTCGATTTCACATCTATCTTTAAACATGTATCAGGACAAAATAAACCCATAAAACATCACATATTGTGACTAAATAGAGTTATTCAAAGAAATTGTGGTGTCAAAATATGCTAGTAGAGCACAGATGGCCTCAATCTTAACTCAGAAGCTTGATTTTTTACATCTAGATTACCATAATATTTAGAATGCTAAAAACAAGTACTTTTGTGGATTTGTTCTTCATTTTCTCCCCTCCTTTCAAGGAATTACACTGAAGGCAGTATCAAGTTTCTTCCAAGTACAAAAGAAACAACAAATACTGTATTGTTTACATCCCCACCTAGTGGTCTAAAATTTCTGTTCTGCATAGTATTAAAAAACCAATGCTTAAAATATAAAAACTCAAAAAGGTTATCCGACAAAATTAAAACAAACTAAAACTTTATAGCTAAGAGAGATATTAGACTATCTAGCATCATTATTAGATTATGTAGTCTCATGCTATTCTAACTAGAGAATGTAATGTTATATATCAAGAACTATGTGAAGCCAACAGAAAAACAAAACAAAAAAACATGGAACATTTTCCTACAGCGTCTATTTTACTTAAAGTATTAAGCCAAATATATTTCTGGAGTAAACTTCTTATTAGGAGTATTTCAGTTTGAAAAGAATAGGATTTAAACCTCTCATTCTACAGAAAAAAAACCTGATGATCTGAGCAATTAAACTACTTATATTAGTTCACTCAAGCAGAGAGTGCTAGAAAGGTATCAATAATGCAGACATTTTATACCCTTTCCATTACAAAAGACAAACCAACTTAATAAAATACAAAACACTAACCCAAGTGCCAAATTGTTATGCACTAAGGTAGATTTTTTTTTCTGTGTGTGTATGTATATACATATAGAATTTTTTTAGATCTTTTTTGTTTTCTTTATTGATTTTATAGAGAGAGGCAGGGAGATGGAGAGAGAGATGGAAACATCGATGAGAGAGAACATCAAATGGCCACCTCCTGCATGCCCCCCACTGGGGATTTGGCCCACAACCTGGGCATGTGCCCTGACTGGGAATCGAACCTGTGACCGCTTGGTGTGTGGGTTGATGCTCAACCACTGAGCCACCCCAGCTGGGCTAGATCTTTTATTTTAATCCTCAGAATTTTCCTTTCACTTCATATCATAGCACACAATCTGAAGCTAACTCAAAATCCTATTCCACATTTTTTATAAAATTTGTTTACAATTAGAATATTAAACTGACTTTCTTAAGAGTAGTTACATAAATTTTAACACATGTACAGATTTCTCTTACTACCACCACAATCAGGATACAGAACACTTCCATCACCACCTCACCCCCAAATCCTCTGTTCTGTATACCACTGTAGTCAATTATTCCCACGATCCCTAGACCACGACAACCAGTGATCTGTTTTCTATCAATATAGGTTTGTCTTTTTTTTTTCTTTTCCTTTTTTTTAAATCCTCACCTGAGAAGAGACAGAGAAACGTCAATGTGAGAGAGACACACTGACTGGTTGCCTCCTGTATGACCCCAACCAGGGCTGGGGACTGAACCACACCTGAGGTACATGCCCTTGACCGGAATCAAATAGCAACTCTTTGGTCTGCGGGGAAATGCTCTACTGCTAGGTTTGTCTTTTCAAATGTAGTTTACAAAGGGAATTACAAAATGTTACCTCTTGAGAACCACTTCTTCGTTTCAGCATGTTGCCTTTGAGATTCATTCAAGTTGTTTTATACTCAATAGTTCATTCCTTTTTATTGTTGAATAGTATTCTATATCATATATTATATGGGATAGTGTACAGTGTAAAGGGAATACCACAGCCTGTTTATATATTCAATCACTGAAGAACTTTTTGGTTGTTTCCAGTTTGGGGTGATTGTGAATAGTGAGTCTATAAGCATTTTGATTGGGCACTTGTATTTATTCATTTATTTAAATTATGTTTCTTTACTGATTTTTAGAGAAAGAAGAAAAGAGAGGTAGAGAGAGAGAGAGAAATATCAATGAGAAAACATTGACTGGCCGCCTCCTGCATGCCCACCACTAGAGATTGGACCCACAACCTCGGCATGTGCCCTGACAGGGAATCAAAATGGTGACCTCTTGGTGCATGGGTTGATGCTCAACCACTGAGCCATACCAGCCGAGCTATTTATTTTTTCTTTATTGGTATTTAGAGAGAGAGGAAAGGAAAGGTAAAGAAAGACAGAAACATCGATGAGAAAGAACATTGATTGGCTGCCTCTTAAATGCCCCCCACTGGGGATCAGGCCCACAACCTGGGCATGTGCCCTGACCAAAAATCGAGTCAGCGACTTCTGGGTGCATGGGTCGACATTCAACCACTGAGCCACACAGGCTGGGCCAGTTTTTAATTTATCTCATTTTATTTTATTTAATTAATTAATTAATTAATTTATTTATATCCTCACATGAGGACATTTTTGCATTTAGCTTCAGATAGAGCAGGAGGGAGAGAGGGGAGAAAAGAGAAACATCGATGTGAGAGAGAGACACATCAAGTGGTTGCCTCCCGCAGGACCCCAACCGGGGCCAGGGACAAACTGCAACCAAGGTACGTGCCCTTAGCGGGAACCGAACCTGGGACCCTCTGGTCCGCAGGTTGATGCTTCAACCGCTAAGCCAAACTGGCCAGGGCTTAACATTTATTTTGAATGTGTAGGGAGAAAAAAGGAGAAACATCTGTAACAAAAGTAAATTAATAAAAATTGAAAGAAAAAAATAAAATTTATTTTTATTTATTTATTTATTTTTTTATTTTTTATCCTCACCTGAGGATATTTTTCCATTTTTTGTACAGATAGAGTGGGAGGGAGAGAGAGAAAGGGAGAGAGAGAGAGAAACATCGACGTGAAGGGACACATCGAGTGGCTGCCACTCGCATGACCAACCAGGGCCGGGGACAAACTGCAACCGAAGTATGTGCCCTTAGCGGAAACCGAACCCGGGTCTCTCCGGACCGCAGGCCGACGCTCTAACCGCTGAGCCAAACCGGCCAGGGCTAAAATTTATTTTTAAAAATTAAATTTAGCTGGGCCATTGTGGCTCAATGGATTGAGCGTCGTCTGGTGGACTAAGAGGTTCTGGTTCAATTCCCGATCAGGGCACATGCCCAGGTTGCAGGCTCAATCCCCAGTAGGGGGTGTGCAGGAGGCAGCTGTTGGACGTTTTTCTCTTATCAATGTTTCTATCTGTCACTCCTTTCTTCTCTCTCTAAAAAAATCAGTAAGATCATATTTTTAAAAATTAATTTTAGAAAGAGAGGAAGGGGGAGGGAGAGAGAAAGGAAGGAGGAAAGACAGAGAGAGAGGAAGGAAGGGAGAGAGAGAGAAAAAAAAACATCAATTTGTTGTTCCATTCATCTATGCATTAATTGGTTGATTCTTGTATGTGCCCTGACTGGGGATCAAACCCACAACCTTGACAAAGCTTTAACCAACTGAGCTACCTGGTCAGGGACTCTCTTCTAATTTTTAAATGTAGATAAATTACTATTAGAAGCCTTTCATTAGTCAGATATTTATACAGAATATGACACAAAAATGTAATTTTCATAAGGGTAAAAGTTTAAATACTTGCAATGCCTAAATTACTTCATCACTATTTGGGAATTTGCATTAAGAAGACAATCATTTCTACTGATATATGGGGAAAGTGAAATAGAAAGACTGAATAATCAAACTTCATTTAAACATAGGCGCTTACCATAAATACTTTAAAATTTTGGCAGGGAATGGCAAATAGTGGGGCCACTATTCTCTCTTCCTCTGCTCATGGCATACATATCAATAATCAATTAAGCACACTTTGCTATACAGCCTTGATGGGGCCTCAGAATGCTCAATGCACAGCTCTAGGTTGCCACTACCACATAAACAGAATTGGGACTCCAGTAACAGCAAATTTTCCGTCTTTTTTTAGGGTTAATTATTCTCAAAAAACTACAATCTCTATATAGTTATTTTAGCTTTAGGGAAAAAATGTGTAGCATTATTTTTTTAAGTAAGTATAGTTGACATACAATATTATATTAGTGTCAGGTGTACAACATAGTGATTCAATGTTTATGTACCTTACCATGTGATCCCCACAGTAAGTCTAGTAATCATTTGTCATCATGCAAAAGTATTATATTATAGACTATATCCCTGTGCTGTATATTGTATCCATATGAATTACTATTTTAGAACTGGAAATCTGTATTCCCCTTCACCTTTTTCATCACCCTCCCACCCACTCCTCTCTGACAACCATCAGTTTGTTTTTTGTGTTTATGAGTCTGTTTCTGTTTTATTTTGTTGATTCATTTCTTTTCCTAGATTCCACATATATAAGTAAAATTATATGATATTCATCTTTCTCTGACTTGTTTCACTTAGAATAATACCCTCTAGGCCCATCCATGTTGTCGCAAATGACAAGATTTCATTCTTTTTTATGGCTAATATTTCTGTGTTTGTGTGTGTGTGTGTGTGTGTATGTGTGTGCGTGCGTGCGTGCACGTGCCACCTCTTTTTCCATTCATTGATCAGATGGACACCTAGGCTACTTCTATATCGTGGTTAATGTAAATAATGCTTCAATAAGAGTGCATGTATATTTTCAAAGCCATGTTTTTGTTTTCTTCAGATAAATACCCAGAAGTAGAATTGCTGGGTTTTATGGTAGTTCTATTTTAAATTTTTGAGGAACCTCATACTGTTTTCCATAGTGGGTACACCAATTTACAATTCCACCAACAATAAACGATGGTTCCCTTTTCTTCACATCTTACCAACACTTGTTGCTTGTGATCTATAACATTCTTAATCCTAGGCCTATTACCTTAAAAATGTGTGACTTTTCACAAGACAGAGGAAGAGAAAGACTGATAGGGTAGTTCTGGACAGTCATTAGTACCAGAAAAATACTCAAAGTATATGAACAAAAGGAGCCTAATCTTAGGAAAGGGAAGAGGAGGAAGAAGAGGAAGACGTGGAATGAGGAGAAGAAGGTTACAGTCATTTAAGGAATTGTTAAAATCACCCTGGCAGGTTTGGCTCAGCTGTTAGAGTGTCGGCCTGTGGTCCCGAGAGACCCGGGTTCGGTTCCTGCTAAGGGCATGTACCTCAGTTGCAGTTTGTCCCCGGCCCTGGTTGGGTTGTGCAGGTGGCAACTACTCGATGTGTCCCTTTCACATCAATGTTTCTCTCTCTCTCTCTCTCTCTCTCTCTCTCTCCGTCCCTCCCTCCCTCCCTCCCTCCCTCCCTCCCACTCTATCTGAACAAAATATCCAAAAATGTCCTCAGGAGAGGATAAAAAAAAGGAAAAAGAAAAAAGAAATTGTTAAAATCATATTTGTCACCCTTTGTATTTTAAACTAATTCTTCCAGTTTAGTGTCTGGTACTGATTTGATAATAAGTTTGTGTTTTATGTCTTCATACATCCTATTTGTTAGAAATCAGTGTTAGATTCTAATATTGTACATACATTCTTGGACTCATTTCCTATATTTCAACACATTAAAAAATTTTAGGAGAGGGTGTGGGGGAAATAGTGGCATAAGAGAACCCAGCTTCCCCACCACTCCAGAAAGATCAAAGATTTGGACAACTATCCATGCACCAAATCAACTTTGGGAGACCTCTGAAGTCCACTTAGGAAGTTTTAGCAATACAAACAGAATAGTCATACATGAAGAGGATGAAAACAACTTCAGTTTGCCTGCATCGTCCCATCCCCCAAGCCGGCATTTTTCAGCACCAGGGAGGAACTTTCCAGATAGAAAGAGTTCCTCTCATCAGGAAAGGAAGAGCAGAGTGAGCAACCAGCTTCTGCAGCACTTTAGGGCACTGCATGAAGGTACTGCTTTAGGTTCACCCTGCCCAGACCAGCAAACCTGAGATGTATAGAGACAGCTGGGTGTAAGGAGGAAAAGCAAAGGCTATTACTAATAGACATGCAGTAAGATTGATGTAGGTTCCACCTACTCTGCAGACAAACTCAGCAGATTTTGCCGTTGACAAAGCCAACAACCAGCATAGCCTCCAAGGATCTCTCCAGCAGATTTCACCAGATTCTGCCCACCAGAAATTAACTAGCAATAGCCCACTGCATGTGCACAAATGTAAGACACTAGCTTCCTGAGTCTTTCCCTGTCACTGCCAGAGCCGGGTAGCCACAGCCACAGTCAACTTAGGCTTCTGCAGTTGCACCAGTGCAAGACACCAGCGTAGACTCACCTGGCTGACCCACACTGCTGTGTTCAGGGCTAGCCCCTCCAGCTCTGCACCTGCATGCCACTGGCCTGACACCCGTCATCAGCCTTCACTATAATCCCCTGCCTGGGGGGTACACGCATCTATAAGATGAGCACACAGATAGTCAGGGCTCTGCAGCTGCATGTGGGCCCAGTTCAGAGCCTGCCTCCTGTCACAAGCTAGCACCAAGGTGCTCACCTGTACCTAACCACTCCAGTTGTGTACCTGCATGTCCTCAACCCAACCCCCATCACCAGTCTCCACTGCAATGTGCACACCCAGTGTAAGAGTGGGCAGCCACAGGAGAGTACACTTTAAGACTAGAATTGGCCCCAGTCCTTGCTACCTGCCCTGGCCCGATCACTACATGTATGTTTACAACTGGTCCTGCCACTACAAAAGCACCTGAAGCTGACCACCATAGCCAAGTGTGTATATCACAGACTCCAGCCTCCACTACTACTTGCCCTGGTCTCTAGCTGCCAGCCCTGGAAAAGCCACTGAGAATACCAACAGACCTTGATGCTACTGCAAACCTCCTATAGTACTCGCCAGAACAACACAGTCAATGCTATGGACCCCAGTGGTCTAAGCCAAAGAGATATCGTGTCCTTTCTGGATTTTGTACTGCCACATGCCCCACACTCTGTACACTGCACCACTAGAACCAAGGTTTCAACATGATCCAGCGTGCCCCACCCACAGGTGAAAGGCTTCCTGTACCAAAGTCAGTCTGTAACTTCTGGAAGATATTGTTTCTCCAAATATATGCAGATACCTATGCATGACTACAGGGATAATAAAGAATCAGGGGAAATTGTCTTCACCAAAGGAATATAGTAAACCTCCAATAACTGACACCAAAGAAATGGAGATCCAGAAAATACCCAAGAAGGAATTCAAAATAATTGTTCTACAGATGCTCAGAGAGCTACAGGAGAACACAGATAAACAATTTCACCCAACCAGGAAAACAAAAGAAGAACAAAATGAGAAGTTCAATATCAAAGTAGAAAACATAAAAAGTACCAAACAAAAATCTGGGAGCTGAAGAATACAATGACTGCTCTGAAATATTTACATCTAAAAGACAGATCAGAAGAAATATTCCAATCATAGGAGCAAAAAGAAAAAAGAATAAAAGGAATGAAGAAAGCCTATGGTAATTATGGGACATCATCAAGTAAAATAACTTAAGCATCACTGGAGTCCGAAAAGGGGAAGGCAGAGGAAAAGGGCAGAAAGCTTATTTAAATAAATAATGGATACAAACCCCCAAAATCTGGGCAGATATTTGGACATTCAGGTTCATGATGCTAAATTTCAGTACAAAATTTCAATACAAAACAATCTTCTCCAAGACACATAATAATAAAACTGTCTAAAACCAAAGACAAAGAGAGAATTTTAAAAACAATGAGAAAAAAATGCACTCATATAAGAGAACCCATATAAAGCTATCATCAATAGATTTTCCAGCACAGCCCTTGTAGTCCAGAAGAGAATGGGATGATACATTCAAAGTGCTAAAAGAAAGAAACTGCCAACCATGAAACTTTACCCAGTAAGCTTGTCCTTCAGAATTGAAGGTGAAATAATGACTCCCTACTAAACAAGAGCCTAGGGAATTCATCACCACTAAACCTGCCTAACAAAGAAACGCTGAAAGTAGTTCTTCAACTAGAGGTGGGGGGAGGGGGGAGACACTACTTAACAACATGAAAACATAGGAACATATACAACACCTTAGTAAAGGTAATAAACTTATAGCCAGTTTCAGAATGCCCTAACACTGCAATGTGGTGATATGCTAACTACATAACTCTAATATAAAGGTTAAAGTATTAAAAACAGCTATAGCTCTGACAATTTATTAAAGGATATACAATACAAAGAGATATACAATACAAAGGATATACAATACAAAGAGATATAAATGGTGATATCAAAAACAAGTTAAATTGTTATCAGAGAAAAATAAACTGTTGTATACATAATATATTTTATGTAAGCTTCACTGTAACCACATTGTATAAACCTAAAATTGAAATACAAAAAGATAAAGAGAAGGGAATCAAAGCATAACACAACAGAAAATCATAAATCTAATAAGATAGACAACAAGGAAAAAAAAAGAATAATGGCCCTGGCCGGTCTGGCTCAGTGGTTAGAGCGTCAGCCTGTGGTCCAGAGAGACCCGGGTTCGGTTCCCGCTAAGGGCACGTACCTCGGTTGCAGTTTGTCCCCGGCCCTGGTCGGTCGTGCGGGTGGCAGCCACTCGATGTGTCCCTTTCACGTTGATGTTTCTCTCTCTCTCTCTGTTCCTCTCTCCCTCCCACTCTACCTGAACAAAAAATGGAAAAATGCCCTCGGGTGAGGATAAAAAAAAACAAAAAAGAATAATGGAACTATAGCAGTCAGAAAACAGTAAGATGACATTAATAAGTCCTTGCCTATCAATAATTAGCCCAACCGGTGTGGCTCAGTGGTTAAGCACTGACCCATGCACCAAGAGGTCACTGGTTTGATTCCCAGCCAGAACATATGCCCAGGTTGTGGGTCAAATCCCCAGTGGGGGGCATGCAGGCCAATCAATGTTCTCTCTCATTGATGTTTCTATCTCTCTCTCCCTCTCCCTTCCTCTCTCTCTAAAATCAATAAAGAAAAAAAAATTACTCTACATGTAAAAACTGAATTCTCCAATCAAAAGGTATAGAGTGGCTGGATAGATTAAAAAAAACAAGATCCAACTATATGCTGCCTTTAAGAGACTCAGCTTAAAGGACACAAATAGACTAAAAGATAAGGGATGGTAAAAGATATTCCATGCAAGTAGAAACCAAAGGAGAGTAGGGGTAGTTATATTTAGACAAAATAGATTTTAACTCAAAAATTCGAACTGAAGAGACAAAGATGGTCTTTATATAATGATGAGGGAGTCAATTTATCAAGAATATATAACAATCATGAATATATATGCACTCAACATCACAGCACCTACATATTAAGCAAATACTAACAGTTCTGTAGGGAGAAATAAATAGTACCATAATAGCAGGGAACTGCGAGAGCCCATTTTCAATAATAGATCATCAAGGCAGAAAATAAAAAATAAAACATTGACCCTGGACAGTTTGACTCATTAGTTAGATTGCCAGTCAATGGACCAATGGGTCACAGGTTCAATTTCCAGTCAAGGGCACGTACCTGGGTTGCAGGTTTGATCCTTGGCCCTGGTTGGAGTCATGCAGGAGACAACCAATCAATGTGTCTCTCTCACACTGATGTTTCTCTCTCTCTCCCTGACTCCCTCCCTTCCACTCTAAAAAAAAAAAAAAAAAAAAAAAAAATCAATGGAAAAATATCCTCATGTGAGGATTAACAACAACAAAACATTGGCCCTGGTCAGTGTGTCTCAGTTGTTTGGTGCATCTACTCGAAAGGTGATGGGTTTGATTCCCAGTCAGGGCACAAACCCAGGTTGTGGGTTCAATTCCTGGTTGGGGCATGTATGGGAGGCAACTAATCAATATTTCTATCTCACATTGATCTCTCACTCAAATCAATCAATAAAACAATTTTTAAGAAAGGATACATGGGAAACGTATATATATATATATATATATAAAAACCTATGGGATGCTGCAAAAGCAGTTTAAAGTGGGAAGTCCATTGAGATAAACATCTACATTAAGAAACTAAGAAATTTCTCAACAACAACAAAAACCCCTTCACCTCAAGGAACTAGAAAAAGCAAAACCAACTAAGCCCAAAGTTAGCAGAAGGGAGGACATAATAAAGATTAGAGCAGAAAGAAATGAAATAGAGACCAGAAAAATAATAGAAAAGATCAATGAAGCAAAGGGATGGTTAAAAAAAATGATAGGTAAAACTGGCAAACCCTTAGCTAGATTAATTTAGTGTGTGGAGAAAAGGGAACCACTGTTCACTGTTGGTGGGACTGTAAACTACGGAAACCACTATGGAGGTTCCTCAAAAATTAAAAATAGAACTACCATATGACCCCAAAATCCCATTTCTGGGTATATATCCAAAGGAAATTAAAACAGGATCTCAAAAAGATATCTGCACCCCTATGTTCATTGTATGATTATTCATAATAGCCTACACAGGGAAACTTGGTGCCTTAAAAACACAAATGTATAATTCTGCATGTCAGAAGCTTGAAATGAGTTGTACAGGGCTAAAATCGAGATATTAGCAGGTCTGTTCCCCCCCCCCCCATTTTTTTTTTTTTTTTGAGAGGAAGGGAGTGGAAGAGAGAGAGAGAAACATCAATGAGAGAAAACCTCAAATGGCCGCTACCTGCATGCTCCCCACTGGGTATGGGCCAACAACCTGGACATGTTCCCTGACTGGGAATCAAACTGGCGACCTCTTGATGCATGGGTCAACGCTCAACCACTGAGCTACACCGGCTGGGCTATAGGTCTGTTCCCTTCTTGGGGTTTCAATGAGGAATCTGTTTCTTGATTCTTCTAGTTTCTAAAGATTGCCAGTATTCTCCAGTTCCTGACTGCACTACTTCCATCCCTGCTTTGTTGACCCATTGCCACCCTCTCCTCTCTTAACCGTCTTGTCTCCCTCTTCACAAAACTCTGTGATTACATTTAGGGTTCAACCACATAATCCAGGAAAATTGTCCCATCTCAAAATCTTTAACTTAATCTCAACCTCAAGTCCCTTTAGTCATTGAAGGTAACATATTTAGGTTTTAGAGATTAGGATGTGTGCCCTGGCTGGTTTGAGTCAGCAGTTAGAGCATTGGCCTGCGGTCCAGAGAGACAGGGTTCAGTTCCCATAAAGGGCACATATCTTTTTTTTTTTTATCCTCACCCGAGGACATTTTTTTTTTTTTCATTTTTTGTTCAGATAGAGCGGGAGGGAGAGAGAGAGAGCGAGAAACATCGATGTGAAGGGACACATCGAGTGGCTGCCACCCGCACGACCAACCAGGGCCGGGGACAAACTGCAACCGAGGTACGTGCCCTTAGTGGGAACCGAACCCGGGTCTCTCTGTACCGCAGGCTGACGCTCCAACCGCTGAGCCAAACCGGCCAGGGCAAGGGCACATATCATGGTTGCAGTTTGTTCCCGGCCTTAACTGGGTCACGCGGGAGGCAGACACTCAATGTGTCTCTCTCACATCGATGTTTCTCTCTCTCTCTCCCTCCCACTCTATCTGAATAAAAAATGGAAAAATGTCCTCGGGTGAGGGTTAAAAAAAAAAAAAAAGAAATTAAGATGTGGCTCTTTTGGGATGGGGGGCATTATTCAGCCTACCTTTCTATTACCATGCTATAAACATTGATGTACAGTTGTTTTTCTTTTTCTTTTTTAAAGATCTTTTTTTTTTTATCCTTACCTGAGAAAGTTTTTTCATTTTTTTGTTCATATAGAATGGGAGGAAGAGAGAGAGAGAGAGAGAGAGAGAGAGAGAGAGAGAGAGAGAGAAAGAGAAACACTGACGTGAAAGGGACACATCAAGTGGTACCATCCACATGACCCAACCAGGGCCGGGGACAAACTGCAACCGAGGTACATGCCCTTATCGGAAACTGAGCCCAGGTCTCTCTGGACCGCAGGCTGACACTCTAACCACTGAGCAATACCAGCCAGGGCTGTTTTTTAAAGATTTTTAAAACTGATTTTTAGAGAGAGAGGAAGGGAGAGGGAGAAAGAGCAACATTGATGTGAGAGCAGAACAACGACTGACTGCCTCCTGCATGCCCCTACCAGGGATTGAGCCCACAACCCTCAGATGTACCCTGGCCAGGAATTGGACCAGGAATTTTTTGGTGATGTATAGCTTTTTGTGTGAACATAGTTGTCATTTCATTTCTCTTGTGTAAACAACTAGGAATAGGAGAGCTAGGTTGCATGGAGGTGCATGTTTAACTTTCTAAGAAACTGCCAAATTGTGTTCTAATGTGCCTGTATTCCTTACATTCTTTCTAAAACACATAGTTACCCACTGCATAAACAAAGAAAAAGTGGAAGAGCCCTGGCCAATGTGGCTCAGTTGTTTGGAGCATCTTCCTATACACCAAAAGGTAGCGGTTCAATTCTGGATCAGGGTACATACACCGGTTGCGAGTTCTATTTCAGGGCACATACCAGTGGCAACTGCCTCCATGTTTCTCTCTCACATCAATGTTTCTCTCTCTCTGCCTCCCTCATTCCTACCCTCTCTCTCTCTCTCGCACACTTCTTTTCCCTAAAGTTAAAAATAAAGAAAAAGTGAAAGAAATACTTTTGGGTTAAATAACACTATTTACCAAATGATAGGATAAATTATCAGTGGAGAAAGACATAGAAATAAAAACAGAAAAACAGCCCTAGACAGTTTGGTTCAGCAGTTATAGCATCAGTCCGTGGACTGAAGTGTTGAGGGTTCAATTCCTGGTAAGGGGCACATGCCTGGGTTGCAGGTTTGATCCTGGCCCTAGTCAGGGTCATGTGGGAAGCAACCAATTGATGTCTCTCTCTTCCATTCATGTTTCTATCTCCCCCTCTCTCTCCCCTCCCTCTGTTCCACTCTATCTAAAAAACAATGGAAAAATATCCTCAGGTAAGGATTAACAATAAGTAAATAAATAGGAAAGAAAGGAAAGAGAAAGAGAAGAGAAAGAGAAAGAAAGAAAGAGCGAAAGAAAGAAAGACACATTTACAAGTCCAGATAGTTTTATAGGCTCCAACATATATCTAATAATTCTAGAAATTACTTAGCAAATAATAGAGAAGAAAAATTGTCTAACTGGTGAGGCTCAGTGGTTGAGTGTCGAACCATGCACCAGGAGGTTGCCAGTTCGATTCCCAGTCAGGGCACATGGCTGGGTTGTAGGTCAAATCCCCAGTGGGGGCATGCAGGAGGCAGCCAACTGATATTCTCTCTCATCTATATTTCTATCTCTCTCCCTCTCCCTCTGAAATCAATCAATAAAAAAATTACTTAAGAAAATAGAGGAGAAAAATTGAATAATAGCTGAAAAAGTTCCAGAATTAAGGAGATGTTTAAATTCACAGGTTGATAATTCATATGTAGAATAAACAGAGTCACACCCAGGACTTCCAGTCAACATGGCGGTGTAGGTAAATGCGGTATCGCCTCCTCCCACAACCACATCAACTAATCTACAGAACAGCCATCATTCAGAACCGCCTGATATCAGGCTAAATGGAAGTCCTACAACTACCAAATCAAAGAAGAAGCCACATCCAGACTGTTAGGAGGAGTGGCGGCATGGACAGACTGGTCCCACACCCATGTGTGGTGGATAAAAATCAGGAGGACATCTTGGCTGTGAAGATCCTCCCTGAAGGAGCATGGGGTCCCTGTCCCACACCAGGCTCCCAACTCAGGGTTCCAGTGCCAGGAAGAGAATCCCCATAACTTCTGGCTGTAAAACCTGCAGGAACTAAGGCTGAGGGAGGCTGAGGCTGAGGGAGTCTGAGGCAGCTCCTCTTAAAGGGGTCATGCATGGACTTACTTGGACTTGCACTCTCCAGTCTCCAGCATGGACGAGGCAGCTTGAAAAGCACCAGAGACATCCAGTGAAGTACTAAGTTATTTGGCATTGGGGTGAGAGCTTGAGAGGCAACTTTCTCTTGGACCGACTTGCTGTGGGAGGACCATGTACCTTTCATGAGCCCCTAATGGGGCAGCAGACAGTAGCCAGATTTGGGACTCCAGCACCCTGGCTTACACTGTTTGTCCCGCCCTGGTGATTCCCTGAGGCCCTGCCCCATCCAACCTTTGTGCCTGCCCAAGCTGTTTTCCAATCACTTGACCAAAGGATTAGCCTGTATTAGATTTTCCTAAAATCTCCCAAACATTTGGGCTCAGCAGGCTCCATATCTCTCATTAAGTGGCCCCAGGCCTGGCACTAGAAGCAGCCAGCCTTGGTTCACAAGTTGGCTTTTCCTGGGCACCCCCAAGCCCAGCACAAGAAGCAGCTGACTGCAGATCACTTAGTAGCTTATGACGGGTGGCCCCAGACAGAACACCAGCAGTGGCTGACCTTGCCCCAGAGGCCGCACACTCACTGGTCAGCTTCAAACCACATTGAAGCACCACCACTCAACCACCTCCACAACTGATATGCTACATGAGTGGACTCAGTGGGTACCAGAACCCTCTTGAAGTAAGTCTTGCTCTGTGTGTTGGACCTTACCCCACTGATCCTCTAAGGGAATTAGAGGCCAGTGGTCAGTGGGCACAGCCAGTCCTTGCAGCTCATCAGCCTGAGTAAATCTTTCCCATTGATATGCCAATAGCAATCAAAACTCAATGAAAACGGAAGGGTGTACAGTTCACACCAGGGGTGCAACTTGATGGCCCACCTGGGGTGATCAGGTAGGCTGTGCCACTGGACCCTACAGGACACATATAATAATAGGCCACCCTACAAAGCCTAGGAGACATAGCAACTATACCTAATACATAGAAACAATCACAGTGAAGCAGCCAAAATGAGGAGACAAGGAAATATGTCTCAAATGAATGAAAAGAACAAAACTCCAGGAATAGAAATAAACAAAATGGAGATAAACAATCAATCAGATGCAGAGTTCAAAACACTGGTTATAAGGACGCTCAAGGAACTTAGTGAGACCTTCAAGGAACTTAAGGAGACCTCCAAGGAACTTAGTGAGAACATCAACAACATAAAAAAGGACCAGTCAGAAATGAAGGATGCACTAACTGAAATAAAGAATAATTTACAGCGAATCAATAGTAGAGTAGGTAAAGCCAAGAAGCAAACCATTGATTTGGAATATAAGGAAACAAAAAAACACCCAATCAGAATAGCAAAAAAAAAAGAAAAAAAGAATCCAAAAAAAATAAGGATAGTGTAAGGTGCCTCTGGGACAACTTCAGGCATGCCAACATTAGCATCATAGGGGTGCCAGAAGGAGAAGAGAGAGAATAAGAATTGAAAACATATTTGAAAAAAATAATGACAGAAAACTTCCCCAACTTGGTGAAGGAAACAGACATACAAGTCCAGGAAGCACAGAGAGTCCCAAACAAGATGAACCCAAGGAGATCCACACCAAGATACATCATCATCAAAATGCCAAAGGTTAAAGACAAAGAGATAGCCAGGCTAGTGTGGTTCAATGGTTGAGCGACAACCCATGCACTAACAGGTCAGGGCACATGCCCAGGTTGTGGGCCAAATTCCCAGTTGGGGGCATGCAGGAGGAAGCCAATCAATGTTCTTCTCTCATCAATGGTTCTATCTCTCTCTCTCCCTCTCCCTTCCTCTCTCTCTAAAATTAAAAAATAAAAAAATATTTTAAAAAAATAAAGAAATCACCCTGGCCAGTTTGGCTGAGCAGTTAGAGTGTCAGCCTTCGGACTAGGGAGTCCCAGGTTCGGTTCCCGCTAAGGGCACGTACCTCGGTTGAAGTTTGTTCCAAGCCAGTGTTGGTGTCGTGTTGGTGGCAACCATCGATGTGTCTCTCTCATATAGATGTTTCTCTCTCTCTCTCTTCCCCCCTCTCTCCCTCCTGCTCTATCTGAAGATAAATGCAAAAATGTCCTCGGGTGAGGAAGGAAGGAAGGAAGGAAGGAAGGGAAGGAAGGAAGGAAGGAAGGAAGGAAGGAAATAAAAAAATAAAGATAAAGAGATAATCTTAAAAGCAGCAAGAGAAAAGCAGTTTGTTACCTACAAAAGAGCTCCCATAAGACTGTCAGCAATTTCTCAAAAGAAACTTTGCAGGCCAGAAAGGAGTGGCAAGAGATATTCAAAGTGATGAAAAGCAACAACCTACAACCAAGATTACTCTGTCCTGCAAAGCTATCATTTAGAATCGACGGACATATAAAGATGGTCCCAGACAAGAAAAAGCTAAAGGTATTCATCACCACCAAACTATTATTATATGAAATGTTGAAGGGTCTTCTTGAAGAAAAAGAAGATAAAAAATATGAACAATAAAATGGCAATAAATACATATCTATCAACAATTGAATCTACAAACAAAATGAGCAAGCAAAACAGAAACAGACTCATAGATACAGAGAACTTTTTGTTGCTTGCCAAATGGGAAGGGACTGGAGGTATGGGTAAAAAGATGAAGAAATTAAGAAGTACAAATTGGTTGTTAGACTGATGAACCTCAAGGGGAATGGGGGAGGGAGGGCAGGAAGAATAAACCAAAGAACTTTTATGCATATATGCATAACCAATGGACACAAACAATAGTGTGAGGAAGGCAGGAGGGGGGCGGGATTGTGGAGGAGGGGCTCAATGGGGGGAAAAAGAAGGGACATCTGTAATACATTGAACACTAAAGATAAGTTTAAAAAAATACCAAAGAAAAAACAGAGTAACACCCAGACGTGTCATGATGAAAATGTAGTATATTAATGATTAATAATAAAGAGAAAATCTTAAATCTATCAGAAAGAATGAACAGATTACTTAAAAAATGAAAATTGAGGCTGAGAACAGCATTTCACCAAGAACAGCAGAGGACAAACAATAATAGCAAATTTTACAACTTTATATATGAAATATTGGGATAAAAAATATTTCAGTCCAGCCAGTGTGACTCATGGCTTGAGCATCGACCTATGCACCAGGAGGTTGCCGGTTTGATTCCTGGTTAGCACACACATCCAGGTTGTGGGCTTGATCCCCAGTGGGGGGCATGCAGGAGGCAGCCAATCAATGTTCTCTCTCATCAATGTTTCTCTCTCTCTCTCCCTCTCCCTTCCTGTCTCTCTAAAATCAATAAAGAAAAAAATGTTTTTAAATTTTCAGAATTCGGATCTTATGGGGGCATGAGGATGTTAGAAAATTAATATGAGTCCGGCCGGTGTAGCTCAATGGTTAAGTGTCGACATGTGCACCAAGAGGTCACCAGTTCGATTCCCCGTCAGGACACATGCCCAGGTTGTGGGTCCGATCCTCAGTGTGGGGCATGCAGGAGGCGGCCAATCGATATTCTCTCTCATCAATGTTTCTATCTCTCTCTCTCCCTCTTACTTTCTCTCTTTTTAAAATCAATAAACAAAAAAATATATATTACATATATATACATATATATGTATATATATATTATTTAATATATGTATATATTACCCCCAATAACACATTTAGCCAGCTCTGAGGAATAAGGTTTATGCAGTGAGGCAAGAAAAGGGAGCTAACATTAGGTTACAGAAGCTTCCACAGAAAAATGATGAGATAGGGACATGATGGTAGAGAAGACCTGACAGAGTTGTACTTTGGAAGCTGCAAAGTTAGATCACCACTTTACATGATTTTAGCTTGTTTCTCTGTACCGTTTTTGAAAAAGTATAAAGAAGTTAGTTTCCAGATCTTTTCTCACAAAACCCCACTCCTGCAAAAATGCCTCTCCTATTCCCCAAAGTCCATTCTTACATGTTTTTGGTCTATAAATGTATAACAGTATTTTTCAAACTTGACTTACATGCAAAATAAGAAATGTATTTTACAACCCAGAAATCACTCGCTCACACACATAAATATCTTAAATAAATGCTTCAGTAATAGTAACTACACTATTATGTGCCAAACACTGACATTTTCTGTTCTATTTAACTTGGGAAAAAATGCCCATTTTGACTTATTGAACTGATTTCATAACATACCAATTGGCATCAACCTGCAGACTGACAATGATCCAGAAATATTCTGTGTGTGTATAAACATGTGTGTATATATATCTATACATATATATCTATCTTTTTTATATAAATAAAATTAGACTGTACAAATTGTATGTTACATTGTAACTGTCTTTATTTCATATTCTTTTTTACATTCTGTTAATAATCTTAGTGTCACTAAGAATTAAAGCATAGCTATATTCTCATTTGTCCACTTTCCTAATTCATTATTCTATTCTAGAAAAAATAATTTAATTTCTAAAATGATTTTCTATGATATAGAATCATTTGGTGTAGCAGTAACCTTCTTATATATCACAGATCAAAAAGGTATTTTTAAAACCTTCTCTAAGAAATGCTACATTTTCAAAAACAGAATATCCTGTTAAACAGGACAAGCTGTCCACATTGTACTGATTCACTAAAGTGGAATTTGAGGGTGGAGGTATCATTGCTTGAAAGAGTTCTGAGTAATGTCATAAATTATGCCCATGCTATGTCCTTTTATGTACGCTTGTTGAGCTGGACTGCTTATTTATTAGTTTTGTTATGTAAAGTTTTATGAATTTAATCATAGACCTCTATGTTTTTCATAAGAGGAAATATGACAGTGTTTCCACTCTATTTAAAAAATGCAAATAAAGCCTGGCTGGTGTGGCTCAGTGGTTGAGCAACAACTCATGTACTAAGAGGTCGCTGGTTCGATTCCCAGTCAGGGAACATGCCCAGGCTGTGGGCCAGATCCCCAGTGGGGGGCATGCAGGAGGCGGCCAGTAGATGTTCTCTCTCATTGATGTTTCTCTCTCTCTCTCCTTTTCACTTCCTCTTTCTCTTAAATCAATATAGAAAAAATAAATAAATAAAAATACTTTAAAGTTTAGAATGAAAAGGCTCAATGCAAATCACCAATAATTATAATTTTGACTAGTACTTATTACTATGCTAACAACCAATGCCAGATCACTCATTGTGGTACCTTATGAAGCTAAGAATATCTATAATACACTATCCTCAATAAAAAAACTATTTTACTGATAGATATTGCTGTATCATATATAAGAATGTTCAGCCCTTTCTATCAAATACAATGTATTGTATTGTCTATATTTTCTTAATATAAAAATTATTTTTCTTTATTGATATTAGAAGAGTAGAAGGGAGAGGGAGAGAGAAAGAGAGAAACATCGATGAGACAGAATAGTGATTGGCCACTTCCTGCATGCCTCCCACTGGGGATAGGGCCCACAACCTGGGCATGTGTCCCGACCGGGAATCAAACTGGCGACCTCTTGGTGCATGGGTCAACGCTCAATCACTGAGCCACACCAACCGGGCTTAATACAAAAATATTTTAATATGAGCTACCACTACTTCATGTAATAAAATGTTTAGTCCTTCCTATCATATTTCTATCTAATGGTGAGTTGACTTTTAATACTACCTTGAATCACTGCCTTTTCTTTTCTAAATTTATCTTTATCACTGAGGATATTACAGATGTCCTCCATTATTCCCCCATTTCCCCTTCACCTGGTTCCCACCTCACTCCAGGCCTTCAACATACTATTGTGTATGTCCACGGGTTATGCATATATGCATATATAAATTCTTTGGTTATTCTCTATCCACAGTTGCCTTCCCTCTGAGATCCACCTGTGCAGTGCTTCCATGCCTCTGGTCCTATTTTGTTTGACAGTTTGTTTTTTACATTAGATTCCACGTATGAATGAGATTATGTGATACTTGTCTTTCTCTGACTGGCTTATTTTGCTTAGCATAATATTCTCCAGGTCCCTCCATGCTGTCTCAACGGGTAAGAGATCCTTTTTTTTTTTTTTTTTTTAGCAATAATCATGCCTCGGATAAACCTCATTGGCTACAATACTGCCACTGAGCAAAGCTTGAGATCCTTCTTTTTTACAACTGCATAGTATTCCATAGTGTAAAGGTTTTTTATCCACTGATCTACTGATGGGCACTTGGGCTGTTTCCAGATCTCAGCTATTGCAACTAGTGCTACTGTGAACATAGTGGTGCACATATATTCTTTCTGATTCGTTTTTTGGGATTCTTAGGATATATTCCTAAAAGTGGGATCACCGGGTCAAATGGCAGTTTGATATTTACTTTTCTTGAGGAAATTCCATACTGTTTTCCACAGTGGCTGCACCAGTCTGCATTCCCACCAGCAATGTACAAGCGTTCCCTATTCTCCACATCATTGCCAGCACTTGTTTGTTGATTTACTGATGGTAGCCAATCTGGCAGGTGTGAGGTGATTCCTCATTGTCATTTTAATTTGCATCTTTCTGATGATTAGTGACTGAGCACTTTTTCATGTCTCTTGGCCATCTGTAAGTCCTCTTTGGAAAAGTGTCTATTTAGGTCCTTTGCCCATTTTTATTTATTTATTTATTTTGTTGTTGTTGCTCCAAAAAGCTTTATTGTTTCCATTTGGTCCAATGCACGGGAGAGGGCTCCAGGGTGTTTAAAAGAATGGCTAATGGTTTCAGGGAGAGGCTCAGGCAAAAGCTAGACACCAGGGGAATGCAGAGGGGCCCCTCAAAGGCCTCTGGGCTCCAAAGGCTCCTTAGTTATGCTTGAGAGCAAGCCTTTCGAAGAGATACTCACCCAGCCCAGCCTAGGAGCCAGCCAGCCTGTGAAGGTTAGTCAGGTGGTTGCCCATCTTCTTGATGAGTTTCACCTCCTTCTTCAGGAAGTGGTTCTTCAGGAAGTCGCAGAGATGAGGGTCTGCATGGGTAGAACCCAGGACATGCAAAACCAAAAGGGCTTGGTTCAGGTTCTTCCCCAAGGCCATGGCAGCTTCCGTGGCATCCTGAATTTTGTCCCATTCATCATGGGAAGGCTTCACCATGTCCTGGAAAAGAATGCAGCCACCCCGCTGGTTTTACAGCTTTAAGAGATGCTCAGCACCCTTGCACTTCTTCGCCAACTCTCAGAAGTGGCCCACGCCCTCCAGAGCCACTTGGTCATGGTCGAAATAGAAGCCCAGAGAGAGGTAGGTGTAGGAAGCCCACACATGCAGGTTGGCCAGGTGGTTGACCGCAGCCTTCACCTCGGTGGAATGGTTCTAACAAATCTGGGAGCTCATGGTTGTTCCGCAATAAGGACTTAAGGTCAGAAAATGGTGTTGACTGGTCTTGGAGGCTGAGGCAATTCTGAAGGTGGTGCTTGGAAAAAAGGTTGGAAGGTGGTTAGAGGCTGGAAGAGGGGGCGTCCCTGGGTCTGTTCTGTCCAAACACTGTTGAGGCAAGAGATAGATCCAGGGGACACCAAGGGCACTGCCCCTTTGTCTATTTTTAAATTGGATTGTATTCCTTTTGTTAAGCTGTATGAGTTCTTTATATATTTTGGAAATGAACCCCTTACCCGATTTATCATTGGCAAATATATCCTCCCATACAGTGGGTTCCCTTTGCATTCTGAGGATAGGTTCTTTTGCTGTGCATCTTTTCAGTTTCATCTAATCCCGTTTGTTTATTTTTTCCTTTGTTTCTCTTGCCCTAAGAGATGTATAAGTGAAAATTCTTCTACATGAGATATCTAAGATTTTGCTGCCTATGTCTTCTTCAAAGATTTTTATGGTTTCACAAGTTACAATTAAGTATTTTATCCATTTTGAATTTATTCTTGTGTATGGTGTAAGTTGGTGGTCTAGTTTTATCTTTTTGCATGCACCTGTCCAATTTTCCCAACACCATTTATTGAAAAGACTGTCTTTTCTCCATTGTATGCTCTTGCCTCCTTTGTCAAATGTTAATTGTGCATACTGCCATGGGTCGATTTCTGGGTTCTCTGTCCTGTTCCATTGATCTATATGCCTGTTCTTGTGCCAGTACCAGGCTGTTTTGATTACAATGGCTTTGTAGTATAATTTGATATCTGGTATTGTGATCCCTCCAACTTTGTTTTCTTTCTCAAGTTTGCTGTGGCTATTTTGAGTCTTTTTTTATTCTGTATAAATTTTTGGAGTATTCGTTCTAGACCTGTGATATATGCCTTTGGCATTTTAATAGAAATTCCACTGAATCTATAGGTTGAATTGGATAGTATGGAAATTTTAATGATGTTAAATCTTTCAATCCATAAACAGAGTGTTTCCACTTGTTTGTATCTTCTTCTATTTCTTTTTTTAGTGTCCTGTAGTTTTCCAAGTAGAGGTCTTTTACCTCCTTGGTTAAGTTTATTCCTAGTATCTTATTTTTTGTTGTTGTTGCAATAGTAGAAGGGATTTAAAAAAATTTTTCTTTTAGAGAGATTATTATTGGTGTCTAAAATGTCATAGATTTCTGGATGTTAATTTTGTATCCTGCTATTTTGCCGAATTCATTTATTAACTCTAGTATTTTTTTTTTGGTGGATTCTGTAGGGTTTTGTTTATACAATATCACGTCATCTGAAAATGACAGTTTTACTTCCTTCTTTCCAATTTTGATGCCTCTTATTTTTCCTTCTTGTCTGATTGCTATGGTTAGGACTTCCAGTAATATGTTGAATAAGAGTGGTGAAAGCAGACATCCCTGTCTTGTTCCTGTTTTTTTTGTTGTTGTTAATCCTCACCTGAGATAGTTTTCCATTGTTTTTTAGAGAGAATGGGAGAGAGGGGGAGAGGGAGAAGAAGAGAGAGAGAATGAGACATCAACATGAGAAACACATTGATTGGTTGCCTCCTGCACAACCCCAACTGGGGCTGAGGATTGAACCTGCAACTGAAGTACATGCCCTTGACTGGGAATTGAACCTGTGACTGTTTGGTCCATGACTGAACACTCTAACCACTGAGTCTTTATGGCTACGTACCTCTATTTCTTCTTCTTCTAGCAGCAGTCCATTTAATATTTCTTACATTGCTGACTTGGTGGCGATAAACTCCTTTAGCCTTTTTTTTTTGTCAGGGAAGCTTTTATTTCACTTTCAATGTTAAATAATAGCCTTGCTGAATAGAGCAGTATTGGTTTCAGATTCTTGCTTTTAATTACTTTAAATACTTTATGCAATTCCCTTCTTGCCTGTAGTGTTGCTGTTGAGAAATCAGCTGACAGTCTTAAGGGACCTCTCTTGTAGGTCACTGACTCTCTCTCTCTTGCTGCCCTTAAGATTCTCTTTGTCTTCAACATTTGCCATTTTAATTATACTGTGTCTTGGAATGGGTCTCTTTGGGTTTATCTTGATTGGTACCCGCTGTGGTTCCTGAACTTGTGTGGCTTTTTCCTTCATTGGCTTAGGGAAGTTTTCTGTCATTCTTTCTTTTTTTTCTAATTTGTTTTTTCCTTATCTGAGGGTATTTTTCCATTGTTTCTTAAATAGAGTAGAAGGAAGGGAGGGAGGGAGGAAGAGAGATAGAAACATCGATATGAGAGACACACAATGATTGGTTGCCTCCCTCATGACCCTGACCGGGGCCAGGGGCTGCACCTGCAACCCAGATACATGCCCATGAATGGGAATCAAACCTGCATACTAAGTAGTATGCATGTGTGTATGTGTATAGTTTTGTTTAAATTATTATGATATACAAAGTATTGATAAAGTGTTTTTAAATAGCTGAAGTATACTGAATGGCTGTAGCAAACTTTTGAGAAAGGCAAACAAGAATAGTGGAAGAAAAAACAAATTAAGCTAAGTCCCAGGCAGGCTGGTAGTGTAATATGCAGTGTATAATGTAAAGCCAGTAAAGTGTATTGGTGATCCTGGAGGAAATAGTTACCATTCTTATCATTGAATAGGTAGGTGACAGAAAAGCAGAATAGTATTAATAATACACACAAATAAGATTCAAAATGAAGCTAAATAGTATTTAGTTTTCTGCATAGTTTATAGTTCTGAATAGTTTAGTTTTCAAGATAAAAAACATCCAGAAATAAATCCAGTATAAATTTGAAAATTCAATGTATGACAAAGATAGCTTTTCTTATCACAGCAAATTATTTAAGAAATGTTACTGTCACAACTGGCTATCCATTGAAAAGAAAACAGATTGTATCCTATTATTGTATTCCATATATAGAAATTAACTTGAGTTTAATTGAAAATAATCTAGCCCTGGCCAGGTAGTTCGCTCAGTTGATTCGAGTGTCATCTGGATATGCCAAGGTTTCAGGTTCAATCCTCAGTCAGGACACATACAGGAATCAACCAATGAATACATAAATAAGTGGAACAACAAACCTATGTCTCTCTCTCTCTCTTTTTCTCTCAAATCAATAAATAAAAAATGTAAAAAGAAATCTAGGCTACTACATGATACAACTCATGTACAGATAAGATTTTTTGTCAGCTAAGCTAGAAACCCAAAAGTTATAAAAGAAATCATAGATGCACTTTACTATCTATGGCAAAAGATATTACATGTTAAGTCAACAGACTAATGAAGAGTTGAAAAACTGATGACAGAAATGGTAATTTCTATCACAAATTGAAAAGAAAGAATAATCAACCAATATAAATAGGTATTTAAAGAAGAGGTAGTTTTAACTGAAAAACATATGAATATACATGTTGAAATTTGATGCTGTTTTATAAAATAAATATTTAAAAAAATTTCTTTATTGATTTTTAGAGAGAGAGAAAGAGAGAAGGAGAGCTAGAAATATCGATGAGAGAGAACATCAACTGGCCACTTCCTGCATGCCCCCCACTGGGGATTGGGCCCACAACCTGGGCATGTGCCCTGACCAGGAATCGAAGACCTCTTGGTGCATGGGTTGACGTTCAACCACTGAGCTACACCGGCCGGGCTAAAATAAGTATTTTAAAAAATCTATATTAGTATTTCTGTGTGTGTGTAACTATTTTTTTAAGAATGTATCACCATGCAGAAAAAAATTCAGAAGGATGCTCACTAATTTTGCAACAATGTTGTGAAGTAGTAAATAGAGATGAGAGAGCCAAATTAAAAAGGAAACGAGCCCTGGCCAGTTTGGCTCAGCGGTTAGAGCGTCGGCCTGCGGTCCGGAGAGACCCGGGTTCGGTTCCCGCTAAGGGCACGTACTTCGGTTGCAGTTTGTCCCCGGCCCTGGTTGGTCGTGCGGGTGGCAGCCACTCGATGTGTCCCTTCACGTCGATGTTTCTCTCTCTCTCTCCCTTCCTCTCTCTCCCTCCCACTCTATCTGTACAAAAAATGGAAAAATATCCTCTGGTGAGGATTAAAAAAAAATTTAAAAAAAAAAAGGAAACGAAGTCCTGGCCTGTGTGGCTCAGTGGTTAAAGCATCAGCCATGCACTGAAGGATCACAGGGTTCCATTCCCATTCAAGCGCACATACCTAGATTGCAGGTGGACCCCTGGCCCCAGTGAAGGCATGTAGGGAGGCAGCCAATCAATTTTTTTTCCCTCTCTCTCTCTTTCTCTTTCCCCTTCCCTCTTTTCCACTCTCTCTAAAAATTAATGAAAAAAATATTCTCAGGTGAAGATTAACAACAACAACAAATTGCAAGAAAAGGGGGGGGGGTGAAAAAAAAAGAGAGAAAGAAAAGAATTATACTAAAATAGCTAGTAAATATGATGTAATCAACATATATCCTGTTATAAAATTGTACATATATGTGGACATGGAAATATTTAAGATAAAAATGGGACTGCAATCAAATTTGCCAAAGGAAATACCCAAAGAATTTATATCAGTATTTGGATGCTCTTTGCGTTGCACTGAAGCGGCCATGGAGGCTGAGCATAATCCTGTATTATTGATTCTGAAGTCGTTTGTGTGAGTTTTGCTCAACTGTATTAAAGGAATACAGTACCAGTCAGTTCAATCTGGTTTTACAGTTTACTCCAGTGGTCAGCAAACTTTATGTAAAGAACCAAGTAATAAATATTTTAGGCTTTTTGGGTCATATTGTCTGTCATCACTACTCAGCTTGGCTGTTGCAGGGTGAAAGCACTCATAGAGACTTCAATGGCTTATTCTGTGTTAACTTGGTGAGGCTAGAATATCAAATTATTTAATATAACATTAATTTAGGCACTGCAGTGAAGATATTTTGTAAAGGTGGTTAACATCTACAATGTGTTGACTTTAAGTAAAGGAGATTAACCTGGACAATATAATGGGCCTCATCAAATCAGCCTTGAGAGAAAAAATCAAAAGCCCAGCTGATGTGGCTCAGGGGACTGAGCGTCCTCCCATGGATTGAGAGGTCCCGGTTTGGTTCCTGGTCAGGGTATATGCCTGGGTTGAGGGTTTGATCCCCAGTAGGGGGTGTGCAGGAGACAGCCAATTGATGTATCTCTCTCACATAGATGTTTCTATCTCTCTCTCCCTTCCTCTCTTTCAATAAAAATATCAATAAAAACATATTTAAAAAAAATACACCAGCTAAAAGGTTCTGCCTCATGACTGCAACATCAACTCCTTTCTGAGTTTCGAGCCTTCTGGCCTGACCTATACATTTCAAACATGACAGTCCCTATAATTGTGTAAGCCAATTTTCTAGAAAGCTAGATAAGATAGATTAGATAGATAGACAATGTATACTATTGGTTCTGTGGATCCCTAATCAATATACAGATGATATATAAACTAACATGACTGGCTATGTTCCAGTACAACTACTTACAATAACAAGGGGTGTGTCAGATTTGGCCTATGTGCCAGTTTTCCAACCCCTAGTATTAACAATAATAAAATATAGTTGCTTTAATTTAATACTATCTGTGTTTCAGGTAGTGTAAAAGGTGCTTCACATTTTTAGATGGATTCCAAATGTTCCATAAATTGGGAATTGTTCCTGACCAGGCCAGATATTCTAGAGCAGCCATATAAGCAGGAATGATCTTCCTAGAATCAATGAGACATAGACCATAAGCTTAACTGTAATAAGTTTCTCAGAGAGCCCTGGCCAGGCGGCTCAGTTGGTTGAACATCATACTGTATACCAAAAGGGTTGAGGGTTTGATCCCTGGTCAGGGCACATACCTAGGCTGTGAGTTTGATCCCAGGTCGGGGCACATATGGGAGGCAAGAGACTGATGTTTCTCTCTCTCTCAAATAAAAAAAGAAAAAAACAGCTCGGCCACGGTGTGGTTCAGTGGTTGAGCATCGACCCATGTACCAAGAGGTGGCCGGTTCGAATGCCAGTCAGGGCACATGCCCAGGTTGTGGGCCAGATCCCCAGTGGGGGGTATGCAGGAGGCGGCCCAATCAATGTTTTCTCTCATCGATGTTTTCATCTCTCTTGCCCTCTCCTTTCCTCTCTCTCTCAAATCAATAAAGGAAAAAAAAAAAAAAGACATAAAAATATTCATTTATTAAATGTGACACCTTTCAATTAAACTTGGTAAGGGGGAAATTGAAATTCACAAAATTACTAAATCGGGTTTATTGATTCTTTACATCAAAGGAATTCTTCACATTAAAGTTTTAAAGCAAAGGACCTTTAAGTAATGTAGTCCTTAGAAAAAAGAGTCCTCAATTTATAGATTACTGTTAATTAATAATAAATACTACATATTTAAAGTTACCTATAACTAAAGAATAGAACCTCAACTTGATGCCATATGGTTCCCTTCTCCAGGGATGAATGAGATTTCCATATGAGAAGAAACTGGCATTCTTACAAGCACTCTCTCTATAAACACTCCCATCCCATCCCAGGTATTACTTCTTGTTCCTCAAAAGTTTAAGAAATAGCCCTGGCCAGTTTGTCTCAGCTATTAGATCATCAGCCAGCAGACCGAAGGGTCACAGGTTCAATTCTGATTGGGGGCATGTACCTGATTTGCAGGTTCCATCCCCGGCCCTAGTTAGGGTCATGTGGGCGGCAACCAACTGATGTGTTTCTCTCACATCAGTGTTTCTCTATCCCTTCCTTCCTCCCTTCCACTCTCTCTAGAAATCAATGGAAAAATATCCTCGAGTGAGAATTAACCAAAATAAGTAAATAAATAATAAAATATATTTTTTTAAAGTTTAAGAAATAACCAATATTCAAAAAATACTTGATTTACAAAAAGCAAATATAACCACACCTTTTCATGATCATGTTTACTCAAAATAAAGAATGTCTAAGATTGCCCTTGCCATAGAGAGGCTTCTTAGGAAGTTAGGATGAAGGATGATAAAAAGTGGGGAAACAGGGACTTTGAAATTTAATTTATGAAAGAGAACTCTAAGCTATCAGGTGGTTGAAGAAATAAAGAGTTAAATATAAAAGTAAAGGGTTGTAGCCCTGGCTTGTTTGGCTCAGCGGTTAGAGCACTGGCCCGCGGACCAAAGAGTCATGCAGGTTCAATTCCGGTCAAGGGCATGTGCCTTGGCTGTGGTTCGGTCCTAGCCCTAGTGCGGGTTGTTCGGGAGGCAACCAGTCGATGTATCTCTCTCACATCGATGTTTTTTTCTCTGTCTCTCTTCCCCTCCCTCTGTATCTGAAGATAAATGGGAAAAATATATTAAACAAATTTTTTTTAAGTAAAGGGCTGTTATGACCATGACCAAATAACAAATTTATAAAGTAGAAAGAAAAAGAATGACTACCAGTAGTAAGACCCTAATTTAGAGAAGAAGCCAAGTTAAAAAATGTAAACTAATATGAGTAAGTGTGGGCAAGTGGTAAAAAAAGATTTAGGTACTGAAAGGTGTGTCATAAGGAGAAAAAGTTCATCAAAGGAAAGTCAAAAGGGGGAACTCTATGTAAAAAAGGTAACCATGGAATCTAAATTGGTCAGAACAGTTCTGATTTCAAACATTTTGCCTGACAAATCATTTTGTTCTGATTTTTATAAAAGTTCAGAAAATATAGTCACTCTCATACCTGTTTGTATCCACAATTCCTATTATATTGTCTTAAACATAGGAAAATATATTATTTGTTGAAAATGATAATTTCCTGGAAATTCAAATCAGAGAAAGTGCAGTAAAAAACAATACTAAGTAACCATTCTTAAAAAATAAAAATATATTTATCAGTGGTCTTTATCTATTTACTAGTATCAATAGAAAACTAGAGTCTGTTAGAAAATTGATGCCACACTCACCTATGCTGATAACATCAGTGCTGGGTGGGGATGAAACCACAATCTGCCAAAATCTGAATCATCCTGGCCAGGTTTGGGAGTTCTGTAGAGAAGTTGCTGCCACCAGGTCTGACTGCCATAGCTCATGAAAATGGTGCAGTCATTCCTCTTAGCGTAGAATATACTTGAGAAGAAGTTTAAGGGACCTATGTAATATTAAGCCCCAGAAAGACAGTATTAGTGGTAGTTTGGATATGGAATGTAGGAACTAACAATTATGGAATGTTTTACTGTTTCAGGAACTGATGCATTATCTTATTTACCTAAGGATATAGATATTGTTATGAATCCCATTTTACAGAAAACCTAGGTATAGCAAGGTTAAGGAATTGCTCAGGATAACAAAGGTAGTAAAATAAGAGGCAGAGCTGGGATTTGAACCCATGTAGTCTGGTGCTCCAGGGTATGTATATTCATAACCACAATGCTACAGGTATACTCAAACAGGCCGGGGGAGAGGTGGGATTCGTTTTCTAAAAAGGGCAAATTGATTTCCTCAAATGTAATCTGTGTTCACTTTATCCAATACCAGTTACTTAATCTTCAACTCACATCCCAGAAAGTTAGACTGTCATTTATGTGCCAACTTTACATAATAATAATACAACTTTAAATTGTTAATATTTACAATAGTGAAGCATGGACAGTCTCCTAGTCTCCAAGACAGTGAAAAATGAAGATGACAGTAATAGTGCATTCCCTTCAGATAAAATGACAGAAATACCTATAAACTTCATACTTCATTTATTGAAATTACTTGAATTCAGTGAATTGCTTAAAACAACTTAATAAACTAGGTCACTTTAAAAGTCAAGTGTTGTGCCCACCAGTATGGCTCAGTGGTTGAGCCTTGACCCATGCACCAAAAGGTCACAGGTTCCATTCCCAGTCAGGGCACATGCCCAGGTTGTGGGCTAAATTCCCAGTAGGGGGCATGCAGGAGGCGGCCAATTGATGTTCTCTCTCATGATGTTTCTACCTCTCTCCCATTCCCTTCTTCTCCCTCTAAAACCAAGAAAAAAAAATTTTTTTAAGTCAAGTGTTGTCAGTATATTTGCAAGTTTCAATATGCTGAAAGAACTTTTGTTTGAAACATTACTCAAAATTCACATCACCTAAATCCACATGATATTAAGAAGTCCACATAAATTGTGGCTTTCCCTCTAACCTACTCACTTTCATGTACAATTACTCATTTACATCTTAGTTTATCACTTAGTTCTTTGTAAGTTTCGCCTAATTTCATCAGATCATTAAACAAATTTTTCACCAGACCATAGTTGACTCACAGTTTTCCTTCCTCTTTCTAAAGGGATGAAATTTTTACTGCAAAATCTGTTGCTGCACTACCAAATATTAGTATCACTACTTAAAAAGACATGACTGCAAAAGTACACCACCACCAAAACTGAATTACCGAAAAAAACGTACGATCCGAATGGGCTCCCACTCTGAAAGGGGAGGGCTCGCAGACATTAAATAGGGGGGGCGGGGAGCTGGGAGGAGGGGCGGTCGCAAAAGGCAGTGCCTGATACAAGTCACAGCTAAACATTGCCGGCGCCACTTATTTAGCGCAGGAGAAAAAAAAAAGGGTAGACGGTATTTCGAGCCGTAGGGCCCTGCAGGTTTGCGGGAGGGGGTGAGAGCCTGTAGCCAGGACTCGGGTGCAGGGAGCGGCAGGGCTGGATCAGAGCCCCTCACCTAGGACGAGGGCGGCCAACCAGGGCCGGGCCTCCAGCGCCCAGCTTCTGAAGCCCGCACATTCGCGGGCCCAGCCCACCGGACGACCAGCCGCAGCCGCTTACCGGTGGCGCCTCGCTGCCTCCTCCCGAAGCAGCCCTTCAACGGTTGCCGCAGTCAGAGCACCACCCCGCGGTAGGGTACGTCGAGTCCGCCGACAGCTCTCAGATTCCCGCAGCGCCGCCACTCTCGCGAGAAGCCGGCGGAGCCCGAGAACTGGGAGGAGGAGGAGAAGGGAGGGGCATTTAACGGTGGCAGCTGGTTCTGCGCCGGATCTAGGAGAGGGGCGGGCGCCATTGTGCTTCGCTGCCGACTGCTCTGCCTCAGAGTCCTCGAGCTCGGAGGAGGAAGGCGGCGGTGTGGTCGCGGTGAGCGGGACGCGCCCTGTTCAGTGCCAGCTCCGGGGCTGAGGTACTAAACTGTGGAGCTCGGGCTTCCTCGGGGGAGGTGGTTCTAGCCAAGGCCGCGGGTGGGGGAGGGGAGGGAACGAAGTGCAGGCCTGGGGACACGGAGGCCGCTTCCTCCTAAGCGGGTTGGGGTGGACGAGCTCGGTTCGAGACCGCGGGTACGAAGGGATGCCGGTCGCAGGCCTCCTCTGCCGGTGGCCTGTCCGGCGGTGGAGTTTCTGACCGGCGGAGGGGAGCAGATTGTACGCCTTTTAGACGCGTGGTGGCTGAGGGCGAGGGCTGGAGCCCACTTTGGCCTTCGAGGGCGGCCTTTCCCACTGGGTAAGGGGGGGGCTTCCCGAGCCCTGCGGGCCGGGCGGGTCACGAGTGAGGTATTTACGCGAAGTTGAAGGCGGGGAGGATTGGGGCTCTGCCAACTCAGTCTCGAGTGGAAAGGGCTTTCCCAGCCCCGTAGATGCGGAGAAGGTTCTTAAATATCGTGATACTTGGGGAGTTGTTTTTGTTTTGCGGTAAATTGGGTTTGAAATAGAAAGAGGTGATAATATGTATGAAAAACGGACCTGATGGCGTAAGAAGTAGAAAAATGAAAGCCACCAGTAGAACACTCCCTCGTTTTGATGAAACTGCGTAATGAAGACTTGAGAACGTGTAAAGCACACACCAAAAAATACAATCAATATTTTTTTTCTACGTACAAGTGTAGGTCATATATACGGAAAATATGTCCTGGCAATAAATTCGTCACGACTAGTGTCGTTTAGCACTTTTAAAAGTAAACGTGCCCAGTGAAATCGAATTCAGTAAGATTTTTTTTTTTTTCGATTTTGTAGGACTTTTTAGGTATTTTTCTTTTTTAATTATTTTAAATCTCCCTTCTTCTTACTCCCATCCATCCGTTTCTATGTGGAACTAAGAGGTATGGATAACGATGAATTTTTTACTTAAAATTAAAAAGGATATACGGTTGTTAAGGCAGACATACTGTAGGGTTTTTTTTGTTTTTTTTTAATGAGATGGGGTCAGTATTTTATTTATGGCTCTACAGCATTTTGTGAAACAGCAGTGGTGTATGAGGCTTTAGAGTCGGAAGATCTGGATTTGAGTCTTGATTTTTTTGTCGTAAATTATTTAACTTCTCATATTTCTTTAGAAACATACCAGTTAATTCCTAGACTTGAGGTGAGATTTAAATTAGATAAGGCAGTGTGTAACAGTCAGACTGGGGGACCTAATTCTTGTAATTTCATCAGCCCTGTATCCACTTCACAAAACTTTTCATCTGGTATGTGTTCAATAGTTACCCACATTTTTCTAATATATTTTAGGAGAATAATTGTAATGGTGCAAGGTTATCAAGTAATGTAAAACATTTTTTGATAATTTGTTATTTGTTGTATCGTGGCTTCTAGATTAAGGCTTCACATTTCAAGAATGAGCTTAACACAGTGTCTGCCCTTCACTATTCACAATTTAGTCATCAGGCTAATATATAAACAACTGTTGCTGTTACCTTAGTGTAAGTACATCGTAGTACCCTGGGTGGGAGCACAGAGGAAGGGTGTTTAATCTTGGGGAAATTTTCACAGGAAGTATTGCTTTAACTGAGATGTGATGGATAATGACTTAAGAGTTTGATAAGGAAACTGCAAAGTCATGGTCTCATGGTTTTAGGAATGGACAATTTGTTCCCCATAGCTGAAACAAATTGAATGGAAAGTTAGAGCAAGATTGGTCTGTATTGTTTTACAAAGTTAGAGTTCTATTGCTGTTGTGAATAGCTATTATATCCCCAAACCAAAGAGTCATTTTTTAAATTATCTTTGCTGATACTTCTGCTATTACAGAGAATTAAGTGCCATTGCCAATTATAAACAGTGGGAAATGCACAAGCTTGCATCAAACCTCATCTTTAACCAACAAATTAAACAAGAACTAATGAATCTAAATAACAATCAACAACAACATTAAGATGATTACAGATTTAAAATGAGTAAGATTTTGAGTTCCTACTAAGACCTACTTGAATTCACTAATGCAGAATTCTATTACAATGAAATAATTATATTCTCACAAATCATCATTTGACAAAAAAATCTGTCTTTAATACAGTTGCTAATCATAAGATGAACTCAAAAGTGGGGGGTGTAAAATTACAATTTGAGAGTTAGTTGTCTGGAATTGAATTTTTATTGACCTTAATTTTTAACTTTTCTACCGTGGTCTGAACTTGTGGTCAAAGCTGGTTTTTCTTGCTCTCTCTGACTGTACCGGTTAGACTACATAAGTTGAACACCTGGTTTTAAAATCACCTACAGGTCTACATCCACTTTTGTCAGCAGCTTTAAAAGGGCAAATTTTAAATCTTAAAAGCTAGTTCTTGTCTTTCCATTATGATCATTGCACTTCAATATAATGTATTTCTCACTTTATGGGGGGAAAAAACACACCTTAAAATGATTTCCACTTACTGAATGAAGATTGAAACTTGAGACTTATTATTATTATTATTATTTTTTTATCCTCATCCGAGGATATTTTTCCATTTTTTGTACAGATAGAGTGGGAGGGAGAGAGAGGAAGAGAGAGAGAGAGAAACATCGACGTGAAGGGACACATCGAGTGGCTGCCACCAGCACTACCAACCAGGGCCGGGGACAAACTGCAACCGAAGTACGTGCCCTTAGCGGGAACTGAACCCGGGTCTCTCTGTACCGGAGGCCGACACTCTAACCGCTGAGCCAAACCGGCCAGGGCGAGACTGACTTATTTATTTATTTATTTATTTATTTATTTATTTATTTATTTATTTATTTATTTCCTCACCCGAGGACATTTTTCCATTTTTTGTTCAGATAGAGTGGGAGGGAGAGAGAGAGAAACATCGATGTGAAGTGACACATCGAGTGGCCGCCACCCACACGACCAACCAGGGCCGGGGACAAACTGCAACCGAGGTACATGCCCTTAGCGGGAACCGAACCCGGGTCTCTCTGGACCACAGGCCGACGCTCCAACCGCTGAGCCAAACCGGCCAGGGCGAGACTTATTATTTTAAATCCACATTAAAGGAGAACAGATTATCTCATAAAGTACTGTAGTGTAGACTTAACATCATAGTCATATTTTCTCATGGAGATATTAAACGTTTTTCTATTTTTTTTTTTAAGATGGGTATATCTTTGTGTCCTAAATATGTGTTCACGAAAAATCGTTTGAAGACTCAAAAAGTTCTTTGCTTTCCTCATGTGACCTCCCTTAGCTTCCATGTCTCCATATTCACTAGGATCAATAAAGGACTAGAATTTCTTATTGAGAAAAAAACTTTTTTCCTCAGAGGCAGAGTTTTTTAAACAAAAGAATATATCAAGTAGAGGTAAATAATGGAATTGTAACTATGTTTGTAGTTCTGGAAGGCTATTGGCTATTACAGTACATTGGTATTTTTGGTATAACTCTGGCCTATTTATTGTATAGTAATGTGCTTTTGGTAATTCAGCAACTGCAGCTGACTTGGATATCAAAGACAAATTCTAAATTACACCCTGCAATAGAATCAGATTTTCCTTAGAAACAAGCTTTGTTGTTCCATGGCAAACCACATCAAAATCTAGTGGATTAAAGCTGTTTGCTATTTTTTTTTTTTTTTACAGTTCTGTGTGCCTGTTGGGCAATTATACTGGCTTTGTCTGTGTTCACTCATGTTCATCATCAGAGGATTTCTCAGGCTGGAAGGTCCAAGATGGCATCACTTGCATGACTGGCATTTGGTGTTGCTTAATATTTAGGCTTTGCTCCAAGTGGTCTTTTATAATATGGCTGTCTCAGGACAGCAATCCAAGACAGGGAAAGTGTTAGCTATAAGACTTCTTACAGCTTGGCAGATCATACATATAATGTCACTTAACACTGCACATTCTTTTAGTGAAAGTAAATCTCACAAGACTAGCCCCCCATTCAAGGAGTGAGGAATTAAGATTTCATCTCTTCCTGGGCAGATCAGCAGCATCGCAATACAAAGGGGGTGGGGGTGTACACTCAGATGGAAGAGATTTGTAATTTACCACAGGTTGCTTGCAACATTTTAAGAACAGGCATCCTTAATGATGTCATGTTTGGGATTTGCTTTAAAATCGAGGACGGTAAAATAAACAATAGTTAGGTTAATAGTTGAAGACTGTTGATTGGTACTTGGAGGTTCATTATTGTTTCTACTTTTGTGTATGTTTGAAATTTCTCAAAATAAAAGTATTTAAGACATAATCAGGTAATTTGAACTGCATTGATTTTAACCTTCTGCTTAGTATTTACTAGAATAGTATTTTACTGTTTAATATTGACTACTTCTTTTGTGGTATGTAGATATTAAGGAGTGTAAACCAGCAGTACAGCAATTTAGAAAGGCAATTATTCTTAGGAGTCCTTCATAGATTTTACTGTAATATAAGTTGTAAAAAAACACATCTTTTGCCTTGGCTGGTTTGGCTCAGTGGTTAGAGTGTCAGCCCACAGACCAATGAGTCGTGGGTGCGTTTCTGGTCAAGGGCAGGTACTTTGGTTGCAATTTGTCCCAGGCCCTAGTTGGGGTCATGCGGGAGGCAGCCATTCGATGTGTCCCTTTCACAGCAATGTTTCTCCCCCGCCCTGTTCCTCCCCCCCCTCCTCCCCCATCTGAACAAAAAGTGGAAAAATGTCCTCTGGTGAGGATAAAATAAAAATAAATAAAAGTCTTTATTGTTATGTGTTAAAAACAAAATTCAAATAATGCAAAAGCCAACAGGCTGTCTACTAAGCTGTTCATATGAAAATCTTTTACACTGGTGGTATTGCTTAATAATAGTTAGTGTTTGCTTAATACATACTATGTGCCAGCAAAATTCATAATATACCTGGGGAGTTGGTACTATTATTCTTCATTCCCCTTTTGAGAGTGAAGAAATTAAGCATATAGAGATTAAAACCTAAAGTCACACCAAGTAAAGGACAGATGTCAAAGCTTGTACTCATAACTATCATATTTAACAAATATTTAGAAATTGGCTGATATGCTGAAATTTGGTCAGTACTTAGTTTATCTTGCCTAGCCTCAGTTTCCTGTTTTGAAAATATTATCTTTATTAATACATACATTTAAAATAAAGGAAAAAATCTTAGGTATGGGCCATAATGTTTGTTTATATGGATAGGGCTGGGACCCTTATGTTAGTCTGGTTATTTGGTTAATGACTACTAGGTGACTCTTGACAGATCCTGAATAAAACTGTTACTGTAGTATTGGAACACAGCAATCTATAGAATGATAGGTGTGGAAATATGCTATTTGAGAGATACCTTTTTCAGCAGAACCAATGAAAGACTTTTGAGCATTACACGGCTATTTCTCTGATCTTCAGAATTAACAGCTTCCCAAGTGTAGTAAACCAAAAAACCAAGCCCTACTTGATACGCAACCTGTACTCAAGAGAAAGCTTTAGTCCTAATTAGGGTAGTAGGTAGACCTCCTTTGCTTCAAGTGTTTTCCTATATATACTGCCTGAAATTTTTCAGTTTACTTTTTCATAGTGCTCCAAATTCTACTAATTAGACATAATCAGTGGATGGAGAGGGACACTAAGGCTGATTAAATGGAAGGTACTGTATAAGCAGAAGGCAAGGAGGTGGTATATATGTATGTGAAAAGTAAATAGATCAGTGGAAGTGTTTGAAAATACATTCTCACCCCAGACTGCTGTCTTATGTTTTCAAAACTATTTCTAACATGCTTCTAGATTTCTTCTGGGTACTTCAAACTACTTTCTTTAAAACCAACTAATCTTGGTGTGTTTCTTTGTCCTCCACTCCCAACTCCATGCAGACATATATAGGGTGTCCCCCAAAAAATGTATACACACTTTGAATAATTATAAATTCCAATGGGTTAAATCTGAAAAGAAAGAAATGTCAGTTGACCTATCAGCTGTTGTGTGTGTACAGGGTGTCCCCCCAAAATGTATATACATGTTAACAGCTGATAGCTCAGTTGATGTTTCTTTTCACATTTAGTCCATTGGAATTAATGGCAACCAGACTAAGCTTTGAATGAAGCAAATGCGTCCTGAAATGCTACTGGGAGTTTGGAAATGCAACTGAAGTACAAGGACAGTTTAGGAGGGAGTTTCAGACAGATCCATTTACCACCACTTGAATTAGAGAATAAGTTTGAAGCAGACAGAACTATTCAGAATGTCCGCAAGAAGTGTTCTGAAAGACCACTGACATCAGCAAGCCCTACAAGGCAAGAAAGGGCACTCAAATCTTTGTGAAGTGAGTCATATAAGAATTTCAAAATACTTTGTTCACTGTATTTTGAAGCACTGCCTTTGGAAAAGTTACATTCCAAAATGAGTCCATGTTATCAGTGAAGATGATTCAGACTGAAGAATGGAGTATTGCCAGTGGTGCTTGGCAAGATGTGTAGAAGCACACTTTCTAACAAAGATTGTGTGGAGTAAAGGGGCTACGATTAAATTAAATGGTTCAAGTAACTGCCACAATTGCACCTACTGGGGACCTGAGAATCCACATGTTATGGTGAAACATCATGTTAATTTACCAGGAGTTACAGTGTGGTGGCTTATCATCAACAGGATTAACTGGACCATTCATTTTTGACGCTACTGTGATTGGTCTCATTTAGTTGACCTTGCTGCAAAAGGCTGTCAGGGCAAGCATTAGGTCTTTGAAGATGAGTTTTATTTTAGGCAAGATGGGGCACTCCCCCCCCCCCCCACCACCACCACTGCCATCGTGATGTAATGAAAGACTTGATGGGCACAGGTGGATTGGACGAAGGGGTTTCATGGAATACCCTCGTTCACCAGACTTCACACCTCTAGACTTTTTTGTATGGTGATACTTAAAAGATAAAGTCTATGCTACAAAACTGGAAACAGTCACTGAATTAAGAGTAGCTATTGAACAGAAATGTACTCAAATACCCAACGAAATGTTTCTTGATGTTTGCAATTCCATTGCTTTTGAGTTATTGGCAGTGTCTGGACCAGAACGGACATCAGTTTGAAAACACATTTGACAAAACAATTAAACAGTGTCTGTAGATTCTATTACATTTTGAAAATGAAATGCATTTCACTTGCTTTATAACTATTCCAAATATGTGTGCAGTTTTTAAGTATACACACACACACACACATATATATATATATATTGTTCTTCATTACTCTGAGTAATTTCTCCCTCCCCACCACTTTTTTTTTTGCTTTGAGGCCTCACTAATTTGTTTTGGAGCCACTGTGTGTCTTCCTAATAACTTGTCCTTAATACTGATTTACTTTGTTTTTTTGTTGTTGTTTTTACCTGATGCTGTTTCAAAATCTTTAGTAGCTCCTAAGCCTGGAGCCAAATGAATAGTTTTTCCCCATGGTTCCTCAAAGGTAGTATGACTAATTATTGAGTTTCAGTATTGCAAGAAATGCAGGAAGCTGTATATGAATATATTGTTGAGGCTCTGCAAAACTAGGTGAAGTTTCATTTTTGCAAACTAATTGTCAGGAACATAAAGCACAAACTCCTGAGCAGAGCATACAAAATTTCCTTTACAGTCTGGGTATAATCTACGTTATGTATTCCTTCAGAGTCCTTTATGTTTCTCTCCCTGTTCATGCTTTCATTTTCTTCTCTCACACATTTTTCAACATGCTTTAGTATCTTTATGCCTCCTTTTTTCCTGTTTTCATTCTCCAAAGGTCAACTCAGATATTACTTCCTTTGAAGTCTTTTTTATCTGGAGCTTTTGGCTTTTCATTCAATACTCCCGTAACATTTTCAGATTTTTCTTAAGTATAATGATTTTCAACAGTCAGGTATGCATATCTAATCTAGTGATTAGTATAATTGCTCATTTTTCTAGTTCGTATTTATTGGGTTTCTTGGCTAACCCTTCATCAAGTTTTGGGAGACTTTCAGCCAGTATCTCAATTTTTTTCTCTGCCCCCATTCTTCCTTCTATAACTCCAATTAAATGTACAAAAGACGCGATGGCCGATTTCGCTCAGTGGTTAGAGTGTCGGCCTGCAGTCCAGAGAGGCCCGGGTTCGGTTTCCAGTAAGGGTGCATACCTCGGTTGCAGTTTGTCCCCAGCCCTGGTTGGTGGTGCAGGTGGCAGCCACTCAATGTGTCTCTTTCATGTCAATGTTTCTCTCTCTCTCTTTCTCTCTCTCTTCCTCTCTCTACCTCCTCCTCTATCTGAACAAAAAATGGAAAAATGTCCTTGGGTGAGGATTTAAAAAAAAAATGTACAAAAGACTTTCTTACTTTCCCTTCTGTATTCACCCTGTCATCTGTTTTTCCATGCTTCATGCTGGATAATTGGTTTCTAGTCTGTTTCCCAGTTACCTAGTTTTCCAGTTTTGCCTGGTTTAATGTTAAAATATATCAGTTTCCCACTTTGCTAACATTGGGGCTATCTATTCTGGTTTTGTTGATTCTTATCTCGGCATTCTTGTGTGTGGTAATTTTTTGTTGTTAATACTCACCCAGGGTACTTTTTTTTAAATTGATTTTTTAGATAGGTAGGGAGGAGGGCAGAGAGAGAAACATTGATTGGCTGCCTCCTGCACGCCCCCTACTGGAGATGGAGTCCGAAACTTAGGAATGTGCCCTGGCGGTGGGAATCAAACTTAGACCTCTCAGTCCATGTGACTAAGTCCAATCCACTGAGCCACACCTGCTGGGCTGAGCTTTATTTTTGCTTTATTTACCTTCAAAGTGCTCCAGTTCTGAACCACCACTATGTGGTGCTTAATGTGAGGTCCAGAGTGTGGGAATATTTCTTTCAGTATTATTTCACTATCCTCAACTTCCTACAGGCCCTGCACATGTGCATCACAGAGGGGTCAGGCTGTTTTAAGTTCCTCACTAGTAACTGGTGTTGCTATTTATTTGGAGCAAAGCTTATGGTGAATGGGGGTGTTCTTAGGGTTAGGGATAGGGTACTCTATGTACCTTATTCTCAGAGGTGGAGCTGTCTCAAGATTTCTGCCCTTCTCCCTGCTTCCTAGAGTCTAGAGTGCAGACAGACCCCTTTCCCTGTCCCTTGTATCTGATCTCTGCCTTGTATTGGTGGAGAATCTTGGGCAGGTAGGTTTCATAGTCCTTCAAGGTTAAAAGATAGCTGCCTTGTATTAGTAATAGTCCTTGCAGCCCTATCTTTCTAGCAACAGCTGATCTCACCTTGTTCTCATGCAGGGTCTGGAGCATGGATGAGCTTCTTCAGATTCTCCTCTTAAACATAGGCAGGCCCAATGTGGTCATACTACATAAAGATCTGTTTGTCCTCGTTCTTTTTTATGAGCACCCAGTGAAGACCTATGAAATAATTGCCTAATAGATTATCTGGCTTACTCTTGTTATGGTAAAGTAGGAATGCTGTTCTCTTGTGGCTATCTATATATTAAGCAGAGATGGAACACCCCCCCCTCCCCATTTTGATTTATTTTGCTTGAAAATATTCAAGTAGAGAGAAGTAGGGAGAATAGTAAAATTAATATTCATGTAACCTCACCTACATTGAGTAGTTCAAAATTTGCCATATTTGCTTTGTATCTATATAAGTTATATGTAATCATACATATAGTACTTAGTTTCTCAAATATGTAATGTTTTGAATTATTTAATATCAAGTTTGCAAACATCACGACAATTAAAATTCAGTCTACATTTAGACTTTCTGTTGTTTTATGGATGAAGATCCAGCCAAGGTTCATGCATTGCATTGGATTTTGTTTATTTAGTCTCAATCTAAAAGAGTACAGTACTTTAATACTTTTTTCTTTGTGACATTGACTTTCTGGAGAATCCAGGCCAGGTATCTTACATAATGTCCTTCATTTTGGATGTCTTATCCTCGTGATACCATATGTATTTAATTATGTTTAGTGTATTTTTTTAGTTGTAAAAATTTAGTTCCTTTTTCATGTGTGCTCCCTCTGACCCCCACCACCCACCCAAGAATATGTTTTAGAGAGGGAGGAAGGGGGAAGAGAGGAACATCGATTCGTTGCCTCTTGTATGTGCCCCAACTGAGAATCAAACTCACAACCTTTTGGTGTATGGGATGACTGACTTTCCAACTAACTAAGTCACCTGGCCAGGGCTTCACATATGCTTTTTGCAGTGTCCTCTTCCCTGCACATATTTTTAAAGTTTTCTCTCTATTTCAACATTATAAATATATAGTTTCATGTAATCTCCCTGAAATACTCGATACTTTTTTTTCTTGTATGTTGTGTCTCAAGTACCTTGTTTTGGTCCCTTATTTCATTATATTCTTAGTTATCCCCTGTTTATTATACTTCAAAAATAAGCTGAAGCCTAGAATGAAGGCACATTCTTCTAGGAAGATTTGTATTTGTTTCTGTCTGGTTCTTGGTTGCTTTTACTAGGTTGAGACCACCTTAAACTAAATTCAAGGTTTGAACTTCCATTTACCATCCAGGAAATAACAGCCTTAGATGGAAATCTGCACAAGAACAGGTTTACTTTTACCTTTGCTTTAATTCTTAACCTGTTTGGGTACTTTTGTAGTTCAGCTGACTGTGATGAGGTGGGTGGTTTATTAGAGTACTGATCTTGTACATTACCTGGGTTTTGATTTCCTTCCATGAGATTGACAAAACGAAATTTAAATTTTCTGGAATTTATAAATACCCTAAGGGCAGAAGGGCCTTTTGCACTTCCATAACTTTTGGATTCCAATTTTCCCTTCATTATTGACCTAGTAGTTCTTTATTATCTTGTCAACCCTTCATTGCTTTAGAGGATGTTCTCTATATTTTATCTAACGTTTTTCATTGTTTGGGTGGAAGGATTAGTTTTAGTAATCTGACATTATCAACAACTGAAGATTCTCTCTTTTTTATCCTCACCTGAGGACATTTTTTTTTTTGCATTTATCTTCAGATAGAGCGGGAGGGAGGAAGGGAGAAAGAGAGAGAGGGAAACATCAATGTGAGGGAGACACATTGACTGGTTGCCAGCCACCCGACCCTAGCTGGGGCCAGGAACAAACTGCAACCGAGGCACAGGCCCTTAGCAGGAACCAAACCCAGGACTCTGGTCCGCGGGGCTGATGCTTTAACCACTGAGCCAAATGGGCCAAGGCCTGAAGATTCTCTTTCATAGCATTTTGTATATATACATCTCTGCTCTTATATTCTATTGTTGTTATTTGTGTATTTATTTACTTAACTACATTTACTCTCCTTCTCTTTGAAATACGAGTTCAGAAGATAGCCTTTATTACTACATTCCTAGAGTTTAGCACCCTGTCTGGTATATTGAAGGTACAGTTGTCCCTCGCCACTTCCCGCTTCGACTTTCGCAGCCTCACTCTGTCACAGTTTTTTCAAATACTGTACTGCATTTGAAAAAAAACGTGATAGAGTGAAGCTGCGAGAGTTGAAGCGCAGAGTGGCGAGGGACGACTGTATATAAAGAATCCTACCTCGCAGAAATTCATTTATCACGGTAGAGTGTGGCATTAATTAACCACGATCAACGAGGGCTGACTACTCAGTAAGTAGCCCAAAAATTGAGCTGGCCCTGGCAGGTTTGGCTCAGCGGTTTTAGAGCGTCGGCCTGCGGTCCAGAGAGACCAGGGTTTGGCTCCTGCTGAGGGCACGTACCTCAGATACAGTTTGTCCCCGGCCCTGGTTGGGTCATGTGGGTGGCAACCATTCGATGTGTCCCTTTCACATCCATGTTTTCTCTCTCTCCCGCGCTCTCCCTCCCGCTCTATCTGAACAAAAAATGGAAGAAAAAAAAAGTCCTCCGGTGAGGATAAAAAAAAAAATTGAGCTGAACTCGGGATTTTTTTCAGGTGGTAGTTGGAAATTAAATGGGGAAGGTGATGAGTTCCTTTTAAACAAAACCTAGCATGGTTTTATTACAGACAAACTTTTTTGGTTTACTCAGAATAGCCCTGATATCCAAGTAAAGCCTTGTTGAAAAACATTGTAAAAATCCATTTAAACTGTCTGTAGTCTAGTATAAGCTGTGAGATAGTTTTTCAACTTAACATTATTATGAGATTTTGGTAACTTGCAGATAACAGGCAGAGAATTGGTTACAAAATTTTGCATGTCAGGTAATGACATAGAATTCCTTTAGGCTTTTTTAACTAGACTAAGAGAAAATTTAAAGTAAAATTTTATCCACAGAATAGATTTGAATTGTGCTGTTTTTGTGTAGGAAAACCTTTTCTTTGGTCTGATGATCAACAGACCACCAAAAGCATGAACTTACTTTAAAGAGCTCTTCAGGAAGCCCAGAAAAATGAAATTATCTGTAGAACAAGTAGTCAACTTTTTTTTAGTAGCTGACAAGCCAAATGGACAGAATACATAAATTGTTTTCCTCTGCTGTTGCTTATGTCTCAGTAAAATTACTCAAGGTGAGGGCATACTTAACACTTAAGTCCAAGTATGATGAATTAAACTAGTAGTTAAATAACAGCTTTACCCAAAAGACTGTTTTCCAAAGTTGTAAAGTTCAATAAAGTAACAATCTCAAATATTGATCATAAGATTGTTGAGGCTTTGTGGCTAATCTTTCTGCATTGGAAGCAAGTTGTGGTGAATAGAAAATGTGGCCTCTTGCTGTTGTCGGTGCCTCAGCTTAGTCAGATTTGTTAATAGATTTGTTGATAAGGAACTTGAACACATAATTCCAGTTGGACCCATGATGCCTAGGACTTCAGTGAGTCTCAAAGAGTACAACTTGTGTTATGGAAATTTCATAGTGGTAACTGCTGTGTGAAAATTGAGTGGCAAGACATGGCAGACAGGCAAATATCATGTATTGTCTACATGGGTTGGTTCACAGTCCTGGTATGGTAGATTTTTGTGTTATCACCAAACAGAAAGCTTAATTGTTGTGAAATCAAATATAAAGAAATGTAGAAAACAAACACAATATAGTGACAGAAGGAAACTAAGATACCATTATATATCGACCATTTAGGAAAGATTGTATATATGAACTTTTTTGGTGTATAGTTCTCTTTTAAGTCTTGGTTAAAAGTATTAATACCTTTTCCCTGCTATTGTGTTATTTTTGCTTACACCTTTTCTGCTTTGGCACTTATAACTGTTATGTGCTTATTTGTGTAGTCTGTTCTCTACTAGACTACAACTTCTTGATACTCTCCCAGTATGTTGTCCCCTCACCATATCCCCTTGTTTGGTATTAATTTTAATGTCTAACACATACTAAGCACCAAAAAACAAAACACCTATCTGTTAAATTAATGAAGAACTTAAAAAAGATGCCTCATAGTACCTTGCAGGTGGTCTAGTGGAAGTTTTCCAAGGACTCTGCATTTTAATTTTTTTGCTATTTTTTGTGCTTTTGACCTACAACTTATGCAACCATATTATATAAGTTCTCTGGTAACACCTACATTATCAAAATTCCATCAGTTTATGTAGAAGAGTTGCCAAAAATAGTTTCATACAGTATAAATTATATCTCCCAGAGGACTTTGCCTCTTTGTCTTCTCTCAAGAGGTTTGCTTTAAGCATATTTCCTACTGGGTTAGTCTCATTCTGCAAGTATGCAAGTAAGAATTGGATGTAAATATAGTCTAATTAAACTGCAGGAAGTATGATTCAGAAGCATTATTGTTATTGAAGAACCATCTATAGGCCTGTATCTCTTAAAAAGCATTTAGTCTCCCTGTTTAAAATCCTCAGGTGTCACACGCGGCTGGTGTGGCTCTGTGGTTGAGCATCGACCTATGCACCAAGAGGTTGCAGGTTTGATTCCTGTTCAGGGCACATGCCCAGGTTGTGGGCTCAATCCCCAGTGGGGGGCAGGCAGGAGGTGGCCAATCAGTGTTCTCTCTCATCAATGTTTCTGTCTCTCTCTCTCCCTTCCTCTCTCTCTAAAATCAATAAAGAAACATTTTAAAAATAAAAATAAATCCTCAGGTCACAAATGTCGTCCTGTGTTTAGTATTTTCATAGCCTTTTTGATAAAATAACAAGTCTGCCACTTGTTAAATCATTTATGGACTTTTGCATGTCAGTGTTTAACCATTAATACTTTTTCTACTAATGTATACTTTAAAAGTTTGGTTCATATTATACCTCTTTTTAGTAAAAAAAAAAAAAAAAAAAAAGTAAATTGTGTGGACATATATAGCTTATAAAAAGCTGAAGTGATTGTATGCTTTATCATCCAAACCAGGCCACTGTATAAGAGACAGCGCAAGCACTATTAATAATTGTCCTGAGATAATGAGCACAAATTAGGACTTTTCTAGCTATAAACTGGGACTGGTCTAGGCAAAACAGGAAATATGGTCATCCTACTTAAAAGGAAAACAGTAGTTCTTTGCCCTACCCCTTCTACCCCTTACCTCATTCCCAGTCCCACTTTCCAAAGGCAGCAGCCTTCAATTTTTTAACTCTTCTAGGTTTTACTTTCCTATTTCTAAATGATGTATTTATATTGTTTATGATTTTCAATATTGTATGTGTTTTTCTCATTCACTATTGTCTTTATTTTTCCTCCCCACCTTCATCTCACAGCATGTATGTAACAAAATCAATAGACTGTTTAAAACTCTAAATATTAGGTGTTCACCCAAACACAGTACCTTTTTTCTGGAACAATAGCTCTGGTTTCCCAAGTTAGAAAATTAATTTATTAAATTGCCATTTTTCAGCATTTTTTCAGTTGTATTATTTTTGCCAGAATAGTTTCTATTTATTTGGTGCTTCCCCCCCCCCCCCCCTTTTCTTAGAACTTGGCTTCCATTATCTGTGATCCTGCTCCAATCTCAATGTTTTCATTGTTCCTTATGCTTTCCTCATACCTTTGTAACTGTTTCCTGGGTATTGTGTGTGGTTCTTGAGTTCCTTCCACTCTCATTTTCCTAGGACATGCTCTTCATTTAGCTTCCTGTGGTTTTTGTTTTGTCATTGATTTTATGTTAAGATCTTGTAAATCTGAAAATGTACCCTATTCTTCATCTCACATTTAGTTGTCGGAACTTAAGGCTAAACATTTTTCTCAGTATTACAGATACAGTCATCCCTCTCCACTTCGAGCTTCGTCGGTGGCAGCTTCGCTCTATCGCGGTTTCTTCAAATATAGTGTATAGTGTTGGAAAAAACAGAGATAGAGTGAAGACACGAAAGTCGAAGCGGGAAGTGGTGAGGGACGAATGTATATAAATAAAGAATCCTAGTTCGTGGAAATTGATTTATCACGATAGAGTCTGGAACTGATTAACCGCGATAAACGAGGGCCGACTGTATTGCTTCATTGTCTTAAGAGATTTTAAGGGTGCAATTAAGCCATTCTAATTACTTTTCATTTGTATGTGACTTTTTCACTCTTGTAAACTTTTATATCTGGTGTTCTGAAATTTCAAGATGATACATTGTGCTTTAGTGTTGGTCTCTTTTTTATGATCTGCTGAGTACTCTTGAACCCTTTCAGTGTGAAGATTTATATTCTTTAATTCTAGAAAGGTTCTTTTTATTTCTTTGATGATTTTTTCATTTCTTTCTCTCTTTCTATAACCATATTATAGTCAAATGATAACTCCCCTTGACAATCTCCAATTTTCAGTTTACATTTTCTACTTAAGAGAGGTTTACTCAATTTACTCCTCTAAGTCTTATGTTGATTATTTCAGTATATCACATTTTTTAAAAAGTGTATCATATTTTCAATATCCACAAGCTCATTATACTCTGACTGCTTTCTCAAGCATCCTGTTATTGTTTTATGAATGAATATATTATTCTTTTGAGGATAGTAATTAGCTTCTTTCCTTGGATTTTCTTTAAATTTTTGTTGTTGTTGACTTTTATCTGTTGGAGGCTTTCCTTGGATGCCTAGTTATCTTTGATGTTTGTCTATTAGAGAGAAGCACTAAAAAAGCAGATTAGAAACTCTTGGTGACTTTGTTGTGGGGTAGGATGATCAAATGGCAGCTAGCTTTGTAATTGGGAGCATATTCCAAAGGTTGATGTGCAGAAACCTTATCTCTGGTGTTTTGTTTGATGATCCAAGAGTAAAATCTCTTAGTCTTCCGACAGCATTATAGAAAGAAAATCAGAAAAGAATCCTTGTGTCAACATTGAGTGTATATATATTTTTATTCCTTATATTAACTCCCACATATTTAAGGAAAACTAATCAATTGCTTGTGAGATCCTTATTTCCAGAGAATAAATATCCTGTTTTTGGAAGAATGGAGCTAGGGGAAGAATTTGGGGTTTTACTGCTTTGACTACAAATTTTAATTCGGCAACTCATTTTCAACCTTTTTTATGGTACTTTGTACCTCTAGGTCTTGACCTTTCTAGTTCCACCTTTTTCTAAATACTTAGGGTATATACCGTTTCATCCTCTGCTGAATTCTACCTCTCCTACTTTGGATTCTCCAAATGTACATTGAAATCTTTTGCCTTCAATGGACCCCTTCCTGTTCTTTTCATGGTCAAAGCTTTGGATTAATTTACTGCCATTTATAGAGGTTTGGGAAAGAGGGGCCAAAATAGATGTATAAGGATAACCTGTCATGTTTAATTAGAAATTCAGAGCTGACCTTTTTTTTTATAAGCTTTTTTGATTTAGTCATATCTCATAGTATCACTTAACTCTGGTTTCTCATTGCTAGATGTTCTTAGCTGAATAATTTTAATTGATATTGAGCTTGTGTTATATCTTTTTTATATTTGTTGTGTGTCTCCTATTGCAATAGAGACCATATGTTTTGCTCATTTTTTTGCCCTCTTTATCCTTTCTGTCATTCTTGATACCATGTTTTTAAGACTAATATTGAACAGGACGTTCTTTTGTAGTACTTTTCAAGTAGAAAGATGTGATAATGAGGCCACATGCTGAAAATGAATTAGATATTTTTTACTTAAATTTTTTAATAAAGCAAATATACCCTATTTAAGATGCACATCAAGTAAGTGAAGTGCATCTCTTTCCACTTCCAGACAATAAGGGAATAATTTTTGATCTTGAAAGTTGGTAATTGGTAGAAGTTGAGAGTATTGTGCTTTCTTGTCATTTCCTACTTTCTTTTTCCTCATTTTCTTTCTACTCTGAAGACTGGTGGCATCTCTCAGTTATCCAGAGGCCTCATTGTAAATTTTTACCTAGGAAACCTAGACATTTTTTCTCTCTCTCTTTTTTTTATCCTCACTCGAGGACATTTTTTACATTTATCTTCAGATAGAGCGGGACGGGGGTGGGGAGAGAGAAAAACACTGATGGGAGAGAGAGACATTAGCTGGCTGCTACCCACACAACCCCAGCCGGGGCTGGGGACAAACTGCAACCTAAGTATGTGCCCTTAGCGGGAACCGAACCTGGGACTCTGGTCCTTGGACCAACGCTCTTAACCGCAGAGCCAAACTGGCCAGGGCAATTTTTCTTTTTAATTTATAAAAGTAACCTTGATAATAGCACTATTGTAATAGCTTAAAACTGGAAATAATCCAGTGTTCCTCCACAGTAGAATGGGCAAATAAATTGTGTGTTAATACAATGAAATATTATATATACCAGTTGGAGTGATCTTAACAAATGCATGAAACAACACAAATCTCATGAATACAATGGTGAGCAAATAAAACTAGACATAAAAGAGTACATATTCGTTAATATATAGTCAAAAATCAGGTGTGGCTGTGGTGTCTCGGCATAGGTTAAGAGGAATGTTTAGTAAACAAAACCTAGGACTTCTGTTTGAGATGAGTGAAAAAGATGAAGGAATTAAGAAGTACAAATTGGTTGGTAAACTGATGAACCTCAAAGGGAAGGGGGGAGGGAAGGTGGGATGAGATAAACCAAAGAACTTCTATGCATATGTGCATAACCAATGGATACTGAAAATAGTGTGGGGAAGGCAGGAGGGGGGTCGATTGGGAAGGAGTGGGTCAGTGGGGGACCTCTGTAACACATTCAACAATAAAGATACGTAAAAAAAAAAAGAATAAAATCTATATATTATTTTCACTTTGAGAAGGGGAGATAGGAAAACAAATTACCAAAGCATAAGGTAGTATAATGTCTTAATGAAAGTATGTATAAAGTGGAGGCAGAAAAATAAAAGTGCTTGTTTTAAAACCATAACCAGGAATTGAATGTGGATTGTGTAGACTTTCCTGGCACATACAAAGGCCTGTGAGAGCATTTATGTTATGGGATATGGAGTATTGAACACCAATAATAGATAAGAATAGCAAGATAATCAAGGGCAAATTTGTGTAGGATTTTATATGGAGACACAATTGAATAAGGGAAAGCGCCCAGGCTTTGGAAACAACAAGCCTTGATTTCTCTTTTTTACTTTTATTGTGTATGCTTCATTTTATGGACAGTAGGGAACTTTGATAGACTTTAGACCTCTGCCTTGTAAAAGAGGGGTGATGATAGTCTTATAATTTATCATGCCACATATAGTTAATTCTTGATTTGAGCTGCATGTTTTCCCAAAGGCAATTAATCACAATTTGAATTTCACAGGAAATCTTAAGAATGGAGTCTAAACCTTCAAGGATTCCAAGAAGAATTTCTGTTCAACCTCCAAGCTCTTTAAGTGCTAGGATGATGTCTGGAAGCAGAGGAAGTAGTTTAAATGATACCTGTCACTCAAGAGACCCTTCCTTTAGACTGGATTCTGAATATCAGGTAACATCTTAATTTGGAATATATGTACAGTTTTTTCAGAATCCATGGGGCCATGTGTGTCTTCTGGATTTTAGATACTGAGTAGAGTATGTTTAGAATACCCTCAGCTGAATTTGTGGCATCAAAACATTATGTTTGCAGCAAAATGAATGCTTGTTCATAACAAGTAGCAAAAACTTAATGTTTTTCAAACTTCTTGGGCTTTAGAATTATGAATGAGGGATTGTGATCTTATATAAAATGATAAGTATAAATTTAAGTTATTCAAAGTGGATGACTTTATCAAAGGACCAAAAATTGAATCTTTTCTCTCTAATGTTACATTCATTTATCTGACTTTTCTCTGCGAGTATACAAGGCAGTGGTGGAATAATGATTATTGTTAATTGGGGTTTTTTTTTGTGTTTTTGTTTTTTGTTTTTTTATCCTCACCCGACGACATTTTTCCATTTTTTGTACAGATAGAGTGGGAGGGAGAGAGAGAGAGAGAGAAACATCGACGTGAAGGGACACATCGAGTGGCTGCCACCCGCACGACCAACCAGGGCCGGGGACAAACTGCAACCGAAGTACGTGCCCTTAGCGGGAACCGAACCCGGGTCTCTCCGGACCGCAGGCCGACACTCTAACCGCTGAGCCAAACTGGCCAGGGCTTTTTGTTTGTTTTTGATGACACAGCATTTAAATACTTTGATTTCAGATGAATTTGGGGCTTTTTTTTAATGGTTAGTTTAGTAGTGACTGCATTGATTCATCATCTATATAAAGTTACACATGCTACTCTTAGTAGCTAATTTTCCTTAGGACTGACAACACTTTGGTTTTTGAAAATGTTCATTAGGGTTATATAAAACACAGCAGTTGAGTATGAAGCTATAACTCTCAGAAGGCATGATTTGTAGGTTTAGTGCAATTTATCTTTTGAATTTAAGTTTATTGCATTATTGGCTGAACAGCTTATTAAATCACATGTGATTTGCTAAAGTCTGATGTTTAGGTAACTGAATCTTATGACAATCCTTTAGTGAAAATTTCTGTCTTAAGTACTTATATGTCTATATATCATGTGATGCTGTATGTGGCAGCCATATAAAAATATTTCTGCACAGTAATAAGCATTTTATAAAATATTCATAGAAAGACTGAATTAAAAATAATTTCTCTAAAATGTCCACATCTACCTACACACTCATAATCTTTATATGAACTGTTTACTTGGGCTCATTTTCAGTGTTAATTGATTGTGTGTGTGTGTATTTTTGTTTTTGTTTTTTTATCCTCACCCGAGAACATTTTTCCATTTTTTTGTTCAGATAGAGCGGGAGGGAGGGAGGGAGGAAGGGAGGGGGGGAGAGAGAGAGAGAGAGAGAGAGAGAAACATTGACGTGAAAGGAACACATTGAGTGGCTGCCTCCTGCACAACCCAGCCAGGGCCAGGGACAAACTGTAACCGAGGTACGTGCCCTTAGTGGGAACGGAACTCGGGTCTCTCTGGACTGCAGGCCCACGCTGTAACCGCTGAGCCAGACCGGGGCAGTGTGTGTGTTTTTAAATTTTTATTTTGTTGCTAGACAAGAGTATGCTTGCCAGGGGTACAGAATCATATTTTTTGTATTCTGTAGAAATGCCGTGACTTATTAAGGAACACAGAATTGTTTTTTTCTCCTATATTTATAGAAATTTGTCTTCTATGTTTGTGTGATTTTCCATACAGCTTTTTAGTGAGGAACACCAGACTAAAACCAGACTATATGGCCTGGATTGGAGTATTGTTCCTTCAGTAGCTATTTGAACCTGGGCAAGTTATATCTTTCTTATTTTCCATATTATTTAGTCAATTGGGTTGTTAGCGTTAAATGAATAAATACATTGAATGAGAATAGTGCCTGCCACATGATAAGCACTACATAAATGTTAGCTCCTACATTTTTATTATAATTTGTTATGTTTGTGGATTAAATAATATGGAAACACCATATATTTATACAGTGCTTGACATTTTATAAACATTTTCCACTTTTAATTTTCTTTAAATAGGACTCATACTTGTGTCATTTGGAAAATAAGCATCTGAAATTTGGAAAGATGTGATTTTCCTCAGAAAATCATTAGTATATAATGTACTCGAGCTTAAGAATCTGTTAAACTTCTGGATAGCATTGTTTCTTCTTCAGGGAAATGGAGGTTCCAAGTTCCAAACAATTGACATTCTAAATATCTTTTGGTTCTCAGTCATTTGTAAGCTGGGTTGCCTCTATTGTTAATCTTGCTGATATTTCTGTTGCTCCAACTTTGAATTTTTGTTACAAATTGAATGGTTGAAAACTGTGATCATCTCATCTCTTTGGTAACAGTAGGTAGAATTTTAGATACTTTTAATAGAAAATTCAATTCCTATTAGACTGTTGAAAGTAAAAAACTTAAGAGTATACTATGAATATGTTTATGATACTTTTCTGTGACTTAAGCTAATTCCATTGCATTTTTCTTTTTTTGCTTTGTTGAGAGTGATTACTTTTAATATAAAATAATAAAGTAGTAGGCTTTTTATGAGGTTATAGGTGCTTTTTTCAGTTATTGGCATCTTTTCTAGTTTGTAAATAACTATTACAGAACTTAATTCCATTGCATATTTTGTTTTCTAAAGAATTAGGTGAACTAATGATATTTAACTTTTTTTTTTCCACTTATCTACTACAAGGCTACCTCCCATGGAAATAAATAAATGTGTATATACATGTATACACAATTAGACAAGTAAATGAAAATGGCTTTAAAATGGAATCAGGAAAAACACACATCAAATACTGAGTCTGGGTCAAGTTTGTAACATTCATAAAGCATTCATAAGCCTAGCATTGTTTTTTGTTTCTTTAAATACATTTTTATTGGGGTTTTTTATTTTATTTGTTTTTTTGTTTTGTTTTTTTTTGTTTTTAGAGATAGAGGTAGGGAAAGATCTCAGAGATAGAAACATCAGTGTGAGAGAGATACTTCAATCCGCTTCCTCTTGCACTCCCCCTACTGGGAATTGAGCCTGCAACCCAGGCATGGGCCCTGACTGGGAATCCAACAGGATTTCTCAGTTCTTGGAGCGACACTCAATCCACTGAGCCACACTGGTCAGGCAAGCCCAGCAGTGTTTTAAAACTTAACTTGTACTCTTGTTTTTGGTGCCAGGAAGATCACAGGGAAACATGACCAGCTTTATAAGGTGTTTTGTTCATAAGGAAAAGAAATAACCAATTTCTCAAAGGAAGCAACACTTGACATTCTGGTCTAAAAGAGGACAGTGAATGATAAAGTGGACTGTCTACACGTAGTAATCATACTATAAGTATATACCTGGTTTAGTGAAATTGTTTCTTGATAGACCTCAGTGAAAGCAAAGGACATGATACAAAGTGTATAGCTTAATGAAAACAGTTTTGTAAAGCAGCAACAGAGTAACTTTCTGGTAGTCTCTCATGATCCAGGTAGCAAACTTGAGGGAAAGGGAAGGGGCGTTGAGGTATAAATGGACTACAAGTCCTTTCTTCTTGTATAAATTCAAGGTTTTTTACCTGGGTATCTCATAAAGTTGACATGGATGAATCTATACATTTTAAAATTTAATTTAATTTTTATTTTTTTAAGTATGTTTTTATTGATTTTTTTTTAGAAAGAGAGGAAGGGGGGGAGGAGAGAAACATAGATGTGAGAGCGAAACCTGGGCATGTGCCCTGACCTGGAATCGAACCGAGACCTCTGTCAATGGGATGATTCTGAATACACAGTCACATCGGCCGGGCAACCTATATTTCTAAAGAGACAAACTAATCTTTTCTATTTTTAGGCATTATATTGGGTATACTGCCTAACCAATTAATGCATTAGGAAGATATAAAATAGTTTGTATATTTTGAATGACTTTTGTGTTCTGGGTGGTTTTATTTTGTGCATGTATATATTTATATGTTAATAGAGAGAACCTTGAGCTAAGAGTTTTAAAATATGTACTTATTTTAGCTATTTCTTGTTTCACTAATGAAGAGATTCCAAATATGAAGATATTTTTTTCAAAAAACATACTGTTTATAATATTGTATGACTGTATTCCTAACATGAGCATTAGATTAAGAATAAATTTTTTATTACTTGACAATCTTATTTTTGTAGTAGAGTGTTCACAATCACTTTATGTATTAGTACCTTGGCATTTTTTTCCCCTTCTAAGAACAGGAAACACGTGCCTCAGAAGGTTGCAATATTAAACCAGGAAAACAAAATTAATAACATTTTTGCTTTTATGAATTTCCTAACTAGATGTTTATACAGTTACAAATAAGACTTAATCTAAATCAGATTTATTACCCAACAAAGTACAATTTTTATATAAAGAGACAGTGGGTAGAAGGGACAAAGGTTTGGAAAACCAACATGGTAGAGACATTTGGTCTTCGGAAATGTATTAGAATATTGTAAATTAAATTTAATATTGAATGCAAGCATTTTGTTCTTTAAAAAAATTTTTTTTTAACAGTCTACATCTGCATCAGCATCTGCATCTCCTTTTCAATCTACATGGTATAGTGAATCTGAGATAACTCAGGGAGCACGCTCAAGATCACAAAACCAGCAACGAGATCATGATTCAAAAAGACCTAAACTTTCCTGTACAAACTGTACATCTACCTCAGCTGGGAGAAATGTTGGACATGGTTTAAATACAGTATCAGGTATGAATTAAATTTATGTAAGAGTTACACCATATGTATTTTGGACTAAAGCTCTTTTCCCAAGATGTGGTATATTAAGCAAATAGAGCACATGTAAGACGATAGGGTCAGAAATGGAGTGGAGTTGCCAACATCTTACCTTTAGTTAGTGCTAGAACTGAAATAAAGTCTCCATTTTGATTTTTTCTTCCTCTAAATTTGTTACAGATGTTTTATACATACAGAATATTAATGGATTTTAATTCATTAGAATAGCTGAAAATGTTTGGTGATCAGATTGGTAAAAGTGACATGTATTCTGCTGGTTATTATAGGAGGTAAATTTTGTAATTGTTACTGGGAAAGCCAGTTTTTTGAAGTAGGCTTAAAATATTTTCAAAGCATATCTTTTATAAATGAGAAACATTGTGGTATATATTTATTTTTAGAAAATATATCAAATTCTTTATTTAAAAAATAATTGGTGGTATTTTACTAGAGAGTTCTATACTAGGAATTAGAAAGCCATGGTTCTAGCCTTCTAATTAGATGTGTGCATTGAATAAGTCACTTAACCATTCTGGGATTTAGATGGCTTATCCATACATCTTTATGCTTGGTATCTTGTACTCACAGACATATATGTTGCACAAATTGAAAAGATCTTTTATTGAGAGGGCAGGAGGCTCTTTCCTTATTTACACTTCCTTCAAATAAAATTGTCCAATGCCTGAAATAGTTTTAAGATGAGACAGAACTTGTGATGACACAATTGGAGATATGCATATGTATTCCAATTGCATTTAGTGTAAGCCATTCCTTTGTATTTTAATAGGCAGGACTGCCATGGGAAAGACACTGCCCTTCTGAAGGATATTAAAAGTAATGTGGTGGGTAAGAGCAGACCTTAACTGTGTAGACAGATACCACTGTGCAGAGATTTTTGTTCTCTTCTGCTCTATGAAGGCAAAGCATTAAATACCCCGGGTCGTTTCCCTTAATGAAGAGGAATTATTAAGGCTATTGGGACCAAAAGGAAGAATCAACATTTTGAAGTAAATAATAAGGGAGGGGGGGAGCTTTGAGACTTAATTTTCAATTTATTTTTAAATTAAATTGTATCTAACAAAATTTACATAATAATTGCATTGATGCATTAATTCTTAGACTAGGAACGAACCAAATGTGGTGGCAGTGATATTTCTGATAAATAGTATTATATAACCTTCTGTTATAAGGTGGGTTTGATTTTGATTTTGGCTGTTTTCCAACATCACTTTCACTGACTTCTCATGATATTCTGCATCTTCAGCAAGTTTTGCATTTTTTTCTGTAATCATTTTTACATCATGTTTACATTGTATGGTCAGCTAGAGAATGAATGACACATTAGCATTATGGATGGGGATAGAGTCTAGTGTTAGAGAAGAGTGTTTTAGTAGGAAATGTTTTTATAAGTGATGAATTTATTTAGTGAATAATTATGTTTTGCTAAATTTTGCTTCTGATTACAACTGTATAACTGGGGATTTCTGTAATAAATCACAACCTCCCTGTGTAATACTGAAGATATTTTGTCATCAGAAACCTTAAAAGATTTATCTGAATTAAAACTTCTTTGATTATTTTAAGATTCTTCTTGGAGGCATAGTCAAGTTCCAAGATCTTCATCAGTGGTACTTGGATCATTTGGAAGTGACTTAATGAGAGAGAGGAGAGATTTAGAGAGGAGAGCAGATTCCTCCTTTAGTAATCTTATGGATTATAGTCACAGAAGTGGTGATTTCACAACTTCATCATGTATGTATAAACTGTATTGTTATATATAACTTATCTAATTATATTTTTCTTTTTATGTCACTAAAATCACAGTACAAAAGAATAAATGAAGTGAATCTTATGTATATGTCATGAAGTATACTAAATAATTGTATATTCCAGTATAATTTGCCTTATGTCCTATAATAAGTAACTGATTATAGTTAAATTCTGAACTAAAGCTTGAAATCACCTTTTTAAGACAATTTAGAATTACCTTAATTTAACACTAATGTGCCTTTTCATTTAGTTGGAAGTACCCACACTGTTTATCAATGCATATAAGTTAAGCTTTTTGAATATAAATACCATAAAACAATAGAACTAAGTAACTGAAGACAAAAAGTGCTAATCGAAGTAGACAAATGTAGCGGGAAGATACGTTTGATTTTAAAGATTTAGTTTCTTTTAAATAAGTGTATGGGGCAGGCCTTTGCTTTATTTAAGACAAAACATCTTTTTATTTGCTTGGCTTTGAATGGATGACATTTAGTAGACAGTGTCAATAGCTTCTAGGTTTGGAAGTATAAAAGCACAAGATAGAGCCCAACCGGTGTGGCTCAGTGGTTGAGCGTCAACCCATGCACCAAGAGGTTGCCCGTTCGATTCCTGGTCAGGGCACGTGTCCAGGTTGTGGGCCAGGCCCCCAGTGGGGAGATACAGGAGGCGGCCAATGGATATTCTCTCTCATCGATGTTTCTATCTTTCTCCCTTTTCCTTCTTCTCTCTCTAAAATCAATAAGGGGCGGGGGGAGCACAAAATAGAATAGATATAGCTTCTAACAGTTTATCCTTTCATGAGGCTGTATTAGCACAGTAGTAATCTAGCTCTTAAACTAGGTATATGGATAAATATTCTTTATAAAGGAATGTTATAGTATTTGTCATCCCTTTGAAGTTTAGAGCCTCCAGTGGTGTACTTTAAAAATTTTAGATATCAGTACTCTATTCTGATTCATAGCTCCCAGCCAGTATTAAAAAGCAAAGGTATGTTAGATGAGTAACCAGAGATAAGAACCACTGCTGTTACCCTGAAGGAGGGAAAAATTGGACAATTTTCTAGCTATTAGCAGTTTGCCATAAAATTACAAGGGCAATGATATTTATATGAAATAACCTTTATACTTACTGCAGAGTAAGAAATATCTCCTAAACACTGTCTCCCTAGGATTATTTTGCTCTGATTTGTTATGAGTTAATTACACTGAGATATTAGATATTCTACCATATCAATTTCTAATCAGCAGATTCAACTGTTTTTACCTTCATCAAGTTAGTAGATTGATGTTTACCTCTCATAAGCTTTCATTTCTTTTTAGTTTGTAATGTTGACTTTATACAGAATTGCTGGATTTCACCAAAGGTATAGAAAGTGAAGCACATCAATGTTTTTTTCTATAATAACAGTTAAGCTGTGTAGCTATAATGTAGTAGTATTCGGTTTGAAACCAGCATTTCTTTGGGGCAGTAATTAGTCATTAATAAATGCAAATTTTAATAATAGTCAAATATTTCATGTAATTGGTTATTTTTCCTTTCTTTCAAAAATAGATGTTCAAGACAGAGTTCCTTCTTCATATTCACAGGGCGCAAGACCAAAAGAGAACTCAGTGAGCACTTTACAATTGACTACATCATCCACAAACCACCAAATGCCTTCTGAACGCCAGACCATACCGTGTTCTAGGGACTCTAGCAGAAATTCTTTAAGATCAAATTTTTCTCCAAGAGAATTGGAGTCTCCCCAAAGCAGTACACAGCCTGGATTTTCTTATATTTCAAATAGAGGTGAAACCTCAACCATAAGCAATTCAGATAGGGTTGGTTCATCTCAAAGATCATTTCAAGAATCTTCTGACAATGAAGGTCGACGTACGACCAGGAGATTGCTATCACGTATAGCTTCTAGTATGTCATCTACTTTTTTTTCACGAAGGTCTAGTCAGGAATCCTTAAATACAAGATCATTGAGTTCAGAAAATTCTTACATTTCTCCAAGAATCTCAACAGCTTCACGGTCTCGTAATGCAGCATCAACTTCTGACGTTCCTGATAATAGGGCATCTGAAGCTTCTCAGGGATTTCGATTTCTTAGGCGAAGATGGGGTTTGTCATCTCTTAGCCAAAATCATAGCTCTGAGCCAGATTCAGAAAATTTTAACCAAGAATCTGAAGGTAGAAATTCAGGACCATCATTATCTTCCTCATTTAGAAATAGATGCACACCTTTGTTCTCTAGAAGGAGGCGAGAGGGACGAGATGAATCTTCAAGGATATCCACTTCTGATATACCGTCTAGATCTCACCATATTTTTAGAAGGGAATCAAATGAAGTGGTTCACCTTGAAGCACAGAGTGATCCCCTTGGGGCTGCTGCCAACAGATCACAAGCACCTGCAGCATCGAGCAGTGCTGCTGCAGGAGGCTCCACATCTGATTCAGCTCACAGTGGAAGAAACACAGGAATAACAGGGATCCTTCCTGGTTCCTTATTTCGATTTGGAGTCCCCCCTGCCCTTGGAAGTAATTTGACCGACAATGTCATGATCACTGTAGATATTATTCCTTCAGGTTGGAGTTCATCTGATGGAAAAAGTGATAAAACTAAAAGCGCACCTTCAAGAGACCCAGAAAGACTGCAGAAAATAAAAGAGAGGTAAATTTGAACACCTGTCTTAAGCCCACAAAGCAAGAGCAGATTAGAGGAAAAACTACTTCTAAAATGGCTTCTTAAACATTGATACCTTAAGTTTTTTTTCCCTTGAAATTTACAGTAGGATGTTAGCATTGGTGTTACCTCTTAACTCAGGTAAAATGGATGAGAATTAATAATGGAGGTAGGCACTAGGGTGTCTACTGCATCAAGAAATAATCTAAAGATTAGCTTTAAACAGCTTTGGAAACAGATGCACACAAAGACAAAAATCTTAATCTTTTACATTATTCCTTGATAGATTATTGCTAAATTGAATCTGTAAGGAGGTCCAAGTGGTCATGAATTATTAAGATAATTACTAAGATGATTTATATACTCTATAATTCTCACCTCAAATCTTTTGAAGGTACATACTATTAATTTGGTTTTTGAAGTCCCAAGTATTTTTTATATTGTAACTGTTCGGTAAATAAGTTTAAAGTTTAGACTTTTAAACCTTTATACAAATGAAATCTTTAGTGCAGTTGAAATTTGCTTTAAAATCTCTGTTAAGAGTAAAAAGATGAAAGATCAGCGATTTTAGAACCAAATTGAGTATTAATTTTGTCATCTTAGTATACTTATTTAGTTTTTCCATCTAGTAAATGAATTTTAATGATAAAATGGGTTAGGGTAGTACATGTAAAATATAGGAAGAAAAGACTATATAAAGCTAAGGTTGTAGAATGTTTTGTTTTTTTTCTTGTTCATAAAGGCCTAATGTAATGGAATTTGCGGGGAACATAACTATTACTATCATTTGAGATTCCTTTGTACTTTTAAGGCGAAATACATTCAAATCTAATTCTGGGGATAAAGGGAGCTTTACAAGCTTTCTGAGATGTTCGGCATTGGGCTACTACTATATTCCCATTTTTCCTTATGTGGGAGAAATTATACTATGTGACGGTTCTCTTTCTGCTTTTAAAATTTCTGGTTTTTCATTTCTTGGAGAAAGATTTCCTCTCTGTCCTGATAGTATTAGTTTTAACATTATTGTAGTCTCTCCCTCTGATTGCAAGCTGTTTACTGAAGAATGTAGTTATAACTATTATAGCAATTATAACTGATAGTTGTAAGTATTTCCTGTGCTCAAGTTAGGTTAATTTGAGTGCAGTGGTGTAAGCAGCAGGCAAAGCGTTAAATTGAGTGATTTCTAGAGAGAAACAAATTAAGACAGCACCACTCTTGTCTGGTCAGATAGTTTAAAAGAGACATTTGTTGATTATTTTGCCATGGAGTTCGTGTGTGTGTTTTTCCTTTATGATATTTTTTGCTTATGAGGATTTTAAGATTTTCCATTATTTTTTTAATCTTCACCCAAGGATTTTTTTTTTTTCATTATTTTTTTTTTTTAATTTAAGATAGAGAGGAAGAGAGGGGGGAGAAGGGGGGAGAAAGAGAGAACATCAATGTGAGAGACAGACATTGATTTGGTATCTCCTACATGATCCCGACCAGGGCCAGGGATCAAACCTGCAACTGAGGAACGTACCCTTGACTGGGAATTGAACCCACAAATCTTTGGTCCATGGGCCATCGCTCTAACTGCTGAGACAAACCATCCAGGGCAAGACACTACATTTAAATGATAGCAGTTCTCCCTTACCTGCGGTTTTGCTTCTCGTGGTTTTAGTTATCTGTAGTCAACTATGTTCAGAAAATATTAAATGGAAAATTCCAGGAAACAATTCATTAATTTTATATTGGGATTTTCTGAGTATCATGATGAAATCCCATGCCTCCTGGCTCTATCCTGCTCATGATGTGATTTGTTCCTTTGTCCATCATTTCTACCCTGTACAGACAGTACAATAAGATACTTTGAGAGACAGACCACATTCACATTAGTTGTATTACAGTATATTCTAATTGTTCTGTTTTATTAGTTACTAATTTCTTACTATGCCTAATTTGTAAATGAAACTTGATCATAAATATGTGTTTAGGAAACATGCACGTGTGTGTGTGTGTGTGTATATGTGTGTGTGTGTGTGTGTGTGTGTATAAAACAAACATACATGTATGTTTTTGAAGCATACATATATATGTTTTGGAAATTATATATATATGTTTTGGAAATTATATATATATATATATTATATATATATGTATATCTCCCAAGTTGAGAATAATTGAAATTATAGCCCTGGCCAGTTCGGCTCAGCGGTTGAAACATTGGCCTGCAGACCAGAGAGTCCCAGGTTCGGTTCCCACTAGGGGCACATACCAAAGAAAAAAAAAGAATAATTGAAATTATGAACTATAGAAAGTTCAATCTAAAGGTAAAATGTAAAGATTTTTGTTTGAGGTCATACCTCTTGTTAAGCCAGGACATGAAAGTTAACCTAACAGCTGTGTACCTATTCCTCTTTGTACACATTTATTGCTAAATTTTTGGGGAACCCATATGATCCAGATTTTATTTCAGTAACAATTACACGTTCAATGTAATTTATTTACTGAATACCTCTTTTATGGCAGCAGTGGACTAAGCCAGTAGGGATTTAACAAAAAATGTAATTTCTTCTTATATACCTATTAGTTCACATTTAAATTATTCTACATGTTGGCCTGTTGGGTAGAATACATAGGTTAATGGAAACTGCTCCACACTTAAAGCCTAACCTTGTATAAGCCAAGGTGACGTAATAACATTGTTGGAGATGGGGAACATGGAGAATGAGGAAATCTATTCTTTTGGTTTTTACTGTGATTTAATACAAAAATCTTATCATTTTGAACATAATGTTGTTCTGACAAATTGTAAATGAGGAGTTATTAGCCTGTATTTAAGTCATTCAAGTTGTTTATTTTTCTTTATTGATTTGAGAGGGAGAGAGAGAGAGAAACATCAATGAGAGATAACATTGATTGGCTGCCTCCTGGATGCCCCCCACTGGGCATTGGGCCCACAACCTGGGCATGTGCCCTGCCTGACTGGCAATAGAACTGGTGACCTCTTGGTGCATTGGTCATTGCTTAGCCGGTGAGCCACACTGGCTGGGCAGTTCATTCAAGTTGTTTTAAACGGTTTTTGGAGGTCAGCTGGTGTGGCTCAGTGGGCTAAGCATCATCCTGTGGACTGAGAGGTCCTGGTTCAATTCCCGGTCTGGGCACATGCCCGAGTTTCATGCTCGATCCCCAGTAGGGGACATGCAGGAGGCAGCCGGTAAATGTCTCTTTCACCCTAATGTTTCTATCTCCTATCTCTCCCTTCCTTTCTAAAAGATCAATAAAAAAAACATTAAAATATATATAATGGTTTTTGGGAGACGGGGTGGGAGTGTGCTTGAAGTAGTCTGCGATACTGCAGAGATTAAACTCTCTTAGGGATACTTGTAAAGTAATTGTGAAAAATGTGGAACTGTAGTACCAAAGACAGAATTAAATCATTTGAAGGTAAGTAATAGGATAGCTTATTTCATTTACTTTTAAAATATATTTATTCTCATTGTAATGTTTTTCACTGTGGTTGCTGTTGTCTTTTTTCCCCCCTCTAACCAGAGAGAGAGTGTGTAGAAACAGCAAAAAAGACATTGTTTGGAATTATGTATGACTGGAAATGTGACCAAGCAGTATAAGTTTTGATACCTTTGTTTAGGAAATGTGCCTTCTTTTCCAGCCTCCTTTTAGAGGACTCTGAAGAAGAAGATGGTGACTTATGTAGAATTTGTCAGATGGCAGCTGCATCGTCATCCAACTTGCTAATAGAGCCATGCAAGTGTACAGGAAGTTTGCAGTATGTCCACCAAGAGTGTATGAAAAAGTGGTTACAGGCGAAAATTAACTCTGGTAAGATTTTACCTTATTGTATATTTTTATAATTTTTCCCAAGAGATGCACACATGTAATATGTATTTTAATTAAGTCATTTCAATTTATCGATTGTCGGATTTATATATGTATATACATATATATATATATATATATTATTATTATTTTTTTTTATAATTCTCACCTGAGGGTATTTTTCTACTGGTTTTCAGAGGGGGGGGGGCATTAATGTGAGAAAGACACCGACTGGCTGCCTCCAGTACAATCCCAGCCAGGGCCTGGGTGTTGAACCCGCAACCCTTTGGTCCATGGGCCATTGCTGTAACCATTGAGCCAGACTGGCCAGGGCTAAAATTTATGTTCTTAATCAAAAGTGTCTTGATAATTTTTGAAACAAAAACATTAAAGAGCATTGGTCTTGTATCATAACTTTAATTTATAATAGTGTTTCTTGTATTTCATGTACCCAATAAACAATTTACTTCTTCACAGGTGTAATACAATGATAATTTGCTGCTGTTGGGTAACCCTTATGTCATGTAAGATCCCTTTAGATTAAAGAAACATATGTACACCTTGGCTGGTTTGTCTCAGCAGTTAGAGCATTGGCCCATGGACCAAACGGTTGTGGGTTCGATCTGATCAAGGGTATGTACTTGAGTTGCAGGTTTGATCCCTGGCTGGGTCGGGAGGCGATCAACCGATGTTTCTCTTTCTCCCCACCCCCACTCTTATCTAAAATATCAATGGGAAAATATCCTCAGGTGAGGATTAAAAGAAAGAAGAAATATATTTACTATTTATCAGCTATGTGTTCTTGAAAAAGATTTATTGTTTCTAATGCTGTTGTCTAATGTGCAGTAATAATGAGGTTACTGTAGAGATTCATTTGTTTATTGCATGTCTGTTATGAAACCAGGCACAGTTCTACATGTGAGGTATAGAATGATAAACAAGACAGAGAAGGTACTTGCCCTTGTGGTGGTAATACTGGGTGTGTTAGAAGGAATGCCTTTGAAGTGAGGACATTTATACTGAACAAAGGAGTTAGCTAATCCAGAACAGGGGAAAGCATTCCAGCAGAGGGAACAACTAGTGCAAAGACTTTAAGGTGGCAATGACTTAGAACTGAATGAATCTTGCATGTGTTTCTGGAGTAAAATTACTGGGCAAGGAGAGGAGTGATACTGTTGAAATAAGAAATTAGCAGAGGCTAGCTCGTTCAAGACTTTAAAAGCCAATGTCTGAAGTTAGATTTTTATCTAAGTATGAGGGGAAGCCTCTGAAGGGCACAGGGGTGTGAAATGATCTTATTTCTATTTTGGGTGCTTTGTGGACAGTGGATATTAGGAGGACACGAGTAGAAGCAGGAAGCCAACCAGTAATCAGTTTTAACCAACCAGAAATCTGTCTTATAAGAGGTGATGGTGGTGGTAGAAATGGATGGATTTTTGGTATGTTTTGGAGGTAGAGTCTATAAGACTTGCCAGTGGATTGGGTTTGGTGAAGTAAAGCAGTAAGAACAACTAGGGAAGCCCATATTTTTGCCATAAACAACTAAGCAACTAGGGTCATTTAATGAAATAAAGAACATAGGGAATGGAATAAATTTGGGACAGGAAATCGAGTTCTGTTTTAGGAATGTATATGAACTGCTTATTAACCAGATGGAAATGTCAACTGGGCATTTAGCTAAACAATGGAAATTATAGCTTGGGGAATCATAATACTATTTTTAGTATTGGGATTTAAATAAGGTCACTTAGAATAAGAACAGATAATCAAAGAAATGAGCCCAGGACAGAGCCTTGGTACACCCACACACTTAGTGGGAGCAGAGGAGATTTGAGGAGCAGCCTCAGTCTAGTAAGAAGAAAAGTAAGAAAATGGAGTGCTGTGCAAGCCACAAAAAAGAGTTTTAAGGACGGTGTAATCCACCCTGTCAGATGATATACTACAAAGAGATAAGAACAATGAAATGACAGTTGGATTTGGTAGCATACATCTTCGTAGCTTGTCTCTGGAGTGGTGGCATCATAAGCATGATCAGACTGTGCTGTGGAGAAAGGGAAACATGGGATCCAGTAGTTAGCCTTTAATAGGAAAAAAGGTACTTAATCTCAAGAAGACTAGTGTAGATAGGGATGTCGATCGGTTGCTTTGGTGGAAACATATAGTACTTGGATTCCTATATAATTATTTCTGTTTTCTTAGTTAAAGGAGGTAAGGTCATTAGCTGGTTAGGGGATGGTTTAAGAGATTTTGATGTGTGGGGAAAATACCATTCTGAGACGTTTTCAGGAAGTACCAGTTTCATAAAAATCAGTGGCCATGAATATGATTCACAAGTGAAATATATTACACTTTTTTAGAAGCAGTTTTTATATGTTCGAAGTTGAGTTCAGTGGGGTTGAGGTATTTTTTTTTTAATACATTTTTATGGATTTGAGAGAGAGGAGAGGGAGAGGGAAATATCGATGTGAGAAACATTGATCAGTTTTGCCTCCTGTACATCCTCTACTGGAGATTGAGTCCACAACCTGGGAATTGAACCAGTGTTCTTTTGGTGCATGGGATGATGCCCAACCAACTGAGCCACACCAGCCACGGTGGGGTTGGGATCTTTACCAGACAAATATGAAGGGGGTTAAGGGTATTTGTAAGGACATAATTATATTCATGGTAATTAAAATCAGGAGGATATAAATACATCAGCAAGTGGGTAGTGAGGAAGTGATTGGGTCAGAGTCCTTGAGACTCATTGACATGAAAGAGAATTGCCAGAGTAGGTGAGTTAAAATGATAAGAAATTGTAGGTACACAGGAAGAGAGGATGCTTAAAATATAGATTTAGGGGTAGTGCAATAAACTGTGGTGACAGGGTCAAGGGTATGACCATAGAGTAGGTGGTTAAGATGGGGAAAGGTGATATAAGAAGCAAGGTTGTTGAAGTCAGCATCAGAAGTGAATGATCTATGTGGATGTTGAAATAACCAGGAATAAGTTGGTAAATAAGAGAGAGAGCCAGATGTTAGTCATTGATGAATGAAGAGTTTCAAAAGAGCAATAGGTTGGGGGGATGCAGCTGCAGAAGAGTATCAGCTTGGGTCTGGGGCATTATGGTTCAGGAATGGAGTTAAATAGATTATTTAAAAGAGATTAGTTATTAGAAAGTTATATTTAGACCATAAGTATCAGAGGACATAGTGAATTGACTAGAAGAGGGAGAAAGATGGGAAATTAGATCAGATTAATAAATATACATACTTATGTAAGATTGAAGGTTTGATAATGATACCTTAGAGACATAGCAAATAGGTTTTGAGGTATGATGGTTTTAATTTTAATAATCTGTTGGAGGATTCTGGTAACCTGTTCAAGCTGGAGATTATGAGACTACTAGAAAACTTTTTTTCTGCAGCCAAGTAGCAAAGGTGTCCTAGAGGTAGGGGCATTATTTTTTCTTTTAAGCTAACCTGATGCCAAAGCTGTGGGATGGGCCATTTCACCTATAGCCTCTTCTTGGCTGTATGGTGTTATGATAGCCTTGTAGTCTTTATTTGTCACTGTCCTGGAGTGTTACTAAGATTAAATGAGTGCTCAGCATGGCTTTTGGCAGTTAGTAAGGGCACAGAAATGTTAGCTATTACCAAAATGAAAAACATCTTGACTCAACTTCTAATATATTTGCAATTGGATTGTTAGTGTAGTGTATTTAGGAAAACAGACAATACAGTGTATTGTTTAAGAACATTGGCTTTTTGGAGTTAGATAAGCCTAGATTGGAATAATGGCTCCAACACTTAACAGTAGGATCTTGAGGAAGCTTTTTACTACTGGTTTTCAACCCTTGCTACTAATCAAAATTACTCATTGAAGATTTTTTAAATATGGATTCCTTGGATCCACTCCTGAATGGTGTTAAGTAGGTCGGGGGCAGGGCTTCAATTTCATCATGACTTAAATTGAGTAATACTTCATAGGCCTATTGTGAAGGTCAAATGAGATGATGTTTACAAATAGTTCCTCACAGTACTGGGCACATAGTAATTACTCAAGTGGGTTTCATAATGTTATAATAAGTACTTTCTAAGATAAGTACTTTTAAGAAATGATCAGATGAATCTGAGGATCTCAAGAACTAAACCTTTCTGATAAATTTTCATGATCCTTTCTCATACTAATCATAAATAACCCCATCTGGTAGAATATTCATTCTGGTAGAGAGTGACTTAACATGTATTAAGCAGTTGCCATATATAGACTGTTTAACTATACAGGATATACAAAAATGAATAAATGAAGTTTAGGCCAATGTAGTCAGGGCCTACTGGAATGACATGGGAAATATTGGTGAAAGAATGTAGGGATAAGTAGGTTCCTCCTAGCTGAGTATGGCTTTTTGAACAACTTTTGTAAGTAACTTATTCCATGTAAAGAAAAATGAAGCTCTAAGATAGAAAGTAATTTGTGTGGAATGATCTCCAAGATTCGTATTTAGTCGTCACCTTAGCTTTCCTGTTTCTGAATCAAAGACTAGTTTTAAGAAATGTCTCACAAGCGAAAACCTTCTTAATGTCTTTCACATTCTCTATATTCATATAAGTGGAATAATGAGGTATTTGTCCTTTTTGTATCTACCTTATTTTAGCATAATGTTTTCAAGATTCATCTATGTAGTGGCATTTATCAGGACTTTATACCTTTTATGTAGAAAGGAGCTGTTTTGATCTGGACAAAGGTGGATTTCTCCTTTTTTCTTTCGTAGCCTAAGGACAGCACATTTCTTAAACTACAGAAGGTCTTAGGTATATATTGTCACATCAAAGATACTGGCCTGGATATATGCAACTAGTTGAGATACTATGTTATTAAACATTGTTTTAATGCCATCTTGCCAGTGTACTTAAGCAGGAAGTAGGAAGTACAGATGACATTCCCTTATCAGCTTCCCAGGATCAGTAATGTATGAGTATTTGAGAGAAGAAAACAACAGATATCTAAACAATGGGTGGAGGCTTACATTCCATAGAATAGGACTTGATGTGCACACTAGGTGTTGCTGATTGTTATTTTAAGAAACATTACTGGTTTATGGTAGTAATCCAGTCTACCTTCTTCCCTCCCTTCCTTTAGATTTTCTCTGTTCTAAGCTTAAAACTTAAAAGGAAAAAATGTTTTGTGGAGACATCGCAAAATTAAGCTTCACTTGTAATTTAATTATTTTTACCAGGTTCTTCATTAGAGGCTGTAACCACCTGTGAACTCTGTAAAGAAAAATTGCAGCTGAACCTGGAGGATTTTGATATTCATGAACTGCATAGAGCTCATGCAAATGAACAAGTTAGTATATTTTGCCTAATTTGGTAAGTGTCTGTTCCATGCTTCAAGGACAACTCTTGAAGAAAAGATTAAGACATGGTCAGAAAACCAGCATTAATAAAAATATAAAATAGTAATGTTCATAACATAATTCTGTTACTACATTAGGTATTATGACTTTATAATTTTTATTTTTCTCATAATTTTTTGTAACTGAAAGGCAAATAACCAAGTCACAGGTTTTTAATTTTATTTTTTTTTTCTTATCCTCACCTGAGGACATTTTTTGCATTTATCTTCAGATAGAGCGGGAAGGGGAGAGGGGGGAAGAGAGAGAGAGAAACATTGATGTGAGAGAGACACATTGACTGGTCGCCATCCACACAACCCCAACCAGGGCCTGGGACTCTGGTCCGCGGGCTGATGCTCTAACCGCTGAGCGAAACTGGCCAGGGCAGGTTTTAAATTTATTTAGATAAAATACATCATGTGCTTCTTAAATAAACCTGAAAATATAAAGGCTTAGGAAAGTGGTCCCAAAGTAGGCATGCCAACCATATGTCCCTAGAGATGTCTGAGTTACAGTGCTGATGAGTGCTAGAACATGATTAAAACACCAACCCCTGGATTTGTTTCCTATTTCTGTATTTTTTATGTTAGCAATAATTTTTATGTACATATCTGACTACATGTTCTTACTATCCTTGTTCCCTCCACCCTCCTCATTTCTGCCTCCACCTTTATGTCAAACAGGTTATTTTATGAAATCTTGTATTTCACGTTTACATTGCCCCCCTCCCGTTTTAGTATTTATAGCATTATAGTCTACCTGTTGTTCATATAACGAATAATGCCAGGATTTCTCTGATCATAATAAATTAATTTTTAAAATATTTTCAAATAAATTTTTAAAATATTTTTTTCTCAGATTTATTGGTATATATTGAAACTCTTATTCCCCAATAATTTTGATCACTAATTTTTGTTTCTTGAAGAGCTTTAAGTTAAAAAAATGTTGACATGGAGTTCACATAACATAGAAAACTCCATTATCCCCTGGAAACCACCAGTCTGTGTTCTGTCTCAGTGAAGTTACCTGTTCCGAACATGTCATATAAATGGAGTAATGCAGTCTATGGTCTTTTGTTGACACTCTTTACTTGTAAATGTGGGAATAAATGGATACCCCTTGAAATCTGATTAAAACCATGAACGCTTCTTACAAAATATGCATAGACACAAAATGTGTATATAAGTTAAGGGATTCCCAGATCCCTTGAAGCTAATTGCTTAGATCCAGGTTAAAAATCACTGATCTAGTGAAAGAAACTTTAGGCATTTGATGTAGTACAAATGCTACTTTAATAGTAATTAGCTTGTTATTCTCTTAAGTCAGTTGTCCAAAAAGAACACCATTTTAAGCAAGGAATTTTCTAAAATCCCCAGAGTCTCTAGACAACTGAGCATTGGTACTTTAAAGAATGGAGGGAATAGTATAGAAAGATGGAATAATGCTAATAAATTCTTTTTATTCTCAAAATGAGAATAGGATTCAAAGAATGGTTCTCTTTTGCCATTTTTCCTTTTCTAGGTGCTTCATCATGTCTTTTAAAGGTGTTGTTTGGCTTTTCAATTCAACCAGGAATGTTTTTACTGAAGGAATTTCATGATTCACATCTTAAATAATTTATAAGTGTTAGGAAATATTAGGTGGAGTAGTTGTAAAAAAAAAAAAAATGACAGTTTGATTACACTTCCTGGCTTTAACTTCTTTGTGAATCATGGATTCTAGTGGCCTGACAACTACCCCCATTTTAAGTGATTAGTTTAATACAGTTTAGTATTTCATTAAATGGATAATTAAGTGAAGCAAGCATATAAAGAAACTTTTAATAAATATTAAATTCTTGAATACTCAAGAACCTGATAACTTGCTGAAGTTGGTACTAAGAATGCACACTTTCTAAGATACCCCAAAATGGTACAGCTTGCAAATAGTTTATAAAAACTACAGGACAGTTTAGATATTTAAAACACTATGATTTGTAGTCTTAGCTTCAAAACAGTAGAAAAAATTGGAATCAAACTATTTGAGGAACAGTTAACTCTATTTCCTTTTTTCCTTAGTTCATTTTTAAAATTTTATTTTCTTGTTAATCCTCACCAGAAGATACTTTTCCATTGATTTTTTTAGATAGAGTGTGTGTGTGTTGAGGGGGAATGATGTGAGAGAGACACATAGACACATCGTTTGGTTGCCTACCGCATGACCCTGACTGCCACCAGGTATTAAGCCCTAAACTGGCCAGGGCTCCTTAGTTTTGTGATTACCATTGCCTTTAAATTAATTGTATTACATGAGGAACATTTGACCTATCAGAATGGGTATTAGTTACATAGTATATTTAGTTAGCTATACATGAAATGGTAATTTTTAAGGAAATATTTATAGCCATTTGTGCTATGAAATTATGAGTTTTATAGAGAACCAGAACATTCATTCTACCATCAAATGATTTAAAAGACCCACTTTTATATAAAGTTACATAAAGAAAGATTATATGAAACTAAAGATTATATTCTCACACTTATTTGGACTCATTTGGCATTAGTAAAAATTTATGAAGTTATGAAGGGTGGCCCTTTATTTTCTGTTTTAAAAGATGGCACCAGTACTAGGAACTAGACATGAATGTATTTCTCATGTATTTCCTCTAGTTTATCAGTGTGCTCTTGACTATCAATCTTGAGTTTACTAATTTTTTGTTCTCCATATTCTTCTCTTCTTTTTCTTGTTTGTTTCTCATTGAAGGCTGAGTATGAATTTATCAGCTCTGGTCTCTACCTAGTAGTGTTACTGCACTTGTGCGAACAAAGCTTTTCTGATATGATGGGAAATACAAGTGAACCAAGCACAAGAGTCCGAGTAAGTAATATTGGAGTGGGGGAAAAGGGAAGATGTGATGCACCAATATCTGCTTTCAAAAACAGATTGTCTTATATGCTCACATTCTATTTCTTTTGAGAAGCTCTTGTAATAAAATATTTGTTAAAAATAAAGATATTGTAGACTTAATAGAAATTGCTGTTTTCTGTATCAAGCAGCCTAATTTTCTTTACAAAGCTAGTTTGGAGAAAGATGTAATTTTCTAGCTCTTAAAGGTAATTGGAATATTATTTCAGTGAAAAACAGAATTGGAAACACCAAGGGGAAAAAGCTTTTTTAAATTGAGAGGTGGGGGTACTTAGTATTATAATTTAGAAACCTGAAATTGAACTTCAAAAACCAAGAGAGTATGGGAAATTAACTTCAATTTATTTATTACTGTCATGTAAGAGCTTACCAATGTACTAATTTTTAAGTGCATCTATAATACAAACTACTTAAGATAAGGACTATTTGGTGTTTGCTTTGTTACCTTAATTTAAGACTTAAGCTAGCTGTTTTTTTATTAGGTACTAATAAATGATACATTTTACCTCATGTACCAGAGGAAATTTGTTTGCCTGCTGCCTTCCCCATTTTGTGTAGCAGAGGCTAGGGTTGCCTACATCTCATTACTATAATAGTCTGAATACTCTATATCTTTAAGTGTGTTGATAAACATGTCCTTTAAACTTTTTTATATAAATGTTCATTTTAGTTATAAAACTTTAACAGTTTATGGTATTTTTAAAATTATCAAAATTCTCAATGTGTATTATACTTCTAAATTGGTAAAACATTTTTCTGTAACCATCATGTGGACATTATTATACCTGTGAGCCAATTGCCAGATTATTATCATTACGGAAAAGAGAATGAACTATTTAAGACCATTTAGAATTTGAGCAAAGAATTTCTCTAAGTACTTTATAAATCATAGAATCTAAATTTAGTTAATGCCATAAAATGACTTCTCTCTGAAGTATGAATAAACCATGTAAAGCATGTAGTAAGGTCTATTGAGTTCATGCCTTTGCAAAGGCTGTAGTCAAATTAATATTAAAGTGCAAGTCATTTTTATGATTTTTTTAAAAAGTAAATAATTAAATGTAATACTTCTAGAGCTAGCAAATATAGTCAGGAAAATATTGATTCTTGTTTTGGTTTTTTTTTAATTGACCACTAAAATTGAAATTATTTAAGTCTAAAGCTTTTAATTATTTTTCTTCATAACTGTTGTTACATTTATGCAAAAGAAATGTTATTTGATAAAAATACTGCATTTGCTTCCAATTTCTACATGATTAATACATGATTTCTACATGACTAATAATGATTTATTTAAAAAAATAAAAACAATGTCCTTAAGCTTTGTAATTTTTGATGTGGGGGGGAAAGACCCCTATGTAAAGGATTAAAATGGTGTTTGACTTTTAAAATAGAAATGAAATTCCTATACTGATTCTCTCTCTAGATCCATTTGCAACATTTCAACTACTGTATTTTTTTCTGCATTGTTTCTAGTTTATTAACCTTGCAAGAACTCTTCAGGCACATATGGAAGATCTCGAAAGTAGGTGGAATTTCCCCTCCCCAGACTTGTTGAATTTACTTTTGCAAATTAAACACACAGAGCAAAACCTAAGTATATACTCTCTCAAATTAGAGCTTCATTTATAGGCTTAATAATACCATTGATTTGGGAAAGATCGGCTGGGCAACTGACATTAGTTTTTTAAAAACATATTTTTAAAAAATAGTATTAATGTTAAGGTACAGAAGGATCTCATTTTAACCACCAGTATATTACTTTTATTTTAAATAAAATTTTGTTTTGGATCACCTTAATTTTCACACTCAAAACGAAGAGATGTTTGACTACTAATCAAGTCACACTTTTTAATCTGTTTTGTGTATGTGCATGAAATTTTACTTGTTCTGCTTTGTTAGATCATAAAAGGTGTTCCTGGGTTTATGTATAATTTTAGGAAAATAGGGGTAAAAGAGCCCTAATTCTGAGTCCGTAACAGAAGTCATAGTGGTGGGTTGGTTGTTTCTTTTTAGCTCCTTGTTCAGGTCCTCGTGGACCTTTAATAGGCTGCCAGCTCCAGTGTTTTAATATCACATTCCAGCATTAGGATTTCTGCCTGGGCTCCTATATGAAGGCATGTAATGCCCAAATCTTTACAGGTATCTGTACAACTTACCCTCTTCTCAAAGTCCTGCAACCTCTATGGTGCTTCATACCAGGTGGACACAGATATTGATGGCTCTGAAACAGTTTCTGGACTCTGAGATTACCCTGTTTAGTACTTTTTCACCCAAAGCAATTGGCTCCCCATTATCAAATTCAAATACACTCTTTGAAGTGTTTTAAAATATGTATTCTCCAATTGATTACCTTCTATATCATCTTCAAAATTCTTGAAAGTGTTCTCTGTAGTGTGTATGACATTTTCAGCATCTTTTGAAGGTTTGAAAAGGACTTAGTCCTCATAAGAACCTTTTACTTCCTTGATTACTGTTAAGACATGGATTTTTGTCATTAATTCTGTACTATTTTTAAGTTTTAAATTGTATATAAGAGAGTCAAATGGTATATAAAATGAGAATTCACTTGGTGTAAATATTTTTTTTCCTTTATACTATCTTAGTTCAGATCCCTTTTTTTGTAAATTATACTTTGTCAGATATGATTATAGTAATTTGTTTCGGTATGCATTTTCCCCAGATTGTTTTTTTTTTAAACACATTTTCTTTTATAATTTAGTTTCCTAAACATAGCAGTGTCTACTCCCAACATGTGAGAGGAAAAAGTTGGAGGTGAAATATACCCAAACTCAGCTGAGAATGAAAGATGTTGTAGGTGCTACAAGTTAACTACTAAATACCAACTTATTAACATATTTTGAATATTGGTTCTGACTGAATTTTATTCTGTGGTATAAACCAAATAGAAAACATGAGAAGTTATTTGCAAAGCTATTTTATTTTTAGTTTGATACTGCTTCATGATATAGCATAAAACTTAACTCTTGGATTTGCTCGTTCATGAGCCTTATGCTTGATATCATTTATCAAAAATTAATTTAAGTTTTCTGCAAGATAAACAAGTAGATTGAAATATGGAAAGTAAAGTTTCATCTGTAATGTAGCATAGTTTTTGTTGATTTGTTTGCTGGGTGCTCTTAAATTGGTTTTAACACGAAGAATATACATTTAACCTTTCTGCCCCTGATAATAAGGGAAATGCTAGTTCATTGTTTATTTTAGTGAACCTCCATTTTCTTTGATATGCAGAGCAGTTTACAGAATACTGATCTTCCTAAAGACATTTCAGGGTGTTTAATATTAAACTCTTGAGCCACAAATGACTTTAATGCAGAATTGTTGCAAAAGTGATAAGTATCTGACAATGTGGAGTCATAGGAATAATCTCAACAAAGGGTTTTTACTGAATCCAATTATTTTAATTTAGGCTTTGTCTATATAAAGCTAATTTTGAGTAACTAAAGAGAGCTTTTTCTTGGCATTGTATAGACACAGCTTCAATGTAATTTGCAAGAACACCCATAACCTATTCTATGTACATTTTCTTCCATTCTCACCGGATGCATCAAAACATGTAGTGTAATAAGCCAGATTATACTCAGGTGTGTGAGAGCACTTGCTTTAAGTTCACTTATTCTTCATTGTAATTGGCTCCTGTGAACACAGATTGATCTCAGAAACTTTTAAGATGTGCTTGAACCACATTTTTAAACACTTTTGTTTTTATAAAAGCATAAACAGATTTGAGGGTTGGGGACATTGTAGAATGGCATTATCCACAGTTGAACCACCTTAACCCTGTCATAACTTGTCATTTTGACCAAACAGTGTACTAAATTGGGATTTTATTTTACAAGTCATTGCTGTTCTGGCTTCATATTTACACTTCCATTCTCATCCCCCTTAAAATCATTCTTGATCATCCTGTTTTCTTTCAACAGCTTCAGAGGATGATTCTGAAGAAGATGGAGACCATAACAGAACATTTGATATCGCCTAACTTCATATAAGATAAATGGATGATCTGTTAACAAGTGTTTATTAAAACTGGCAATTAAGTATGAATTAATTTTGTGGGGAAATGCCTATTGAATACATTATATATAAAATGAATGAATGTGTGTGTGTATATATATATGTGCATACGTGTGTGTGTGTGTGTGTATATATATATATACACATCTATATTCATTCTCAAGTGTTGCTGAATTGAAATTCTACTTGCTGGACCTTCTAACATGGCCAGTGACTGATGTTTATATATTGGTAATCAAAAGTATTTTTCTTTTAGGTGAGTGGGAAAGTGTTACATTGTTTTAAATATCTGAGCAATGCCTACAACTTTTTTTTGGTTCTGATTATTATTGTAGCCATATTTATGAAAATGGTTCGTGTTTTAGTCTTTTGCTAGTGAAAAAAGTGAGACAAAACTATGGTTTCAAAATAAAATGCCAAATGGCACCTAATTACTTTTTCTTTTAAAATGCCTTAAGTTACAGTCTCATTTTCATAATCATTTGCTTCTGGTGTTTTAAAAAAAAGAAAGGGGGAGTAAGTTAGGAAGAAAAAAGAATGGGGAGTAAGTTAGGAAGAGCATTATATTAGGTGTCCAAATTTAAATTCTAAATTCACTTACTGACAATATGTAATTTTTTAAAAAGTATATCAATTTAAATATATTAATGATGGATAAATTTTTGTATTGGTTTGAAAAATGCAGATTATATTTGATAGGCCATAGTATGTAGATATTCCTATAGGAATATTACAGCTATAAATTATACCAGAATTGCCCGTTAAATTCTATTTGGTTAAAAAAATTATTGCAATCTGGAGTTGATGGAATATTTTTAAACCCCACATTAAAAGTTTAAAACACTGGTTTACAGTATGTTTTTTAGTGTTGTCACTTCTTTGTAAATAAAAACTTATTTGAATCCTGTTTGTTTAACTGTTCTTGCTAATCTGAGTGTTTACTTGGTGGCTTACAGAAGAGCTTTCTTTACCTGTTCACCATGAATAGATCTGCTCTGTGGTCATAGTTCCAGAGAACAGTATATTTTCTGTCAGCACCCTTAGAATTCACTTAAAAACACCTTCAGGTGGTTTTGGATTAAAAGTCTTAATGCCATGGCAACAAACTTCTTTTTCAGAACCTAAATAAATACCATGTAATTTCTCAAGTGTGAATTGACAGTTTGCCCACACTTAGATTGTTGTAAAACTTTGGCTTGAAATAAAGTGTAACTGATTGATTGATTTACTTTATAGTTTGAAATGTTTCCTTTTAAACTGGTGCTCAGTCCAGACTTCAAAGATTATAGCCAAGAATTTCATTAAATTTTCAAATTCCATTTCATACAAAAATACAAATGTTTCTAAAACATTTGTTCAACATTTACCTAATTTTGCATTCATTATCTTATTTAAAGTAAAAATTTAAGGATGCCAATTTCTATTTGGGTCCTTAGGGATGCTTTGAATTTGAAACATTTATACTTTTAATAGAACTCAGCATGAAAATTGTCATCTGCTTTAATCCACCAAATTTTCTATTAAAAAATTAAATGGTAAAAAACATTCCATTGGTATACATACACTTTTTATAGTACTTTTATATTAAGTGCTAAGTGACAGACAGTGACTTGAGCTTTATAGTAATTTTGTATTCCTTAGCACTACATATTTAGTATTATATTAGCTTCTCATATCCTGTAAATGTGAATTAGAGGACTTAGAATAAGAAAATCTTTCCACTGGTTATCATTTAAACACTGATCAAAAATAGAGACCATGCACTCACTACTTACTACAAAGATTGCAAATTCCTAGGAAAATGTATTTAAAAGTAATGTTATTCTTTCTAGATATCTGGATAACTAGAACCAAAATGTTGAAGAAAGCAATTGAAACATTCTGAATATAAACAAGCATGCATGTGTTATTTGTTAATAATAAAATGCAAACTTGAATGCTCCAGTTAATCTGTTGACTGAATAGATACCAGGGCCTGTTTACAGATGTTCTGATAAAGGAAATAGAGATTTAGCGTTTCATTGCCAGGGTCCTCTAAGAACTTGTTTGAAAGATGGAATCAAACATGGAAGAAAAATCACATTTTAAAACAGCCATTTTGTAAGAGCTGCCATTAGGTAAAAGTTACCAAAATTAACAGAAGAAAAGTAGTATGTTGTATGGGAGTTCAGTGGAAGAGAAGATTCTAGAGCAGCACCCGCTGACCAGTGAAAATGGAAATATTGTATAATTTTCATTGCCTGGCATGGTAGCTAATACATGCATGTGATTTGAGCATTAGAAATGTGGTTAGTGCAATTGAAGAAGTGAACTTCATAAGTTATTTTTCATTTAAATACCCATACATGGCTACTGGCTTCTTATTTCTTAAAGGTCTGACAGAATTTGAATGGGAAAGCAAGAAGGAATTCATCCAGTCTAGTTCACCACTATTACCATTTAATTGCTTATCAATAATAGAGTTCTAAAACACTACATGAATCTTAAAAATTTAAAAGACCTTACAGAGCATAATTGCATAATGTATCTGTTGTAACATTTGCTCTTTAATAGCATATGCCACATCATCACTGTAGTTCTTCATGTCTCATTAACAATCGTGCCATTAATTGTGATGGATATTTGATTCATAGTGTGGCCAATGGAAAACATGGCACAAGCTGTGGACTGTGGGTTAGGGAGAGAGTATTTGAGTTTTCATGTTTCTAAATAGAGTAAAAATAATTTTATATGAACTCTATATATTCCTTATATTCTGTAACTTGTTTTAGCTTTTTTCTGGTGTCATTTTTTTACTCCCCAAATGATTACCTTCACCCTTAAATTGTACAATGCTTGTGCTAAAAACTTGAAGCATCATTGCTATAGTAGTACATAGTGTTTTCAGCATTTTTTGCTTAGTTGTTACTGAATGATAAAGTTCAATGCTGAGGGAGTATGAGATAACCTTATATATCAGTGGTTCTCAACCTTCCTAATGCCGTGACCCTTTAATACAGTTCCTCATGTTGTATGTAGGCAGACCTGCCTGGTGACAGAGGAGCGATGTCTCAGTTCCTAAGACCATTTGGAAATACGTGTTTTCCGATAATCTTAGGTGACCCCTGTGAAAGGGTCGTTCAACCTCCAGGTTGAGAATCACTGTTAAATAGGAACAGGTCTGATCACAGGAGAAAAACCCTTAAAGGGACATTATGAATCAAGTGCCCAGCTACCTACCACCTATCTGGTATGGATGGCTATAATACTTTTGTTTCAAAAAAATTTATTAAAATTCTAGCCATTTGTGATCAGTGCCAAACAACTGTTTGTTGTCCAAAAAGTAATGATTGTAAAACGATGTGACTTATGTGGAATACAGGTTGTTAAAATCATTAAAAGTTTCTACATTTAAATCCTAAAGGAAGATGAAAACATTAGAGGAATTATCTGCCATAGTAACTAGTATGCACTCATATATATAAATATATAGCATAAAGTCAGGTTTATTTCCTGTATCATGTTTATTAATAAAAGCAAGACGTGCTAAAACTATTGGTAGGTAGAATTTTTTTCCAACTATAAACTAAGGTGGTTCAATTAAATGGGAGGAGGGGACAGAAGATAGAGCAGATAAGTAGAGTAGGTTTTTAATTTTACTTGGGCTTCAAGCTTTCCTTCAAGTGAAAAGTAACATTTGGGGAGGTGGTTAAAACACTAACATCTAAGATCATTCCTTTTTCAAATAAGATGAGGTGTGTTCCTGAAATAAGGATATATACCATAAAAATGCATTGTCAAATTTTATGTTAAAAGTCTTGCATACGAATCATTGTCAGTGTATTCGACGTCTTAGTCTGAGATTTCCAAAATTTCAGTCAAACTGAACAGCATGCTCGTTTTCTTCTGCAACTACCAAAACACAGTCATCATTATAAGGTGATTGGGGTGCAGTTGAAAAAACTGTGGTGAAACCAGAATGCAAATTTCTTTTGTACAGGAACCAAACAATTGCTCCCAAAACTGTCAAAATTACTGTGCTAGCAATCACCAAAGCTGATATTAAAATGTGGTTATCTGAAAAGGAAAAAACAAAAGAACATATGGGAAATCAGGGTAAAGAAATTGCTAGTATTGTATTTTGGACACTAATACAGTTTCATCATGTAAATATTTGCCTATTTTGAGAATTTCACACACTGATGAGAAAATTATACATTTATTACTCAAGATTTACAGGTATTAGCTTGAACAACTCCTTTATTTAAAATTTTCAAGTAAAATTGCAATTCACTGAGATCCAAAAAAAAATCTCCCTTTTTGTCTTTTGAATTTATTCAAATAACTATATATTTTTTGTATTCCTGAAGTAATTACTTGGAATCTTTCTGTAAGAATTTAAAAACTCAAGCAAAATTACTGTTTTTGAGTAAGAAGGAGGACAACGCTTTGAGGAAGGTATTTGTATTTAGTAGTAAAAGTATATGAAAAGAAATCCCAGAATTGTTTCTCTTTACAGATGTAATTTTGCATTGATGTTTGAATATTTTCATAGTGCTCCTTTCAGCTGGTGCTTGTGAAAATGAGACTTGGAAATGTAAAACTTATCAAGGAAAATCTGGCCAAAAGTTATCTGCTACGGTGAGGGAAAGCCACTGATATTTTAAAAATAATGACAGGCTTCTTTTAAAAATGTTGGGTGAACTGAGGAAATGGCCACAGTTGAATTCAATTCTTTTCAGTCTTAAAATAGATAAGTTTTTGTAGTGATCACAATTTCTTAAGGTGCGTGGGTTGGTTATTATTAGAGCCATTTAAGTGAAAATATTTTGCAAGAATTCTGTAAACTGCAAATGGGATTCTTTCATAGTTAATTGTTTTCTCTGAATTTAACACAGCCCATTTGTGGTATAGCACTCTGACTTTACCAGTGTGAACATACTGATTTTATTTCAGTATATTAATGAATCTACATTATATTCATAATCAGTACTATGTACTTTAAATGGTGATTACATGACAATAGCTCAAAGAAAAAACAGTAAATTTTAGTCTTTGTAATTGAGACAAGGGCATTACAGACAATCATACCTTAACTAGTAAATTAAAATACCTAGTATCCTGAGAATTGAGCGGCATCCCACATTGGTGGGGTATAGTCAGTATATATGCTCCTTGTGTTTGTATATTCTGCAAGTGACTTGTGGCCAAGCTGCCTCTTTGGTTGGCTGGCTACATACTACCAAGATGTGAAAGAATGCAACTAATGAGTGGTGTGTTAAAACGATAAAGTTTCCCTGGCTGGTTTAGCTCAATTGGTTAGAGCGTTGGCCCACAGACCAGAGAGTCCCGGGTTCAGTTCCCACTAAGGGCATGTACCTCGGTTGTGGTTTATTTTTATCCTCACCCGAGGACATTTTTGTTGTTGTTCAGATAGAGTGGGAGGGGGGGAGAGAGAGACATGAAAGGGACACATCGTGTGGCTGCCACCACCCAAGTGACCAGGGCCGAGGACAAACTGCAACCGAGGTACGTGCCTGTAGCAGGAACCAAACCCAGGTCTCTGGACTGCAGGCCGATGCTTTAACCGCTGAGCCAAACTGGCCAGGGCTCGGTTGTGGTCTTGTGGGTGGCAGCCAGTCAATGTGTCTCTATCACATCAATGTTTCTCTCTCTTTCCCCCTTTTTCCCTCCCACTCTATTTGAAGATAAATGCAAAAAATGTCCTCTGGTGAAGATAAAAAAAATGAAACAACTGCAAAAGGTTTTCTGCCCAGCTGGTGTGGCTCAGTGGTTGAGCGTCGGTCCGTGCACCAAGAGGTCACTGGTTTGATTCCCAGTCAGGGCACATGCCCAGGTTGTGGACCAAATCCCCAGTGGGGGACATGTAGGAGGTGGCCAATTGATGTTCTCTCTCATTGATGTTTCTATCTCTAACCTTCCTTTCTCTCTAAAATCAATAAAGAAGAAAAAAACCAAACTATGTAAGGTTTTCCATCTGGAGTTAAAGATAGTTCTACATTAGAAATAACTATAAACAGCTTTTGGCTAGGAAGGTAAGTCTTGCGTAGCCTAATTAAAGGAAGTTTAGAAAGGCTCTAACAAACACTTATATTTAAACAAGCTATCACTCCACTCACATTTCTCAAACCCAAACAATCTGGCTTCTCAACCAAAGGTCACTAATGATCTCTTACTAAATGCAGAAACATGTATACTTTGTTCTTGTGTCTACTGCAACTGGACTGCTAGCCACTTAGACTTGACATACTCTCATTTGGCTTCCCTGACAAGTCCTCCATTTTTCAAACTGTTCCTATATAATCATCTTTGTGGACTCAAAATTCTGCTTAGTTGATCTGTCACTTGAGTCTTGTGTATATATTTATAGGTGAGTGTGTGTGTAGCAGATGCTTCTCCCCACTTTACTCCCAAATCCATACTAATAGAATTTTCTTTAATGATGACACCAGTACCACTGTTTAAACATCCAGTACAGGAATTACCCTCGACTTTACATTTACTAATTGGGTCCTTTTTCCAGTCTGACCATTCTTCTTCCTGTCACCATCGTACCCTAATTCTAACACTGATTGAGACCCAAACTACATAATCCACCTTTAAGAAATACATAATTATTGGACTTTATGATCATTACAGTGCTTGCTGTATACATACAATCCCCACATTTTTAACTCCTTTTTATACATGAAGAAACAGGCAAAGAAAGGGTTTAAATGACTTGCCTAAGCCCTTGTAAGTGGTAGAACAAAAATCAAACCATTCACCTTGGTTTATGCTGATCCATCTTGGATAACCTTTCCTCTCTTGCCTCATATTAAAATCTACATGTCCAAGATTTAACTCATGCATCATCTCCACTAAGTCATTGCTGAATCCAGCTTGAGCTAACTTCCCTTTTCCTGTGCGGCCACTTTCTCTTGGCAGCATTCCTCCCAAGAGGGTCTTGTTACCTACACCTGGTATGAAAGGCCACTCCACTTAACTGCCCAGCTTGTTTTAACTGGGTGGTACTATAATTACTCTGTAAAGTCACAGACTAAACAATCCCTTTATGATAGGCTTTCAAACATCCTTTCGTTTCCTTTAGGTATTCTGCACAAATAAGGCCTTCCTTGGCAGCCCTATTTTTAAAAAAACCTCCGTTTCTCTCTACTTTTCTATAGTATATGTCACCATATAATATGCCATATATTTGAATATATTTAACCTTTCCACTAAGATACAAGCTTGAGAGCAGAGGCTGTTTATGATCACTGCTCTGTCTTCAATGTCTGATTGAAGAAAGCCTCGTACATAGTGGTTACACATTTATGGGATGTATTTATAATGCATTCAAAGATTTTACTAACTACTAAAGACCAAATGTTGCCAGATCTTTGATCTATTCTGGAAACAGTTTTAAGACCCATCATAGACCTACCTGATATTTCTAATGTTTCAATTTGCATATCTTTCTTTCCCTAAGCATACATGTACCTAGCTTAAAAGTTCATGGTTCTGCAAGGTGTGCAATGAGAAATACTCTTGCCCCACTACTCCTCACCCCTAATTTCTGTTCCTCAAAGGTAACCACTCCTGTTAAACTGTTGTTACTTGCTTCTGTGCTTCTAAGTAACATGCTTACACTGCTTTTCTTCATTTAATTTTTAAATCATGGTAAAAGAGACAAAATGTACTATCTTAACCCAATTTTAAGTACAATTCAGTAGCATTAACTACATTCACATTGTAGTATTTTACTGCCATTCATCCATAGAACTCTTGTAAACCTGAAAGTGTACATATTAAACAATAACTCTCCATTAGCCCCTATCCCATGGCCCTAGCAACTACTATTCTTACCTTCTATCTCTGAGGTGTACTACTTCAGGTACCTCACATAATTGGAATCCTACAGTATTTATCCTTTTATGACTGGCTTATTTCACTTAGCTTAATGTCTTCCTGGTTCGTGCATGTTTATTTGGCATGTGCCAGAATTGCTTTTTTAAGGCTAAATCATGTTCCATAGTAGTGATATACACCATTTTGCATATCCATTCATCTGTCAATGGACACCTGGATTGGTTCCACCTTTTGGCTATTGTAAATGATGCTGCTATAAGCATGGGTGTACAAATATCTCTAATCCCTCACTTCTTTTGGTATATGCTCAGAATTACTGGATCATATGGTAATTTTTAATTTTTTGAGGAGCTACCGTATTGTTTTCCACAATGGTTGCACCATTTTACATTCCCACTAATAGTGCACAAGATTTTTGTTTTCTTCGCATCCTTGTCAAAACTTGTTCTTTTAAGATAGCGAACCTAATGGGTGTGAGGTATGCTCTGCTTGTTTTAGATGTTATATGTTGCTCCTATAGAAAAGAAATGCATACAAACTTAAACACTCCTCTTTCACCATAGTTACATTATCGTATGCCCCAAACAGAGAAGATATTCATGATACACATACCTGATAAAGCACCTTTATCCAGAATTTATATGAACAAACTACCAATCAGTAAGAAAGTGAATCCAACAAAATCGGGCAAAAGACTTGAACAGGCATTTCACAAAAGAGAGCCAAATGGCTGATAAACATGTAAAGGTGCTCAACATCATTATTCATCAGGGCTATGAAAATTTTACAATAATTACCCATCTGAATGGCAGAAATTAAACATTGACAAGACCATCTTGGGATGGATGAGCAAATGGAACTTGCATACACTGGCAGTAGGAATGTAATGTGGTTCAACCACTTCGAAAAATTACTCAGTGGTTTCTAATAAAGCTAAACATGTTAGCTAGCCTATGACCCTGAAATTCCACACTGGAATTTTTCTAAAACAGCAATTGGTATTTTGTGGGAAATTACTGCAATCCTTTGTTTAAAGAAATTGCACCTCAGTTACAACTCATGAAGCATCTGTCTTAAGGGTTTACTAAATGTATTTTTTAAAAGCTACAGATAATATATTTACATGGTCCACAAGCAAAACTATACAAGGCAAACACTGAAAAGTCTGTCTCGCATTTTGTTTTTATTCTACTCAATTCCACTCAAGGAAAATGAGAATATAGATCCAAGAAAACAGGAGAAACTTTATATCTTTCTCATATTAGTGCTAAACTAGAAATGATCCCCAAATACCCATAAAAAATAGAATAAAAAAACTGGTATATTTAGAAATACTATTCAATAACAGAAAAAGTACAATATATATGTACAACATGGATGAATAAAAATTCCTGAGTGAAAGAGACCACTGGAGTTACATTCAACTGTAATATGTGGTGAGAGAAAGCATAATGGTTACCTGTGCAGTGGATGCAGGCAGGGTAAACATTCATGAGAAGGGGCATGAGGGAACGTTTTGTGTGATTGAAAATGTTCTATATCTTCATTTGAGTGGTTTCACAAGTGTATATATAAGCAACCATCAAGCTGTACATTTAAGATTTGTGCTTTTTACCCTGTTTTTTATACCTCAAAATACAGAGATTAAAAGCAACTATCCAATTGGCAAAAATCTAAAAGTTTCATAACAGGCACTCATACATTGCTTCTGGAAAAGCAAAATGGTAAAATATCAATATCAATAGAAGTTATATGTTGACTTTCAGTTTAGGAATTACATTTCAGGTAAATCAGATCAACACATTTGTACATTTGTATTCATTGTTTATAATAGAATGTATGGAAATAACCCAGTAGTCTGGAGCTGGTTAAATATGTGTATCGATACAATGGAAGTGTATAGTTGTAAAAGAGAAGGCAGGCCCTGGCCAGTGTCGCTTAGTGGCTAGAGCCCTGGCCCAAGCACTGAGCGGTGGAGGTTTTGATTCTCAGTCAGGGCCCATACCTGGGTTGCAGGTTTGATCCCCAACCCCAGCTGGGGCATGTGCATGAGGCTACCCATTGATGTGTCTCTCACATTGATGGTTTTCTCCCCATCCCCTTTCCTCCCTACTCTCTAAAATATCAATGGAAAAAAATGTCCTTGGGTGAAGATTAACAAAAAAGATCAATCTATAGGTAATGATATGGAGAGCTCTGTAAAATATATTAGTGAATAAAGGGAAAAGTAAGTCAAATATCTCAATTTGCTTACTGGCAAAAGAAACACTAGGTGGTAGAAGAAACGGTGCCCAGTAAAGATAAATGTAGAATGGGGAAAAGATGGGAGGCACATTTTTCAGGGTTTGCCTTGTATAGTTTTGCTTTTGAACCATGTAAATATATTATCTGTAGCTTTAAAAAAAGCATTTAGTAAGCCCTTAAGACAGATGCTCTATGAATTGTAATTATAGCTGAGGTGAAATTTTTTGAACAAAAGATTGAGAGTGATTTCCCACAAAAACAGATACAGGAATTAAATTAGAAAATACAATTTGGTATTTTTAAAAATGCTCACTTAAGTCTGGCCGGTGTGGTTCAGTGGCTGAGCATCGACCCATGCACCAAGAGGTCGCGGGTTCGATTCCCGGTCAGGACACATGCCCAGGTTGTGGGCCCGATCCCCAGTGGAGGGCAGGCAGGAGGCTGCCAATCGATGTTCTCTCTCATCGATGTTTCTATTTCTCTCCCTCTCTCTCTAAAATCAATAAAGGAAAAAAAAATTTTTTTAAATGCTCAATACGCAACTTGCAGTTAATCATATTTAAAATGTCAAGTCTTATTACTAAGCTAAGAGACCTTTCAACATTCATATAAAAGTTGTTCTACTTTACATTATGTTAAATAATTTTTTAGAGGGGGTGGTCTTTAGTAGTATTTTAATATGCTGGAATCTGTAGGAAATTTTACAAAAGACCATTACTTACCTGATAAGTATTTCTTTTCATATGAGACTAAAACACAAAAGAAAAAGAAAAATTAAAATTTAAGTATGCTTTATACTAATATTGCCTTTAAATACTTCCAAAGCAGTTAAAGATGAACACTTTAATAGCTTAATAGTATCCATATGTCTATTGCTTGGTATTGCCTGAGTTATTTGTTTTGAACCTGTTTTTTTTTAAAAAAAGATGTAGAGATCTAACACAAATGCATTATTTTGGTTGGTGGAAAAAGAATAGGGGAAACTCAAGAAAAAGACAATAAGGAAGTGAGGGAAATAAAAGGATTTTGGTTGGACAGTCTGTAGAAAACAAACAGTAAAATTAAATACACAATTGTGACCTTACCATATTAGTATGGATTTACTCACAGTATCTGAAGTTTCAAAGTTATAGTTAAATTAAAAATTTGGTTTATATAATGTTTCCCTGCGGCACAGTAAATGAACCAGTTTTTTAAAAATCCAATAAATAATGGAAGTTGAATGCTACTAGCATAAAACTATGACAAGTTTTATATAATCACTATAAAACTGTAGTGAAGAACTCTGCTGAAGCAAGTAAAAAAAAATCTAATTTCAGATATAAAGAAAGAAAATAATCAGAGGCAGGTGTATACTTTTGGTTTACAGTTCAAGTAGAAGGGTCAATGCTAAAGATGCATAGTGAGGAAATGCTGTGTTAAACACTCCAAAATTGTATTTTGAAATTTTAAGTGTCTTTAATGAGAAAACAATTCTTTCTTTTTTTTTTTTTTTTAATCCTCACCCAAGGACATTTTTTCCATTTTTTTGTTCAGATAGAGTGGGAGGGAGAGAGAGGAAGGGAGAGAGAGAGAGAAACATCGACGTGAAGGGACACATCGAGTGGCTGCCACCCGCATGACCAACCAGGGCTGGGGACAAAATGCAACCGAAGTACGTGCCCTTAGTGGGAACCGAACCCCGGTCTCTCTGGACCGCAGGCCGACACTCTAACCGCTGAGCCAAACTGGCCAGGGCGAAAACAATTCTTTCTAAAACTTAGAACAAACTTAAGTAATGTTTAATAATATCAAAATGGCCCTGGCCAGTTTGGCTCAGCGGTTAGAGCCTTGGCCCATGGACCAGAGAGTCCCAGGTTCGGTTCCCACTAAGGGGGCATGTACCTCGGCTGAGCCCAGGTGGGTGGCAGCCACTGGATGTGCCTCTCTCACATTGATGTTTCTCCCCTCCCCTCTCCCTCCCACTCTATCTGAAGATAAATACAAAAAATGTCCTCAGGTGAGGATTTAAAAAATAATAATAAAAAGTTGTTTTTAAAAATTATTTTAAAAAATAATATCAAAATGTGGGTCAGGCCCTAGTCGGTGTGACTCCATTGGTTGAAGCTTTGTCCCCTGCATCAAAGGGTCACGGGTTCAATTCCCAGTCAGGGCACATACCCAGGTTGCGGTTCCATCCCCAATTGGGGTGTGTGCAGAAGGCAGCTGATCTATGTTTCTCTCTCATATTGATGTTTCTCTCCCTCTTCTTTCCTCTCTCAAACCAATAAAAAACATATCCTTGGGTAAGGATTAATAAAAATTTTTTAAATATTGTGTGTCAGGATAATTTTGTTCACTATAAAGTATTCTGATGAAAAGTCAGAAGAAAACTTTTAATCTAGAATAAATTATAAACTGCAAAACAATTTTTCTTTGCTGAAAGAAAAGACACTAGTTCTTTACAGAATCAAATTCTTTGTAAACTAACATTAAAATCCTGGAATCATTAGAATTCTGGACTCAGACATGATTCTTCACCACTTCCACTGTTCAATCAAGTCACATGCAAAGGGGCTATGATAATTCCTCTGTACAACAGAAGAAATTTTGACCTCTTGCAAACACTGAGAATAAGCAGACAGCATAAAGTATGTGTGGTACACCTGATCTGGCCCTAACTCTGAAATGTTGGAGAATAAATATTTGAAGTCCAAGAGGCTTGAGAACAACAAACCGTCCTAATATATTCTGAAGTCTCAATCCCCCTCTTGAGGCATACTTATCTCAAAGAAAATTATTTCAAAACCAGCCCTACTTTCCCACTGCTCTTAGATTGGAAAAATGTCTTCAATTATACTTACTTGCTGCTTTACAAAGGGTTCCTTGCACAGAAGAAACTTCACAATTTCCTTTTTTCCATTCACCGGTCATAGTGTGCAAAAAGGCACAGGTGTCAACTAGATCCTCCTCCTCATCTTGCTCTGTCCACTTATGAAATGTCATATTTGACTTATCAAACCACTTGAATCTCTGATCTGTCAGTTAAGAATATTTTCAACATTATCAGTGTATAAGCCAAAGGGTCTAGGATTAAAGGTGGGATGTTACTAAGGTATGTCTAGTCTAAACATTTGGTTGTAGAATTTAAATTAGAAGAGGCATATGTCCTTTGTACAGGTAAATCAAAGGTATTGGTTCCAGAAGGTTCTGAATATCTCATATTTATAAAGAAAATATATAACATTTTAATGGGAAATAGCCAAGAAAATAGTTAAATTATTAATAGTAACCTTAGTAATTTCATTTTGAAAAGAATTATATATGTATTTTTTATTTTCTACAGTCACAATAAATATTTACATGACATAACCTTGATAGCTGTCCATCTTTATCCTATTAATCACTAACACTAATACTGATTTTTATAACTCTACCAAAATTACAAAATTACCGAACCTAGAACCACATTTTAATCCAGACAGAACCTTGACTCTCACATGTGAAACACACTGAGCTGCTCAGGAAAAACCTGTGGTACAGTCATGGGTGCACACTGAAACTGCCGTGCCTGGACACCGGAGGGAATGTCAACTGGAACGAGAGAGCTGAGGACTCTAAAAGAAAGCAATCAGTTTTACTAATGTTAAGGAAAAAAAAAACCAGATAAATATCACTTACCATCTGTGTCAAAAAACATGCCTAGTAGGATATCATCTGGGCCTTTCCATTGTTTTTTCAAAGTATCCAGTATGAAAGAATTTTCTTCTTCATTGTGTATGCTTATCATGTCTGCTCCTTAAATTATTTTAGGAAGAAAAAAATCAGCATCATCCCAGAACCAGAATCGCATGGAGTATATAAAATTAATATATTATTAAAATCCATATATATTTTTACTTTTTTAAATTTAGCCTTAAAATCTGCACACCTGAAGAGGAAAGGAAAATAATGTGATATAAATTGAGCAGAATCATTTTATACTCTATTTCATTCACCTGGAGTTTGTAATCTCATGAATAGAAAAATAAACATCATGGGGAGGCATGAGCAGTAAAACACTATGCATCTCTCACCTTTTTCCCACTATCCACTTTCTCTAGCAGTCATGGGCCCTCCTGCCCTCATCTCACAAGTGGAGAGAGGAGTCGCTCTGACCACACTCAGGAGAGCTGCAAAGTAAGAGGGCAACTTGCCCGAACAGTCCCAAGACCAAGTCAAGTTCAAGTAACATGTAGTGTCTCTGACCTACCTCATTTAATTGGCCTCTATGCTCCTGCTGCCCAAAGCCTAGCCTGTTCCTTCCCATATTTCCCTCTGGTCATCTGTAGAACTAAGTCCTGGTTAATGACAAAAGAGGTCCTCATTCTCCCTGGGTAGTTAACTGATTTTTCCTGGGACTCCCATCTGGTTCAAGAATAAGGTGCAGCAACCACATACATATAATTTTGTTCCACATACATTAACTTTTTTATCCTTACAATCTGTAAGCTACATAGCACCCTATAAATATTAGCAGTAACTTCACTTTTCCAAGATACTTAACCTTGTTTCCTAACCCAAACTTTTCTTGCAAATGAAAAAATAATGCCACTGTCTAATACATATGAGAAAACACTAGTGGAATTAATTTCTCTTGTGATTGCATGTTTTTGCAAGATGAAATGGTGAATGATGACATCAAAGCCTGTAGCAATCAGAAATCTGGTGGGGAGAGTACATGAACCCCTCCCTGGTAAAGACAGAACTAACAAGTAACATCATTTCAGCTGTACTCGGCTAAATGAGAAATACAACAGAATGTTCCTAAGAAAAATGACTTAGGAAATTCTCACAACTGTCCTATTTTCCAAGGAGAAGTGGATCCTACACTTTTAAAAATTACCTTGGAGGCTTTGTGTACTACAACGAATTCAAGTACGTAAAGAGATGGGGAAGAAGTCTTTCCTACTATTGAGTTACATTCTTCAAAAATCATCCTGACAACAAAGGCTCCTGAAAACCTTAAAATACAGGCATACCATGGATATATTTTGTGTTAGGTTCCAGATCACCACAATAACGTGAGTATTGCAATATAGTGAGCCATGGAAGGTTTGCCTTCAATTTGTTAAAAACGTAACATCTGTGAAGTGCAGTGGAATGAGGTAAGCCGGCACTGTCTTAGATCAGTGGTTCTCCAACTTCAGTGTGCATCGTAATCACCTGGACACCTTGTTAAAACAGAGTGCTGGGCCCTACACCCAGAGTTTCTGATTCCGTGGGAGTCAGATAGGGCCTGAGAATTTACATTCCTAACAAGTTCCCAGGTGATGCTGCTGCTGCTACTGATACAAGAGGCCACACAGAGAATTATAGACTTAAATGATAGTTACTGTACTTTAAGACATCATTCTAAAATCAATGAAGAGTTCCTATTATGTCCTGAAATGGTAAGAAAACTCCATATTATGTTATTACTTCCACATCTGTTAACATAGGCTTAACCAAGAAATGTAACTACATGGGAAATAAAACTATAGGGCCAAAAATCCGCCCCAACGCATGCATCTATTAAAAAAGAAACAAACTGAGCAGATGAAAGCTCTATTATAAATCTAAAAAATCAAACACCTTAATAAAAGAAAAAGTTGATCTCAAACTGAAAAAGGCAATTCACCCTCACAAAAGGAAATATAACAAGAAATATGTGGAAAATGCAATCTTACTGGTGAAATAAAAATTAAAGTACGCAGACTTTCAGAATAAACAGTGTTGGCCTTCGGTGCAGAAAAATAGGAATTCCTAAGTGGTTGGAGTAAAAATTAGTACAACCTTTTTGGAGACAATTTGGCAAGATGTATGAAAAGCCCTTTAAAAAGTACACATTTTCCCTTTTAGGTATAGATATGTAGCTATTTAAGCAAACACTTATTAAAATATATTTCCTTAGGGGTGGGAGTCTAGAACGATCCCATTTCCTGAGGGTGGTGCGATTTAGGATGATTTTGTTCTATTTTTAAAATATTTGCATATGTGTTTCTCTAAGTTTTCTACAGTGACTGTGCATTAGTTGTGTAATTAAGAAAGAACTTTGAAGAGAAAAGACTGAACATTAAAATACTTAATAATATTTTAATTAATCCAAAGTCAAGATTCAGCAAGATTATCTCTCTGAGTCATATCTCCATTTCTAAAAACTCTATGATGGTTTTCTTATCAGTTCCAGCTGCTGTCACCTTCTGAATGTTAAATGTCATATAGATTTTTAATCTGTTTTACCCTAGTACTTACCTGTACTTTGAAATGTGACCAAAATGCCACACTAGAGAAATCCTCAAGGGAAATATTTACTACATTATACTTGAGGTTTAAGTGTTCGGAGATGAGTTTTTCATCCTTTTCTCTGACCTTGTAGCAACCATTGGAACTTTGATGATCTTTAACATTGTAATCTAATTAAACACTCTATACACTAACATTACTGTGTCAGGCAAATAAGATACACTTCCATTTTCTTTAACAAATGACAGCATAAGACCCTGAAGAATATATATGCACAAGCAATTTTTTTTCCCCACAATGTATTACCAGTGACACTACCTGCTGAGATGTGATTTGGGTCTTCAGTTCTTTTTATGGCTAGTGACATAGCTCATAGATCACAAAAAAGGAGAGATTGAAAATATTTATTTTTTTGCCTGGCTGGTGTGGCTCAGTGGTTGAGCATTGACCCATGTACCAAGAGGTCACTGGTATGACTCCTGCTCAGGGCACATGCCCAGGTTGTGCGCCCAATCACCAGTGAGGGGCATGCAGGAGATGGCCAATCGATATTCTCTCTTATCGATGTTTTTCTCTCTCTCTTTCTAAAAATCAATAAAGAAATTTTTTAAAGAAAATATTCATTTTTTTCTATTATAATAATATATAAATTTAGGGTAAATGTTGCAAAATAAGAAAAAATTTAGCTTCTCACAATTATTTTCCTAAATGAATAATAGTATCAAGAATAAGGAGAGGTAACATCAAGTAAATTAGAACAAAGCACAGGGAATATCTCTAAATATAGCTCTCTGCAGCCCAGAAGGTAACAAGTCCATTATTTTGTATACATACCCATAATGATAGCTTTAAGATATGATTTTGTATAGCTGTGAAGATTTAATAAATCCAAATGTAAATATTCTAGTATTCCTTGTGCTTTTCTTCTGCATACATAGCAAACACTGAATTAATGTCCCGCCTGTTCTAAACCAAAACACTATACTACCCAAAATTAAGCAACAGCATTATGAACTCATTTTTGTTAATTTCCTGACTCATTAATAAAATGGGTATTCCCAAAGTGGAAGCAAGTGAAAAGGATTATCAAATAAATGGTTATCAGAACTGTATGAGGAATTTTTAAAAATCAGTTAGACAAGCTTAATTTACACATTTTAACAGGGTGGGAAAAAAACTATTTTTCTTTTGACATTGGACAAACTGTACAAGCTAATTTACATACAAAAACTTAACATTCCTAAATGGTTACCCTGCTTGAACAAGTAAAGTTAATGGACTTTGAAACAAGCAATAAAAAATCAGGCCGCAAAGTTGCTGGGTATTGTCAATTTTGTTTTGCTTTGCTAAAGAAAATAGCAAATACAGCTGACTACAGTTGAGTCGTAGAGGAAGTCAGTCACAAGTATTAATTATGCCTCTGTATAGTAAGTAGTTGCTTAACTGCATAAGATAAGTATTAAAGCTGGACAATGAACTTCCACCTTGTGGTTCATACAAGCTAATAAGAGTGTACAAAGATGTCCTTTCTTGGATCTCAGCCTCCAATATAATTAATGCAATTGAAATCTGTGTTTATGTCTAAGTATACTAAATATAAATGGTTTTCTTAAAAAAAGATAGAAAATAGCCCTGGCCGGTTTGGCTCAGCAGCTGGAGCCTCAGCCTGCGGACCAGAGAGTCCCGGGTTCAGTTCCCACTAAGCCCTAGCGACTAGGGGCACATACCGCCTCCTCCCCCCCAAAAAAGATAGAAAATAGTTGAAGGGGAAATCCCATTTTTAAAGTCTTACAACTTTTTTAAGAAGATGGCGCCGAAGGCGAAGAAAGAAGCCCCTGCCCCTCCTAAAGCCAAAGCCAAAGCAAAGGCTTTGAAGGCAAAGAAAGCAGAGTTGAAAGGCGTCCAGAGCCACAAAAATAGAAGACCCACACGTCACCCACCTTCCGTTGGCCTAAGACACTGAGACTCCGAAGGCAGCCTAAATATCCCTGGAGGAGCACACCCAGGAGAAACAAGCTTGACCACTATGCCATCATCAAATTCTCCCTGACTACCGAGTCAGCTATGAAGAATATAGAAGACAATACACTTGTGTTCATTGTGGATGTCAAGGCCAACAAACACCAGATCAAACAGGCTGTGAAGAAACTCTATGACATTGATGTGGCCAAGGTCAACACCCTGATCAGGCCTGATGGCGAGAAGAAAGCATATGTTTGACTGGCTCCTGACTATGATGCTTTGGATGCTGCCAACAAAATTGGGATCATCTAAACTGAGTCCAGCTGGCTAATTCTAAATATAAAAATTTTACACTGAAAAAAAATAATAATCTTATAAGACCAGCAAAATTGCTATTATTCAATTTCCTTGAAATGAAACCAAATTGACATGTTGGACATTTTGTCTTATTTTCAAAAACACCATTTAGTAAGTCAGAGTTATTAAAAAAGAAACAAAAATTATGTTTTGAGTACTATGTGGCACTTACTGGAATTAAAAACTTCTAGGCTTACATTCTTTCTATGATAAATGAATATGATTTTAATTAAAGTATCCCTAATGCAATTTGATAGTCTTCTGAAACGTTATACTGGTTGGTTGTCAGAAATTGTTTTTTTTTTTTCAGTAAAGGGCATTTCTAAATGCTGGAGTGATGAACATACCAAAGTCAAAATGTAATGAAATTATCAACAGATCTTTAGATCTCAAACAATAAAAAGCACCTTTAAAAAATCGGTGACTCTCATCTCACCATCATAGATTTACCATTTGAAATAGATGCTAATTCACAACATTGTCGCTTTTTTAAATCATTTTTTTTTATTTTTCAATTACAATTGACATATAATATTATATTAGTTTCATGTGTATACCCTAGTGATTAGACATTTATGTAACTTACTAAGTGATTATCCCAATAAATCCTATACCCATTTGACACTATAATTATTAGAATATTATCAACTACATTTCTTATACTGTACTTTACATTCCTATGACTGCCTGTAACTATCAATTTGTACTTATTAATCCCTTCACCTTTTTCACCCATCCCTCCAACACTCCCTCCCATCTGGCAACTGTCAAAATGTTCTCTATATCTCCCTGGCTGGTTTGGTTCAGCGGTTAGAGCATTGGCCCTCAGACCAGAGAGTCCCAGGTTCGGTTTCCGCAAAGGGCACATACCTTGGTTGCAGTTTGTCCCTAGCCTCAGTTGGGGTCGTGTGGATGGCAGCCAGTCAATGTGCCTCACATCAATTTCTCTCTCTCTCTCTCTTTTCCCCCCTCTCTCCCTCCTGCTCTATCTGAAGATAAATGCAAAAAAATGTCCTCGGGTGAGGATAAAAAAAAGTGTTCTCTGTATCTATGACTTGTTTCTGTTCTGCTTGTTTGTTTTTTAGATTCAGCTGCTGATAGATATGTATTTATTTATTGCCATTTTGATCTTCTTAAAAAAGGCCCTTTAACATCTCATGTAATACTAGTTTGGTGGTGGTGAACTCCTTTAGCTTTTTCTTGTCTGGGAAGCTCTTTATATGTCCTTCGATTCTAAATGATAGCTTTGCTGGGTAAAATAATCTTAGTTGTAGGTCCTTGCTTTTCATTACTTTGACTATTTTGTGCCAGTCCCTTTTGGCCTGCAAAGTTTCTGTTGCAAAATCAGTTGACAGTCTTGTGGGAGCTTCCTTGTAGGTAAATAACTGCTTTTCTCTTGTTGCTTTTTAAGATTCTCTCTTTGTCTTTAACTTTTTGCATTTTAATTATGATGTGTCTTGGTGTGAGCCTCTTTGGGTCCATCTTGTTTGGGACTCTTTGCACTTCTTGGACTTGTATGTTTATTTCCTTCACCGGGTTAGGGAAGTTTTCTGACATTATTTTTTCAAATAGGGTTTTAATTTCTTGCTTTCTCTCTTCTCCTTCTGGCATTCCCATGGTGCAGGTGTTGGTAAGTTTGAAGTTGTCCCAGGGGCTCCTTACAGCATCTTATTTTTAGGTGGGGCAGGGTAGGGGGAAGGGAGGGATTCATTTTTCTCTTTGATGTTCTAATTGGGTGTTTTTGCTTCCTTATATTCCAAATTGCTGATCTGATTCTCAGCTTCACCTACTCTACTATTGATTCCCTGTAAATTAGTCTTCATTTCAGTTAGTGTATCCTTCATTTCTGACTGGTTATTTTTTTATGGTTTCCATGTGCTTTTTAATGCTGTTGATGTTCTCGCTAAGTTCATTGAGCATCCTCATAACGAGTGTTTTAAACTCTGCATCTGGTAGATTGCTTGTCTCCATTTCGTTTAGTTCTTTATCTGGAGTTTTGTTCATCTGGGACATGTTTCTTTGTATCCTCATTTTGGCAGTTTCCCTGTGTTTGTTTCTATGTTTTAGGTAGAGCTGTTAAGTCTCTCAGGCTAGGTATAATGACCTTATGTAGATGTTCTGCAGAGTCCAGTGGCACAGCCTCCCCAATCACTCAAGCTGGACACTCCAGGTGAGCCCCCCAGTGTGTGCTATGTACACCCTCCTGTTGTAGTTGAGCCTTGATTTCTGTTGACATGTCAGTGGGAGGGATTTGCCACCCAGGCTGATCATCTGGAAGGATTAACTGCAACAACTGACCACCAACCACCAAGGAGGATCAGCTCTGCGGAGCCCACCCCATGGAGCAGGACCCACTTTAGTGGGGCTCTAATGCCCATTGAGTCTGTCCCTTGAGTATGTCCATTGTGGAGGTGGCTGGGCGGTGCTTCAACATGGTCTAAAGCTGTCTACTGGGTGCACTGACTCTGGGGCCTCCTAGAAGATTCAGGCCAACATCAGCAACTGCCTGTGTTCTGCTCTCCGGTGCCTTTCAAGCTGCTACCCCAGCACTAAAGCTCAGAAGGAGTGAGTCTGAGTAAGTTCAAGCATGGGCCCTTTAAGAGGAACTGCCTGGGACTCTAGAAGCTCTCCATCTCACTCAGCCACAATCGCCACTGGTTTTTATAGGCAGAAGTTATGGGGACTTCTCTTCCTGGCAATAGAACCCTGGGCTTGGGGGCCTGGTTAGGGCTGGGACCCCTCACTTTTCAGGGGGGACCAGGGCAGTTAAGATATCCCTCCTAATTTTTAGCCACTACACGTGGGTGTGCAACCAGCCCCATTCTGCATCTCTGCCCCTTCCACCAGTCTGGATGTGGCCGGTTCTTTAATTCCCTAGTTGTAGAACTTCTGTTCAGCTAGATTTCAGGTAGTTCTGAATGATGGCTGTTTTGCAGCTTAGTTGTAATTTTGATGTGGTTGTGGGAGGATTCTAGTACTGCATTTACCTACCCTGCCATCTTGACCAGAAGCTCATATCATAGTTTAATTGTGAGCTGATGATGATCACAAGAACAGGCTAACAGCAAGATGCACTTTGGGTTGAACAGTCAAATATATAAAGAGCACCCAAGCACACATTTTTAAAATAACTTTTAAACTATTTCACAGTGTGAAGTTGGAAATGTATTTCCCAGAAATCATTGAGCATATCCTCTAGCAAATAGCCTTTTTCTCATTTTTTCTTTAATGTACACTTCTTTACCACAATCTTACTCCATGGTTCCATGTCACCTGACTTGTGCCCACACACGTGCCTGAAATAGCACTTTCAGGGCAGAATACAGGGGGATTAAGAATTTGGGTCCTCAAGTCAGACAGACCTCTGTGGTTTGAATCCTGGCTCTGCCAGTTAGGACCTGTGTGACCTTGACCGAATAACTGAACTAAATTTATTCTATCAAAAAGGAGGCTTGTTATAATCATTTAGGCCGACTAAAGTGTATGATGCGCTTCAGCACTGTGCCCGGCACAAAGCAGCACCTTAAAGAGACAGTGCTGTCTACCAACTACCTTCCACCCAATTCCTCTGCCTGTGGCTTGTGGACTGCAGAATAAAATTATTGTAAGGCCCCAGGTCAAAGTGACATACAACAAAACCATTGTTTTTAAAGAAATTTGTGGTGAACACTATTTTCTGATTTTAGAAAGAAAAAAAGAAAGAGAGAGAGGGAGAGAGAGGAAGGAAGGAAGGAAAGAAGGAAGGAAAGGAGGGAGGGAGGAAGTAAGGAAAAAGTAAAGGAAAAGAATAAACTCCTTACCATGGCCAGTACACTGATTTCTGACGTCCTCTATGCTTTCTACTTTGATGGTTTCTTGAAGAAAAATATAACAACTGTCTTGGAACTGAACCCAGGTGGATGAAGGACAGTCTATGTGGAAAAAGAGAAACACTATTAAATAACATGAAAATAAGAATTTCAAGAATTCCTAAAGATAAAGATATTAGATTTTCACGAAAAGAAAGAAAGAAAGAAAGAAAGAAAGAAAGAAAGGCAATTGCCCTTGTTAATTTAGCAACAAAACTTTCAATTTTGTTAAAATAAGAAATTGATGAGTGTGATAGTAATTTATTTTTCTCCACTGCATATGTGGGAAGAGAGCTGAGCAAATGATTATCCTCTGATTTTACAGAGCAAAGTTCCACGTCTTTGGGTTGCTTAGGAACTCAGATGTAAATTATAGCATTATTGCCAAGGCAACAAACTATCAAGGAAGACAATCAGAATTGCAAGCTCTTTATAAGGTTATCTTTGTGACGTGCAGTAACAATTCCAGAAGTCTTAGTTTTACAAGATCTTTTTGTTAAAATTATACTTCCATGAACAAAGAAGAAAACAAGTTGCTAGGTTATGAATATCCAGACAAGTTTTTATATTGCACCAAAAAAACAAAGTTGATGTTTTTCTGAATGTTCTTAATTTAGCACCTCATCAAAACAGATTCTTACAACTGATTCTAAGAAACAGAATCATATCTCTCCTCTACGACTATAAGGTAGAGGTGCATTTCCTTCGTTTCTATGTTGGTCTTTCTTGTTGTTCATTATAAAGGTGTACATTTGTAAGCCTTGACTCTGTAATTTCCTTATTAGCATTAGAAGCAAAAGTAGGCCTGTAAGAGCTTGATTTCACTGGCCAGAATGGATAAAAGATATGAGGAATTTACTGAATTCCAGTGAATAAAGGAGCATAAGGCATTAATCTTCCATATTCACTTGGGTCTCTATAGGGATAATCACAAAGATTTTACGTAGTTTTGTTTTTAAGTTCTGCATGTATTATAATTTTAACACAAACAAGTAGAAGAATGCCCTATTACAAAGATCATAACTTAACAATCAGCTAACATAAGTCTAAATTCAGCAACCTCGGCTTTATAGTACTAATACTGGAACATGGCAGGCACCGTGAGTTGTCCCCAGCACTAGACCTCAGCTTCTTAAATAGCAGAGTACATGACCACCAAGCTAGATTACTTCCCAGTCTTCCAGTAACTTCTGGATAATGAGGTGTGAGCAGAAGTGAAGTGTGTAAAATGTGCCTTTAACAGGAAGAAATGTGTTTGTTGGACCATATTTCCCTTTTCCCACTGGCTAGAATATAGTTGGCCACTTTTAATCCTGTAAACAATGGAAGCAGCCTGGGAATAACAGACCCACAAGATGAAAGGATCCTAGGTAGAGCCATCATATCACACTCAGGTTATAATGAGAAAGAAAATCAAGTTCTAGCTGGTTCAATCCACTGTTAATTCAGGTCACTGTTATAGGAGCTGGATCAATAACCTACTTAGTACAATGGGCTACTTAAAATTATCCTGATGCAGCCCTAGCTGGTGTTGCTCACTGGTTAGAGCATTGTCTTCTGCACCAAAGGGTCAGGGCATGTACCAGGTTGCAGGCTGGATCCCCAACCAGTTGGGGTGTGTGCAGGAGGCAAGCACTCAATGTCTCTCTCACATCGATATTTCTATTTCTTCCCCACCTCCTCCCTCCCTTCCACTCTCTCTAAAAACCAACGGAAAAAATACCCTCAGGTGAGGATTAACAAAAACAAAAAATTATCCTGATGTATGAGACCTGAGTTTTTCCCTGGCCTTGTGCTGCTTGCTTCATTTAGTAGTTAAACCATGCAAGACTCATTAGCATGAGGGTGGGTGTTCCAAGGTACAACTTATTCTATGCACAAGTTTTTTCTTTCCTGCCGTTTTATAAATACTTGCATTACACATGTGACCACCTTGGCTTGAACTCATGGGAATCTAGACCTTTCCCATTATGGTGGCTTAAAGGTAGTTGACTAGTTTTAGCAACAAACACTTTCTTTTAGGAAAATGCTCTTAATAAAATAGTAAGTAAAAAAACAAAAACAAAATAAAATTGTATGTGCACTATGATCCTAACATTTAAAAAGCAAGGCAGTCCAGAACGGTTCAGGAATTGGAGAGACCAGACACCTTTATAGGAGGAGGGTTCAGGGACGGCCTGAAAACAAGGCACTTGGGTGAAAGTCTGTATAAGGAGCTGCTAGACCCTTAGATCCCCTTCCGAGAAACGGTCCTCAGCCATCTCACTTTCATTACACATCTCTGCTGCCTTCTTTGAAAGTTTGGCCTTTACTCAGAACAAAAAACGTTCATTTCCCCAAGTCCACTTCCAAACCATCAAACATTATTCTCTGTCTGCCCATCCTTTGAGGTCCAGGCCATCCATGTACACCACCTCCTCCAAGACATCCCCACTCGAATTTATGTTGACTTCCACTTGCTATTTCATCACACAGTTCTTTCTCTTCTAAACCACCATCCACGGCTGGGTAAAGTACCAGAAGAAACATGGCTTTGAAGTCAGACAGACTAAGGTTTTTATCTTGGTGGTAAGACCCTGGACAACTTATTTCCTGTGTTTCATCCAGAAAAAACAAACAAACCCTCATTGGATTGTTGTTGTCAACTTACTTAGGTAGGAAGCTACAAAACTGCACAGCATAATGCCTAATTCAAGGAAGATGCTCAAAACATAGCTTTCATTGTTATGTCCAAGAACGGTACCCTTTCCCACTAGGCAATGACCTTTCTGACAATAGGGACTTACTAATCTTTAGATCTCCAACATCTCAAAAAGCTCTTGGAGTATAATAAGAATTTAAAATACTTGCTGAATGAATGAATCCTCTCCTTTTCATCCTTAAATAGCTTAATTTATCATCTCTTCAGAAGCTTCATACACTCTTTTTCCAGTGTGTTCATCTTTTCCTTCTAGAAGGCTGTAAGTTTCTTATAGCCTATAATATAACTGGATTGAACTTTTTATTGAAATACACCATACAGTGTGTAAGTCATAAATATATAGCTTGGTGAATTTTCATTAAGTGGACATGCCCATATAGTTATCACCGAAAGGTTGTGGGGTTGATTCCCGGTCAGGGCACATTTCCGGGTTTCAGGCTCAATCCCTGGTAGGGGGCGTGCAGGAGGCATCCAGTCAATGTACTGCTCTCACACTGATGTTTCTCCCTCTCTCCCCCTCATCCTTCTTCTCTTTCTAAATATCAATTAAGAAAGAAAGAAAGAAAGAAAGAAAGAAAGAAAGAAAGAAAGAAAGAAAGAAAGAAAGAAAGAAAGAAAGAAAGAAAGAGAAAGAGAAAGAAAGAGAGAGAAAGAAAGTGAGAGAGATAGAGAGAGAGAAAGAAAGAGAGAAAGAGAACATCAACCCCTTTTGGTCACCACTCCCCTCCAAAGGTAATCGCTATCCGAAGTTCTAACACCATAAATTAGTTTTGCCTGTTTTTGAACTTTATGGTGATGACATCGTGCAGTATGTACTCTTTTGTGTCTGGCTTCTTTGATAAACATGACTTTTACGAGATTCATTCATGTTGCAGTGTGTAGTCACAGGTGATTCTTTCCCATTGCTATATAGTACTGTATGAATTTATTCTTTCTTCTGTTGAATATTTGGTGGCCATTACAAGTAATCCTGCTATAAACATCCCATGCACGTCTTTTGGTGAACATATGAAAATGCTGTTTGTGGCTATATTTCTAAAAGTAGATGGCTAGGTCAGAGTGCATCCATGTGCACTTTGGCAGACACTGCCAAAAACTTTTCCTAAGTGGTTATAATTCTTATGAGCAGCAAATAGTTTTTTAAAAAATACAATTTGAGCCCTGGCCGGTTTGGCTCAGCGGTTAGAGCATCGGCCTGCGGTCCGGAGAGACCCGGGTTCGGTTCCCGCTAAGGGCGCGTACCTTGGTTGCAGTTTGCCCCTGGCCCTGGTTGGTCGTGCGGGTGGCAGCCACTCGATGTGTCCCTTTCACGTCGATGTTTCTCTCTCTCTCTCTCTCTCTCCCTCCCACTCTATCTGAACAAAATATCGAAAAATGTCCTCGGGTGAGGATTAAAAAAAAAAAAATACAATTTGATAATCTTTGTCTTTTAATTTGAATATTTCAATTATCAGTGGAGTTACTGATGTATGTGAGTTTATATCTACCATCTTATTTGTTTTCTATCTGTCCTACTTGTTTTATGTTCCTTTTTCCCCCTTTTGTCTTCTTTTGGACTACTAAACATTTTTTAATTCCACTTTTTCTTTTAGCTTATTAATCATATATTCTTTCAGGTTATTTCTGTAGTGGGTACCCTGAAAATTACAACCTGCCACCTTACCTAAAATTTATTAGTATCTAAAATAAATTAGTACTTTTACTGCTTCCGAGACAATGCTAGGATCTTATAATATTTTAATTTCATGGACCTCCCTTCCTTTGTGTTATTTTTTTTATGACTAGTTTGCATGATCAGTATTTCTTGAGATTTAAACATATTTATCTACTCTGTTGCTCTACATTCCTTCTTACATTTCTGTGTTACTAACTGGGATAATTTTCCGTTTGCCTGAAGAAACTCCTTTGGTGTTTCTGTAAGCGTAAGTCTATTACAAACGCCTTCACTTCTTGGTTTTCTGTGAATGTCCTCACACTACCTTCATGTTTGAAGGATATTTTTGAAAATACAGAATTTTAGAATGACAACTTACTTGTCATTTAAGATGTAATTTTATTGCTTTGGCTTTGATCATTCCTATTGAGAAATCCTGTCAGTCTAATTGTGGCTCTTTCTGGCTGCTTTCAAGATTTTCTTTGTCTTTGGTGTTCAGCAGTTTGACGGTGATATGACTAGTTTTGTTTTTTAATCCTGCTAATCAATGTACTTCTTGAATGTGTAGCTTATTTTCATTGGTCACTTTTGGAAAGTTCTTTGCTAATATCACTTCAAATAATACTTCTACTCCATTTTCTCCCTCCTCCCTTCCTGGGACTCACATTACATACATGTTACACTTTTCATCATGTCCCATGTGTTTGTTCTCTTTGCTCTTTTATATACTTTTGGCTCGCATGCTATAATCTTGTTCTTTCTGGTTTATTAATCTACTTTTCAGTTTTAACAAAAGGGCTGTGAAACCCATCCACTGAGTTCATAATGTCAGTGACTTTCCAGATACAGAATTTCAATCTGTGCATATTTTTATAGATTCTGGGTCTCTGGTGGAATTCTCAATCTATTATCTACATCCTTGAACTTATTACAGTTATTTTAAAGTCCTTATCGGATAACTCTAATTCTGAGTCATTTATTGGTCTCTTTTCATTTTTGTTTTTTCCCCCTTTTGGCCTGTGTCTTGTTATGTCTGGTAGTTTATTTTTTCAATTTAAAAAACTACATTGCTCTTTATTTTTTTATTAATTATTATTTTTTGTTATAGATGTTTCTCCTTTCTCCCCCCTACACACCCTCCTTCCGATCCCACCTATTTTATTTGTTTTAAATCAAATACCAGAAACTGTAAAAAAAAAAAAAAAAAAAAAAAATGAAGAGCTTCGGCCAGTTTGGCTCAGCAGTTGGAGCGTTGGCCTGCAGACCAGAGTCCAGGGTTCGATTCCCACTAGGGGCATGTACCAAAAAAAAAAAAAGAAAAGAAGAAGAAGAGACTCCTGATGATGTCATTCTTTTCTACAAAGGAGAATTGTAGGCAGCCAGAGTATTGAAGATTACCTTAATGCAATGAGGGACTGAGTTGACCTGAGGAGGTGGTTTAGCCTTTGTGAGACCCAATATCCATGAATCTCAATTGAAAGTCCTGGTCTTAACTAGAGCCTCTCCTCTTTGGCAAGATAAAACTCCAATTTTTGTCTCTTTAGACACCACGAGACTGCCAAAAACTCTGCTCTACTTTTAGCTGCTTTAAATTTTGGCAATTCTCTTAAAGGGAAGGCAACACACACTACTGGGCTCACCTCAACAAACTGCCTCAGCAGCTCTTTGAGCTGCAAATACAATTCCTATGGGATTTTAACTAGGGTTTCTAGTTGTCCTTAGTGGCAGCATTAGTCTCCCACTCCATTACAGTCAGGAGCAGAATTCCCACTTTCACACCTTGGAACAAGTTGTCAAAACTGTTTGTCCATCTAACCATCATCCATCCAACATATATTTGCTGAGTAGCTCCTACTGCGTCATCCAGAATGGATAGTTCTAAGGAGTAAGATGAAAGGGCTATAAGGAGGAAGGAGTCTGACGGGAGAGTCAGACACAGAAACACGACATATGTATGATAGGCAAAGTGCTATAAAACTACTGAAGAAAGAACAAATAACTTACAGAGTAATGGACATTTCAGAAAGGAGGCAATATTTGAGCTACAACTCACAGGATAAAGGAGGAAAAGACAAAAAAATTTTAGCAAATGACAGGCACCTGGTAAGGAATCCAATATCCGTTGAATGAGTAAACTAGACAGGTCTCTACCTCCTCCCGCTTCTCCCACCAGATAATGTTTTCTGTATTAAGACATAACAGAGAGCTGGTTTGGCTCAGCAGTTAGTGCGTCAGCCTACGGTCCAGAGAGACCCGGGTTCGGTTCCCACTAAGGGCACGTACCTCGGTTGCAGTTTGTCCCCGGCCGTGGTTGGTTGTGCGGGTGACAGCCACTCGATGTGTCTCTTTCACGTTGATGTTTCTCTCTCTCTCTCTCTCTCTTCTTCTCCCTCCCTCCCACTCTATCTGAACAAAAAATGGAAAAATGTCCTCGGGTGAGAATAAAAAAAAAAGACGTAACAGAGAAAACAGTCATTTCGAGAATAAAACTCAAACAGAAAGTTTCAGGGCAGATATTCTGAGTTGCAAACTTTGATTTTTTTCCTGGTTCCTTTTTTTTTTTTAATTTTTTTTTTGTTTCCTTTATTTATTTTAGAGAGAGAGGGAGAGAGAGATAAAAACATCGATGAGACAGAACATCGATTGGTCACCTCCTGCACGCCCCCCACTGGGGATCAGGCCCACAGTCTGAGCATGTGTCCTGACTGGGAATGGAACCAGCAATCTCTTGATACAAGGGTCGACACTCAACCACTGAGCCACACTGGCCGGACTTCCTGGTTCCTTTTGTTGTATTTTCTTGTTTTAAAGATTTTTTTCATTGATTTTTAAGAGAGAGAGGAAGAGACAGAAAGAAACAACGATGTGAGAGAGACAAATTGAATGACTGCCTCCCACACACGCCCAGGGATCAGGGACCGAACCTGTAACCAAAGTATGTGCCCTTGACAGGGAATCGAACCTGAGACCCTTTGGTCCGAGGGCTGCCAACCTTCTAACCGCTGAGGTAAACCAGCCATGGTTCTGCTCATTTTTTGATCTAATTGTTGTTATTGAGCTGTATAAGTTCTTTGCAGCATTATTTACAATAATCAAGATGTAGAAATAAGCTAAGTGTCCACTGATGAATGAATGAACAAAGAAGATGTGTTATATGTATACAAAGGAATACCACTCAGCCATAAAAAAGATAAAATATTGTCATTTGTGACAACATGGATGACTCTTGAGGGTATTATGCTAAATGAAATAAGTCAAATGGAAAAGGACAAAAACCATATAATTTCACTCATATTTGGAATATAAAACAAAAAAGTAACAAAACAAACTAACAGCCCTGGCTAGTTTGGCTCAGATGTTAGAGCACTGGCTCAAGAACCAAAGAGTCTTGGGTTCAATTCTGGTCAAGGTCACATACATCAGTTGCAGTTCAATCCCTGGCCCTGGAGGGGGTTGTATCTCTCTCACATCAATGTCACTCTCTCTCGCTCCCTTTCTCCCACTCTATCTGAAAGTCAGTGGAAAAATATCCTCGGGTGAAGATTAAAAAAAAACTAACTAACTAACAAGAACAACAACAAAACCGAACAAACACATAGACACAGACAACAGAATGGTGGCTACCAGAGGGGTAGGGGATGGGAGCAAGGCACATTGGGTAAATGGGGGCAAATATACAGTAATGAAAGGAAACTAGACCTTGGGAGGTGAGCATGCAATAGAGTATATAGACATCCTATCATAATGTTGTACACCTGAAATTTATATAATATTATTAGCCAATGTTAACTCAATTAATTTAATTTAAAAAAATTAGCCCTGGTGGATTTGGCTCAGCGGTTCCAGCATTGGTCTATGGGTTCCAAACAACAGCATATACCTGGGTTGCAGATTCGATCCCCAGCCCTGGTTAGGGTCAACCAGTTGGTTGTGGGAGGCAACCAATCGATGTGTTTCTCTCACATTGATGTCTCTCTCTCTCACTCTCTCTCTCTCCCTCTCTTCCACTCTAAAAAATCAGTGGAAAAATATCCTCTGGTGAAGATTAACAACAACAACAACAAAATACAAAGAGGGCTGCTTCCACAAATAACTAAAAAAAGAAAATTAGTAAGCTAGATTCTGCTCCACATAATAAGCACAGAATGAGGATTTACACATGCTTGCATTCACTCATCTTATGCCACCCATGGGAAATCTCCAACCCAGTAAACATATACCGATTATCTACTAAGTGTAGAATGCACCATTACAGAAGAACTTTTTAAAAGGAATACCATGGAACCTTAGGAATTTAAAGAATGTTTTGCTCATTGTAATTTTCAAGATAATAACTAAGAATAACATAAGATCACTTACAGAATAAACTCCAAAATACCAGAACAATAACAATGATTTCCATTTCAACATTAAATTTATACTTCATGCAGCAATACCATAGGAGCTTTCCTGTTAAGATCTGGCCATTCAGCTAAATCTGTGAAAACTCTGAAAACTCTTTCATGACTTAGTTTTAAGCTGATTATGATTCCTGATCTGGTCCGGATGGGAGACTTGGGAAGTATTATGATTAAAAACATTGAGATCCAAAATGGCGGCGGAGTGAACGGAAGATACACAGACCGTCTCCCAGGACCAAACTGGAATTACAACTATAACACAGACAAATCAACGGGAAAATGCAACAGAAAAGCAGCTTGCGAGGACCATATAACTAGGGACACTGACTTGATCCTGGTAGGATTGCGAAGGCACAAGACACGGGCTGGGAGCCCACGGTCGGCAGCTCGGCAGCGGCCTTAGCTGGGAGCAGCGCCCTCGGGTTACACTCCCAGGCGGCCCCACAGCGCAGCCGGGACAGAGGCTGAAACAGCCACAGCCACTCACCTTGGGCTCCGGCAGAGGGAGGGCGGACTAGACTGGAGCTGTGTGGGGACACTCGGGATTTGTAAGGCGCTCAGAGCTTTTGCTGAGTTGCTGTCACGCAGGACGGTGGCCACATTGCTCCTTCCCAGGGCTCTGAGGAGAGGCAGCAGCCCCTCCCTCGGAGATTCAACCCCACCCTGTGGCCATTGAAATGCTAATTGAGGCTCATTAACAACAAGCATCTGCCCCACCCTCCGGAAATCCCCTTATGCTGAGCACCCGAGGGAAACACAGACGTACAACCCAAAACTCTTCAAGTAACCTCGACTGCTAGCCTCCAGGAAAAAAGCTAGAGGATAATAGTGCCTTTCCTGGGCTAGCAACTTTAACCAGGAGAGTAAGACTTGTCAGTGGTGTTTAACGTGGGGCCTCCCTCACTCATCTAAACCCAGGAGAGAGAACCACAAACAGCAGAACACCAACACCCACAGGGAAAACTTGACAGGCTCCAAAGCCCACTGTGACAGCCAAAATGGTGAAATACAGAAACAGAAGCCAAATAAAAGAACAAGAGAACTCCACTGAAGATGAGATCAATGTGGAGCAGTTAGGCAAGTTAACAGAGCTAGAATTCAGAGCCATGATCTTGAGGAAGCTCAACAGCATGGGTAAGGACATGGAGATGCTGAAAATAAACCAATTGGAAATGAAAAACCACCAAGAAGAGATAAAAAATGACATACCAAAAATAAACACATTTGAAGGTCTAAAAAGCAGAATAGAGGAAACTGAGGACAGGATCAGTGAATTAGAAGACAGGGTAGAAAAAATCAACCAATCAGAAAACCGAAAGGAAAAAACAATTAAAAAACAGGAAGACAGCTTAAGAGAACTGTGGGACAACTGGAAACGTAATAATATTCACATCATACGAGACCCCGAAGAAGAAGAAAATGAGCAAGGGTTAAAGAATATATTCAAAGAAATAGTGAGAGAAAACTTCTCTAATTTGGTGAAGGAAGAAGGCATTCAAGTTCAAGAAGCACAGAGAGCCCCAAGTAAGAAGAACCCAAACAGGCCCACACCAAGACACATAGTAATTAAAATGCCACAAATTAAAGACAAAGAGAGAATCCTAAAAGCAGCAAGAGATAAGCAACAGGTTACCTACAAAAGAAACCCCATAAGGCTCTCAGCTGACTTCTCACAGGAAACACTACAGGCCAGAAGGGAATGGCATGAAGAAATCAAGGTCATGAAAAACAAGGATCTGAATCCAAGACTACTCTACCCAGCAAGGCTATCATTCAAAATAGAAGGTCAAATAAAGAGCTTCCCAGACAAAAAAAGGCTAAGGGAATACATTAGCACTAAACCAGCACTGCAAGAAATGTTAAAAGGACTACTGTAATTAGTAGAAGAAATAGGAAGAAAAATAGAACCACACTAAACAAAAATGGCAATAAACAAGTACATATCAATAATCACCTTAAATGTAAATGGGCTGAATGCTCTGATAAAAAGACAGAGTAGCTGATTGGATAAGAAAGCATGACTCATCTATATGTTGTTTACAAGAGACCCACCTCACAACAAAAGACTCACATAGGTTGAAACTGAAGGGATGGAAAAAAATTTTCCAAGCAAATGAAAAGCAAAAAAAACTGGGGTAGCAATACTCATATCTGATAAAATAGATTTCAAAATGAAGGCCATAACTAGAGACAAAGAAGGCCACTATATAATATTGAAAGGATCTATCCAACAGGAAGATATAACCTTGATAAACATATATGCACCCAATATAGGAGCACCTAAATATATTAAAAATCTTCTGGAGGACTTCCAAGGAGAAATCGACAGCAATACAATCATAGCAGGGGACTTCTGCTGACAGCACTGGATAGATCCTCTAGACAAAAAATTAGCAAGGAAACAGAGACTCTAAATGAAGCACTAGACCAAATGGATTTAATAGATATCTACAGAGAATTACACCCCAAAACTACAGAATTCACATTCTTCTCAAGTGTACATGGAACATTCTCAAAGACCACATGATAGGACACAAACTAAATCTCTACAAGTTCAAGAAGATTGAAATCATATCAAGCATCTTGTCAGATCACAATGGCATGAAACTAGAAATCAATTGCAACAAGAATATGCAAAGACATTTGAGCACATGGCGGCTAAATAGTATGTTATTAAACAATGAATGGGTTACCAAGGAAATCAAGGAGGAAATTAAAAACTTCCTGGAAACCAATGAAAATGAACACACAACAACACAAAATCTATGGGATGCAGCAAAAGCAGTTCTGAGAGGGAAGTTCATAGCACTACAGGCCTACCTCAAGAAACAAGAAAAATTTCTAATTGACTGTCTAACCTCACAACTTAAAGAATTAGAAAGCAAACAAAAAGAAATCCCCAGAGCAAGTAGAAGGAAGGAAATAGTAAGGATCAGAGCGAAAATAAGTGACATAGAGACCAAAAAAACAATTCAAAGGATCAATGAAACAAAGAGCTGGTTTTTCGAAAAGATAAACAAGATTGATGGACCCTTAGCTAGACTCTTCAAGAAACAAAGAGAGACAACCCAAATACACAAAATCATAAATGAAAGAGAAGTAACAACCGACACCACAGAAATACAAAAGATCGTTAACAACTACTATGAACAACTATATGGCAACAAATTTGACAATCTAAGCGAAATGGACAAATTTCTAGAAACACACAGTGTCCCAAAACTGGACTGGGAAGAGATAGAAAACTTGAACAGACCAATAACAACTAAGGAAATTGAAGAGGTAATCAAGACCCTCCCAGCAAACAAAAGCCCAGGCCCAGATGGCTTCACAGGGGAGTTTTACCGAACATTCAAAAAAGAACTAACACCCATTCTCCTCAAACTATTTCAAAAAATTCAAGAAGAAGGAAGACTTCCAAACTCGTTCTATAAGGCCAGCATAATTCTAATTCCAAAACTAGAAAAAGACCCTACAAAGAAAGAAAACTACAGGCCAATATCCCTGATGAACATAGACACCAAAATCCTAAACAAAATACTAGTAAACCGGATCCAGAAATACATCAAAAAAATTATTCACCATGATCAAGTGGAATTCTTTCCAGGGATGCAAGGCTGGTACAATATTTGCAAATCAATAAATGTGATACACCACATAAACAAAATGAAGAATAAAAACCACATGATAATATCAATAGACACTGAAAAAGCATTCGACAAAATCCAGCATCCATTTCTGATAAAAACACTCAGCAATGTGGGAATAGAGGGATCATATCTCAACATAATAAAGGCCATATATGAAAAACCTACAGCCAACATCATACTCAATGGGCAGAAAGTAAAAACATTTCCATTAAGAACAAGAACAAGATAGGGATGTCCACTTTCACCACTCTTATTTAACATAGTACTGGAAGTCTTAGCCACAGCAATCAGACATGAGAAAAAAAAAAGGGATCCAAATTGGAAAGGAGGAAGTAAAACTGTCATTATTTGCAGATGACATGATACTATACATAGAAAACCCTAAAGACTCCATCAAAAATCTACTAGACTTAATAAATGAAGCAGGATACAAAATTAATGTCAAGAAATCTATGGCATTCGTATACACCAATGATGAACTCACAGAAAGAGAAACTGAAAAAACAATCCCATTTACCATCGCGCCAAAAAAATTAAGATACCTAGGAATAAACTTAACCAAAGAACTAAAGGACCTATTTGCAGAAAACTACTGGACATTGAAAAAAGAAATAGAGGAAGATATAAAAAAGTGGAAGCACATATCTTGTTTATGGATTGGAAGAATTAACATCATTAAAATGTCCATACAACCCAAAGCAATCTGTAGATTCAATGCAATCCCCATCAAAATACCAATGACATATTTCACAGAACTAGAACAAATACTTCAAAAGTTCATATGGAACCAAAAAAGACCTCGAATAGCCACAGCAATTTTGAAAAAGAAGGACAATGTAGGTGGGATCACAATACCAGATATCAAGTTATACCACAAAGCGACTGTAATCTAAACAGCCTGGTAGTGGCACAAGAACAGGCATATAGACCAGTGGAAAAGAACAAAGAACCCAGAAATGGAACCAAGGCAATATGCTCAATTAATATTTGACAAAGGTGGCAAGAGCATACGGTGGAGTAAAGAGCCTCTTTAATAAATGGTGTTGGGAAAATTGGACATCTACATGCAAAAAAATGAAACTAGACCATCAACTTACACCATACACAAAAATAAACTCAAAATGGATAAAAGACTTAAATGTGACCCGTGAATCCATAAAAATTCTAGAAGAAAATGTAGGCATCATAATTTCAGACATCATACGCAGCAAAATTTTCACTGATACATCACCTAAGGCGACAGAAACAAAGGAAAAAATGAACACATGGGACTACATCAAACTATAAAGCTTCTGCACAACAAAAAAACAATCATCAAAATGGAAAGGAACCCACTGTATGGGAGAACATCATTGCCAATCATATATCAGATAAGGGGTTAATTTCCAATATATATAGAGTGCTCATACAACTTAACCAAAGGAAGACAAAGAACCCAATTTAAAAATGGGCAGAGGAGCTGAATAGACACCTCTCCAAACAGGACATACAAATGGCCAAGAGACATATGAAGAAATGCTCAACATCACTAATCATTAGAGAGATGCAAATTAAAACAACAATGAGATATCACCTCACACCTGTCAGAATGGCCACCATCAACAAATCATCAAACAACAAGTGTTGGCGAGGGTGTGGAGAAAAGAGGACTCTAGTACACTGCTGGTGGGAATGTAGACTGGTGCAGCCGCTATGGAAAACAATATGGTGCTACCTCAAAAAATTAAAAATTGAACTTCCATTTGACCCAGTGATCCCACTTCTAGGAATATACCCTAAGAAGCCTGAAACACCAATCAGAAAGAATATATGTACCCTCATGTTTGTAGCAGCACTATTTACAATAGCTAAGATCTGGAAACAGCCCAAGTGTCCATCAGTAGATGAATGGATAAAAAAGCAGTGGTACATATATACAATGGAGTACTATGCAGCTGTAAGAAAGAAAGATCTCTTATCCTTTGAGACGACATGGAGGGACCTGGAAAGTATTATCCTAAGTGAAATAAGCCAAGCAGAAAAAGACAAATACCACATGATCTCACTTATATACCGAATATAATGAACATAACAGTCTGAGGAATACGGTAGACCCAGAAACATGGAAGTAGGGCACAGACTGACATCCCTCAGAAGAGGGGTTGGGGAGGTGGGAAGAGATAAACCACAGAACTTATATGCATGTATGCATGACCAATGGACATGGACAACAGAGCCGGGGACCGGGGTGGGGGGGGGGATGGGGAGGAGGGTGTCAATGGGGTAAAAAAGGAGAAATATCCGTAACAAAAAAAAATTTAAAATTATTTAAAAAAAAAACAAAAAAATAAAACATTTATAGTTGTGTAGTCCTATATCATCAATATGTAAGAGAATGTGTTCAGAAACCATACACATCCAACATCCATCTACATAAAGTGGCACTCATGATGTTTTCTAGTTGCAATAATACCTTCATTTTGTATGAAGAGAACAAAGGGAACGAAACCAGGACGTCCCATGACTGTAATGGGTACTAGACACAGAGCTTTGACTTACTGCTCACAGTTAGCCTTGTAGGGTTTTATCTCCATTTTACTAAAGTGAAATGAATTGGGTAACTTGATCAAGGCCACACAGTTTGTACCTAACTCCAAAGCTCATGCTCTTTCTAAATCAATCCTTAAAGCCTCCTTACTGAGAGAAGTTGATTAATTAATAGCATTGATTTATTCAACATATACTTTTTGTTAAGCTCTCAAAAAGTCTATGTATTGACTTAGGGTGGTGAACACATAATATAATATACAGATGATGCATTATAGAAGTGTATACTTGAAATATATATATATACATATACATATATATATATATATATATATTTACTCCTCACCTGAGGATATTTTTCTATTTATCTTCAGATAGAGTAGGAGGGAGAGAAAGGGAGAGAGAAACATCGACGTGAGAACGCATCGGGTGGTTGCCTCCTGCATGACCCCAACCAGGGCTGGAGACAAACCACAACTGAGGTACAGTGATACCTCGGTTCTCGAACGCCTTGACTTTCGACCAAATCGGTATTCGACCAGGAGATTCGAGAAACTTTTGTCTTGGAATCCGAACAAATATTTGGAACTCGAACTTCCGAGATGAGCCGAGTTGAGCCGAATGGCGTTCATTCGGCCCAGCGCGCCTTGCTTGCGTCATCAGTGTGAGTGCAGAGAGAGAGTCACGCTTTGTGGAGAGAGTCACGCTTTGTGGAGAGAGTCACGCTTTGTGGAGAGAGTCCCGCTTTACACTGAATTTAACCCTTAGACATGGGTCCAAAGAAAGCCAGAAGTGGTAATGCAGACAAAGGTAAGCAGAAAGCTGTGAGAACAACTATTGAGCTGAAGAAAGAAATCATTGCCAAATATGAACAGGGCACACGTGTTTCGGATCTGTCTGCTGAGTATGGCGTGCCAAAATCAACCATCTCTACTTTCCTTAAGAATAAAGCTGTTTTTCTACATATTATATACAAATTAGGCCAGTAAATAGGCATTTTCTGGGGCTTGGAACGAATTAATCCAGTTTCCATTATTTCCTATTGGGTTTCATTGCTTCGGTTCTCGAACAATTTGGTTCTCGACCGTCCTCCTGGAACGAATTATGTTCGAGAACCGAGGTATCACGTGCTCTTGGCCAGAATCAAACCCGCAACTCATTGGTTCTTGGGCTGATGCTCTACCATTGAGCCAAACTGGTCAGGGCTAAACCTATATAATTTTATTAACCAATGTCATCCCAATAAATTCAATAAAGACTAAAAAAAGAAAAAGAAAAGCCTATTTAACCATAGTGGACTTATAAAAGGGAAAAATAACAAAACTGGCCTAAAATAGCTTGTCCTCTACTGCTGGTCAAAACAGCTTTTCTGAAGAGAGCGATCCAAATCTAGAAGTTGATTTTAAGATTGACAAGAAAAGCATTTTTTGACTAGCCTGAAGTGTGAAGGCATGCCCACCCAGAGGGTGGGTTAAATGGGCATTTAGGTTCCTGGCAAAGTTGAGGAGGGCATGCATAAAGAGGGCTCAAGACTGTCCAGTCTTTGCAGAATCGCCAGTCCAGCCTTGTCTTAGCCAAAACTAATGTGTCAGTCTGAACAGTGTGAAAATGGGCACATCTTGTTTCTGCTCCTCCACAGGCATCAGGTGGCATAACTGGTCACAAATGCTGTTGGACAAAAGGCTTCACGGAAGGAGCTTTGGGTCTGTGATCACATTCTGAGCTGCTTTCCCTACTGCTGCCTCCACCACTGAAATCCTTTAAAAACAGTCCTGCCTGTCAGCGGGCTTCCAGTAAGAACTTATAAAATGGCAGTGAAATCCGGGGAGGGCGGGGGTCAACCTCTTGCGTAATCATTTTATTCAAACCCACTTAGTTCTTGTTTATTTTGGTCTTTAATTCCTGGAATTGTTCATTCAGTAGTGCCTTGGGATGGAAGTGTTCCCCCAGAGTTGACCTCATCCGCATTTCTGACACACTTGTACAGGACATTTGTTAAAAACAAAACAAAAAACACATATTCAACAGAACTGTCTATTTTTCTCAGGAGTCATTTAGGAAGTAACTGACTAATCATGTGTGATTCTTCAGATGTCACTTGCACAACAGCAGACCAACTGCACGATTTTAAAATCACATGACAAGTGAAATCCAAGCTTGGCCTGTTCACATCCCACTTCCATCCCAGGGTTATTTGGCTGAATTGTCAACCGACTGGACAAACAACGCGGTGAGCAAAAGAGGGCCTGCTTCCCCCACCCCGCTCCATCCCCGCCGCGCTCAGCAGAGGAAATCTCCGCAGCCGACCTCCCCGCTTCTCAATGCAGCCCCAAGTGGCGCCGCAACTATTCTCGTCGTGCACCCTGCGTCCCTCTGCCCTCCTGTCAATTAGCCCTCGTTTTGGGGGGCCCCCACCTCTGAGTGGGGTCTGCGCTGAGGCTTGGACACCGTGGAGGGGAGAAGGTACTCTCAGAAGCTCGGCGACCCCCTCCCCGGGCGCTCTCCTGGAACCCCCTGAACCCGGAGCGGAGTGGGGGATCACCCGACACCGGGGCCCACGGGGGAGCTCGGGGTGAGCGCACAGGTGAGGTAGGGCGGCCCTCGGGCGGGTAGGGAGGGGGTGGGAAGGGTGGGGAGTCCCGCCAGGCCGGGGCGAAGGCGGGCTCTGGGGCCGAGGAGGGGGCGCGGCACGGGGGCAGCTCACCCGCGACGGCGGCGGCCGCGAGGCCCAGCAGCGGCAGCAGGACAGCGGGCAGCGTGGCCCCGGGCATGACTGCGGGTGCGGGCGCCGGGCGGCGCGTCTCGGAAATGCAGGGCGGCCCGACCCCTCCCACCGAGCCGCCCTCTGGAGGGCGGGGGCCGCGCCGCCCAACCGGCTGCGAGAGCCCCGCGGCTCGCTGCCCGCTGGACCGGTGCTCCGTCTACTCTGCAAGTTTTAAAACTTTTCATTGTTGCAAACATCGTACAAAGAATTTCTGTCACCCTCAGCCAACTTCTCCAAATGGTAACATCGTATATAATTCCAGTCCCCTGATCAAAATCATAACGCTGGTAGAATTTCGCCACTTGTCCCTCTAATATTCTTTTTCTGTTCTCAAATCCGATCCAGGATCAGACGTTGCCCTGAAATGTGATGTCTCCTTGGTCTCCTTTAACGTGAAGCAGTTCCTCTTTTTCTTTTTCTTTCCAGGTTTTAAAACTTTTTATTTGCATATTAAAAATATTGTGCATTCCATTAATCAAGCTCATTTTAACAGCAACAAAAGCACTTTGACTAAACTGCGTTTTACAGCCTGCAGGACAATGTGGACCAGCTTGGTTTTCACTGTAGATCTCACTGTCGTTCCACCCAGCTTCTTCCTTCACCAACATCACCCACATTGTAAGTTCTCTTCCTCCCCTGCCAGCCAGCCAGGCAGATGGGAGAGGCTGGTGCGGCCTTCCTGTCAGTTCTCTGATGTGAAAAGTGCAGCACAGGCATTTAAACGGACCCAGCCTCTGCATCGCACGAAGTTAAACAGCCAGAAGAAGTAAAATAAGAAGGCAGTGCTCGTGGAAGGAAGGCACCGTGCACACTGGCGGTGCGTGCCTATTACGATTCACCTGCTTGCTTCTCCTGTTCAGTCGTTTCTTTGGAAGACAGTGGATTTTTCTCTTGTGTGTCTGTCTTCTTTCATGTCGATTTTCGAATTTCTCAATTTCTGCCATATCAGGTTTGTCAGACTATGTTGCAGAGCGAGGTGCCTCCGCAAGAGAGTTCGAGCCGGTCAGTGACCACCACCGAGTCCTCCTCTGCTACTCTTTGTGTTTCACGATGTCAACAAGCTTGAAGAGTACTGGCCAGTTGTTTTGTAGACTGTCCTTCAGATGTTTGTCTGATGCTTCCTCTTGAGGGAGATTGGAAGAACAGGATTCAGATTGTTTTCTTTTCCGCAAAGGTACCACAGAGGGGGTGTGCCTTCCCCAGGAGGGGCGCTGCGTTAATGTATCACATAACTGCTGATGTTGACTTTGATCTCTTGGTTAACGTGGTGGTGTCTGCCAGGTTTCTCCATGGGATCTAATGGCCAGAAACCTTTTCAAAGGCTCCTCCCAGTGGACTATGCCCCTCAGATAACTTTTCTCTGTCATCAGAACATGGATTAAAGTTCTTTAAACTGTGTTTGCACAGCCTTTGGAAGAAACCAACTCGCCGATACCTCGATCCTGAACTTCTAGCATCCAGGACTGTGAGACAATACATTTCTGTTGTTTAAACCAAAACAAACAACAACAACAGCAAACTGTGCTTGCTATGATGCATGTATAAACCATGTAACTATAACTTGAATGGTGAGGGCCTCTGGAACTAGACAACACAATGCACAAACCAGGGCCGAGCTAGACTGCTTGTTTACATCCTGACAGTCTCCTATTATCAGCAAAAGAGTCCTCTAAACTGGAGTCTGAACTCAACAATGAAAACACAACTCAATTAAAAATGTACAAATGATATGAACAGACACTTCACCAAAGAAGTTATACAGATAACAAATAAGCATCTGGAAAGACATTCAACATCATATATTACCAGAGAATTCCAAGTTAAAACAAAAATGGGCTACCATTATATACCTATTACAATGACCAAGATCTGGAACACTGTCAACATGAAGTGATAGTGAGGATGTGGAACAAGAGGAACTCCCATTTATTGCTGGTGGGCATGCAAAATGGTCCAGCCACTTTGGAAGACAGTTTTGTAGCTTCTTACAAAACTAAATATACCCTTACTGTGGATCCAGCAATTGTGCTCCTTTGTATTTACACAAACAAATTGAAAACTTACACATAAACAAAAGCTACACACAGATGTTTACAGTAGCTTTATTCTTTATTGCCAAATGAGATGCCCTTCAATAAGTGAATGAATAAACAAACGGTAGTACATCCATACAATGTAATTTTATTCAGTTTAAAATAAATGAGCTATTAAGTCATGAAAAGACATGGAGGAAACTTGAATATGTATTGCTAAGTGAAAGAAGCCAATCTTAAAAAGCGATGTACTGTATGATTCCAATGATATGGTAGTTTGGAAAGAAGTAAAACTATGGTAGCAGTAAAAAGATCAGTGTTGCAGGGGTTGGTGGGCTTGGGGGATGGACTAGGTGGAGCACAGGATTTTTAGGGCAGTGAAACTATTCTCTGTGACACTGTAATGATAGATGCATATTATTATACATTTGTCAAGACCCATAGAATGTGCAACACAAAGATGAACTCTAATGTAAACCATAGACTTTAGTTAATACTGTATCAATATTGGTTCATCAGGGTTTTTTTGTTTTGTTTTTTATCCTCACCCAAGGACATTTTTTTTCCATTTTTTTGTTCAGATAGAGTGGGAGGGAGAGAGAGAGAGAAACATCAATGTGAAAAAGACACATCGAGTGGCTGCCACCCGCATGACCCAACCAGGGGGGCTGGGGACAAACTGCAACCGAGGTACGTGCCCTTAGCGGGAACCAAACCCGGGTCTCTCTGGACCGCAGGCCGACGCTCTAACCGCTGAGCCAAACTGGCCAGGGCGGTTCATCAGTTTGTTTGTTTTTTTAATTAAAAATTTTTTTTGTTACAGATGTTTCTCCTTTTTTACTCCATTGACACCCTCCTCCTCATCTCCCCCCCCCAGCCCCGTCCCCAGCTTTGTTGTCCATTGGTTATGCATACATGCATATAAGTCGGTTCATCAGTTTTAACAAATAGTAGTACACTAATCAAGACGCTAACAATAGTGGAAAGAGTGGGAGAGGTAAGGAAGTATATAGAAATTCTCTGTATTTCCTCATTTTTTTTTACCTTCACCCGAGGACATTTTTCGATATTTTGTTCAGACAGAGTGGGAGGGAGAGAGAGAGAGAGAGAGAGAGAGAAACATCGACGTGAAAGGGACACATCAAGTGGTTGCCATCCACACGACCAAACCAAGGCCAGGGACAAACTGCAACCGAGGTATGTGCCCTTAGCGGGAACTGAACCCGGGTCTCTCAGGACCACAGATCGACACTCTAACCACTGAGCCAACGGGCAGGGCTCTACTTATATTTTTTATAAACCTAACACTGATTTTTAAAAAATCCTCACCGGAGGACATTTTTGCATTTATCTTCAGATAGAGCTGGAGGGAGAGAGGGAGGAAGAGAGAGAGAGAAACATTGATATGAGAGAGACACATTGAGTGGTTGCCACCTACACGACCCCAACCAGGGCCGGGGACAAACTGCAACCAAGGTATGTGCCCTTAGCGGGAACTGAACCAGGACTCTCCGCAGGCCGACACTCTATCCGCTGAGCCAAACTGGCCAGGGCTGATTTTTTAAAAAGTTAAAGTATATTTTTTAAAAATCAAGTCTAGCCCAGCTGGTGTGGCTCAGTGGTTGAGCATCAACCCATGGACCAAGAGGTTGCTGTTTCGATTCTTGGTCGGGGCACATGCCCGGGTTATGGGCCAAATCCCCAGTGGAGGACATGCAGAAGGCAGCCAATCAATGTTCTCTCTCGTTGATGCTTCTATCTTTCTCTCCCTCTCCCTTCCTCTCTCTCTAAAACCAATAAAGAAAAAAAGAAATCAAGTCTAACTCATTCCCTTCCTTTCTAACCCTTTTCATGCCTGTGTAGCTCAGTCTGAAACGGAATGATTACACCAAGGAAATCTGACCAATGGGGTCAACAAGGAGAGTCATAGAGTGTTAGAAGTGATAGGGGCCATTTTCACTTACTGATAAGGAAACTGAGGTTAAAATAATGGGCATGACTACCCGTGGGCACACAATGAATGCTGAAAAGGAACTAGAGCCACATCTACTGAACTTGCCCATCCATTCCAGCCAGGTTCAGCCCCTTTGTCAAGGTGTAAGATCTTGCTCAATTTATTTATTTCCATTCTTCTTCTCAGGCTATCAACAAGGGGTTTATATGCTCAACACATATCCGAAGTGAATCCTTCCAAAGGTGCACTATGTTTATATATTCAAACATCCTAATTCTGGATTCTTCTGTTTTGCTAACTACAGAAGTAAAATGAACAGTTCTATGTGACTGTGCAATTGAAGAAGTTCTCTTCACCCCTCCACCCCCACCCAGCACCAAAGTATATTTTTATCTATGTGGATACTTTGCATTAAAATAGTTTTCAGCCCTGGCCGGTTTGGCTCAGCGGTTAAAGTGTCGGTCTGCAGTCCTGAGAGACCCGGGTTCAGTTCCCGCTAAGGGCACGTACCTCGGTTGCAGTTTGTCCCCGGCTCTGGTCAGTCGTGCGGGTGGCAGCCACTCGATGTGTTCCTTTCACGTCGATGTTTCTCTCTCTCTGTCCTCCTCTCTCTCCCTCCCACTCTACCTGAACAAAAAATGGAAAAATGTCCTCGGGTGAGGATAAAAAAAAACACAAAAAAACATATAAAATAGTTTTCAAATAATGGTTAGGTTTACAAAGAATTGACATGCTAATGAATCAACTTACTTTAAGCAAGTAACCCATTTCAATAGTGTTTTATTTCTAAGTCACTTTGAACTAAAAAAAGTATTTTCCCCCCACTGTTAACTCGGGTGCACACTTCATTTTTAATGCTAATATGACAAAACAGACAACTTCCTGCTTCTGCGTGGAATAATGTGGTCTTTTATTAAAACCTCTCACTGATGTCCTATTTTGCAACCACACCACATACCTTTTACTTTTCTGTCCCTTTCACTCCAGCTTAGCTCCTCTTTGACCTCCTTCCAGGTGCCATTCCCTTAACTTCATTTTCCCAGGGCTGTCATTTCTCCCTTCTCCACCGAGCCTGGATATCATGTTCCTCTGTTATATCTACCCGCCAACTCTTAACTGGAGGTCTCTTCTTTTTAAAAATAAAGTTGTTTTTCCAGCTTTACAGAGATGTAATCTACATACCATTGTGTAAGTTTAAGGTGTACAACATGTTGATTTGATACACTTACATATCATACAATGATTGCCACCATTAGCTAACACTTCTATCCCGTTACGTAGTTACCATTTCTTTTTTGTGGTGAAAATATTTAAGATTTACTCTATTAACAACTTTCAAGCACATAGTGAAGTATTGTTAACTATAATCACCAGGCTGTATGCTAAATCCCCAGAAGTTTGTATCCTTTGTCCAACATGTTTCCATTTTCCCACCCCTACAGCCACTGGTAGCCACTACTCTGCTCTCTGTTTCTGAGTTTGGTTCTTTTCGATTCCACATATACATGAGATCATACAGTATCTGTCTTTCTCTGTCTGAATTATTTCACTTAGCGTAATACCCTCAAGTTTTATCTGTGTTGTTGCAAATGGTAGAGTTTCCTACTTTCTCATGGCTGAATAATATTCAGTTGTATATATGTACATCTTTATCCATTTGTCCATTAATGAACTCTTGGGTTGTTTTCATATCTTGGCTATTGTAAGTAATGCTGCAATGAACTTGGGGGGTGCAGGTATCTCTTCAAGATCTTGTTTTCATTTCCTTTGGCTATACACCCAGAAGTAGGATTGCTGGATCATCTGGTAGTTCTATTTTTAATTTTTTAAGAATGAGGTCTCTTCTTCTTCATATCTCCTTTTCCTCAAGTTTACGGAACTAACTGAGGAAAGGTAGAGGAAATTTATCGATTCTGCCGATAATTGTCACCACAAATATATGGCTTTTAATTTCATCTGGGCCCTGTATGTCTTTTCCACAGTCCTATTTTGTCTTGGTCATTGTCCTCTCCCATCCCCCTTATTGGGTATTTCAATTTTTTATTACTCTCTTCAGGCTGAGACCCCATTTACTACTCATCTTTCTCATCAGGTGTAGACAAACTTTTAAAAATGCTTATCTGCCCTCCCCTTACTCTTCATGCAAGCCTTCCTCTTGTGGCCTCGAAGAGGAAGGCTTTCTTCCTCCCACCCCATCCAAACCTAGTCCTCTTCCTGTGGGCTCAGAACTGCCCCTCTCATCCCATCTTCTCCAAGATCTTCTTGCATGAATGACTCCTGTTCTCTCCCCTGCATCTTCTCTCTGTCCACCGTTCTTGTTTGTTTTGCTTTTCCCTTTCAGCTTCTAAACCAGCACATTTCTTTTCCCTCTTTTGGAAAAAACACTTCAACCCCCTTCTCCCTCTAGCGATGGTCCAGTCCCTCTCCTTCCCATCTCCATCACACTCCTCAAAATTCCATGTTCCCTATTTCCTAATTTCTAGTGTTAGCTCAGTCCCATCTGATTCTTGCTCCACCTCTCTGCTGCGTCTCCACTGGCTAAGATCACCAGTGTTTTCCTAATTCTTAGAGTCCGTTTCACCTGACTTTTCTTTTCTGTTGTTCAGCAATTGAAGCAACATTGACTTAATTCTATATTGTATTAAAAGGATATTTGGCCAAGGAACCAAAACCCTAGGACTTCTCAGGATGGATCATCAGCCCATGTGCGGTCACTGGGGTAGGTCCCTGGGCCGGGCATTGCTCAGCTCCCTTTTGGCTTGAGATAGTTAGGCCTACATACTTCGGAGCAAAAACAGAGGGTGAGTCCTCCTCTCTGTATTCTAGTTCCCCTGGGACCCGGGGTGCGGAAAATGGATGAAGAGGAAAGGTTAATGAGGAAAACCAGTAACAAAGCTGGTGCAACTAATCCAGGAAGAGAAAAAAGATACAGGCCTAAACCAAAACAATTAGTAATGGAGATAGCCACTCTGTGAGAAGTCTGCCGTAAAACTGACAGAATGTTGGATTAGGAAAATGAGGAGGACTTGAGGATGACCTCTGAGTTTCTAGCTTGGGAGACCAGGGGTATGGTGTCGTCGTATAACTGAAAGAGAATATAAGAAGAAATACTGGTTCGGGGGAGAGAAAAAGGTTCTAAAATTCTGCTTGTGATTAATTTAGCTTGGAAAAAAGAAATATATGTAAAGTAAATTTGTTAAACCAGATATTGGGAGAATGTTTTAGTTTAGCATATACAACGAATTAGAGATAACTTTGTACACATCATGAAGTCTCATAGAAAAAAATGTCTTTGAGATCTAGTTCAACTTTTTCTTCTTACGCATGATAAGATAGTTGTACTACTAATAATGAGAGTTGAACTAATAACTCTTTCTCCAAGAAGGTGTTAGGATTAAATGAATCTAAGATATAAGATAAAGGGATCTGAATCCCTGACTTTTCCTAGCATGAACTCAGTGGCAGGGTCAGGTCTAGGGGTTACAACACTACAGCCATCATTTTCAGGGGAGAGTTCCCAAATAGTTCAAGTAGCCCAGGCCCATTTGGCTCAGTGGTTGGAGCATTGGCCTGTGGACCAAAGAGTCGTGAGTTCGATTCCCATCAGGGGCATGTACCAAGGTACCAAATAGTTCAAGTATCTTGCCCTGGGACCAGGAGGGGAACATGCTATGTGTGGGGGGTTTGGGGGGAGAAGGTTGATCGCTGGTAAGACTTCTGAATTTGTCTCCTACACCTGATGGTTAGGTCTGTTTGCTTACATGTTAGATGCCTGGCTTTGAGAGATCAATTTTGTCAGGCCACGTATGGGGGCTGGGTTAGTTAGGGAAGGCTGGAGCAAGCTGTCTTTAGTTCTCCTGAGACATCTGAATGGGAGGAGATGGGATGGGGACACCATATGGGCAGTTCTGGTCATGTTGAGAAAGACTTGAGAGGGACTTGGAAATATGAACTTGGAACTAGATTTTTGCTCTTAGAAGTGGTTGATGAATGCCTTCGGGTGGGGGGGGGGTGGTTAGTGAACAGGATCTCCTAAGGGGAACACAAGAATGAGAAGTAAGTGGATCACAGGTAGAATTCTGCTAATCTGATAGTGAAAAGACATGCTGATTCAGACAAATCTGCAAAAGGGACTAAAATCCAAGATCAGAAATATAGGAACGATTGTATTTATCGTTTAAAAAACACACACAGACTCTAAAGGATGACTTGCTTTACAACAGCTGGTCACTTTATTTCCTGTCATACTGTGTACTTAACATAATAAAGTCCAATCTTTATTTTTTTAAACAAGGATCAACAGTTTTACCTAAAAGAAAAAGACAATTTTATTGCAGCATCACTACTATATATAGCTGTATTTTTCACATCAAATTGGTTTAGCTCTTTGAAGAAGGTCTTAATGACTAAAACTGTACAGATCATAGGACAAGAGAATGAGTCTAATAAATTTAATAAAAAATATTTCAGAACGACTATACTATAGTTTTAGACTATACTAAAACTGCCTTAGATAATTATTTACAACTTTGTCATAGTATAAACACTCTAAACTTTAAAATAAATCTATGGATTTTATACAAAAATATTCTTAAGTACAAATATAAGTTAAACACTGAATAAAACATTTATCTGGTCCAGTGGAAGCTGTTATTAAGAATATTTTCTAGGTGGTTAAATTTAAAGTGATAACCACAAAATAGTGTTTCCTTGATCATTCATAATTTTAAATATTTAGTAGTAATCACAAAGTTTAGGGTTTCACTGTATAATTTTCATTTTTACAAATACAAGATACACAATTTCCTTCACAGACCACTTCTCTTTAGCTCATGTAAAAAATCAACAAAATAATAAAAATTTGTTAGTCAAAAGTTGACATGCCATGTAAAGTATATAAACTGTAAAATTTTCAAAGACTCTTAAAAGGAAACAAGTATATGTTGCATATAAGAAAAGGCAAACCTACATTGCTACAGGATATCTAAGCAACATAGTAACAATGTTCTCACACTTTAGAAAAATAGTAAATCTAAATACTAAATCTTCTTTAAAAGCCACTGTTTTATGAATAGTTATGAACAGAACAAAACTTTTACATTTAAATAATTTTGTATAAAATATATTTGAAATAGTATAAGCTTCTTGCCAAAAGGTACCATTTTTCTATGTAAAAAATACACCTTGTGCTGGACGATTTGGCTAAGTGGTTAGAGCGTCAGCCTGCGGTCCAGAGAGACCCAGGTTCGCTAAGGGCACGGACCTCGGTTGCAGTTTGTCCTTGGTCCTGGTTGGGTCATGTGGGTGGCAACCACTCGATGTGTCCCTTTCACATCGATGTTTCTCCCTCTCTCTCTCTCCCTCCCACTCTATCTGAACAAAAAATAGAAAAAAGAAAATGTCCTCGGGTGAGGATAAAAAATATATATATATAAGCACACCTCATCCAGGTGGGTGTGGCTCAGTGGTTAGAATGTCAGCCACTCACTGAAGGGTTGCAGGTTCGATTTCCAATTAAGGAGTAGCACGTACCCCAGGTTTAATCCTCAGCCCTGGTCTGGACATGTGCAGGAGGCAACCAATTGATGTGTCTGTCTCACGTTGATGTTTCTCTTTCTCTCTCCCTCCTTCCCACTCTCTCTCAAGATTAATGGAAAAAATATCCTTGGGTGAGGATTAACAACAACAATAAAAAAGCATGCCTCTCATTTAATAATTTCCCTCAAATATTACAAATGACATTTTAAAACAACGTTGATATTACTCACAGTTCTGTTTTTACCGTGAGGTACTCATTTTGCATTTGGCCAGATGTTCATAAAAATTAAAAGGGAGGTGTGTGACTTATTGATATGCCAATATGACATTGTGTTAAAATGTCATTAAAACATACGTATTCTAGGTACCAACCATATTCTTACAGAGAAAATGCACATTAACTTTATTACTCTACAAACAATTTAGACTTTATTTTCAGCTTCAGTCCCTTTCCATTCTTTAAAGTGGAGTTATAGACAAGGCATTTTTGAATAATTAAATGTGGAGACCAGAATAGCAACTAAACAACTGAAAAAGTGCTTAAGACTTGTACTTGGGAACAGTAAATACTGACAGTGGGAACATTTTAAATGGCTCATTTTTTTTTTTTTTAATATGTTAGTGCAAATGAGCAAACATTTAGAAGCATTTAGTCCTGGAAAGAAGGAAGCATAATTTCATCTTCATTGACCCCTTGCTCATATCGAACGGAGGAGAAGCCAGTCCAGGGCAGACGGCTCCGCTGGAAGAGGAACCAGCCCAGCCCGCCCACGAGAGCTAAGACGCTCAGCACGGCGAATGTGATGGCTACTCCTCTGTAATCAGAGCCTAGGACAGGGGAAGTGTGACATGGGAGGAGAGAATACAAAAGTGATTATTATCGACTTTATACATTCAGCTATGTGTCGCATAAGTAAACCCTGTACAAATTAGACACACTAAGTACCTGACTCACAGCATGAACACAGAATTCAAAATCACCATCAAACACTTAAGTGCTCTTTTCCCCAAATGTAACTGTTTTCCTTTTCATTCAAGTCCTCTTCACTACTATAGCAATTTTCTTCCAAGGAAATTAAAGCGCTATCATTAGTCTCACTTTCTCTTCTCACTCTTTTGAGAACATCGCTCCCAGTACATTACCTTACTTTCATAGGAAACTGCTAAAAGCTATACATTTTTGTGTTCGACTTACCTAGAGACAAATAGAGTATTATTTGCTTTGAGATGATTGAAGCCTCTAGGATGGCCTCATCTAGTCCCCAGCGGTCCACATGCTATCCCTGGCCCGTCAGCGCATGACTGCTGAGACGGACAGGCTGTGTTCCATGATGCCACTACCACTTCTGTGCTGACCTCCCTTCTCTCTCACAAGTCCAACGACATACTGTACATTCCACGTGGATGGCGCATCTCCAGATGAATAGTTCCAGATGGCCAGGACAGAGCTCTTGCTTTATACCACCCTAACCCTGTGTCCCCTGCCCTCCCCAAACTTTCCAGTCATGTTCCGTTCACTCAGGTAGACCCACACTCCTGACCCTTGTTTCCAGAGCCCTAAGTTTCTGGTACCAGCCTACCTTCCAGCTCTTCCCTGAGCCTCATCAAGATTGTTCTGCCTTAGGCTCTTCGTGCTATCGGTAACTCTGCCTGGTGAGCCTTTTCCCCTGATCTTTGCTGGGCTGACCTTTCAGATTTTAGCTTCACAGCCTCCTGCTCTTAGACGTCATCCCTGAGAACCCAACCTAGAGTAGCTATCGCCCTGGTCGGCATCACATTGAATTCATAACTATTTGATATTGTCCTCTCTTTTAAATATGGACCCGCTTGGTGACGTATCATCTGTCTTCCTCTACCAGTTTGTGGAGGAAGAAAAGGTATTGCATTTGTCTTGTTCACAGGTGCACCCCAGCACACAGAACATGGCACAATGTAGATTCTCAAAATATCTGCTGAATCAGTGAATGATTATATAGATATGGGTGGACACTTTTAGGTTAGAGCTTTAAAAAGTTGCTGTGGCCCTGGCCGGTTTGGTTCAGAGGTTAGAGTATTGGCCCTCAGACCAAAACGTCCCCGGTTTGATTCCGGCCGAGGGCACGTGCCTCGGTTGTGGTTTGTCCCCGGCCCCAGGTGGGGTCGTGCGGGTAGCAACCAATCAATATGTCTCTCTCACATCGATGTTTCTCTCTCTCTCTTCTTCCCTCTCTCCCTCCTGCACTATCTGAAGATAAATGTTAAAATATCCTCGGGTGAGGATAAATAAATAAATAAATACATACATAAATTTAAAATTTTGCTGTGAAAAAATTTAGAGCTCTTTTGCTAGAAATGAAGTTAAGATTTTTATGGTTATTTTATATATCAACTCATAATGAAACATAAGTTCAAACTGTGAGTTCCTACAGATATCCAGGTAATTTTAATTAATTAAATCAAGTTGTGCAGTGTTGTTAATCGTGAGTTTTAAGGGAATGAGGAGAAAGAAAGCAAACTGTAGAATTAAATCTTTGAGCTATTACATATTTAAACTATAGACTAAAATATATCTTAAGAACATTTTCAAAGAAATGACCTGTCTAATATGCTGGTAGCTTCCATTTTTCTTAGGAAAGAATTGCACAAAATTTAGACATTTAGTCGCTTCCTCGGGAAGTCCTAGATATCTGGTGCATTTATTGCCTCTTGTAATCTATTTTTCCAAGGGAAAGAACCTCTATGACTTAAGATTTTTAAAAATATATATATTTTAGGACTAAATACTTCAGGACCAAGTATAAAACTTTGCATATTATTAAATTGTACATTTATTTCCTAGCCTGTTCTGCAAAAATGCTTCTTAAGGACAGTTTACATACTTACCCAAAGGAGCTTTGCAGACAACTCTCCCATAGCCCTGTGAACATTCAACTTTTATCCAAGTTTCATTTGAAGCTAACAAAATGCTACATTTTCCACCATCACTCTTACGTTTATTTGCCCACCTGGCAAATGTCACTTTTGGTCCATCTAACCAATACCAAGATTTATCTAAAAGAAAAAAAGAAATAAAACACAACTATGTTTCTTGCCACTAAATTACCAACGTAAAAAGGCTTGTGGCTCATACAATGTTGTGCCACTATTTAAAATAAAATTCATCAAAAGTGAAATAATTTAAAAAACCAGTCATCAGTTGCACTTGTCACATTTTAAGTGCATTTAAAAAACCAGTCATCAGTTGCACTTGTCACATTTTAAGTGCTCAGTAGCTCTATGTGACTAGTGACTACTTTATCGGACAGCGTGGAGGTAGGAAGTTCTGTTGACCACACTGATACAGAATGTAGTGTTTTGATGAAAGGGCAGAATTCTTGCACATTTTTTGCATGAGAGATAGATTTCTAAAGACCTGTATCTCCCTCCCTCTTCTGCCCCCAATTAAAAATCTCATATCGTCAAAGGTATGTTTGTAGGGAAGGCAGGTCCAGGAGGGTCTCCCCACCAAGATGCCATCTTTATTTTCCAGTTGAGGTAGCACCACCTTGTGGTCATAATGTAAACACAATTTACAATTCATTGATGGTCAATTTTTATTCCATTCTCTCTTTTTATTGAGTTTTTGTTTTTTAACTTTTATTATTTTCCTCCAAATCAATACATGACTTTTATTGCATCTTTAAAATATCGCAAATAAGTCTGATGAATCATTCAGCACCTTGCTGTTTCTATAGCTGGACAACTTAGATCTTATTCATCAGCCTGTTGAACTGTTCCTTTTTCAGAAATATAGACGCCATTCAAAATTTTCTGATATCTGTGTTTCTCACTATTATGGCTTTCTGAATCAAAGCAGCTGAATTTGATACAAATTCAATGTCATTTCCGTCAAGAATCAACTCATCTTTCTGGGCTTGAGAAACCGAACAAGCAATGCCTGACATCATCCGAACCCTGTGGATTATTTTTTGCCCATGAAATTTCTGATTTCAACAAGAGAGCCATACTCCTGCATACTGGTGTTGATGGGGAAGTGAGCGTACACAGACCTCATCCTGTAACAGCCCAGTGTAACTGACACCTTTGATCACGCTCTGCCGATAGTACCGATGGTGGCCAGTTCCTTTCTATGTCCCTACCATCTGCCGACCCAGAGCCTCTTCTTTTCCCTCCCAAGGAGACTGAGTTCTACATTGATACGATTGAAGTCCCTCCGCAGGGTGCCCCTGGGGCCCTCCGCGGTAACTGTGTGTCCCTTCAGAATGATGTTGACAGTCCGATTGCTGAGAATGGTTTTTATCCTCACAGTAGATATGGCAAAGAGCTTGAGTTTTTATTTTTGAATTAATTATTTTTAATTGGATTTTTGGGATGACATTGGTTCACAAAATCATACAGGTTTCAAGTATACAACTCAACAAAACATCAGCTGCACACTGCCCCACTGTCTCCTTTTGACGAGTACCTAACATTTTGGAATTCACATTTATTTCAAATATTTAGAATTAAACTGTGCATAAAATGTGAAACAGACTTCCTATCATTCTATTGACTTTGTACCCTGAATTCATTCTTTTTCCATTTGAGTTCACTCAACCCCTGTATCTGTTATTCTTTATTGAAATATTCTTCCACAGATCTTTTAGAAGCAATTCTTTGCAATTTTACTAAGCTAGTTTGAAAAAAAAAAAAATCAGTCCTGGCCGGTTTGGCTCAGCGGTTAGAGCGTCCGCCTGCGGTCCAGAGAGACGCTGGTTCGGTTCCCGCTAAGGGCATGTGCCTCGGTTGCAGTTTGTCCCCGGCCCTGCTTGGTCATGCGGGTGGCAGCCACTCGATGTGTCCCTTTCACATCGATGTTTCCCTCTCTCTCTCTTCCTCTCTCTCCCTCCCACGCTATTTGTACAAAAAATGGAAAAATGTCCTCGGGTGAGGATAAAAAAAAAAAGAAAAAAAAATCACTATGAAGATTTAATTTTGCTCTATGGTGAAAATGTTCCAAGAGGTAAGGGAACAACAAGAAAAGCACTTTCTGAAGAACAGAGTTGTAAGCTGGAAAAACTTGGGGAGACAGACATGAGAAGTGATAGGGTCATCGTGGGAGCACGGGGCACAAAGATACTGCTGTGGAAGAAAAATACATCCTATTGGTCCAGCTATCTTAAACTTCTAAAAATTCCAGTTGGTTTCCACTGATTTTCTATTTCATTAGTGTTTTCCATCATTACTAAGAAGTCATTCACTTATTCATTAGGAATTTTTAAGCCTTGAAAGCAGCCAGCAGACCTAGATTATTTAGCAATAAGAAGCATTTGAATTAGATACCATCTGACATTCTTTAGCAAGGCTGACTTGGTACTGAGGACAAGTTAGAACCCTGCATACTCCACACACAATGATGTCACTTACCAGCAGGATGTTGAGATAATCCAAGCCAGACTCTCATGGTGATATTATTATTTTCCCTCATCAGTCTGCTCACGAATTTATTCTCATCTTCATCCTTTATGGTAACAATAGTTGCAGAATGGCCTGTTGAAGGAAAACAAACCCTAAACCAGCGGTTCTCACTTTTATTTCCCATGTACTTATTCTTAGATTGATCATTTTTAATGGCTATTCCAATATCCCACTGAGGTCATATGTCATAAAATATGTAACCACTTCCCCACCACCGGGCAATTAGGTTATAATGCTATTATAAATAGTCAGTTCTTTAAAAATATTTAAAAATATATAATTATCATTTCAAACTATTTCTTTAAAAAACTCCAATGATTAAATTATTGGGTCAAAGAAAATCAATTAATTTTAACTCACCAAGTTCTGAACAAAACTGTCTGGCTTCCAAGAAACTGTACAATGCCTGGTCATGTGCATAGCAGTGGCCCTTGTACTGGACCCACGGGGGCCCGTTCCCGCCGTCTGCGGGACACCTCGATGAGCGCGTCGGAGAGACGGCCTCTTTAGCTACAAACACGTGAGACAGTTGTATAAATGCACAGCAAATAATGACGGACTTTTGAGTATATATTCTAATTAGCTTTTTGGAATACCATTTTTAAAACATAGAAGATAAAGAAAAGTACTTGCCCCGAAGATGGATTTAGACTAAATTAAAAACAGTTGGAAGGACAGAATAGGAGGAGAAGCAAAGACAGGATAGGCAGGCCTATAACTACTTGGAATAATAATTAAAATTCTTTCTTCGGATTCCTTTTTATTCTGATAATATAAACCTAGTTTTATCTTGCCATATACAGAACTACTTTTAAAAATCATGACCACAGCCTGGCTGGTGTGGCTCAGTGGGCTGAGCATTTTCCCATGGACTGAGAGGTCCCAGTTTTATTTCTGGTCAGGGCACATGCCCAGGTTATGGCCTTGATCCCCAGTAGGGGGCATGCAGGGGGCAGCTGATAGATGTTTCTCACATCGATGTTTCTATCTCTCTCTCCCTAAAAAATCAATGAAAACATCTCAAAAAATAAAAAAAAGTTACCACCACAAGTGAAAATTTGTTAATGTGTTTACAAAATGCAATATATCAGCAAAGAAAAAAATAGAGTAGGTGTAGCCCTCGTTGGTTTTTCTCAGTGGTTAGAACATTGGCCTGCAGACCAATGAGTCATGGGTTCGATTCCAGTCAAGGGCATGTACCTCGATTGTGGTTCATCCCTGGCTCTGGTGGGGTCATGCGGGAGGCAGCCAGTCGATGTGGCCCTATCACATCAATGTTTCTCTCTGTCTCTCTCTCGCCCTCCCTCCCACTCTTTCTGATAATAAGTAGAAATATATCCTCGGATGAGAAAAAAAAAAGAGTAGATGTAATTTCTTAGCTTTTAAAAACTCCCCTGGTTTCCATTTAAAATAATTAAATTTTAATTGCACTGTATAACACAAGAAGCTGGTGTAACAAAGCCTGTGCCTCTTAACATCTATTATTAATTTCCACAGAAGAGAGTATGAGAACTGGAAAGTACACTGTCAACATCCTACTTGTGAGGTACAGGTGACTGGAATCAAAGCTCTGACCTGGTGATGCGCACGCTCAACCCAAGCTATTCCTCTGTCTGTGTTCTGCATGGTCTGCACGTCCTTCAGTACCGGAAGGCTTTTCCTGCGTTCTCCTCCACATCTGTTTGGCAGAGTTCTTATTGTGGTCCCTGTGATTCCAGAAAAGGGCTGCTGCCATTTCCTTCTTCATCAAGAGACGTTCTGACTGCTCCAATTCCTTCTGCTTCTCTGTCTTCTGTTTTTCCAGATGGGCTTGATCTTCCTTGAACTTTATTTATTTGATTGGCTTTTGCCTCCATTCTTTTCATGAATGCCCTTGGTTTGAGGTCTAAGTCGTCCTTCAGTTTGACAGTGGATAATGCCTGGGTCAGTTTCCTAGTGACTGATGATCAAAGCTCATAGCCAAATCCATCTGTAGAGTCTATAAGACTGTGATGGTGCTACATTAATGCTGCTGATGGAGGAAGACGTTGCTAGTAAGTTCTTCCTTTAACCACCTTGTAAAAATAGTTGCTTTCTCAAAAATACACTGCTATGCCCTGGCCAGTTTGGCTCAGCCGTTAAAGCATCAGCCTGCAGACTAGAGAGTCCCGGGTTTGGTTCCCACTAAGGGCACGTACCTCAGTTGCAGTTTGTCCCCGGCCCCGGTTGGGGTTGTGTGGGTGGCGACCAGTTGATGTGTCTCTCTCAAGTCGCTGTTTCTCTCTCTCCTCCCCCTTTTCTCCCTCCTGCTCTATCTAAAGATAAATGCAAAAAATGTCCTTGGGTGAGGATTAAAAAAAAAAAGACACTGCTGACAACTCCATTGTTGCACAAGGCAATGGTGTGTGTTGCTTCATTAGATGCAACACACATTGAATACTGGCTAGGAGTGCATGGCTAAGCCTGGTGGACCTTTCTGAATAGCTTGGCTTAAAAAAAAAACAAAACACCCGACAAAACAAAACAAAACAACTCTTCTTATACTAGGAATATATGGAGATACTTTATCTTCAAAGTCTACTCATTTCTAGTCCAGTCTGCATCTGGGCTATCTTAGACTGCATACATTTTCTTTCTTTACTGCTAATTCATGGAGTTTTACTTCCAATACTTGCATTTTTTTTTTTCCTGCAAGGGCCAACATTGTGATGTTTGTTAAATTTCTGTTCAGGAATATTCAGTTGTTTTATTATGGTAAAATACACATAACATAAAATTTATCACTGCGACTATTTTTTTTTTAATCCTCACCCAAGGACATTTTTGCATTTATCTTCAGATAGAGGGAGAGAGGGAGGAAGAGAGAGAGAAACATCGACGTGAGAGAGACACATCGAGTGGTTGCCACCCACATGACCCCGTTGGGGCCGGGGACAAACTACATCCGAGGTACGTGCCCTTAGTGGGAACCGAACCCGGGACTCTCCGGTCCACAGGCCGTCGCTCTAACTGCTGAGCCAAACCGGCCAGGGCCATTGTGACTGTTTTTAAGTGCATAGTTCAGTAACATTGAGCACACTCACATTATTGTGCCACCATCCACCTGCAGAACTTCTTCATCTTCTCAGACTGAAAACTCATACTAATTAAATAACTCCCATTCCTTCCACCCCCTAGCAAACACCATTCTACTTCCTGTCTCTATGAATTTGACAGTTCTAGGTACCTCAAATAAGGGGTATCATACAGCATTTGTCCTTCAGTGATTGGCTTATGGTTCTTCAAGGTTCATTTACATTGTCAGATTTTCCTTCCTTTTTAAGGCTGAATAATACTTCATAATGTGTACATACCACATTTTGTCCACCCTTGGACACTTGGCTTGCTTCCACCTTTTGACTATTGAGAATAAGGCTTTTATAAACATGATTGCACAAATATCTGTTCAAATCCCTGCTTTCATGTCCTTGGGGTACGTACACAGAAGTGGAATTGCTGGAACATATGGTAATGTTATGTTAAATATTTTGAGGAAACACCATGCCATTTTCCACAGTGGCGACACCCCATTTCACATCCCCACAAACAACGTGCAAGGGTTCCAATTTCTCGACATCTTCACCAACACTTGTTACTTTCTTTTTCTTTCCGAAGATCCGGTGTTTGAGTTGCCTCAATAAATTAGCTGCCATAATAAATTAGCAAACTTGATGGCTTAAAACCACAGAAATGTATTCGCTTACGGGTCTGGGAGCTAGAAGACTGAACAGAGGGTCGCTCTTCCTGGAGGGTCTGAGGGAGAAGGTTTCATGCCTCCTCCTGTTTCTGCTGACTACCATCACTGCTTGGCTGGTGGCAGCATCACTGCGGTCTCTGCCATCAATGTCCTTCTTCCCTGTGTGTCCGTCTCTCCTCTAATAAGGACAAGATCACTGCATCCTAATCAAGATTGACCTTATTTTAATGAATTACATCTGCAAAGACTATTTCTAAATAAGGTCACACTCTGATGTTCCAAGAGGTCACAAACTTGGGGGGGACACCGATCCCCTCAGTATAGGACTGAATTTGTATTTGATGACGTTGACATTCCCCTTCAGCCTGTAAAGTGTGTTTCTCTCACACAGATGCCCTCTCCACGTCTGCATGCCTTATCATAGTTCTCATGTATTCTAATTGTGTTTTAAAAGATTGTATTTATTTTCTGTACCTAACAACTAAGATGTCAGTTCTTGAGGGTGCCTTGATTCCTTATTCCTTATATCATTCTCCCTTTCTTGTATCTGTTTGTTTCTCTAGATGAGGTTTTCACATTTTCCTCTGCCTGAATCCATTCAGTTCCAAAGGTTGCATCCTCTGTTGAAGATTCTCTGGAGCAGAAAACGTGGCCAGCGCTGAGGACCAGCGCTGAGGAGACCAACGCCGCACCGGGCCCTGCCTGCCCAGCCGCAGCTCCCGGGTAGTCTGGGGGCTCGAGCTCTTCCCCAAGGCTCACGCTGGCCCACCAGAAATGAACCCAGGTCCAGCCCTGATGGAACGGGCTCTTTCCTCAGATGTTAAGGATCACATGCATATGTTTGGAAAATGCTTAGTTACACAAAGTGCAACAGACTTCTTGACTATTGAAACTCTAAGCCGTCAATACAGTAGACCACCTGAGGCGTTTCCCATATTTACATGCTGTGGACGCCTCTTTTAAAAAAATTTTTTTTTTGTTTTTCTTTATTGATTTTAGAAAGAGAAGAAGGGAGAGGGAGAGAGACAGAAACATCAACGAGAGAGAAAATTGATTGGCCGCCTCCTGCATGCTCCCCACTGGGGATTGGGCCCACATCCCGGACATATGTTATAAGTGGGAATCAAACCGGTGACCTCTTGGTGCATGGGTTGATGCTCAACCACTGAGCCACACCAGCAGGACTGGATGCCTCTTTAAAAGAAGCCTCTCAGCCTTTGAAAATACTGCTAAGTAAAACTGAAATTCACCAATTCTAGAGTTAAAACTTACCTCGTGATAGAACTGAATATCTTTGAGAACAAATTCCCTGAACGGGTATGTTGTATTTATTTCTCTTCACAAAGTATTAAAATTATTTTTGGAGTTTGTGAATAAATAGTATTTACAATCTATAAGAATTCCTTTGAATACTTAATCAAATGCATAAAACAAATGCCGTGTTTTAGTAAATACATGGTTATTTGGAATCAAGTCTTACGTTTTGTAGGTTTATAGCAAATAGCGCCATCCTTGTAAGAGTCGCATTTTTCATGTTTCCAAATTCCTTTTGGGTCCAAGAGAACACAATTGCCAGCAGATTGTTTGTCTTTCCATGGGATGTAGTCAAGTGCACTGCCATCAGACCACTCAAAATCGGATTCCGTTCCCTGTTTCAAGAAGTACAGAGACAACCTGAGTCTAGATGCCTGACTTCAAAAGAGAGCATAAAGAAGAACATATATACTTTAAGAAATGTTGGAATGGAGCATTCATTATTTGCTCATAAATGCTGTAGGTCTGGACCTATTTGTAAAATCAGGGATTTACTTTTGATACCCTGATTTGAGACACTTTCCCCCAGCACAATTTTAATTACTACACTCTGTCTCTAGATTTTTTCTATTTAAGAACGAGTTTATGTTGCACTTGAAATTAAATGACGTGCAAATGGCTTCTATGTGTCACAATGATAGATTTACAATTCCAACATTGATATCATTCTAAATATTGTTTTTTATGTTATAGAGTTTTGTGGTTTATGTCTCTGGCTACATTTTTTCATATTACAGAAGCCAGCAATCAGCAAGGGGCTAGAAGAGAAAACTACTTCCCAAGGACCTCATACGTGAAGATTACTTTTGATTTTTCCTTGATTCTATAATCCAAATTTGCCATCCTTTACTTTATTTTCCCCACTTTGTTCTAAGATTATTTGAATTAGGCCTTCAATTCTTATCTCCACAGATGTCTTTTTTTTGTATACTAGACATTATTATAAGTACATGAATATACTCAAAAAGTGGCACCAAAGACGTGTTTACCAGCAGAAGATTACTCTGAAGTGGTGCTAATTTCAAGAGGGAAAGTGGGAAGAAAATATACATTTACTAGTCCTAAAGTGAAGAATTTTACTTGGAACCTTATAGCAATTTTTGTGTTAATCTTCACTATCATCCTAGATTAAGGAAAATATTATCCCTCCAGCATTTTACAGATGAGTTGTAAATGTCAACTTGCTCATGGTCACCCCAGTGCAAATGGAAGATCTGCCTCTGGTCTGGAAACTCAGTTTTTTCTGATGCTGAGCTAGTCCCTTTTCACCAGCTTTTCAACTGTTCTTCCCCAAACAGGTCCCAGAGGCAGGACTGAGGGACCCACCTGCTGGGCCCGGCAGTGTGTAGGGCCTCGGCAGCCCTGCCCGCGTGCCGTAGTGTCCTCTACAAACATAGTTTTCTATTTGTTCTATGTTGTGAAAAGTCAAGACAGCACTGTGCTCAGCAAATTGAGTCCCAGGACTTAATCTGCTGTTATACTTTGAACTGGTATTTTATGCTCCAAGTTCCAAACCTCTAACAGGTGTGGAAACTTTCTGGAAAACACAGCAATACTCACATCGTGACTCGAGAGCCCAACCCAGAGCGGAAATCCGTCCCGCTTCGCGACATCCTCCAGGAAGAGCTGGCCGTCCTGGTCGTGGACACTCGCCAGATGGCCTCCCCTCTGAGCACACGTGTTGACTGCTTCATACCACGTCACTGTTTTTTGAATAACGCTGTAAATACCATCTTTATATGGAATAAACTGTGGCAGAGTAGTATTATATTCTTCCTTGTAGTCAACTATAATATTGAAATGAAAAGTGTTAGTGGTTAAACGTAAATGATTTAAAATTCATATCTTGGGTAAGACTGGTCACAGAATCACTTCCAAAGTGAAACAAAGCTGGGTTTCTTATGCAGAAGGGAGGTCGAATGCACACTTCAGTGTTCTTATTGGCCCCTTGAAGGAGCTCATACATTATCTGTGGACAGAAAACAACGCCTGCTGTGAGGGCAAAACCCACTAGAATATGTGAAACCGACTAGAGAAGGAGCGAGTTCTCTCAATTAAGAGAGTCAGAAAGCTCACTTAAAAAATTAGGTCTCCAGAGGTTAGGGTAGGTGAAATTAGGACTAAAAAGAAATAATGTAAGAGAAAGTGAGCATAAAACAACCGCACAAATAGCAGCAACGAAACCACAATGATGAGGGTCTTGCAGAGGCGTGTAGACAGCAAGGGAAAGAGCTCCCAAAGGCCAGAGCTGGAACAGTGTCAGCAAATTTTAAATAATGTAGTATATTAGATTACATTCCCAGTATGCTATAACTAACCAGGAGCCCATACTAATATCAATAAATGACTGAATGTTTTTTTTTCAATTACTGTGTACATTCAATATTATTTTGTATTAGTTTCAGGTGTACAGAATAGTGGTTAGACAATCATAGTTTACACAGTGATCTTGCTGATATTTCCAGTACCCACCCGACACCATACATAGTTATTAAAATATTATTGACTATATTCCCGATGCTGTACTTTACCTCCCCATGACTAGTTTGAAACTACCAATCTGTACTTCTCAATCCCTTCATCTTTTTCACCCAGTTCCTTCAACCTTTCTGGCAACCATCAGTCTGTTCTCTGAGTCTATAAGTCTGTTTCTGTTTTGTTTGTTCATTTATATTGTTCTTTGGATTCTACATATAAGTGAAATCAAATGGTATTTTTCTTTCTCTGACTGACTTATGAAATGACTGAATAAATTTTAAAATGGGAAGGATAGATAAACTTGTGCAGTAGCATTCTGAATAAGGTGGAGAATACCTCTCCACTATGTGAGTGTGGACTGAGTCCAGTGACTTCCTTACCGAGAGTGTGGTATGGAAAGGGGGAAAGGAGTAACTCTGCAGTGGAAGAATCTGACAAACATTACCCAGAGTCAGGTGGTCCGGGTTAAAGTCAGTAGTGATAGTCATGTTGATAGCGTACTCTCCATACGCTGTGATGAGGACGACACCACTGCTGTGGCTTTTCCCTAAACTCCAAACCATAACCCAGTTTAATCACGAGAAAAGAATGCAGGACATGCTACAAAATGCATGACCAGCACGCCTCAAAACTGTCACCCAAAGCAAGAAAAGTCTGAGAAACTGTCGTGGCCAAGAGGAACCGAAGGAGACATGAGGATCAAATGCAACATGGTATCTTGAATGGAATCCGAACAGAAAGATGACACTAAGTAAAAACCAAGAAAACCTGAATAATGTATGGATTTAGTTCATAATAATTCATCAACATTGGTCTGTTAGTTGTGACAAATGTACTGTACGAATAAAAGACGTCAACACAAGGAGAAATTGGTTATGATAATACATGGGAACTCTTTGGATTATCTTTGCAACTTTTCTGCAAGTTTCAAACTTTTAAAATGAAAAGTTTGTTAAAGATATTAAAAAAAAACAGAAAGAAGGTGAAAGACTTCTTGGCAGGAAAATAACATAAATAAAGGTGCAAATGAGGATGGGCACACACTGTACATGGGACAATGAAGAGATCAGCCTGGAAGAAGAAATCTTTCCTGAGCCAAGAATGGGAGGAAAATGGGGGCTTGGAGAAAGCCTGGAATTTGAGAATAGACAGTGGTTTCTAAAAAGCCTCAAAAGCTTACATGGACTCAAAGGTAACGGAAAATTCCTGGAGAGTGTTGCCGGAAACGGTGCTCCGGGAAGGTGCGCGGCAGCTCCAGGAGGGAGGAGATAGACTGATGCTCCGTGTCAGCGGAGCGCTTACAGCGGGTGGCCATGGAAGAACGGTTTTTAAACTGTGGACATTTTAAAGCTGACGTGCATTTAAGGTTGAGAGACATTTGTTTTTAGCCTGGAATGTCAAAACTCTCCCTAAACACACTTTCTTATTTATACAAATTGTATCCATTCTTCAAAGTACAGCCAAGTTTTACCTGCTCTGTGCATCACTTGCTTTCACTGATCTACGTTGACTTCCCAATAAATGCAAACCTGTACCAAATAAGCTAAGACTAATCTACATAAAACAGTGATAAAGAATTGAATGCTGTCTCGCTGACTACCTTCTACGCCTTGAGATCAAGCCCAGAACACCAGGGACGGTGTCTCTTCCTGCCTCTCATAGGACTGAACCCAGGGGAGGCTCTCAGAAAACACAGCTGCAAGGTTCCTGCTAGTGGAGTTAACGGCTTTCTATTCTCTTTCCCTGGGGTGGAAACTCTACATCGGCATACTTACCCATTTCAATTTTACAAGCAAGAATGCTGTGCTGATGAAAGTGAAGTACTTCTTCAATGACATTAAAGGTTTTAATATCCCAGAAGCCATCAGTACTCAAGCCAACAAAAAAATGGCCATTTTTTAGAGCTGGTCTTCCTTCTCTCCAGTTCATATATGACAGCATCGTCTTATCAGACCACATAAGAGAATTATCTAGAGAAGAAACATTTTTTCTATGCTTAGAGATTAAATCAATACTTGAATTACAGTTATGACGTTAATATTTCAATCTCAACTTTTCTTTCTCCTGTCTCCATTTCTTAAAAGGTTGTATGAGTATGTGTATCCTTCTAAAACAAGTATAACAGTAAATCATGCTTATTTTCAATTTTGAAAGTATAAATTATAAACATGAAAGCAAAAATTTACTTATAATCCCACCATTCTGCAATAACTTTATATTTTGTTATCTTTCATTGAATAGTCATTTCTCCTATATGTGTGTTTGACTGCAATGACAATGAATGTAACTATTTTATTAAAAATAATATATTGCCCAGCTGGTGTGGCTCAGTGGTTAAGCGTTGACCCATGCACCAAGAGGTCACTGGTTCGATTCCTGGTTAGGGTACATGCCCAGGTCGTGGGCCAAATCCCCCGTAGTGGCATGTAGGAGGTAGCCAATCAGTGTTCTCTCTCATCGATGTTTCTATCTCTCCCTCTCCCTTCCTCTCTATCTCAAATAAATAAAGAGAAAAAATATTTAGGATGATTAAAAGAAAGTCTTGAGATCTGAAAATATTCTCTTTTTCATCTCGAATACTCAGAATATAGAGTACATTTTCAGTTATTTGTGATAATATAACTAACGAAGTGCATCAGAGGGTACAACTAAAATCTCTAAGTATGTTGTGGGTATGGTCTCCACTGCTCCAGATGGGACTGCTGTTTCCTCAGTCACTTTCAGGTACAGCCTGGGAAGTTTCTTCCTAGTTTCCTTTTTTTTTCCATTTCTAAATTTAAGGGTATTCAAATGTCACTGGAAAAACAAAAAACAAAAAAACAACTTGGGCAACTAAGTCCTACTATGATGAATTCACCTTCAACTGGCAACTATAGTCTTACCTATTGCTTGATAGCTTAATTTTCATTAACTCATTTACAATTCATAACATTTAAGAAAAGCCTTTGCAACTCTAAGAAAGACAAGTTAGATAGCAAAGAGAAGGATATTTTTAAATGGCCATATTTGAGTAATTTAGCTTAATTTCCTACCCCACCTCTGGCTATTACTGTCCTGTGCTCCTTATCAAGCCCTGTTTTTGGGGAAAATGTATATGTTTAATACTTAATGCCCACAGAGTGATTTTCTTTTTTCAAATTCCAAAACTCCTATGATTTTCCAGGACATCTCTAATTGAGTATCTTTCTAAATTGATTTTATTTCCCCTATTATTAGAATCTGTGTCTAAAAAATTTTTATAGCAATTATGTCTTGGATTTATGGTATTTGGTCCCAATGTCAAACATTCTATCCCACTATCTGACTGTGAGTCTGATTTCCCTAAGGTCTAACCCAGACGAGTGCCGTAAGGCCGAAGGTGCACATTAGAAGAGTAGTTCTGTTCTCACTTGCCCCACATACATAGTACAGATACAAAGTAAACACAGGAGATTTACATGGGAGTGTGATCGTGTTTAGTTAGTCTTGAACTGCTAGAAAGGAAGAGTAGAGAAAGAAAGTTATTTTCTACCATTTAACTCTAGGATTTGTGGTAAAGACATTTTAATAGCAGAGATACAAAAACTGTCTTTGTATTTATATGTTATACTAAGTGCATAATTGTAATTTTGTATATTGATAAGCATATACTTTGAAGAACCATACTTTTATAGCTTGATAAATAAGTCATTTCTAATGAAGTATGACTAAAGAGAAAATCAATAGATTTACAACTTACTTTCATAAATTATACCTAACACGACCCATGATGCCATATAATTAAAATGCAGAAGTTGCTCAAGAACAAAGATATTCTCTTTTTCATCTCGAATACTCAGAATATGTGATTTTGGATCTGTAAAATAAAAAACAGTCAATAATTTTAACAATTATTTATCTAGAACATTTTATTTTGTTTGATTTAGAAAATGGTATTTCCCAATTTAATATACTCCCAAATTTTAACAACAGCAGAAAATAAGAAAAATGTCAATTAAAATTGCTTGTTGTACTAAAATGAACAGGTTAAGAAATTTTAAAACATTTTGATGATAAATAAGGTGTTATAGAATAGTGACAAGCTAGTAGAGAAATTAAAAACGCATTCACTTCACTTTTCCCATTTAAAGCTTATTTGGAATTGGTACAAATCCACCTATATTAATGGTATATTGTCAAAGACTGTGATAAATAAAACATCCTGGTTAGACTCTAAGACAGATCTTCCTTTGTCTTAGTGATCACTCTTATATTGGTGTTAAAAAAGTTTGATATTTCCCATAGTGTGTTCCTCGGGGAATTAATGTGAGGTTCCTCAGAAAAGAGCAACATAGATAAAAACTTTGCAAAGACTGCTTAAACAAATCAACTAGTCCGTTTATGCAAGTATTTCTTACAGTATACGCAAATGCACATTTGATCATCTCTAACACGAAGCGATGGTGTGTAGTGTTTCTTAACCTGATAGTAGAAGTAAACTGCCATTTTAGAAAAAGCAAGTACCCAGGAGATAACCAAACCCTTTTGCTTCCTGCTTCTGTAAACTGCTTACCTCTCTCGCATCTAAAGAATATCCACCCAGGCTCTGGCCGGTTTGGCTCAGCGGTTAGAGCGTTGGCCTGCAGTCCAGAGAGACCTGGGTTCGGTTCCCACTAAGGGCACATACCTCGGTTGCAGTTTGTCCCCTGCCCTGGTTGGTTGTGTGGGTGGCAGCCACTCGATGTGCCCCTTTCACATCGATGTTTCTCTCTCTCTCTCCCTCCCACTCTATCTGAACAAAAAAATGTCCTCGGGTGAGGATTAAAAAAAAAAAAAAAGAATGTCCACCCAGCCCGCTATAAAGCTAGGCGTGCCCTGCAACTCGGGGCCCAGAATTTAGAGACTGCCTCCTCTGGGTCCGCATGTGTGAATAAAGGAGCCTCTTTGCTTCCTCCAGTGTTTTGAGTCTTTTCTGTAACAAACCTTGTTCTTTTTCTAAGAATCCCTTTTTGTAGAACATATCTCAGGACTAATGTTCTACAGAGCACACTTTGGGGGCAATGCCTTATTTGTCCACAGGAACTTTCCACAGAATTCATAGGTTCACTGTTCAGAAGTTCCAGATCCTCAGTGGAGCTTCTAGGAAATATCTGAAGAGTCTTCAAAATGTGAAATATGTAATTTTTCTGAAAAAGCAGAGCTGCTTCTTTGAGGCTTATTTAAGCGTTTGACCACTCAAATAAACTTATTTTCATTTTGCCCACCACCTGGCTTGATAGTGTCTGCTAGGAAATGTCATTTCTTTTCCTTGTTAAGTAGAACCCATTTTGTTTACACCTGTAAAGACAGACTAGCTCTCTGATGAGTGGGTGAAGAAAGAGGTAACTCCTATATCTTCCATTTCAACTAAACACAAACTTTAATACTATGTCACTGATAATGTCAAAATGAGAAGATGAATATTTTTGAGAACTTGGTTAGTAGTACCAATTAGATATATTTATCACACACTCAGGTGAGGTGTTTAAAAATGAGCATAATGCAATATATAGTGGCCAGGTAACAGACTCACTCAGTTTTTGGCATCTGGAATGAATATCGTCTTGGGTCACCGCCGTATATCTATTCTTTGCTATCATGAAATTGTAGCAATAGTTCTGAAATGGTATCCATGGAGTATTTAAAACAGGAGATGGACATCGAACACTGTTAACTGGGTTGACCTCTCTTTCAATCTCATCTAGAAAAAAAAAAAAAAAAAATGAAGGGTCTGAGTACTAATTTCAGATATAAATGTTAAATCCTGTTTGTAGTAATTAGACTTGATTAGTAGGAAATATTCAGGAAGCCAGGACATAATAGCCTGGCGCTGCTTGTTTTGTTTCTACCCAACATAATGCAACCTCTTCACTGGCTTTCTGCAGGAAAGAAATGGTCTAACACAGCAATTTTCTCTCCCCTGCTGTGGAGTGAGAGGAAGAACGTGAAAAATGAGGTGCTATTGAGTTAAATGTCATTTCTGTCTCCCGGCATCTCCAAACTTCAAATACAAGAGGCTGCCTCAGAGAAGCGACACAAACATAGGCACCTAACTGTAACTTTGAGAGTTTGTCTTCAAGTGTCTGATATCTTGTCTAATTTTAAAGGAGCATTTTAATGAAACATGCGATGTTCTAGATAAATTATTGCTTTAACCAAAGCAGACAGAAATAGTTTAAAATCTGACATCTAGAAAATCTGATTAGAGCTTTTTTTTTCTTTTCATTTTGTGAAAAGGCCAGACATGCAAAAAGATGCAAGTACAGACATGCACTACTCAGAGCCCGTCAAACGGCTTCAGCAGTTCAGCGTCGCTCCCAGCTCCCAGCCAGTCCCTTTGCCTGGGCAGCCATGTCTTCTCACCCCACACCCACACATGTAACCCCACTTGCCTCTGAGTGAGCTAGAGATTGCATACCTGTCAGCGGAGCCCTTCAGATTCTATGAAATTGAAAAGTGGGATTCAGAGAGAGTCACTTCACCTCCAGTGAGGTCACAGGGGAGCTGCAGAGCTGCCCGTTTTATCACGTGCAGAGAGGAGCAGGAAGTATGTAGAGAGGAGTGCAGATCCACAGAGCAAAGAAAGGGCACGCAGAAGACAGTTTGAGTTTCTGATCCCCCTTCCTCATGGGGTTTAGCTCTACCCCCATTTTTGAGGAACTAAAATTCTTTTTTGGTTTAAGCTAGCTTGAGCTGGGTGCTGTTACTTACTACCATGTGAATCTTAACAGTGAGTCATAGAAGAAATTTTAGTTAATGATAAGAATTACAAAAGAATTTCCCACAGCCTGGCCCATGTGGCTCAGTGGTTGAGCGTTGACCCTTGCACCAAGAGGTTGCCGGTTTGATTCCTGGTCAGGGCACATGCCCAGGTTGTGGGCCCGATCCCCAGTGGGGGGCATGCAGGAGGCGGCCAATCGATGTTCTCTCTCATCAATGTTTCCATCTCTCTTTCCCTCTCCCTTCCTCTCTCTTTAAAAATCAATAAAGAAAAAAAAAAGAATTCCCACAAATATAAGGTATTCTGTAAGAATATCGCCCTGGCCAGCGTGGCTCAGTAGTTAGAGTGTCAACCTGAGGACTGAAGGGTCACAGGCTGATCTCAGTCAAGGGTATGTATCTGAGTTGCAGGTTCAATCCCCAGCCCCAGTCAGGTACATGCAGGAGGCAACCAATCGATGTGTCTCTCTCACATCAATGTTTCTCTCTCCTTCCTCTTCTCTCTCTCTCTCTTCCCTTCCCCTCATTCCTTCCACTCCATAAAAATCAGTGGAAAAAATATCCTCGAGTGAGGAGTAACAAAACAAAACAAAAGAATATAAACAGAAAATATATCAAAATGAGGCTAACGGGGACTTAAAAGTTCAATAACCATTGTCAACTGATAAAAATAAAAAATGTCTAAAATAACAAATTAATGACAAAATATTTAATATATAACTTTTCAAAAGCATTCTTTTTCTTTTTTTTAATCCTCACACAAGGATATTTTTTTCATTTATTTTCAGACAGAGTGGAAGGGAGGGAGAGAGAGAGAGAAATATCGATGTGAGAGAGACACATTGATTGGTTGCCTCCTGCATGACCCTGACCAGGGCTGGGGGTCGAACTGAAACCGAAGTACATGCTCTTGACTGGAATCAAACCTGAGACTCTTTAATCTGTGGGCTGATGCTCTAACCACTGAGCAAACTGGCCAGGACAATTTCTTTAAGATTTTAAAACAAAATTTTACATAACCACTCCCCTCAAATTTCACTACACGTGAGACCGATAGTCACTTGAGAAATAAAATATTTGAATTTAACATACCTCCTGAATGGTAGCAAATAGCACCTGGTTGGTAAGCATCACAATCAGATGTTTTCCAGAACCCATCAGTGTCTAAAAACACACAGTCCTCCAGCTGCTCATTATTTTCAGTCCAGCGACTAAACTGAAGATGTTTCCCATCCGACCAAACAAAGTTGAGTTCATCCTGAAAGGAACAGAAATACGTTTCAAGTGGCAATGCTTCATGTTATCCCTTTGGTATTGTTTTGGTCCTCATGGTCAATCTAATGACTTTTAATTTTATCTAATATTTAACATACACATGGCACTTACTATGTGCCAGAGACTGTTCTAAGTGCTTTACAAATATTAACTTATTTAACCCTCATAACAACCATATGAGATAGGTACTATTACACCCATTTTGCAGATGAGGAAACTGAAGGCATGTAGCATGCGCCAAGTCACATGGAACATAAACAGCAGTGCTGGGATTGTAATCGAGGTCGTCGGGCCCTGGCGCCCTCGGTCTGAATTATTATACTATGAAGCCTCACACGTTATTGGCATGGTTGATTGTTGAATCAGAAAGTTTAGGTGGAGTGAGTACCTCTGTAAGCACTGATAAAGTTAGAGACAACATGTAGTCGTGGAGAGAACACAGGCTTTGGAGCTAAGCATACCTGGTTTTGAATTCTGGTTCAGTCACATTAGTTTTGATTGTGAGTTTACCTCACCAAGTCCATCCCCTCAGCTGTTATCAGTGGTTCTCAACCTTCCTAATGCCGCGACCCTTTAATACAGTTCCTCATGTTGTGGTGACCCCCAACCATAAAATTATTTTCGTTGCTACTTCATAACTGTAGTTTTGCTACTGTTATGAATTGCCATTGGAAATATGTGTTTCCTGATGGTCTTGGGTGACCCCTGTGAAAGGGTCGCCCAAAGGGGTCGCAACCCACAGGTTGAGAACCACTGTGTTACATGGATGTGACACCTAACCTAACGGCTGGAATTAACGGTATACCATGTGTAAAACATGTAACTCAGTGGCTAGCTAGTTCACACACAGAAAGTTACATAATCCCTCAGACCATGTGGATGTCACGCCAGTTTCCACACTTGTCTTTGGGGACATGCCTCCTTATCACTATGTTCTATTGTGTACCCACAGGCTATGAACATCTGTGGTTACATCCTGACAAGGGCTTGACCGCCTGCCTATCCTGAAGGAGGCTTCACAGAGTTGGTACAGAAGTCTAGGAGATGTGGGGTACAGTCTGAGCTTCTCCATGGTGCCAGAGCCCCAGGCCTTACGCAGCGACTCGTGGGGCTGAGACCTCCTGAGGCCCAAGGTAATTTGGTATCACCGGCTTCTTTGGAATACTGGGCAAAGGCCACACACCGTCTGGTTAGTGAACCATAAATAACAAACGTGGTCAAGCCTCAGCACCACCAATGGTTCATTCTGAGTTGTTCTCCACCAGAATGTAACTTGTCCCCAGTTAATTCCCAGGTCACGTGGCTTCCAGTGTGGCCCTTTGACCATGTGGTGTGGCCTGGACTCCGGATGGCCCTGTATCCGCCATGTTTTCTGTGCTCCCAACTGAGCCAGGCCCTTGGGCCTCTGGAACTGACATTGCTCATAGACTAATCATCCCACACCCTCCATCTCCTCAGTGAATATGAAACCTCTTTACATATCTGTTTACTAAATTCTTCATCTTAATTAAAACTGTCTTTTCCAAGAGAATAATTTCTTTTCAGCACACACAGGGAAGGCTGTATTTTTCATTCTCAAATCCCATAGGGCTGTGAGAATAGGGTTGTAGGTATTTTATCCCCTTCAGTCATTTCCTTTGAGGTTTATGCCCCTCTGGTCACTGCCCGCTCCCAGATTCCTGGCCTCTCTCCCACATCCACTGCGGATCTGGCCCTGGCTCTTCCCCGGCATCCACTAGGGAGATGCCTCATGTCTTGCTCCATCTCCTGGTCCGACCACTGATTTAGGGATATCTGTGCTCACGTGGGTGATTCATCCGGTTCCTAAGCTTTCTTGACATTCTCTACTTGTGTGCTTTCTTTCTAAGTACTCTGGTGACCTACCGCCACAGTCACACTCTGGACTTCATATATCCCAGACGGCGGCACTGCAGACCTTGTGAACGTGCCTTAGTCCAGGCTGACATCATGTTCTGCATGAATTTCTGCAAGAAACTCTAACTAGCCTCCTATCTCTAAATTACTCACTTCCTCTCCACGTTCTGCCCAGGATAATTTTTCTTAACTAAAAATCTGATAGTGTTGTTACCACATTTAAAATCTTTCAATACCGCCCTGGCCAGTTTGGCTCAGCGGTTAGAGCGTCCGCCTGCGGTCCGGAGAGACCCGGGTTCGGTTCCCGCTAAGGGCACGTACCTAGGTTGCAGTTTGTCCCCGGCCCTGGTTGGTCGTGCGGGTGGCAGCCACACGATGTGTCCCTTCACGTCGATGTTTCCCTCTCTCTCTCTTTCTCTCTCTCCCTCCCACTCTGTCTGTACAAAAAATGGAAAAAATGTCCTCGTGTGAGGATTAAAAAAAAAAAATCTTTCAATACCTTCACACTGCTTTCAATGTAAAGTTTTATTTACTTATACCCTGTCACGTCCCAAAGATTTAAGGCAGCTTCTGAAGATACATAATAAACAGCTGTATAGAATTTGTTAAAATAAAGAGAAACAAAAAAAAAAAAGAAACATAGATGAAGATTGAAAAATAAGATAAGAAAGAAGAACCAAAACATTACGTGGGGAAAAATGCTACAAAACAGTATGATCCCAATGACCTAAAATATAAATATGTGTGTACATGGAAAAACAACTGGAAGGCTATATACCCAAAGATGAAACCATATTTATCACAGGGTACTGTGATTACAGCCGATTTAAATATTTTCCTTTAATTTGCGATAACTTGACAAATTTTCTAGAGCGACAATATTGCTTTTGTTTCAGAAAGTTTAAGGTGACCGAAACTGGGAAATCTAATAGCTTATTACTTTCCTCACAAGGGACGCAGTGATGGTTCACATGATAACAAACACCACAGAGGAAGTGAGCTAAGGCGGTGCTATGAAGACCCATGATGTGAGGGGCAGCGATTCAAACCGACGATCTGGTTTGGCATGAGCCTACATTTTAAAATATCCAGTTGGAGAAACCATTCTTCAAGCAATTTCTAAATACTGTTTCTTTTAATTGAGTTTCTGTTCACGGCCGGTGGTGATGAATCCAAAGTTTGTCAAAGATAATGGTTACTTCTGAGCCTGTGCTCCAGCTCAGCTCTGGGTTTGTGCTGGGACAGAGTGGTCTTGGCTCACATTTTCTCCCTGCAGCCCTAAAGCTGTCTTGGCACACTGGGGGTCACCCTGAGGTACACGTAACTTAGGTTTGCTTCATGAGGCGGTGGACTCGTTCTCTCTCCTGCTCTGCCAGTCACCCTCTCGGAGAGCGAGTTAGGAGGACAGGTGTAGGTGACATTGGTCTAACCAGGGCTTCCACCAGGCATGCACTGTGCAGATGCAGGGGGCAAAGTTCACATCACAATGTGTAAATGGCACCCTCTATGTACTGCATAATGTATACAGCCTTATACTCTGGCCCGATATCTTACCCTTCAATACATCCCAGTGGGCAGGGTATCAGAGTATTGCAGAGAAGGCCCAGAAAAGAGGCAAAATGGCCTATAGTGCTGAGAGGAATACTCGTTTTATCTTTAAAATCCCTATTAATTATAACCAAAAGCTTCGGTAGCATCAATATTCCTATTGGTCTGTAGTTTAGTGTTGGGAATTACCAGGAGGCTCGCATTCCCTACGGGGCTATGACATGAGTGAGAAGTGCCCAAGAACATCTACCAGGAACAGGGCTTGCATTTGAATCCTTTCGTCAGGTGGCTTAACGTCACTCTGCTGATTCTGAAAGGGACAGAAAGGAGTCTCCATGCCATCCATGGTGCCTCTACACACTGACCCCACTGATTTTTAAAGTCTTCCCTTCCTCTCTTCGTTAGCTGAGGAGACAGGGCAGCTGCGGAGCCCAGCTCGGTCTTTGGTTGGAATAGATAAAAGAAGCAATCAGCCCTGGCCGGTTTGGTTAGCACCTCGGCCTGTGGACCAAAGAGTCGCGGGTTTGATTCTGGCCAAGGGCATGTATCTTGTCTGTGGTTCGTCCCCAGCCCTGGTTGGATCGTGGGGAAGGCAACCAGTCAATGTGTCTCTCTCGCATCGATGTTTCTTTCTCTCTCTCCCTCCCTCCCTCTCTATCTGGAGATAAATGGGAAAAATATCTTTGGGCAAGGATTTTATAGAAAAGAAGCAATCAGCTGCATATATCCACCATGACTTTTTCTTAGTCTAAACAATACAGCTCTTTCAACAGTGGAAAGACAACTGCCACTAAAAATTACATGCTTCCTGAAGTTCATTCCCTGGAGCGAGGTTGTATGAGTTCCGGTTTCCTTTAGTCGGGTAGGAGAGACCCTGTACACAACATCCCCCAATCCCGGCAGCCGGGGCTGAGAACTCACATCTTGACTGGAGAGGCCGATCCACAGCGAGGCGTTGTACAGGACCGCCTGCACGGTCAGGAACGCCTGCTGGTACGGGTCTGTGATGCTCACCAGCCGCATCTTCGCGTTCTGGCATTCCCTCAGCGCTTCTGACCAAGTCAGGCTCTTCCGGATTATTTTGTACAGATTATTTAGGTACTTGACCGTTTCGGAAGTATTCTGTGAGGTCTGTCTGTTTTCAACTTCTGTGAGTAAAACAGAAAGGAAACCAACACAAAAACTATTCACTCTGCAAGTCATAGGACATTAAAAACAAACAAACAAACAAAAAACTTTCCCCCATAATAGTGTATTTTAGATGTTACTTGTCTATTCACTTATGTTAGATTTTCGGTGGGAGAGCTAGGTATGTCTTCCTGTATACCTTAGGTAAAATGTATGAGCCCCAACATTTGTTTTATAAAATTAGAAGAAAATTCTGTTTTAGTTGATCTGATTTAGGAAGAAGGAAAGCTACAAATAAAAGTAGCCTTTGAGCCCTGACGGGTTTGGCTCAGTAGTTGGAGCGTCAGCCTGCGGACCAGAGAGTTTTGGGTTCGGTTCCCGCTAGGGGCACGTACCAAAAAAAAAAAAAGTAGACTTCAAAAAGATCTCCATTACAGGTTGGTGTCAAATACCTGCTTTGTCTGAACTGCTTCAACAAGAGGTGATCCATTGCCAAGTTTTCATCTGGGAGAGTTCCCATGAAGAAATGTACAAAATCACCCAATAAGGGAATATATTTAAATTATGGCTTTACAGTACTTTTCTAAATAAGACAGTTATCAGAAAGTCTGAGACAAATGAGCAAAGATTAATTTTGCAAAAAGTTCCTCAGAAGTACCTAGATAATCTACTTGAGATTTTCACTACATAAAAAAGTTTAAAAAAAAAATCATTTGTTAAAAACTTATTGTGATCAATGAAAACAATTTAATATTTCCTAAAACATCTTTTTGAAAATAGAGATGTTTCCTATTTTTTAAGTTTTATTTGGATTGTAGTAAGTCATTTTGGTTCATTTATAACGGCTTCACATCTAGTGCTAAATTTAACTTTGAATATTTATACTGAACTAAATTAAAAAATATTGTTTTTTTCCTCCCTTTCTCAGGATAGAAAGTAAAATCTGAAAAATGCCAGAGTAGAAAGGAGAATAAAATTCAACCATAACTGATTATCAATAGATAATTCCTATTAACAAATTCTCCCTGATACTTAATTTGGATATTTAATTAAGTATGGTAATAATACTTAGAAAAAGATCACATTCCATCTGAGATAACCTGACTCACTGAGCCCACATGAATTTAGTCACACTGAAATTTTAAGAAAGCTAAATGATTAAAATTAATATTGATTCACTTATAAAATCTTTGTGAAAAGTACTGTACATATGCAACATCATAAAGTACCACAGTTGTCTAGATAATGACCTATACCTGAGTATTTCTGGCAGAGAGACACAGTGTGTTGTTCACTGCAGGAGGTAAAATTCCATGTCCCAGTTAAAGGTGACTTTCGGTGGTTGAGCATTAGGGCACAGTGGTAGTGGGATTCTTCCTCAAACATCTAAACAAAAGGCAAATAGATACAAACAGTTATGAAACTAAGTCTGAAGATCCCAGCAAGAGAACTTTACATCCCAAATTGGATTTCTTCTCCTATAAAATATGTCATTAAAGAGCTGACCATGACGTCACCAAGAAAATCCTAATGACCTTCCAGAGCACAAGAAAAGGGCAATTAACTTCAGAAATTATAAAACAAAATAGTGGCAATATTAATAAATATGTCTTCAAGACAGATAAAGAAAAACTGTTAGAAATGAGACAAAAATACAAATATACTAATATTTAACACTCTGCTATCATTCTTGACATTTCAAGTAAGCAAAAAAGTAATGGTTATTAACTCAACCTATTAGATGTTTTAAATTTTTGACAGATTTTTGCTACACAATGGAGAACTCACCTTAAAGCTTTGATCCTATACTAGTCACTATAACAACTTCCATAAACAAAAGTATCTATGTAGATTTCATTTTCTGACCATACATCAATATTACTAGATGTGAAATTTTATTCAAGTATTTTGTCCCTATACTTTTCTGTATGTTTCAAACATAACACAATTGGAAAAATAAGAAAACCTTACCCCTGGATATACAGACTAAAAAACAACACAGCCCTGGCTGATTTGGCTCAATGGTTAGAGTCTCAGCCTATGGACCAAAGTTCCATAGGTTTGATTCCTCGTCAGAGGTGTGTACCTGGGTTGCAGGTTCAATCCCTGGCCCTGGTTGGGGCCCTCCAGGAGGCAACCAGTTGATGTTTCTCTCTCTCTCTTCCCCCACCCTCCCTTCCACTCTATCTAAAAATCAATGGAAAAATATCCTTGGGTGAGGATTAACAATAAAATAAAATAACATAAATAAAACAACAACAACGACACATATACCCATGCTACTCAATAAACATTAAACCAAAATTAAATAAAAAAATACAGGAGAGACTAATATTAGCAATATTATAAGGGTATGAGTAAAACTTTATGTGGAGGAGGCAAATGTGTATTATTATAAATGTATTCTATATTTTTTAAAAGGTAAAATTAGAAAATCAGCAAAACTATAACTCCATGAAAAAGAGGATAGGAAAATGTAGTAGCATTGGTAAAAATATCTCAAACAATAGGAGTAGAGGGTGGAGAAGAGAGAAGAGAAAACCAATAACATACATCAATTTTTGTAAAAACCTAAGAAAAACAATCAAAGTAAGATGTGAAGATTTAAAATATAATAACATACAGAACTTTAATACATTTGAAAATCTGAATGAAACAGACAATTTTCTTGAAAAATAAAAATTAGCACAATTGTTATAAGGAGATGTAGAAATACCAGTGTGTACTAGTAACTTTGGAGGAAATTAAAACTAAGTAATAAATAGCTCATTTTAAAAAGTGTGTGTCAGGTATTGTGCTAGAAGCTTTAAATGGATTGTCTTATGTAATCCTCACATGGTATGGCAGGTTCAACAGTATCAGATGAAAAAAAGTTAAGTGAACTTGCAAAGGCATACTAAATTGCTGAATGGAATGCAAACCCAGACAGTTTGACTCTGGAGTTTAGGCCGTCATCTACCGCACTAAATCCTTTTCTTATTAAACAGTGATCTCTGATAAGGGTTCTAAAATCACATGGTTTTTGCCCAGCCGGTGTGGCTCAGTGGTTGAGCATTGACCCATGTACCAGGAGGTTGCCGGTTCGATTCCTGATCAGGGCATATGTCCAGGTTGTGGGCCCAATCCCCAGTGCAGGGCATGCAGGAGGCGGCCAGTCAATGTTCTCTCTCATTGATGTTTCCATCTCTTTCTCCCTCTCCCTTTCTCCCTCTCTAAAATCAATAAAGAAAAAAATAAAAATAAAAATAATAAAATCACATGATTTTGCCAGTAGTTCTTCAAAGATAATTTCCCAGACTGAGGTCTAATTTCAAAACACAAAGGCAGAAAACTACCAAGTTCATCTTATGAAGCTCATGTGATGAGGAAAAAAAAAATCTGACAATATGGCATAAAAATTTTAACTCTATGAACAGAGGTGAAAACATTCCCAAATAAAATTCTAACAAATCTAATTCAGTAGAATAGTAAAATATAATCCACTCTGAGCAACTAGATTTTATTAGAAGATAAAGATGGTTTAATATAACATCTATTAATGTATTATACCACATGCCAATAGGCTGAATGGGAAAACCCATATGACAATTTCAATAGATGCTGGAAACAAGTTTTAGAAAATGCAGTACTTATTTCTGAATAAAAATTCTAAATAAGATAGCTATACAATGATACATCTTAAATGATACATGTATATGGCAACACCATATACGTAGTGTAACAACAGAACCCTGCAGACAGGCCCATCAAAGTGCAAATCAAGTCTGGGATGGTGTTTAGTACTCCTGGTATTTACCGTAGTTCTACCATGTGTAGTGAAGCATAAACTGTTATTTGAAAATTATAATTATCTCTTTAGGAAACATAAAAAAAAAAAACTGTGAAAATACTCTAAGAAGTAATAAGGGATTTTAATAAGATGGATGCCTATGAAATAAATATATAAAAATCCTGAAACAATAGCTTTCCTTCATATCAGTACAAAAATCAATAAAAAAGCTGCCATATCAATGACAGTAAGAAAGAGAAGTGCTATAAAAACGTCACTGAGAGCTAAAGGAAGACAGGAATAAATGGAGAGATATATTATACCATATTCTTGAATTACAAGAGTACTGAAAAGATGTGAATTTTCCCTAAAATGCTATCAGATCTTCATCAGAATTTTTTATTTAATTGTTTTGATTGGAAATTGACTAAATACTTCTAGTTTGTCTGGAAGAATGGACAAGAATAGCTAAAAATATCTTAATGGCATTTAATAAAATATAACTAGCTCTATTAGATTTTTAAAAATATGGTAAAATTACAGTATTTAGATCAGTGTGGTAGCTATATAAGAGTATATCTTATATATACACACTTCATATATGATAAAGGAGGCATCCTATATTGCTTTTAACACATGAAAATAAATGCAATAAACAATGCTAGATAATTAGCTAGAATTAAGAAAAAGGATTAGTCATGACAACATAGACCATATATCAATGTGTCATGCTGTGAGGGAAAAAAAGGCAATCTATAAAACAAAACAAAACAAAAATACAGGCAAACATTTAACCATCATTAATAAGATAGACTTTTAGACCTAAAAATAATGGAGGAAAAGGGAAATAAACAGATCTGAACACACACACACACAAACTCAAACTCATTTCTGTAATATTTTTGGTATTCAGACCTCACTAAAAAAACCTAGGGAAATATTTGCAATAAACGCAAGAAAAACAGGGACAGCATATTTAATATTTACATAGTCATAAAATCTGTGAGAAATACATGAAAGTTTTGATAGGTAAATTGGCAAAAAATAAGAACATTCACACTTGATGAAATTCAAATTATTATTGAATTTACACAGGCTTGTTTTCATTAAAAATCAGAGAACTATAAATGAAAATATGATATAATTTAAACTACCAAATTAACAAGAATGTTTAGAAGATAATGCTCCTTTGAGGCAATGTAGTAGAGATGTTAGGAATGCTGGCTCTGCAGGCTCCTGGACCTGGATTAAAACGCTAATTCCACACGTACAGGCTGTGTGATCACTGGTCAATTACATGAATGTGTGTCCCTGCATTTCTAAGACAGGAAAGGACTAACAGACCTTTGCACATCCATTGTGCTGATATAATGAAATAATGCATGTGATGCATTAGCAGAGTGCCTGATACATATGAGCTGCTCAACAAATGTTAGAAATTATTAATATGCAGGTATGGGAAAAAGGGCCATCATAATATTTTGCTGACAAAAATATAAACTCATAAATCTTTTTGGAAAAGAATTTGGTAACCCGAACTTTATAACTATTTCTTTTGATCTGACTATATAACTTCCAAAATCTATCTTAAGGAGATAACCTGAAACATAAGCAAAGTTCATGCACAAAGGTGTTTATTGCAACACCATTTCAGATTATGCACAACCGAGAAAAATCTAAATACCCACTAAATCCACTAAATGCCTGTCAAGTACATTTTTTTTTTTTTATCTTCACCCAAGGACACTTTTTTTTTTTTTGCATTTATCTTCAGACAGAGTGGGAGAGGAGGGGGAAGAGAGAGAGAGAGAGAAACATCGTTGACATGAGAGAGACACAACTGTTTGTCACCCACACGACCCCAGCATGGGTTGGGGACAGACTGCAACCAAGGTATATGCCCTTAGCGGGAACCGAACCCCAGTCTTTCCAGTCCACGGCCCGACGCTCTAACTGCTGAGCCAAACCAGTCAGGACTGTCAAGTACATCTTTTAACAGCATAAGAAACTACTTATGATATAATACTATGTGAGAAAAGTAGAAATCAATTATATATATAAATTATATATATATATATAAATATATATATATATATATACACACACACAACACACATATATATATGTACTATGACCAACTATGACCGTATCTATCTCAAGAAGACACTGTATGGAAAAACCCTAGAAGAAAATAATGCTGAAATATTCATTGTGAGTTCCTAGAGTGGGGAAATTTCTGTTGTTATTGTTCTTGTGACAGCCTTATTGAGATACAATTCACATACAATATAATTCACCCATTTAAAGCATAAATTCCATAGGTTTTAGTATATGTACAGATTTGTGTGACCATATTCTTAGATCAATTTTACATTTCACCTTCCTCAAAAGAAACCCCATACCCTTCTACCACCATCCCCAATCCTTCCATCCTCTTCAGCCTCTGGCACCAATAATTTATGGAAGACTCAAGAATTTCATAGAGCTACATAGATCATTAATGCCAAAAAACTTACATCTTTTGGTATTCTCAGCCTTCGACCAACCAAGAATGGGTGAAAGTTACTGTATGTCAACTCTCTGTTATCTATCCATTTATTTATCCTTTCATGGGCTGTCCAGCGCAAACCAATCCATAAGTCATCTTCCATATCCGGAAGCAAGGATGTAATAAAATCTGTCAGAAAGAGACCCCCACCATTATTTATTTACTTATTTACTTATTTTTTCATCTTTATTGTTGACTGTATTACAGATGTCCCTCCCTTTTCCGCCCCAATGACTCCCTCCTCCCCAATCCCGCCCCTCTCCTGCCTTCCCCACACTGTTGTCGGTGTCCATTGCTTATGCATATATGCATAGAAGTTCTTTGGTTTATCTCATCCCACCCTCCCTCCCCCAATTCCCTTTGAGGTTCATCAGTCTAACAACCAATTTGTACTTCTCAAAGAGATTTATTTTAAAAAGCATTTGAATTTTTCAAATTCAAGATATACTAAAAATGTCAACGAATCCTCTTGCTTATTTACGAAATAGTCTTTCACCTACTCTGTAAAAAAATAGTTTAATAAGACTTAAAAGATGTTGATTCCCCTCAGCCTCCCAAAATTAACGTGGCCCCCAGATCAGAATAAAACATGTTTCCAAAACAATTCTGCTACCTTGTTCTCTTTGGCTCAACACTGTAGGAAGGGTGCCACCGTAGGTGTGACAAGTGTCGCTTGCTCCAGAAAATGAGAGAGACTTGGGTTTAATCTTTAGAAAACACTGCAAACAAAGAACATATATGAAGCTTAAGATTCCAGATACAGGAAAGCTCACATAGGAAATAAGTGTACCATTTTTTCAGAGGGTTGCTCATTATTGGTCTGTGAGATATTTAAATTTATAACGTAGTACCATAACAATGCAGATCTACACTCTCAATTAAAACAACTAAAGAGCAGTCCTCAAACTATTTTTTTAAAAAATATCTCCCACTTACTACGTGGTTCCACTGTGTTAAACAGTTTGCATAGTATTGTCTGATTTAATTCTCACAACTGGAAAAACTTAGGCACTGGTAAGTTAAATAACTTTACCTGTAAGTGAAATAGCATAAAATGGTATGGTCAGCATTTAGACTCTGTTACATTTGATTTCAAAGTCTGTATTCTTAATCATTAACTCCTTATATTTAAAAAAAAACACCTCACATTTTCAAAAGAAACCATCCCCCTGTCCCTTGGCAGAATACTTAATTCAATTTACATCAACTGTATAATTTTAGTCCCAGTACACTGGAGGAAAAGACTGTTCTAATTTTAAAACAAAATCAAAATATACTCTTAATATTTTAGCCTGACTACAGGTGTTTTCAGCTGCCAGACACATCTCTTCTGTTTTCTTTTTGATGCCATGACCATGTTAGTGTGGAGTAGTATGCTTCAAATTGTGTTCCTTGAAACGGTCTACAAAATGTTGTCATTTTGGTTTCTATCCAGAATTAAGTGGCTGAGGAGGTATAAGTCACTGAGTAGCTTCTAGAAGACTGTAGAGAAAACACTCTGAGCTTGAGCTCAGAAGCTTTATGGTAAGGATGGCAGAGGAGAGAGACAAAAGGAGCCTGGTTTTGAAGAATTCACAGAGTTTATATACCAACCCCAGTCTGCTTACTTCAAACTTCTTTTATGTAATAAATAAATGTTTTAACATACTGTACCAAGCTCCTTTTTTAGCAGCCAAATACATTCCCTAAGAGATACTTATACAATATGGATTATGCATCTCAAAGAAGCAAGTATGGAAAATGCAGCATTTCCCAAATCTATTTAATCATAAACTCCACTCTGGAGGCAAGATCAGTGATTAACATTTGGTTAGCATATGTGTAGTTCCCAAAAAGCAGTTTGGGAAATGCTGCTCTAATTTGATTGGTAGTTGCTGGTTGGATGTTTTCCTTAAGGGGGAAAATTTATCAGCCAGAAATTGTTTTCTATATGCCAGAGAGATAGTCTTGACTTCAACGTATTACTCTCTGTTGACACATCAGCTTCTGCAATTTAAGTGTTTGCAGCAACAGAATAGGAACACACTATTTTGAAAGACCTGTAGGCATGGCTAACTTGAGAGTTAACTTGGTTTCTGACAATGTAGGATCAGGTAAGATACTAAAATATGCAGAGGCTGTCTTAGTGAAGTTATCTGATGGGTTGCCATTGTGTCACACGCCATACAACCATCATGAAAGCAATCATGGTTTGCACAATGTAGTGATTCTCTTTTTACCTTATTCTGAAAAGTAATCCAGCTCCCAGAGCATTGAATTTTAGCTGCAGAATCTGGACTATATTTCTCCAATGAAGATACATTATATTTTTCACAGATGAATGGCAACTTGGTATTACAGTCTGCTGGTTTATGTAAGTCTGAGAAATGAAAAGCAGGGTTACTGTGGTGAGATTTTTCTATTCAGTACACTTTATTTTATTTATGTATTTATTTATTTAATCCTCACCCGAGGATATTTTTACATTGGATCTTCAGACAGAGTGGGAAGGAGAAAGGGAGGGAGGGAGAGAGGGGGATAGAAGAGAAACATTGATGTGAGAGAGACACATTGATTGGCTGCCACCTGCTCGACCACAACAGGGACCAGGGATGAACCGCAACCAAGGTATGTGCCCTTGCCTAGAATCAAACCCAGGACCCTCTGGTCCGCAGGCCAATGCTCTAACCACTGAACCAAATGGGCCAGGGCCATTCAGTACACTTTCAAAAAAATCCAGTAATAAAGAAAGTCTCTTTAAATTAATTTCCAAATGGTTAAAATATATTTGTTTTCTTCTCTAGCCATTAATGTCTTCTAGGACTATTCATATCACTAGGTTGTAGTATACGAATATTGCCTATAAAAATGTGCACATGTGATGTAAAGAACAGAGTTACCAAGTTCCGGATGGCAGAAAATAGAGTTGAAGAAGGCTGATGAAGAGGAAAAAGACATAAACTATATTTTAGAGCTGCTGCCTATTTATCTTTGCAAATTGGTCTATAGGCTTATTATGTATGAAAGTGGTAAGTTTATTTCTAAGTAAAGGAAATAAAAATATTCACAATAAAAAGCACATTTATTTGCATTTGGAATTTGAACTATTGTCATTAGCAATAAATCAGAATAAGATAAAGTTATCAAACACATAATCAAAGGGACACAAAACTAGACTAGCAACTGAACCCAAATTTCACATATTACATAATTTGTAATTAGAGGGCTTGGAATTAGTTTTACCATGAAGCCAAGTCTTGGCAGATAAGTATAAACACTGCTCTCCAAATGTTACTGGAAAATGATGCCACGAATGTCGTGTGCTGGAAGAAAATGAGAGATTTGACAACTCAGAATGTAGTTACATATTCCATTCCCATGTTTACTATAAATAATTTTAATTCTAAAATTAATGTTAAACCATTTTTTTATACTTATATTTGATGGTAATATGCAAAAGGACTTGGTTTCTCTAGTCTATACAGTTTATGGATTAATGTTCAAAATTAATTATGAAAAGTAATCCATTTGGTAAAAGAACATTTGGAACTGCTTCTTTTAAATAACTTTATAAAGGTAGCATCAATGATTACATACTACATATAATGACGATCTATTATTGGCTGCTTAGGAGTTCTCACCCACCACTTCTGTTCATCACCAGATATCTGAAAAACAAATCAAACACCCATCCTTACATGTGCTAAGTTTTCTGGGAGAGTTTTGATTTAACCCTATTCCACCATAAACACAAAAAACGAAGATTTCAAAATATTCCATTACTTCGCTATCTAAATTACACAAATCAGATCCTTTCACCAACTGAGTCTTTTGAAAACTGCATACAGAAAATACGGTTGCTGTAACTATGGGCATACATTAATTGGACATATTGTATCTTATTGCAACTAATTATAAATTTAAAGATGTACAAATTAGTTTTCCTCCAAAAAGCTATTTTGTAATTCATTTTGTGTGTGTGTGTGTGTGTATGGGGGGGGGGGGTACATGCCCCTAGTGGGAACTGAACCCAGGACTCTCTGGTCTGCAGGCCAACGCTCAACTGCTGAGCCAAATTTGCCAGGGTTCAAAAAGCTATTTTGTAAAGTTAATTATTAGTAGAAACAGAAACTCAAGTTAACTGGAAAGTTAACTTTTAGTAAAAAAAGTGATATGGAATTAGAATACATTATCGATTGATGTTCATTTTATAAACTGATGTTTATAATTAATCTTGAATATTTTAAAATATCAAACAATTATACTTAACATTCCTAACAAGAAATGATGAATTTGAATATTAGGCAAATTTTACTTGAGAGGCACATTTAACTTCTGTAGATTTTGGTAAGATTTTGAAAATGTTTTCATGAGATAAATATAAAAATGAAAGATATACTTAAAAACACATCCTTTTGAATTACATTTGCTATTTTGTTTTTGATGGCTTTCAATCCTGCAAAAGATGTCAAAGTCGCCAGGGAGCTGTGATTGCTAGCACAGTACAGGACTGCTTCTTCATAGTTGAGGTAAGGATCAGCAACAAACCAATATTCACTCCCATCTACTACAACTGGAGGTCCATGAATTCCAGCTCGTTCTGAAGAGGAAGAATATCAGTTACGACTGTGTAAACCAAACTGCACCCTCTAAGTATAGACTGATGCTCAAAACTTTAATAAACTGTGATCCATTTAGATTACTGGCTCTCTCTGGCCAGGGCAGTGCTTCCTGAAAGGAACAAGGACTCCTGAGCTGAGTGACTCTGCCACCCAGAGTCACAGGGAAAGGCAATCAGCTTCCCTGCATACACATATTCCATCTCAGGTGAAGATGCTGGCACTTAGGCCTGGGTTTAAATAAACTAAATGCATTATTGAAAAAGTAAAGGCGGCTTTGGCTAAGTTTCAGTTTTCTTTAACTCACCTGGGTTGTACCAGTCCGGTGTTTTTGGAGTACGCCCTGTATAAGGAAGAAAGCAAGTGGTTTAAGTTTAGTGTTCAATTAGAGATCATCACGTACTGTAAGGGCCTTTCATCTACTTCAAGAGGACTTGCAGTATTGCTGAGGTTTGTCCATTTCTGGCTGAACCATTTCGTTCCATGATATGATCACTTAAATTTTGAATTCTGGGGCCCATGCTAAAGCTATTTTAGTGGCAATAAAAAAGCAGATCTATTAAATATTATTAAAGTAGCCTGGCCGGTGTGGCTCAGTGGTGAGTGTCGACCCATGCACCAAGAGGTCACCAATTCGATTCCTGGTCAGGGCACATGCCCAAGTTGTGGGCCAAATCCTCAGTGAGGGGCATGCAGAAGGCGGCCAATCCATGTTCTCTCTCATCAATGTTTCTATCTCTCTCAAATCAATAAAGAAAAAAGAAATATTAATAAAGTATTGCTAGCAGTTCTCTACCTTATACCACGGAAGTCACAAAGGAAGGCCAGATGGATAAACACAGGTGCATTCAGGAGTATTAGACAGAAGCACTAAGGAGTATGAACCGAGATGATCACCACTGTCGGGTGAGGTTATTCAGGAACCACTTCTTCGTCTAATGCAATTTGAGTAATTTTCTGTGAACCTGGGTGGGTAGAGTTTATTGTCTCCCAGGATATCCTTGGAAACAATCAATGTACAATGACCCAGTACTGAACCTTTTGAGAAGGTGAAAGACAAAACTGGGAGAAACATAATTAAAAATCACCCAGGCCTCCTGGATGGAAACAGGAAATATTAAAGTTGGATGGGCCAATTCCAAAGCCCTCAGACCCTTGGCGCTTTGGTACTGATCAGCTGTTCAACTCCGTGAGCCTCGCGCTCTAGTCTGTAGGAAGTGAGACTCTACCACCTAAATCACCAAGTCTGTGTGAAGATTCGGTGAGATCCCCCCTGTGGAAATGCCCCCAGTTCCAGGCAAGAGCAGTTTCTCCCAGGATGCTAGGTTTCTTTCTTCTCCCTTTTCATTCTGTTCATAGGTCACATTAGTTTCCAGTCAAAAACATAATTTTATGAATCTTAGAAATTACAGGATAAAATAACTGTTCCCAATTTTGTTGTTGTATCAGGGCCTAATACAAAAGACTGCCTATATATCCAGCATCTTTGCTTTCTCTCCCAGAGTCAGTTCTTTGGGTGTTGGATAATTTCTTCCTTTTTTTTTTTTTTTTAACAACAATGCTACCAACCAGTTTAAAATATACATAGTTTCTTGATTTAATCACGTGTTGGGGATTCTATGTCTAAACTTTAAATTTCTTTAAGTTAGTGAGAAAAGGACATACAGGAAGCAACTGATCGTCATTTCTCTCTCTCCCTCTTCCTTCCTCTCTCTCTCAAATCAATAAAAACATATCCTTGGGTGAAGATTTTTAAAAAGTACATCTGGTTATGGCTATTTAACATTTTTAGGTTGTCCACAGACAACAGTGTGGTGATTACTGGAGGGAAAGGGAGAAAGGGTGGTGGGGAGGAGGTATGGGGGGGGGGGTAAGTGGTCATAGGAGGAGACATGACTTGGGGTGGTGAACACAATACAATATACAGATGATATATTATAGAATTGTACCCCTGAAGCCTATATAATTTTATTAACCAATGTCACCCCAATGAATTCAATATAAATGAGAAAAAATTTTAGGTTGTCAAATATGTCTTTTAGAGAAGAGGAGGCTAATTAGAACCGGCCAAGTGTTATAAAAACGGCAAGAGCTAGAGAAAAGGTATGGTGATTTAGGCTTCTAAAGAGGTGAACTGCTTTGAGAAAACCAGAAAATACAGATTAATACAGAAGTATCAGGTTGAGCAAACTTTGGTTGCTCTAATAACCAACAAAATATCCAACCAGGTGAATGGGACACACTGTAACGTAGAAATTTAGAAACTGTCCAAGGGGAGTTACATTTAAACCTTGGATCAAGCAATCACTGATTGCTTCAGATAATTGGGAAAGGGCTGAGATAGGAAGTTCTTTAGTTTTTAATTTTGTTTTTGCATGGGAGAGCAGGGGTGAAGACTTTTTATTTGGTTAATTGATGTATGTTTGCTAAGTTAATTTTCTTCTCTTTTGTTTAAAATAAAAAATATATATAATAAAGGATAAAAACAAGAAAAAAAAACAACAAAAAAATGTGCTCTTTGTAATTTTTTCCTGTGGCTACTGGTTTGTCATTTCTAAGGTTGCCCCGGTGTAAACTCTTGGGTTTGAGCCATCACTCAAACAGGAGGCAGGGTTGCAGCTACCAGCGAGGGCACATGTTGGAGGGAGCAGTGATACTCTGTGGCATGCTAGCAAGCTACCAGAGCTCACCACCAATGCTTCAAACAAGAGACATTATCCAAATTAATTATACACATTACTTACTCTTCTGCTTCTTTAAAGAGTATCCAAACTGGTTTTTCTTTGTTCATCTTTCAGGTTTAATCAATAATCACGAAAAACTCAGGTATAATGTCTCCTTTGGACACCCCCCCCCCACACACACAGTTTTTCTTTTATTAATGGACTGACAGTTTGCCTTTGTGAGAGGGACTTGACCGTTACTGTATCAAAAGTCATGTCTGAGCTCTTTTAAAGGCAATATGTGCAGCATGGTGGCCTTTGTTAAAGGAAAAAGAACAATTTTCTTATAGACAGTCCCATGACAATCTTTGGATTCTTTGAGAACTTATAGAAGGATATACCTTTGGTTTCAATAATCTGTTTACATTCATTCAGAAATTCATTTTGGAACTTTCTGTACATTTACCACGAACAATTTCATATATTTAGTATTTGCTTAAAATAACTTGGGATTTAAAATCTTAAGATTTTACTTAAAAGTCCTTGACATTTTCCTAGTAAAAAGCTAAGTAAAAGGATAGCTATTTATTTTCCTTTCTCTCCCTTTTGTCACCAAACACTCTACTAATCAAGCTGTTTCTTGAATTTGAATTACATCAAGTATTAGCAGTTTTTGAGTTCACTGAAAATTGTTTCTAAATTTTCCAGGGAAGTGCTGAAATTTGATTTCCTGGTTCTTACTTCATTTTTCTTATGCTTATCTTCATTTTGCATCAAAATAAAAATGATTCCCTCTGCCACGTTGCTTCTTTTACTTAAAATTATCTTTCATTTCCAGGTCTAATCACCCTAAATTAGCCTTAAATTTTATCTTGTATACAAATTCTTTCATGATAAAAGAGGAAGACACCATTGATTGTTAATAATCTAGCCTTCTACAAGGGGTAGTAGTCAGGTGGGTGGAACTTATTGTATTAACTGCATCTTTGAAGGTTTTTTTTTTTTTTAAAGACAGTTTATTCCCTCTCTCAACATTAAAAAAAAAACAAAAACAAGACTTTATTAATTTTTACAGAGAAAGGAAGGGAGAGGGAGAGAGAAACATCGATGTGAGAGTGAAACATGAATTGGTTGCCTCCTGCACATCCCCTGACTGGGAACTGAACCAGCATCCTTCTAGTTCATGGGATGATGCCCAACCAACTAAGCCACACTGGCCAGGGCTTGAAAGGCTTTTTAAAATCATAATCATAGACCAAAATGCTCTCTTAGTTACATTTGGCTCTGGATTCATAATATTCACATGAAAGGAAATAAATATCACTCACCTTTTGGAATCTGACACACCCATTCAAGTTTTGTATCACAAGCAAAAGGCTTTAAATAAATATTTTCTCTGTCATAATGGTAATGCCAGCTTCTTCGCCAGTACCTCTGCATGACCTGAAAGAGGAAGAGGGTTGCAGCTTATTTTGAAGTTGACGCAACCTTTAGAAAATCCTAAACTGTTTTTAACTATTTTAGCTCTAGCACCTAAGGTATTTGTTTAATGAATGAACACATGCAGTGTTTAAACTGTAACAGCCTAAGCAAGAGGCTGACAAAGGTATCATACGATCATGTTTATGTCCAAACTGCAAATTATTATTATTTTCTGTTTTTGCTGATATGAAACTGTAGAATCTTGGACCATTACATTTGGGATCGATCAAGCTAGAAAAGAATATTTGGTTCAGTGGGTTCCAACCAGGCTGTATTAAAGCAGATCTGTGAAAAGTGATGTAAAAGTCTGACACCAGGGGCCCAGGCTCCTTCTTTGGTGTTGCTCCGAGTTCCTAGGATGTTGTCCTTCTCCGCACAGTTCAAGGTGGCACTCTACAAATTCCAGCCAGCAAGCAGGGGAGAAAGGAAAGGGGAGGGCATGGCCTGGGAGGAGCATCCATCACTTTTTGGACTGTTCTCTTAAGGCCAAGATTCTGATGGGTACAGTGGCAGGTGAGGTAAGATTCTCCTTCTAGAACACTGCCTGCATGGCTTTATTCCTGAAGCAAACAGCATCAGTGTTTAGCTTTTCTCACACATGGGGATTCCACCTACACAGAACATAGTTGCATCAGTGGAACTTCACAAGCTTCTCTGAGGTTTTCACCTTTCATGTATTAAATAGAGACTTCTATAAAAATGGCATGATACTATACAGTTTAGTACTAGAACAACTACTTTGAAAGTAGTGCTTTCCAATGGCCTTCTCGGTTCCTCGTCTCACCCTTCCTGTAACATTTCTTGTCAGTTGCCTTCTTGAATCTCTTTCTTGGGCTTACGTAGCAGAGGTATTATCTAGATATCTCTTTTCCCCTCATCTTCTTACGTTTAATGTGTTGGCGATTCCCCCAAATCGACTTCTTGGCCCTTTGAGCTTTTATTTTTGTATACATTTTCCCTCCAATTCCAGTCTCTTGAGTTCTACTTACTATAGGATATTTTTTACTGTTAACTTGGATTTGAAATATCTAAACTAAAATGCATTATTTTCTTCATAAATCAGTACCCCTTTTGAGTGTTTCTATAAATGCCTAGTCATAGTGTGTTAGGCTGTTAGACACCCATGAGCAGAGCAAGGACGATGGGCCAGGTACAGAAGGTCACCAGGGTGGAAAGCCCCGGGTGTCGGGTGGGGCCTCGCCCCCAGGGTGACCTTTCCTCCTCTAGCATGTTGATGGTCATGTGGTTTGGACCCCTGACCTTTCCTCCCTAGAGATGACATGTAGGTCTCAGTTGTATTTCAGCTCCAGGTCCAGAAAAGCAGCAGAACCAGACACGTGACCCCACGGCTGACCTCAGGACCAGCTGTATTGGATAATGATTCCCCTGCCCTGGTGCCAACCAATCAATCAGTGGAGACCCTGACCTTGAAAGGACACACCTGGAAAGCTGCTGACTAGTCTATTGAGATCTTCCCCTGGGACCTCCCCTAAAATCGCCACCCTTAAAACCCTTAGGACAGCCCTGGCCGGTTCGGCTCAGTGGTAGTGTTGGCCCGAGGACCAAAGAGTCACGGGTTTGATTCTGGTCAAGGGCATGTATCTTGGTTGTGGTTCGATCCCCGGCCCTGGTTGGGGTTGTGCAGGAGGCAACCAGTAGATGTGACTCTCACACATGGATGTTTCTCTCTCTCTCTTTCCTCCCTCCCACTCTATCTGAAAATCAATGGAAAAATATTCTCGGGTGAGGATAAAAACAAAAAACAAACCCTTAGGACAGAGGACCCAGCGCTCTCCCTCCTGGGAGCAATCCTCCCCAGCCTCCCCCCCTTCCCCTGCCGCTCCCCCAGGCACTTTCCCTTACGTCCTCGCTTCTGAGCTCCAAGGGCTTCCTTTACCTCTATAACTTGTGTCCTAATCCCGTTTCTTCTACAAATTACTTCTTCCACCTCTGTGATTTTATAAATAAACCGTCTCTTATAGTTTGAGTTTTGACTTTGAATTCTTTCCTAGCCAGAATTCAAGTGCTGAGGTTGCAGAACCCAGGTCTAGTCTGACCCCACCAGGCTGACTCCTGGTACCGTTCCTGCTGCCCCCAACAACAGGGGACATAGCATAGTGGACATGTGGGTTTAAATTTTAGTTCTGTAACCACATAAGTTACTCCGAGTTCAAAGTTCTTCCTTTTAAGATGAATAAAATAACAGTACCTACCTCACAAGGTTGCTTAAGTATTAAGTGAATAATATATGTGACATGCCTAATACCGTGTCTGGCTCAGGAGCCAACAGGTGTTAACAGCTGCATCATCATCACCATCTTTATTCTCCGATAAACCTTATACTTTGCCTGCTATAATTCTTGTAATTGCTTATTTACTTGTATTTATCTCAAACTAGGCTATTAGTTTTGTGGAGACAATGGCTGTTTCATACCTTGTCATAACTGTATCCCCAGAGCATTGCAGACTTCTTGGATACATTACTTATGGAATGAATAAATGAATCCATTCTGCAGAGAAAGATGCCTGACTGATTTTTTAATCTTTTGGTGCTATCTGTTGTATCCTGACATCTGTCTCAAGATGAATCTTCTCACAACCTCTTTAGTTCATATCAAAAACCTTGAAAAATACTGTTACCTATCAAAAAATGTGCAAACTCCTCAACCAGGCCGTAATCCTATTTCCCAACTTGGTTAAGTTGGGAACAACACCAGTTAAGACTTCTGGCGCTGAATTCTGTTCTTATCACTGCCTTAGCCTCTCCCTTTCACTCCCACTTTATTCTATGCACTTCCTCATACCCTTTTCCCATTAGAGAGCTTTACCTACCTACCGACCAACCCTAGCCCTCCTTAATGGCCCTATTCAAGTCCCACCTCTTTCTGGAAATAGGTCACAGGAATTGTTCCTTCTTTCTGAATTTCATCAGTCTCTTTAACTCATTTGGAGGTTATTACTGCATAGCAATAAGAGCTTTCTTTTTTTTTTTAAATCCTCACCCGAGGATATATTTCCATTTATTTTTAGATAGAGTGAAAGGGAAGAAAAGAGAGAGAGAGAGAGAGAGAGACAGACAGACATTGATGTGAGAGAGAGACATCGATTGGTTGCCTCCCACACAACCCCAACCAGGCTGGGGATCGAACCTGCAACTAAGGTACATGTCCTTGACCGGGAATTGAACCTGTGAGCCTTCAGTCTGTGGGCCAACACTCCAACCATTGAGCCAAACCAACCAGGGCAGAGCTATCTTTCCAGAATATGAATTTTACCTTCTCAAATTAAGAATAAGTTGGGTCTCTCAAAGGCTGGGCCTTGGGTAACTTCTCACCGCCCGTCACACCTAATCCCACGCGCCACATGCAGAAGGCACTCCCTGAATCTGCACCTGACTGCCACCGACGCCGGGTTTATTTTTAAAACATGCGGATTTTCTAGCACTGCACTGACCTTGATAGCCGCACAGTCTCTGACATCGTAATCCTGCTGGAACTCATTTTCCATCAGAAAGGTAGACACCTTAAAAGACAAGAGAGGGTTGAGAGTTTAAGACTGATGTATATATATTTGCAATTTAGATGTAATTTAGGCAGCTTTAATAACTCAAGTGTGTTCCTATACTGTGGAAGGAAAACGTTTCCATTTCCTTTTTTGTGTGAGGATGCTAAATCACGAGAGGACTTGGAAAATGTCATAATGTCATCAGTTTCCAAACAAAGGAGGATAGTTTTAGAATTGGAGCTTAATGATGTATTCAGTTCACAGTTGGAGTCACAGAATCAAGAGCTGGCAAAATACCTACTTTTTTTTTGCATATGTTGAAATGCTAGTTATTTGATGAACTATTCTCAGATATGCTCCAATTTGAAAATGAAAGCCAAGGAATTTTACATTTAAAAAGAATATATAATGAATGGACACAATGGTAATGTGGAGTGAATATTTAATATTTGAGAATTATTTGCTCCTATAAGTGTTACCTAAATGTCTCACTAGGATAATGTATACATTTGATATAATACTTAAGGACTTTTTAGGGTTCCTCCCCTAAAATTATTTCCCCCATAAAGGTGCTTTCTTTTTTACATAACTCTTAGAAATAAACATCAAGGCTTCCCATTATAAAAAGAGAAAAAAAGAAAAAACACAAAGAAAAAAAGAAAATCAGGTTTATTAACCAAAGTGATGACTATTACATCTACGTAGCTATATATATATATCTATATATATCTGTATATATTTTTATTATATAGAGAAAGCTTAAACATGTTTATTTTTTTAAGTTAGTAACTTGTTTTATCCATATGTCATATTTGTGAATATATTCTCATTTCAATAAAGACACATCTACAAAATTAATATAATGGTTGTATGGTATGTGAATGTATTATTTAATAATCAACTTACTTGTTATTGAAACAAATAATATTACCCCAAAAAGTTTAAACTTACTGGTGTTCGATCACTCCATTGCCACGATCCTTGTAAATCGGGGCTCCTTTTATTCAAACCTATCCACAGCCAACGCTCGCCGCTAAGTAAAAAGCAAGTGTTAAAAAAATTGAGCAAAGCCTTTGGCAAAAATATTTAGCATTCACATATCAAATGCTTAGGACATGTAAGTTTATTCAGAAGAACTATCACTCACTGAAAAGCACAGTTGTATAAAGGAGTCTTCGGAAATGACACCAAACCCTATGTATGGGGTAGACTTAGAAAAGTACCATAGATTTTAAAACTAAATTTTAAGTTATTTCTTTACATGAAAGGCAAAAAACTATTCTGCTTCGAACTTAAGAGGAAAAAAGTAAGTGATTATTCTAGAACTTTTGCTGCAGAGCTTCAGTATTGGACAATGGTGTCAGATACAGTTAAATGTGGCAATAGCATTTCTTTAAAGTATCTGTCAAATATTGTCTTTATTTTTAATTTTTTTATCCTCACGCGAAGACATTTTTGCATTTATTTTCAGATAGAACAGGAGGGAGAGAGGGAGAAAGAGAGAGAGAAACATTAACTGGTCGCCACCCACATGACCCCAACCCAGGCCAGGGTGAACTGCAACTGAGGTACGTGCCCTTTGCGGGAGCCGAACCCGGGACTCTCCAGTCTGTGGGCCGATGCTCTAACTGCTGAGCCATACCGGCCAGGACAAATATTGTCTCTTTAAAAGGCAGGACAGCCCTGCTGGTGTGGCTCAGTGGCTGAGTGTTGACCCATGCACCAAGAGGTCGCCAGTTCGATTCCCGGTCAGGGCACATGCCCAGCTTGTGGGCCCCATCCCCAATGGGGGGCATGCAGGAGGCCACCAATCGATGTTCTTCCTCATTGATGTTTCTATCTCTCGCTCCCTCTCCCTTCCTCTGTCTCTAAAATCAATAAAGAAAATAAATAAAAAGCAGAACAAACCATTTGGTTAAATTTTTATTAAACAAGATTTTAAAAAATTATTTAATTCCCACTGCCCATTAAATTGGATGTAAACAAGTATTTTCTAAATGCCAAATTCCACGGGCTACAGCAGAGCAATATAATTAAGTAACCACTGAAGTGATTACACTCAACTATTATACTCTATGTACAATGCACCGGGCTGGGTGCAAAGGGAGTACAGGGAAGTACAAGACCTAATATCTATTTTCAAAAGGCATATAGACTAGTCAGGGAGACAAGATGTTTATGTACAAAGAAAATATAGAACCATTATGAAAGACATCAAGGCATCAAATTTGCAAACATTTTAAATACTACAAAGGTTCAGGGAAAGGAGAGGTCATTGTCGACGGCAGGAAGTCAGAAAACAATTTGTGAGGTTGGTAGGACAAAAGACAGTCTTCAGAGGATGGCTAACATTTCTTTTGGGCCATAATTGGAGTGTTTACCATGTGCCAGTATTCAGATTGTCTGAGAAGAGAAAGGAAAAGTATTCCAAGGAAGACTACATACAATATCACATAGAGGCAGGGACATACATTATAAGTGACCTCTTTCTCTCAAAGTTATGCTTTAGCCAGAGAGATAGTGCCAATATAAATAGACGTGATACAGTCATAAAAAAATGTCTCCACCTCTAACCCAACTTGAAAATATTCTGTAAAATATACTACACGCTCTAAGCCTTAATAAGTAGGCCATTTTCTGTGTAATTTTTTTGTTTGTTTTGGTAATACTTGTTTCTTTCTATATAATTTAACCTTTTGATTGCATATGGTATGTATGATCAGTACATGAGTGTATATTACATTGCATAACTATATATGTATATATAAGTATTATATGTATATAAATATAACATAGAGAAGGAGTAGAATCAAAATCTAAATTTCTCACTCTCAAGCTCAGTAGAATATATAGAATATATGGAAGGTACAGCTACAAGACCACTGGAAATACAAGAAATCTGCATTTTAAAAATTTGCTAGTAAATCAAAGACAAAACTTAGTTTTAATTTAATTTCTTACTTTTAAATAAAATAATTGCTTTTCTTTATTCACTCAACATTTCCTCGTATTTCAATATAAATCGGCACCTTTTCAACTTCAAGCTTTTCAACTTCCTGCAGTGGTACCAGCCTGCCCCCTTTCAGTTTTGATTGTTATATTGTCTTGTTCCATAGGGAAAGATTACCAATTTGCAGACTTAAAAAAAAATCCCAGTGGAGACAATTAAGTCCAGTTTGAATTTAGCAGCTGTAAGAGGAATTTGCAGTTTGTATCTGTAACAAATCAGAGTTTTCTTACAGGTTTGAAAATGTATCATACTTTCTGATTGTTGGCTATGTAAACCATGGGGTAGAAATAATTGCCATATACCGTATAAGTAAAATTCAATGGCTAAAACAAAAAGAAGGTTAAGTTTTGGGGAATTTGTGCAGAATTTTATGTTGCCCTAAAATAATTGTTAGGTAGTTTATCTTCTTTACAGTCAACACCACCAGAAAGAGGATCCAAGGTCACCTGTCAAAGACTCTAGAGGTCTGTCTCCAACCTGTCCACCCAGTTTTCTCTTGGCTCCACCTTTTCACACTCAGAAATCTGCTTTCAGGTCCATTTCTGTCTCCTTTGCTGCATGTTGGGAAGTTTCCTAGAGAGCTGAGTTTGCCTGTTGTCCAAAATTTCTAATCTCACACTTTCTGAGATTGAACTTCGTTTCAACCCAGACATTTATAGTTTTCTGCTTCAGTTTCAAGAGATACATTCGTGTATAAGTTATAAATATAGAAAATAGTAGCTACTTGTGTGTGTTTTCTTTAAGAGAAGAGGTGGGAAATATTTCCTCAATTATAGCTAATTTCTGGTTTGACCTGGCTTATATATAGGCAGATAAAGAGAATTGGAAATCACATCAATCACTGCACACCTCTAATGTGGATTTTAGAAAAATTGAGGGGAAAAAAATGTATCATACTTAGGGAATCAAATCAACTGAAATTTTATCTCTTTATCAATTTCTTCTAATCTAAGCACTAAGCATACAATTTAAGGCTGTTAGTTTAAGAAGGCATTGCATAAAAGGTTAATGTGTGTATTTGTGTTAAAATTTCCACTCTCAGTCAAATTTCCTGCTGCATCTGGTTTCTAAGGAAACCAGCCATAACCTCCAATAAACACTATTTGATGAGGGTGCTTAGTTTGAAAATCTAGATTTATATCTAAATTCATTCACACCACATCACAGGAGGCAGTGCACGCAGCAGCAATGACATTGCAAACAAGGCTTTTCTTCTCTAATCCTGTAACTATTTTTGCTTTACAATGGCTTTCCCTGGTGGGCTGCCATTAAGAATTGCAAAGATCTTAGAGCTCTAATGACTTGGTATACCATGGATACTTTCCACTGAAATACAAATAGAGATGTAGAATGTAGATTGTTTAAGATATAGCAGTTATCTGACTGAACTCTTAGGCATTTAATACACAACTTGGGCAATGGGCATCTTGCTGAGAAAGGTCACTTCATGCAGTAAGAAGCTAAGTGTTCAAGGAGTAAGTTTTAGAATTGTTTTTTTTTTCCTGATATAAATAGGTTTGCTTTCTTCCTTTCCTTCAAGCCATGGTCACAATATTGCTTTTAGAATATGCTGTCTTTCTAAGCATAGAATGGGCAAACGACTTCTGTTAATGGAGTGCATAAGCAGACAACCCAGTCTAATTAATATGGCATTGTGTTAGCTGCTGGGATAAGAGTGTAATAAAATTTAGTCCCTAACAGTGAAAGGATTATGGTGATTTGTTTTTTTCTTGTGCTTTTCTGGTTTTCTAAATGTAATACCTTGTATGCATTACTTTTATGATCAGAAAAAATTAAACATCGTATTTTCTGTTACATGTTAACTATAACTTAGAGCTATGATGTAAGGTGATTTTTATTTTCATTATCATTTTTTATATTTCTCAAATTTTACGTAATGAAACTTACATTACTGTTTAAAGTGAAGTGGAGGAAACTTCAGCAAACGTGATGAGAAACTAATAAACAAATCAAGAAAGATTTCTTAATTACCTCTCAGACTTTAGTTTTGTTTTCTAATGTAATGCATTTTATAAATAGAAGCTCTCATTGATCATTTCTATTTTCCATCAATTGATTCCTACAAATATCTACTACCTCATTGCTTAGTACTTATCTATGGTTCCCTGTTTCAGTTAAAGGTTCCTAACCTCTTGCTTGTTTTTATTCAAATACCAGTGTATGCCCTGGCCAGTTTTGCTCAGTTGTTGGAGCATCGGCCCTCAGACTGAAGAGTGTTGGGTTCGTCCCTGCCCCTGGTCGGGGTTGTGCAGGAGGCAACTAATTGATGTGTCTCTCTCATGTCGGTCTCTCTCATGTCGGTCTCTCTCATGTCGATCTCTCTCATGTCGATCTCTCTCTCTCTCTCTCTCTCTCTCTCTTCCCCTCTCTCCCTCCCTCCTTCCCTCCCTTCCACTCTATCTAAAGAAAAATGGGGAAAAATCCAGTTTATGTCAGTATTTTACTTAAAATACTCTACCATAGACAGCATGACATGTGTGTGTCACGCTTGGGATCTGGGAGCCTGTAAGTTTCCTTGCTTGAAATTCTTACTCCAGGGAGGATCAGCAGGCTGTTAGAAAGGCCGTGTTCCAGGGGCAACCACCGCAAGGACATCTGCCATTCAAAGCCACACCTGAGGCTTTGGCAATTAGTAAAGTGAATGTCAGAAATGGGTTTACATCAGTGAATTCAGAAGCTTGTTAATCAACATATTAGAAACAGATGCTCATTAGTGAAACTGACGTTATTCGAGAGATGAGAAATGGCTAAAATACTTAGAGAAAGCGTATTAGAACCTGGCGAGGCCGGAGAAGGAAAAATGGCGGCGGAGTGAACGGAGCTACACAGACCGTCTCCCAGAACCAAACTGGAATTACAACTAAAACACAGACAAATTGACGGGAAAAAGCAACAGCAAAGCAGCTTGCGAGGACCATACAACGAGGGACACTGACTCCATCCCGGTAGGCTTGCGAAGGCGCTAGACGGGGCTGGGAGCCCACGGTCGGCAGCTCGGCAGCGGCCTCAGCTGGGAGCAGCGCCCTCGGGTCACACTCCCAGGCGGCCCCACAGCGCAGCCGGGACAGAGGCTGAAACAGCCACAGCCACTCACCTTGGGTTCCGGCAGAGTGAGGGCGGACTGGACTGGAACTGTGTGCGGACACTCGGGGTATGGAGGGCGCTCAGGGCTTTTGCTGAGTTGCAGCCACGCAGGACGGTGGGCATATTGCTCCTTCCCAGGGCTCTGAGAGAGGCAGCAGCCCCTCCCTCGGAGATCCAACCCCACCCTGTGGGCCATTGAAGTGCTAATTGAGGCTCACTAACAACCAGCATCTGCCCCACCCTGGGGAAATCCCCTTGTGCTAAGCAACTGAGGGAGTTTTCAATCAACTGACAACCCAAAACTTATCAAGTAACCTCCACTGCTAGCCTCCAGGCAAAAAGCTAGAGGATAACATTACCTTTCCTGGGCTGGCAACTTTAACCAGGAAAGTAAGACTTGACAGTGGTGTTCAACGTGGGTCCTCCCTCGCTCATCTAAACACAGGAGAGGGAGCCACAAACAGCAGAACACCAACACACACAGGGAAAACTTGACAGACTCCAAAGCCCACAGTGATAGCCAAAATGGTGAAACACAGAAACAGAAGCCAAATGAAAGAGCAAGAGACCTCCATCGAAGATGAGGTCAATGTGGAGCAATTAGGCATGTTAACAGAGCTAGAATTCAGAGCCATGATCTTGAGGAAGCTGAAGAGCATGAGTAAAGACATAGAGACACTGAAAATAAGCCAATTGGAAATTAAAAACCATCAAGAAGAGATAAAAAATGACATATCAGAAATGAAAAACACATTGGAAGGTTTAAAAAGCAGAGTAGAGGAAGCAGAGGACCGGATCAGTGAATTAGAAGACAGGGTAGAAGAAATCAACCAATCAGAAAAACAAAAGGAAAGAACTATTAAAAAACAGGAAGACAGCTTAAGAGAACTATGGGACAACTGGAAACGTAATAATATTTGCATCATAGGAGTCCCCGAAAAGAAGAAAATGAACAAGGGATAGAGAATATATTCAAAAAAATAGTGACAGAAAACTTCCCCAATTTGGTGAAGGAAGAAGGCATTCAAGTTCAAGAAACACAGAGAGTCCCAAGTAAGAAGAACCCAAACAGGCCCACACCAACACACATAGTAATTAAAATGCCACAAATTAAAGACAAAGAGAGAATCCTAAAAGCAGCATGAGATAAACAACAGGTTACCTACAAAGGGAACCCCATAAGGCTCTCAGCTGACTTCTCACAAGAAACACTACAGGCCAGAAGACAATGGCATGAAGTAGTCAAAGTCATGAAAAACAAGAATCTGAATCCAAGACTACTCTACCTAGCAAGGCTATCATTCAAAATAGAAGATCAAATAAAGAGCTTCCCAGACAAAAAAAAAAGGCTAAGGGAATACATTAGCACCAAACCAGCACTGCAAGAAATGTTAAAAGGACTGCTGTAATTAGCAGTAGAAATGGGAAGAAAAATAGAACCACACTAAACAAAAGTGGCAATAAATAAGTACATATCAATAATCACCTTAAACGTAAATGGATTGAATGCTGCCCTGGCCGGTTTGGCTCAGTGGTTAGAGCGTCGGCCTGCAGTCCTGAGAGACCCGGGTTCGGTTCCCGCTAAGGGCGCGTACCTCGGTTGCAGTTTGTCCCCGGCCCTGGTCGGTCATGCGGGTAGCAGCCACTCGATGTGTTCCTTTCACATCGATGTTTCTCTCTCTCTCGCTATTCCTCTCTCTCCCTCCCACTCTACCTGAACAAAAAATGGGAAAATGTCCTCGGGTGAGGATAAAAAAAAAAATTAAAATAAATAAATAAATAAATGGATTGAATGCTCCCATAAAAAGACACAGAGTAGCTTATTGGATAAGAAAGCATGACTCATCTATATGTTGTTTAAAAGAGACCCACCTCACAACAAAAGACTCACATAGGTTGAAAGTGAAGGGATGGAAAAAAATTTTCCAAGCAAATGGAAAGCGAAAAAAAAGCTGGGGTAGCAATTCTCATATCTGATAAAATAGATTTCAAAATGAAGACCATACCTAGAGACAAAGAAGGCCACTATATAATATTGAAAGGATCTATCCAACAGGAAGATATAACCTTGATAAACATATATGCACCCAATATAGGAGCACTAAAATATATTAAAAATCTTCTGGAGGACTTCCAAGGAGAAATCGACAATACAGTCATAGCAGGGGACTTCAACACCCCGTTGACAGCACTGGATAGATCCTCTAGGCAAAAAATTAGCAAGGAAACAGAGACTCTAAATGAAGCACTAGACCAAATGGATTTAATAGATATCTACAGAGAATTACACCCCAAAACTACAGAATACACATTCTTCTCAAGTGCACATGGGACATTCTCAAAGATAGACCACATGATAAGACACAAACTAAATCTCTACAAGTTCAAGAAGATTGAAATCATATCAAGCATCTTCTCAGATCACAATGGCATGAAACTAGAAATCAATTGGAACAAAAACATGCAAAGACATTTCAACACATGGAGGCTAAATAGCATGTTATTAAACAATGAATGGGTCACCGAGGAGATCAAGGAAGAAATTAAAAACTTCCTGGAAACCAATGAAAATGAACACACAACAACACAAAATCTATGGGATGCAGCGAAAGCAGTTCTGAGAGGGAAGTTCATAGCACTACAGGCCTACCTCAAGAAACAAGAAAAATTTCTAATTGACTGTCTAACCTCACAACGTAAAGAACTAGAAAGCAAGCCAAAAGAAAACCCCAGAGCAAGTAGAAGGAAGGAAATAGTAAAGATCAGAGCAGAAATAAATGACATAGAGACCAAAAAAAACCACAAAACAATTCAAAGGATCAATGAAACAAAGAGCTGGTTTTTCAAAAAGATAAACAAGATTGATGGATCCTTAGCTAGACTCACCAAGAAACAAAGAGAGAGAACTCAAATGCACAAAATCAGAAATAAAAGAGGAGAAGTAACAACTGACACCACAGAAATACAAAAGATCGTTAACAGCTACTATAAACAACTATATGGCAACAAATTCGACAATCTAAGCGAAATGTACAAATTTCTAGAAACACACAGTCTCCCAAAACTATTCCCGGAAGAGATAGAAAACTTGAACAGACCAATAACAACTAAGGAAATTGAAAAGGTAATCAAGACTCTCCCAGCAAACAAAAGCCCAGGCCCAGATGGCTTCACGGGGGAGTTTTACCGAACATTCAAAAAAGGACTAACACCCATTCTCCTGAAACGATTTTGAAAAATTCAAGAGGAAGGAAAACATCCAAACTCGTTTCATGAGGCCAGAATAATTCTAATTCCAAAACCAGAAAAAGACACTACAGAGAAAGAAAACTACAGGCCAATATCCCTGATGAACATAGACGCCAAAATCCTGAACAAAATATTAGCAAATCGGATCCAGAAATACATCAAAAAAATTATTCACCATGACCAAGTGGGATTCATTCCAGGGATGCAAGGCTGGTACAATATTCACAAATCGATAAACGTGATACGCCACATAAACAAAATGACGAATAAAAACCACATGATCATATCAATAGATGCTGAAAAAGCATTCGACAAAATCCAGCATCCATTTCTGATAAAAACGCTCAGCAATATAGGAATAGAGGGATCATATCTAGACACAATAAAGGCCATATATGAAAGACCTACAGCCAACATAATACTCAATGGACAGAAACTAAAAATATTTCCATTAAGAACAGGAACAAGACAGGGATGTCCATTTTCGCCACTCTTATTTAACATTGTACTGGAAGTCTTAGCCACAGCAATCAGACATGAAGAAAAAATAAAAGGTATCCAAATTGGAAAGGAGGAAGTGAAACTGTCATTATTTGCAGATGACATGATATTATACATAGAAAACCCTAAAGACTCCATCAAAAATTTATTAGACTTAATAAATGAATTTGGCAAAGTAGCAGGATACAAAATAAACGTCAAGAAATTGACGGCATTCTTGTACACCAATGATGAACTCACAGAAAGAGAAACTGAAAAAACAATCCCATTTACTATCACGCCAAAAAAATTAAGATACCTAGGAATAAACTTAACCAAAGAACTAAAGGACCTAGTTGCAGAAAACTACAGGTCATTGAAAAAAGAAATAGAGGAAGATATAAAAAAGTGGAAGCACATACCCTGTTCATGGATTGGAAGAATTAACATCATTAAAATGTCCATGCTACCCAAAGCAATCTATAGATTCAATGCAATCCCCATGAAAATAACAACAACATTTTTCATAGAACTAGAACAAATACTTCAAAAGTTCATATGGAACCAAAAAAGACCCCGAATAGCCACAGCAATCTTGAAAAAGAAGAACAAAGTAGGTGGGATCACAATACCAGATATCAGGTTATATACTACAAAGCGACTGTAACCAAAACAGCCTGGTACTGGCACAAGAACAGGCATATAGACCAGTGGAACAGAACTGAAAACCCAGAAATGGACCCAAGGCAATACGCTCAATTAATATTTGACAAAGGTGGCAAGAGCATACAGTGGAGTAAAGACAGCCTCTTTAATAAATGGTGTTGGGAAAATTGGACAGCTACATGCAAAAAAATGAAACTAGACCAGCAACTTACACCATACATAAAAATAAACTCAAAATGGATAAAAGACTTAAATGTGACCCGTGAATTCATAAAAATTCTAGAAGAAAATGTAGGCAACAAAATTTTGGACATCATATGGAGCAGAATTTTCACTGATACATCACCTAAGGCAACAGGAACAAAGGAAAAAATGAACACATGGGACTACATCAAACTAAAAAGCTTCTGCACAGCAAAAGAAACATCAAAATGGAAAGGCAACCCACTGTATGGGAGAACATCACTGCCAATGATGTATCAGATAAAGGGTTAATTTCCAATATATATAGAGTGGTCATACAACTCCACAAAAGGAAGACAAAGAACCCAATTAAAAAATGGGCAGAGGAGCTGAATAGACACCTCTCCAAACAGGACATACAAATGGCCAAAAGACATATGAAGAAATGCTCAACATCACTAATCATCAGAGAGATGCAAATTAAAACAACAATGAGGTATCACCTCACACCTGTCAGAATGGCCGCCATCAACAAATCATCAAACAACAAGTGTTGGCGAGGGTGTGGAGAAAAGGGGACTCTAATACACTGCTGGTGGGAATGCAGACTGGTGCAGCCGCCATGGAAAACAATATGGTGTTACCTCAAAAAATTAAAAATTGAACTTCCATTTGACCCAGTGATCCCACTGCTAGGTATATACCCTAAGAAGTCTGAAACACCAATCAGGAAGAATATATGTACCCCCATATTCATGGCAGCACTATTTACAATAGCTAAGATCTGGAAACAGTCCAAGTGTCCAGCAGTAGACGAATGGATATAAAAGCTGTGGTACATATACACAGTGGAGTACTATGCAGCGGTAAGAGAGAAAGATCTCTTATCCTTTGAGACGACATGGAGGGACCTGGAAAGTATTATCCTAAGTGAAAGAAGCCAAGCAGAAAAAGACAAATACCACATGATCTCACTTATATACGGAATATAATGAACATAACAGTCTGAGGAATACAGTAGACCCAGAAACATGGAAGTAGGGCCAGACTGACATCCCTCAGAAGAGGGGTTGGGGAGGTGGGAAGAGATAAACCACAGAACTTATATGCATGTATGCATGACCAATGGACATGGACAACTAAGCCGGGGATGGGGCGGAGGTGGGGTGGGGTGGGGGGTGCCAATGGGGTAAAAAAGGTAAAATATCTGTAACAAAAAAATAAATAAAAAATTTATATATATATAAAAAAGAATCTGGTGAGGCCAGTAGCCTACACCACTCGAAATGGACCTGGGGCTTGAGCTCCAAATGGTCCCCTGTTCTGTCACTGGGTCAGGTGGCTGGGACTGCATGATTCTGACAATAATGGGAACAGAGCCCTACATCTGGAACAGTGTCACATCTACCCCAAATAAACCTTCCACTCAACACGGTGGTTGGAACACCTAAAAGGACAGGCTGCTGGGATGTTGTCATGCTTATCAGACAGGTTGTATGAAACATTTTGTGCCTGCTTCAGTGAAGTTTTTTTTTTTTAATCCTCACCCAAGGACATTTTTCCATTTTTTGTTCAGATAGAGTGGGAGGGAGAGAGAGTAAGAGAGAGAGAGAGAGAAACATCGACGTGAAAGGGACACATCGAGTGGCTGCCACCCACAAGACCAACCAGGGCCGGGGACAAACTGCAACCCAGGTACATGCCTTTAGCAGGAACCAAACCCAGGTCTCTCTGGACCGCAGGCTGATGCTCCAACCACTGAGCCGAACTGGCCAGGGCCAGTGAATGTTTTTTAATAAGTGTCTGTATGTGTGGAAAGATTTGGTCTGAGTTTTGCATTCATTATAATCTACTCCTCAAGGTTGTGAGTAGTAGTTAAGAAACACTCACCTCAAAAATAATCCAAGACTTAGTATATCTAAATCAGCTTATTAGGCTGCTCTGCAATAAAATTTTGTATATTAATTTCTTATTTGTTAAATTTTTATTAAGTTACTATTTTTAAAAAACATATTTTTATTGATTTTTAGAGAGAGAGTAAGGGATAAGGATAAAGAGATAGAAACATTGATGTGAGAGAGAAACATTGACCAGCTGCCTCCTGCACATCCCCTTCTGGGGATTTGGCCCACAATCTGGGCATATGCCCTGACCAGAATCAAACCAGTGACCTCTTCATGCATGGGTCTACACTCAACCACTGAGCCACACTGGCTGGGATAAAATTTTTCTTTTTATTGATTTTAGAAAGAGAGAGGGAGAGAGATACATCAATTTGTTGATCCACTTATTTATGCATTCATTGGTTGAGTCTTGCATTGCCCTGACCAGGGACTGAACCTTCAACCTTGGTGTATCAAGATGACACTCCAACTAAGCTACCCAGCCAGGGCTATAGATTAATTTCTAATGCTAGAAAATAAACTCTAGAATACCCGAAATTCTATAATAGATGCTTAATAAATGAATACTTATGGAACACAGGTATTTTATTTTATATCAGGTTCTCAGCACACTGCAGTGAAATTTTACTTTCTTTAATGAGAAAAATACCATTGTGCATATGTTAATACACATCTAGGAAATGTGGAAAGTGTTCACACATTTCACACATTTAGAAAATCACTCAAAATCTTATCTCCCAGAGGAAATAATGATCTTTTTTGATGCATTTTTGCACTCTACTTTTTAATGTAAATAGTACTTTTTTTCACTTTTATAATTTGCTTTTTCAACCACTTAATATATTATAAATATTTAATGTTATAATATTATTTTTTAAAAATCTTAATGCACTAAAGGGAAGTAAAAGAAGGTAAAGGGGGGATAAATGGTGATGGAAGGAGACTTGACTTGGAGTGGTAAACACACAATACAATATACAGACGATGTATTATAGAATTGTATACCTGAAACCTATATAATTTTATTAAGCAATGTCACCCTAATAAATTCAATTAAAAAAGGAATATAAAAAATAAAATATAATTTTAATGCACAGGGAATAATTCCAAACAAATATCAAAGGTGATGATGATAGGTATCTTTACTTTTACCTTTTTTTGACTTTCACAGACATTTATTTAATGTTATTAAGTACAATATGGCTATTGGTTTAGCTATTCTTCTATTCTTTTTTTTTTAGAGAGAGAGAGAAAAACATCGATCAGTTGCCTCACGTATGCTCCCTGACCAGGGATCAAACCTGCAACCTAGGTATGTGCCCTGACTGGGAATCAAACTGAAACCTTTCAGTGCATGGTACAACACTCCAACCAACTGAGCCACACTGGCCAGGGCTCTTCTATTCGTAATCTAATTATCATGTATGTGTTAATTATATTAATTTAAAATGTTAAGTATATGCTATATTTATATATTATGCCAAGAAATAATAGTGAATTTTACCAGATGCATTTTGTAGAACCTATTAAGATGATCACATCATATTTTGCCTTGATATGTAGATCCAATATTATATTCTTGAAATAAATCCTACATTATCAAGGTGTGTTATTCTGAGGTATTATAATGTAGTAGGTTAAGAATGTGAGCTCTAATAGGTTCAACTATAAGATCCTTTCCTTACTAGCTATAAAACCTTGGGCAAGCTTTATTTCTCTGTGTTTCTGTCTTCTCATTTAGATATAATGGGCATAGTAACAGTATCTGTCTCATAGTTTGTTATAAGAATTAAATGAGCTAATAGACAGGAAACACTTAGGAGTTCAAGTGTTTGTTATTATATCAGCTGTTAGTATTTACTTTTATAAGTCTAGTCATGAGGTTGGTCTGTAATTCTTTCTGCAATTGTCGACTGGCTTTTTAAAAATAATTTTTGTGAGTTTATTTGAGTCAAAACTGTCGACAATTGCCAAATCTCAACAGGTTGAGGTACAGCTCGAGAATGGCAGTTATTTGCCTCATTTTATACATTACAATCAAAAGAGAAGATGAAAGCGAGTTACATGAATCCATTGGTGATAGATTAAGGAGGCGGAAGAAAGCAAAGTGGGGAAAACTCTGGGATTGGATAAAAAGTAAAATGATAGATACATACATTTTTTACATAGGTGGGTGCCGGATAGTTAATGGATAGCTAACAGTCAACAATTAATTTAACAAGAACTAGGGGATTTATAGTCTCTGCCCTGGTGCATTGGTTGTGCCCTGAGGGGTCTGGAACAAGGGGAGTTACCCTGACATTCCAAAAGTCTGTTATCATGATGCAAAAAGACAATAGGCTCAGAATTAAGGTGAAAGTTGACCTTTGTCAGGGAAGATGCCCTGCTAGGACATGACTACCTGCCTGCCATAAACTGCTTTTAGTTAAAGTTGTTTTTTTTTTGAGAAGTATTCTACTTTAATTTTTCTTTTCTTTTTTTAAAATCTTTATTGTTGAATATATTACAGATGTTCCTCATTTTCTCCCCATTAATCAGACTAGTTCATGAAAAAAAAAAAATGCTTGAATCAGTTTCTATCTAATGGAATACAAGCTCTTGCTTGTACTATTGAAATACATGGTAATGATCTCTTTTGTAAAATGTGAAGGAATTCACATATAGAACTATATAGTTCCCATTGCTTTATTGGAAAATATTCTTTATCAATGTTTTCTTTTTTATCCTCATTCGAGGATATTTTTCCATTGCTTTTTAGATAGAGTAGAAGAGTGAGGGAGGGGGGGTGAGAGAGAGAGAGAGAGAGAGAGAGAGAGAGAGAGAGAGAAAGAGAAAGAGAAAGAGAAAGAGAAAGAGAAACATCAATGTGAGAGAGACACATGGGGTGGTTGCCTCCCGTCTGACCCCCACTGGGGCCGGGGATCAGCCTGTAACCCAGGTATGTGCTCTTGACCAGGAATCGAACCTGCAACCCTTTGGTCTGAAGGCCAACACTCCAACGGCTGAGCCAAACCAGCCAGGGCTTGTCAACTTTTTCAGTTTCTTCCATGGCTATTGGATTATTTGGTTTCTACTTTTCAAATCAGTTGTATAATAATTTGTATTTCCCTAGAGATTGTTCATTTAATAATTCCACGTATAATAGCATAAAATAATGCATAGTAATCTCACCAATTAAATTTTTTTTTCATGAAATGGATTTTATAATCCCCTACTCAGGATTCATTTTAAGTATCTGTTTCCTTTTTTATTTTCATGGTTTAATCATCAATGGATTTTTTTTTTTTTGTATGTTCTGGTCTCTGTACCTTTGCTTACATTACATTCTGTTTTCCCTGCTCCTTCTCCTATTTTACCTTTCAAAATACTATCTTACTTTCCAAGAACATCCTTTTTCATAACATTTTTTCCAATTACAAAATCCTCCCAGAAATGCTTTCTCCCTCCTCTGAATTCCAATGGCCCCTTTTTACCTATGTGCTAGATTTTCCACTATAATTCTCTTATCCCCATGGTTGAACTTGATTACACTGTGCAAAGGGTGGGGCCTCTGTCTCCCTTATGTCTGAATCCCTCACAGTGTCTTACATACAAAAATACTTGATATTCAATGACTGCTAAGTACCGAATGGCCCTTTTAGATAATAAAACATGTCAATCTTAATACCCAGAAACATCTAATTTAGCATAGACAATCTCCTAAAAGAATTACCTGAAATGGTTCATTAAAAAGTGAAGAAATTCCTTTATTTCCTCCACATGAAGGAAGCTAGGAAGGTGTCCTCCAAGTGCTTGGCAGAATCTTTCAGCTTCTTCCCAGTTCCTCTTTCTTATAATTCTTTCTATGTGAAATAACTTAACAAAATAGAATGTTAATTTGTTTTCTGATATGAAAGATCCATAATTTAAAAATCAATTACAGTAAAATGTATGGGCCCCTGAAATGGATTTTTCAGGTGTAATGGGGATGTAGGTAAATGTGCATATACTGTGTCACAGACAGGTCCTACTGGAGTGTCACTGAAGGCCAGCACAGGTGCCAGCCACTGTTTTCAGAGCGATGACCTTCCTGTCAGGCTGGGGAACACCCCAATTAAATAGCATGTTCTCCTGCATTCCTAGGACCGGGAGAGGTCAAGTGAACCTCTTTAGATACGGCTTTAAAGGATACATATGAATGGTTTGGGAGGAGACTTCTGTAAAGAAGTGCTAACAATATAACTCAAAACATAATACACTGAGAGCTGCACAGTAAGTACAGAACTATTTTCTGATGAAGAAGAATCAAAGGGCAGACGGCACTGATGTGTGAACACTGACAGAAGGTGGCAACAAAACTTGCAACTTTAGACCATTTCTTTGACTTATGATGACTGATTTTATGCCAAAAGAACCACAGTCATTGTAAAAGAAGAGGAGAAGCAGATGACACAATGGTAGATTGAATTATTGGTCCTGGTTTCTCAGTTCTCTGTGATATAATTATGTATTCTTGCCATGGTCTCCAGGTGGGTGAAGTAAACTTCTGTGTACATTCACTTGGGGCTCTGCCACGTGACTTGCTGTGACCAATGGGATATCAGAGGCCTCAAATGTGTTCACACGGTTGGGCTTGCCTCTCAGGCTCCAATGATTGAGATGAACAAGCCCCTGACGGCTGCTGCTCGCTCAGCCTGAGACCCAAACTGAAGGACAGCAGATCTCAACTCAGAGCCTGCAGCCCCGCAGAGCTGACCCACAGTGAAAGCAGAGCTGACCATTCAAGCCCAAACTCTATCAATCAAACACTCTCTGTCCTGTTTGTTGTCATAGTCCTTGAATTTTGGGGTGATATGTAATGATTTCTTTGTGGAAACAGTTAACTGACAAAGACCCTAAAATAATATATGTATTTTTTACATTGTAAGAAGTGACAGTGGCTATGATAACAAGAACTCATTTGCTAACAAGAACCAGAGGGGTATGAGAATCATAAGCAAAGTTTCAGCATGGCGTGAAGCTCACCCAGCTTCCCGGAACAAAAGAACCACCGGGAAGAGCCAGTCTGCCTCTGCTTGCTCTCCGGGCAGGACGTGAGGTCATGTGGGAAGGGCCGTCGGATGCCGGAGACCCAGTGATGCTCTCCCTGACAAGGACGCTGTGCTCCCAAACACTTGGGTAGGTTACATATATACCTCATTGTTTGTACGAAGACACAGACTTGGATTGTAAAAGAATAGGTTCACTGAGGGACTGAGTGAGAATGTTACGTTACCTTATAACAAGAAAGCCCCGAGGGAAAATTCTCCCAGCCTTCGGGACAGGGGTCTTCAGGCTTGGGGGCGGCCTCCTCAGGCTCAGCAGGCCCACCGACCGTCTTGCAGATGGAAAGTGCTCTGAAGCTTCTGCAGTCTTTTACCTCCCACTTCCCAGGAGACTTTCCAGTAGTCATAGCCACGCACCCGCCCGGAGAAGCTGGGGATGAATGGGAAGGTGAATTAAAAATCACATTTTAAAATGGAAGTCCAAAAATTTTCTAGTGTCCTTACTCTTTATGTGAGCCAAGGCGGGGAGAGAGAACAGGAAAGAAATGTGTCATTCATAACAATTATGTTGACATGATGACAACAAGGGTAATATGGAGAAGTGTTTGCTACTTGCCAGGTACTATTCTAAGAGGATTAAATGAATCGAATCCTCACAAAACACCCTGTACAGTGCATTCTGTTGTCATACCGAGGTACAGTGAGGATTAGCTGTGTGTCCTCATGTTAGCAAGTGGTCGATCCCGGACTGGAATCCAGGTGGCCTGTGGGCAGAGCTGTACCCTAAAGCACTACACTGCTCAGCAGAGCGTAAGTGGTTCATATTAGCTTTGAACCATTTTGAACAGTTTTTAAGCAAGGACACCTCAGAACAAACCTCTTACAGACTCAGATCCAAAGGAAGGGCTGGTACAATAAAGGTAGAGGAGGTATATATATGTTTACTATTTATTTTGTGGCCGCCAGAATTTTATTTATTCATAAAACATTAAAAGATTATTTGTATTATCAGATCCATTTTCCAGATAAGAATAAGTGATCTGCCCACAATCATAGCCAGTGGGTGGCAGAGCGAGGACTGAAACCCAGGTTAGTCTGGCAAAGTGGCATGCTCCCTTTTCCATTGCATCACACTGCCTCAAGGGGGCGGAAGACTAGAGCACACACTGGAAGTAATGAAGACAACTGTATTCCATCAGCAGGAAAACCATTTGGTCTCATGTCTCATTCTTACACATGGACAGCAAGAGGAGCAAGGACCTGGGAAAAATAATGTGTGTTACCTGGAGGAAGGTGCTATTTTTCTCCAGTTCTGCTTCCTATCCTTGGCTTATGCATGATAGACCAAGCTGGTTGAAGTTGGGAGTAATAATGGTTAAAAAAAAAAAATAAAAAAAGCTTAATGTGCCTGGCAGCCTATCATGTTGATGCTTCTCTCTCTCTCTCACCGATGTTTCTATCTCTCTCTCCCTCTCCCTTACTCTCTCTCTAAAAAAAACCAATTAAAAAATGCATTAAAAAAAAAGCTCAATGTCAGGCTTTCTGGCCACAGGACTGAGAGAATAGACACTACAGTTACTTCCTGAGCACCTCTCCAACCACCAAGGCTTATCTCTGAAGAATGTGACATTGATTTTAAGATGTCTGAATATCTATAAAAGAAATCACATGTGTTTTACATATAAGAAAATTTTAATTCAAGATGAAATTTAATCAGGATTAACATCTGTCTCATTCATCTTATACAAGGAAAAAGATGACTTTGTTATCAATATCACTCATATTTATGATGATGACCATATGTTACAAATTTTGTGGGCATTCTTTGTTTCAAATGTTGTGTTTAATTATACACTCACAAGTTTTAATTTCTGTGTTATGAAAATTGGTCTCCATAACCACATTGTACAAACACAAGAAAATATAAATAATTCAAAGGGAAAACAGTTGAACCCTGTATAGCTGCTGTCTTATACAAAGTGAAAATCCTCTAAAAAGCACTGGATTAGAAATCTGGAGATCTAGATTTTAGCAATTCAATAACCAGGTCACCTTTGTCAACTAAATCACCTTTTAAAACCTGTGTTTTCTCAACTCTAAGAACATAAGGGGGACTTCTGAGGTCCTCTGGGCTCAAATGTTCTGATTCTAAGGCTAATTATGGTCAATGCTACTTAGAGGGGGATGAAAAACTTTCAGAATAAATAATACCTACAATATATGGCCTTCTTAATTCTCACCCACTGAGGATAATGGAAGCAAACACATTCAGTTTTGGAGAAAGAAGTTAAGAAGCAGAGAGCTGAAAATATAAAGTGCTTCGCAATGAAGCTTCCAGATTCTGCTTGGGATTTACATGAAAAAGATTTTAAAAAACTGACACTGAGGGTTCTAGCTCTATGTCATGAGATGGTGGTTTCTGAGAATTGAGTTTTCCAGCTTCTTTTATTGGGTTATTATTCCCAAGGATTTAATAGGGAAGATATACTCATTTATGGTCCCACAGATAGAGTCTAGTTTTAAAGGCTGTAGTTTCCCTCACATTTCAAAGGTAAGTAAAGAACGTATTTGGGAGGGATGCTGCATGGCACAGGTCACTGTATTCTATTCCTTTAAAGGCTGAGACACTCTGCCCTGGTCTTTTTGGCTCAGTGGTTAGAATGTCGGCTTATGGACCAATGAATCTCGGGTTCAATTTCGGTCAAGGGCACGTACCTCAGTTGCAGTTTGTCCTGGGCCCTGGTTGGGTCGTGTGGGAGGCAACTGGTCGATGTGTCTCTCTCACAAGGGTGTTTCTTCCTTGCTCCCTTCCTCTCTCCCTCCCACTCTATCTGAAGATAAATAGAAAAATATTCTCGGGTGAAGATTAAAATAATAAAGGCTGAGACACTCACCTGGCTCAAGAAAATTCCAGTTGGAAAAGGTTACAGACCGCTTTACTCCACCAACACTTGCCCAGCTGTACTCCCCATTTGAATCTACATCTCTCAGGCCAATCCAGAAGTACTTTTCTGTAGATTTAGTATACTTTTTAATCATATCATTCAGGAATTCTTGCTCAAATCTACAAAATAAAAGTCAAATTAGTAGGTATTTTTACAATAATCAAATTACTAGTAAAATAGAAGATCCACATTTTTCTTAGGAAGATTATTTAGCAAAGGAATCCAGAGTTAAAAGTTCACTAGTACATGTTTACTGATCGCACACCTGCTAGTTATAGTCAGATTGCAGTTGGTTCCAAAAGGGACCTCATCCTTGTAAATCTTGTAACAGGTTTCTCCGTGTCTCTTCCAGCCCTGAATAAGAGGAGAAATACTGACTGTCACACCGCCTTCCAGATTTGATGATGCCCCCGTGACAAGCAAGATTCTGCTAACATCTCACAACGTATGAAAACTAAGGACATGGGCAATGAATTCCTACGCATGATAAGGGTGGGTACAATTTCCTAGAGAACCTCCACAGGACTGTGAGCCTGCGTGATAGAAGGCGTTGTCTTGACCCTTAGCGCCTAGCTCGTCATAAGAGTAGAAAGTTGTGGGTGGAATTATTTTTGAACAGGAATACATAAGTAAGGGAAGTAAAGATATCAGCATTGAGGATAGTAACCATATACATTTTTATAGAAATATATAAATAGGCATCTCTTTTTTCTTCTGTAACAACACTGATATGTCATAATTTACTGCACTCTGGCTTGCTCTAACATAAATGAACAGAAGTTATTAATTCTTCCATGTTCCAAATCAGACTTGTTGAAGTCTCAATCACCATCCCTTACCAAGAAGGTGTAATTCTGCTTAGAAAAATGTATGCAGGAGTTTTTACATACCTCACCTGGAGGACACATCTTATCAGCACTTGCATCGCTCATTTTTTCTCCCTTTTTCTTACATACATATCTACGTTTCTCTTCACACGACTGGACTTTCCACTGACCTAGCTTTAAAAAAAAATAGAAAAAAATTTTCCCACAGAGATATTATTTGCCATATATTTAGAATTGAACTCTAACTTATTTTAAGTCAAGATAGCTTCTTCTCACAAAACTATGGGGGTGGGGAGCAGAGGAGGAGGGGTAGAAAGAGAGCGATAGGGAGAGAATAAATATAAATGAAGGATAAAATCTGAGAACATACTCCTAGAAAATGCTACCCAACCAGGCTACATTATTTCAGAATTACCTCAAGGTCACAAGGGGGATGCATTCTATTTTCTTATAAAAGCAAAACTGAAATCGTCATAGGATAGAAGTTGGAGAGAGAAGAACTCAGCTCACAAACAGTTGCCCATGTTCTAATATTCTTCCATAGGACATGGCCAGAGTTGGTCCACAGGCTAAAGACTTTGAGCATGTCAACTAACCTCCCTGCCGGTGTCCTCAGATGTAAGATGATTATGGTTAGAAGAGCTACTCTCCAGGAATTCTAGAATCAACAGTTCTTCCAACTCTACTTCAGCTTCGAATTCAAAGTTCTCTCTTTCAAATATACTACTTAATATTTCTTTTTGCTTAATTGATTAAAACCATCCTGCTTTCTTCAAATTAAATTTTAGTAAGTCAGTTTTGCTAAGGTTTCTGAGAACAGAGCTTTCTAGTTGGACACTGGAATGCTGCCGAGGTATGTTATCAGTTCACACTTGCCAGTGGGAAGTCATTTCTACCTTTGACACTTTCCTAAAGGCATCTTAGATATTCTTTTAAATAGAACATTAAATGTGACAACCTTCTAAATTCATCTTTGACAACTTTCTAAATGCATCTTTATCCTTGAAATACTTCTAAATACAGATACCACTAATAGCCTCTACTGAAGTCTTTCTAGGTTAGGCAACACAATCAGCTTCCTAAATAATTAGAAGTTTACAGGAAAGTGATACAAACAAAATAGAGAGGCATACAGTCCTTCCTGCTAAGATACAGCTTGTGTTGAACTCATAACTAAAGCATGTGCAATGAATGTTTAAGCATTCTGTAAGAATAAGATGCTCTCTGAACGAGTTAGACCTAAATTTTAATAAAAGTATTTTTATTAAAAGTATTTTTACTTCTTTTATGTATTGATTGATTTTAGAGAAAGGAAGGAAAGGGTGAGGAGAGAGGGAGGAAGGAGAGAGAGAGAGAGAAAGAGAGAAACATGCGAGAAACATCCATCAGTTGCGTCCCAAACATGCCCTGACTGGGGATCAAACCCGGCAACCTGGGCAAGTGCCCTTACTGGGAATGAGCCCACCACCTTTTGGTGTACAGGACGATGCATCTTAATTAGAACCACCTGGCACAAGAATCTGAGTTCTAAAGGGATCCTCATGCCCTGGCTGGTTTGGCTCAGCGGTTAGAGCATTGGCCTGCGGTCCAGAGAGACCCAGGTTTGGTTCCTTCTAAGGGCACATACCTCAGTTGCAGTTTGTCCCTGGCCCTGGTTGGTCGTGCGGGTGGCAGCCACTCGATGTGTCCCTTTCACATCGATGTTTCTCTCCTTCTCTCTCTTCCTCTCTCCCTCCCACTCTATCTGAACAAACAATAGAAAAAATGTCCTCGGGTGAGGATAAAAAAATAAAAAATAAAAAAATAAAGGGATCCTCATGGTCTGTTTCAGACCAGGGCAGATTCTCTCAGACAGAAAGTGAATTGCTTAGTCATTGTTTTATTTCCTTTTTATTTATTTATTTTTTTCAGTAGCTACCAGAAAGACCATCTACAAGGCTCTTGCCTTTTATTTTATTTTCCAGCTTAAACACAAACATCCCCACCAAAGATTATTATTTGAATATAAATAACCCCCAGGAGGTTTCCTACCTTTCCTAAATAGGAAACACAGTTGGGAGTCTTATTGTAGGGAATGCTGGGCTCATTCTCATCCCAATATGTTAGAGTAACTTCGGTACCATCTGACCACTGAAATAAAGCTGGTGTGTTTATGTTCTTAAGACCTGTCCATGTTTCTTCTTTGGCATCTAAAAGAAAAACGTTTTGCTTGTTTGGTTTTACTCAATTACATACTTCAATGTGTACATTGTTACTGATTTTTACATTCTGATATGGGGTTTTAAGAACCTTGTTGGTATTCTTTATTTTTTTCTTTTAAAGTTTTAATTCAGAAGATGGTATTCTTTTTTATTTATTTATTTTTAATTTAAGTATATTTGGTATAAAATCTTATATTGGTTATGTCAGTTTCAGGTGTACAATACAGTGATTTGACATTTATATACGTTACAATGTGATCTCCCCCACGAATTCCAGTAACCCTCCGTCACCATGTAAATTTATCACAATGTTATCGACTGTATTTCTCTTCCTCTTTTTAACCATCTCCCTACCTCCTCCCTCTTGTAACCATCCCTTCGGCACTCTTAATTAACCTGTTAAAATGTTGATAAGTTAGGCAGGCAGAGTGATGAGGGCTTCCCAGGTCACTCGGGCAGGTAGAGCGCACAGGGGGGACAGCTGTACTGTGACCTGTAGGCTGGCTGTTCCCGACATCTGGGTTGGGCAATTCTTGTTTACGGGGAATAATAAAATATACAGAGACACTGGTAGATGCTCCAATTAGAATAAGAACATTGTCCATCACTACCCTGGTAAAACAATCCACACCATGCTGACAACAGAATAGGTATCTACTATCAGCTGTTATTATTAGCGAATCCTAGGAGGAGGTTATAATACTAGCAGTGTAATACAATTTTGTTCTTCAGTCTTTAGCTTTCAAATAATTACAAAAGTGAAATAACCATCACTTCAACTAGCTACCAAGGTGTCTATTTAAATTTGCAAATTAATGAAAATGAAGTAAAAGTAAAAATTCAGTTCCTCGGTTGCCGCAGCTACGTTTCAAGTGCTCAAAAGCCACGAGAGGGGTGGCTACCACACTGACAGCACGGATCGCGGAAAGAACAGTTTCATCTTTGCAGAACATTCTATTGGACATTGCTGAGCTACAAGGATCAAACTGTGAGCTGTTCATTCCCAGTAAGAGTTTGAAAACAGGAATACTTTAAACTGTGTTAAATCTCTCAAAGAGGATATATTTAAAACTTACCCCCATTATGAAGTTTTGTCACAACCACTTCCACATCTGCTAAAGAATGAATGCTGATGAGGTCACTGCCGAAGGCTTTGCATTTTGCATGTGCCAGATCCCAGGAATCACTTTCATTTGCCAGCAGATAGCAAAACCCATTATTCGGCAACCAGTCTGCATCGCAGCGAGTATCTGAGTATGTCCACACATCTGGGAGAGAAGCAGCTATTTATATTCCAGTAAAGGTAGATCTATTTTGAATCCACATTACAAATTCCTCTTTCTTGACTCATAAAGCGTCTGAAAAGCTAGGGAATGTGATGTCAGACAGTATAGTGATATGAATTTATGGGGGCGCCCAATGTCTACATAGCATCATAGAGTGACTGCAGGGATTCAGATAATGATCTGACTTGGATGCGATGCAAATGTGCTTCGTGGATGGGTTCTGACTACTTGAAGCGAGACTGCCTGTAGTCCTAGCAGGCAGAAGGAAGGTGTGGGGTAAGCCAGTTGCGCTCAGATCTCTTCCTTGGCACGGGATTTGCTAGGTTCCCCTCCAGTCTCGGCCTCTGAGAGATGATGAGGTCGAGCCTCCTTTTCATGTATAGTCAGCTTAGCCGGGGATGTGCATTCATACTCACTATTCAAATGAATGCTTCTTTTGTTCATAATGATGGGCAGGGACTTAAGGAACAGAGTGTGGGTATACACTGCACACCCAGGGAGGGCAGCTGTTGGGGGAGGCCAGTGTAGGCCTTCTTCTCTCCTCCTCTGCTTGACCGCTAGCCCTCACAAATTAGTGATTCTTCGTTTTCACCATGAGGAAACTCAACCAAATAATGGTAAAAAAAGATTAGAGAAAAAGAGCGGTGCACAAGACCACTCAAAATACTCTACCCCTCGCAGCGGAACTAGAAAGTAGCTCGGTTATTCCGATTTCATGGATCGGAACCATTTGGAATGTTTCTTGTACGAAACACAGAATCTTAAAACTGTGGATAATTTGGCAAGCAACAAAAAGTTCTCTGTATCTGTGTGTCTGTTTCTGTTCTGCTTGCTCATTTTGATAATTTGTTTTTTACTAAAGGATAAAATTCAGGTTCAGCTAGCTCACACTTGTAAGATAACTCAACTGTAAAGTTCTGAAACAGCACTTATTATTATATTTTACAATTATGATAAAGACACTGAGGGGAAAACCACCCGTAATTGAACTTAAAACAATCATCTTCCTATTCCAGTCTTTGTCTCTATGAATTCATATTTTTACAAGATTAAAGTGATAAATAGGCATATAATTTTGTTTTGCTCTTTTTACTTTCCTGCTGGCAGAGTTATTTTAATAAATGTATATTATTCAGTCATGTGGAAACATCATGATTTAGTTAATAATTACTACTACAGAATACTTATGTGATCTATATTTAGCCACCTTGGATTACTCTCATTTGCACTGTCTTATCTATTACGCCCTTTGTTATATAAACTAAATTTGATATGAATCAACTTGGAAGATCATTTCCCCCTATTATGTAAAAACATCCCCCTATATTCTTGATTCTATATACTTACTTTTTAATCTTAAAAATATAGCTTTATGCGCCTATGTGGATAAGAAGATATATGCTTTATTCCTTTCCCCCAGCATCCCTTAAGGCGTAACATTTAAAATCTCCCCCTTTCCTCCCAGTTTGGAGTATTAGTTTTTCTCATTCAGGATTTAATCAAATACTAGGGACATGGTAGGCACTGTGCAGGACAGTCAGGGCACCTCAAACTCTCTGCTCCTCAAAAGTTCAGCTGCTCTGTGTCCCTCTTACCCCCAAACGCCCTACCCCCCCCCACCCCGCACACATTTTGTCCTTTCGCACCTCTCCTTCTCTACCCAATGTATCAGCATGAAGACCTAGAGAGCCAGGCTGGCGAGGACAGAAGAGAGGTGGGGATGTGGGGAGGTGGGAAAGCTGGGAATGTTCTCGTGTCCGTCATGCATGACTTCTTACAGAGGCAGGTCATACTACGGAAGACCCGAGTGTGCAGAGACATCACCAAGACGCTTTATAACATACAGATGGCTGGGCCCCACCCTGAGAGTTTCTGATTCCGGGAATGTGGCCCAGGTCCTGAGCATCTACATTCAACAAGTATAGGTTGTGCCGACACTCTCAGTGTGGGGACCACCCTTGGAGAACCACTGCTCCAGAGAAAACAGAGCCACCTGTGCACAGAAATGTATTTCTTATTTAGAATACCTCTGTCTTTTTCTGGGGATATACCAAAGCAAAGCTTTATTCATATAGAGTTGATAACATCTAACCACAGGGTCAAAGTTAATACTCTTCAGCATTGGCAGTACTAAATAAAAGAACGGTAGAAATATACATCCAAAATGCATTTACTTGACTTCACAAAACTGTAATTTTTAAGACCTATTTGTACAAGTGAGTAGGAAAGGTACCTGTTAACTCCACTGTGGTATTTAATGATTTCTCACAGACGTAGGGCAGTTGAGCCTCACAGGAACGCCTCTGCCACAGACCAGAGGTGGCGTCCATGATTGCACAGCTGGACCCGCCTATTCCAGATGCACTGGGCATATCTTAAATGATAAGATTTTCAAACAGTGAAAAGGGGAAGTTTAGAGCCAGAGTGATAGTTAGAAAAAAATTATTTGTGTTTTTAATTTTGTACTTTCACGGGAACTCATGAAATAGTTAAAACCTTCTACTAAGTTGAAATGCATAAGCCTCAATGGACAATCATGTGCTTAAATATGTCTTTCTTCTAAAATACAGGATACAGGGCGAAAGCCTCTGATGCACTGTAGTTAAATCTAAAAACCAAAACCAAAACCAAACCTTTGCCCCCAGTCAACTTGGATGTCATATTCTTTTTTTTTTTTTACTTTGCTATATTTACTTCTAGTATTTTCTTTTCTGTCTTTAAATTATTTATTTATTTTTTTTGTTACAGATGTTTCTCCTTTTTTACCCCATTGACACCCTCCTCATCACCTCACTCCCGCCCCGTCCCCAGCTTTGTTGTCCATGTCCATTGGTCATGCATACATGCACATAAGTTCTGTGGTTTATCTCTCCCCCCCACACACCCTCTTCTGACGGATGTCAGTCTGGCCCTACTTCCATGTTTCTGGGTCTACCGTATTCCTCAGATTGTTATGTTCATTATATTCCGTATATAAGTGAGATCATGTGGTATTTGTCTTTTTCTGCTTGGCTTATTTCACTTCGGATAATACTTTTCAGGTCCCTCCATGTCGTCTCAAAGGATAAGAGATCTTTCTTTCTTACTGCTGCATAGTACTCCACTGTGAATATGTACCACTGCTTTTTGATCCATTCGTCTACTGATGGACACTTGGGCTGTTTCCAGATCTTAGCTATTGTAAATAGTGCTGCTATGAACACGGGGGTACATATATTCTTCCTGATTGGTGTTTCAGACTTCTTAGGGTATATTCCTAGAGGTGGGATCATTGAGTCAAATGGAAGTTCAATTTTTAATTTTTTGAGGTAACACCATATTGTTTTCCATAGCAGCTGCACCAGTCTGCATTCCCACCAGCAGTGTATCAGAGTCCCCTTTTCTCCGCACCCTCGCCAACACTTGTAGTTTGATGATTTGTTGATGGTGGCCATTCTGACAGGTATGAGGTGATACCTCATTGTAGTTTTAATTTGCATCTCTCTAATGATTAGTGATGTTGAGCATTTCTTCATATGTCTCTTGGCCATTTGTGTGTCCTTTTTGGAGAGGTGTCTATTCAGCTCCTCTGCCCATTTTTTAACTGGGTTCTTAGTCTTCCTTTTGTTGAGTTGTATGAGCACTCTATATATATATTGAAAATTAACCCCTTATTTGATGTCATATTCTGTGGTTAGCAGCTCTTCCTCTGCTACTCTATACATATACTACTTGATGGTCTGTAATGCCTTTAAGGCCTTGAATTACTCATGATGAAATTTTATTAAAGTAAAATGACTATTGGTATTTTATTGTACTTAGTTCATTTTTCTTATATGTGTGCAGAATACTTTTGTGCTGAAGCTAAGGTTCTACATTTGCCAGAGGCCTAAGATTTTATTTCTTAAAAAGGTATCTAAACCTTCCTTTTGGGAAAAATACCTTTTGGCTAACTAGGGTTTTATTTACTACAAATCTTTCTTTAAGGTATTTATTTGTGTTATAAAATATAACCATTAAGTGAAAGATACAATCATCAAAACGGAAAGGCTACCCACTGTATGGGAGACCATAATTGCCAATGATATATCAGATAAGGGGTTAATTTTCAATATATATAGAGTGCTCATACAACTCCACAAAAGGAAGACAAAGAACCCAATTAAAAAATGGGCAGAGGAAATAAATAGACACCTCTCCAAACATGGCTAAGAGACATATGAAGAAATTCTCATCATCACTAATCATCAGAGAGATGCAAATTAAAACAACAATGAGGTATCACTTCACATCTGTCAGAATGGCTGCCGTCAACGAATCATCAAACAAGTGTTGGAAAGGGTGTGGAGAAAAGGGGACTCTAGTGCACTGCTGGTGGGAATGCAGACTGGTGCAGCCACTGTGGAAAACAATATGGTGTTACCTCAAAAAATTAAAAATTGAACTTCCATTTGACCCAGTGATCCCACTTCTAGGAATATACCCTAAGAAGCCTGAAACATCGATCAGAAAGAATATATGTACCCCTATGTTTGTAGCAGCACTATTTACAATAGCTAAGATCTGGAAACAGTGCAAGTGTCCTTCAGTAGACGAATGGATAAAAAAGCTGGGGTACATATTCACAATGGAGTACTATGCAGCTCTATGAAAGAAAGATCTCTTGTCCTTGAGACTACATGGAGGGACCTGGAAAGTATCATCCTGAGTGACGCAAGCCAAACAGAGAAGGACAAGTATCATATGATCTCACTTATTTGTGGAATATAATGAACATAACAGTCTGAGGAATGGGGTAGTCCCAGAGACGTGGAGGTGGGGTACAAACTGACAATCCCCAATAGAGGGGATGGTGGGGGAGAGATAAACCACAGAACTTATATGCATGTATGCATGAACAGTGGACATGGACAACAAACTGGGGACAGGGCGGGGAGGGAGAGGGAGGGAGGAATCAGTGGGGGAAAAAGGAGAAACATCTGTAACAAAAATTAATTTAAAAAAAATAAAATAAAATATAACCATTATGTTGTCAGTAATTGACTGCTACAGAGGAAGCCCCCAAGAGTTTTAAATGAGGGAACATTTCCATGTTAGAGTTAAGCTGCAGAAGAAACACATTAGTCATAGACATGTCAAGTCCCTAAGGGACACAGAATGGCTCCTGGGCCATGTGATGGGGCTTATTCTGTTCTTACTTAAAAAATATAAGGTTGCTTTACAGGTTAGACAAAAATGCAACACGGTGTGGTTCAACTTGGCTATAATGGTATCAACTTGACTATGACGGCATAATGGTTATAATGACTAAGCCTAAGAAGAACTTAGAAAAAAGTTCTTCTGAAAGTAACCATTATAAGAATTTTCAAGGTTTGAAATGTTTATAAGATTTCAGTGAGTGGGAAGCTTTTTTTTTTTTTTTTTTTTTTGAGGTTTTTGCTCTGTGAATAGTAGGTAGAGAAGAGAGCAGTTACCTGGGTCCCAGTTGAGGAAGTTTAATGGCTTGTGGTCTGACCATTCCCAGCCACTAGAAGAGTACAACTGATTTAAGCCAATCCAGAAAATTTTTGCAATGCCTTCTTTTTCTGTAACGACATAATTTTAACAAGTGACAACGTTACCTAAGTTATTATATCAGACAGACTGTCTAGGAGGCTATCTATCCCACAAACCCCAGTGATGCTGAGAGGCAACCAAGCCTCAGGCTGCTGAGAGACCCAAGGGCTGATCAGTTCATTCCACTTTCCCATCACCCAGTGCAGTTTGCATTCTCTTTCTTCTAAGGCAAAAACAGGCTCTTCTCGGAATAGCCGTTTCACTACTTTAAATCCTTCTGTCAGAAGGCAGTTGTTTCGTCAGGGATGTAAAGTACAACACAAGAAATATAGTCAATAATTTTGTAATAACTATGTATGGTTTCAGATGGCTACTAGACTTGTCTGGGTGATCACTTTATAATGTCTGATCCCTGTGCTGTACACCTGAAAGTAACATAATATTGTATGTCGACTGTAATTGAAAATGAAAGCAGCCTTGTCCAGTTTGGCTGAGAGGTTAGTGTTGGCCCTCAAAGCCAAGATCGTGGGTTTGACTCCCAGTCAAGGGCATGTACCTGGGTTGCAGGTTCGATCTCCATCCCCAGTTGGGGTCATGCAGGAGGCAAGCAATCAATATGTCTCTCTCACATTGATGTCTCTCTGTCTCCCTCTGTTCCTCCCTTTCACTCTCTCTAAAGAGCAATGGAAAAATATCCCCAGGTGAGAATTAACAACAACAACAACAAAAAAGCAGTTATATATATAAAAGTAGTTTCCATTGAAAACCTAAATTTAAAAAATACATAAGTTTTTATTTATTTCAGAAAGAAAGGAAGGGAGGAGAGAGAGAGAAATCCATGTGAAAGAGAAATATCAGTTAGCTGCCTCCTGCACATCACCTACTGGGTATCGGGTCCCCAATCTGGGCTTGTGCCCCGAATGGGAATCAAACTGTTGTTCTTTCAGTGCATGGGATGACGCTTAACCAACTGAGCCATGCGGGCCAGCGCTAGATTGTGAAGATCTGACTGTATTTCAGACTGACAGTTTAAACTCATAAGTACAGCCTGGCCATTGTGGCTCAGTGGTTGAGCATCAACCATGTACCAAAAGGTCACCGGTTCAATTCCCAGTCAGGGCACAGGCCCAGGTTGTGGGCCAAATCCCCAGTGGGGGGCATGCAGGAGGCAGCCCACTGATGTTCTTTCCCATCCATGTTTCCATCTCTCCCTACCTCTCCCTTCCTTTCTCTCTAAAATCAATAAAGAAAAAAATTAAAAAAAAAACTCATAAGTACATATCATTAGCCAGATACTAAAGATAAAAACCAAAACAACAGTCCTGCCCTCTGAGGATTTTAATCTAGTAGAAACAGATGTGAATGTCCCCGGATGGTAAAGTTTTACCACTACTGTTTCAGAAATACGTACAGGAGCTGTTTGGTAGAAATGTACATCTGTAGAGTCCAAAGGAGACATTTAAACTGGAGATACAGAATGATGGACGCACACATGCGCACACGTATACACACAGACATACACACCACTGTGGAGAGATGTCATTTTAATTTATTGTTTGACAATAAGATGCCATCAGCAAAAAAAAAAAAAAGAGGAAGATAAAGAATCAGAAACAACTTAAATAGTGAGGCTAATTGCAGAAAAGCCACCTAATATGCATATGCCCATAAGCAATGGATCTAATCATACTTATATGGGTCCATTCGGAAAACATGTAAAAAATTGTAATTATTATAAGGATTTTCACACCACTGTCAAGGGAGTCAACAGAATTATTCAAGAACCTGGTAAGACTTCATCAATATCATGAAGGAATAATCTGAAGATACTCAGGGCTAGGTAGAAGAGACAGAGCAACAGATGAAATGGTCTACAGAAGACAAGGATGATATTGACAAACAGGAGGAGCTCACAGGTTGGAATCTCTACAGATTTTAAAAAATATTCTCAGCAGTGCCCTGGCCAGTTTTAATCAGTGGTTAGAGCATCGGCCTGCGGTCCAGAGAGACCGGGGTTCAGTTCCTGCTAAGGGCGTGTACCTCGTTTGCAGTTTGTCCCTGACCCTGGTTGGTTGTGCGGGTGGCAGCCACTTGATATGTCCCTTTCACGTTGATGTCTCTCTCTCTCTCTCCCTCCCACTCTATCTGAACAAAAAAATGGAAAAATGTCCTCGGGTGAGGATAAAAAAATATATATATTCTCAGCAGTAAAACACTTAATAACAGTTTTTTAATTCCTCCCAGGGAATTATATATACTGTATTATTGTATTACATATAATCATCGATATATACATATAAAATATAGTTAAATTTTATAGAATTTATATGTACATTAAATTACACAAACATAAATGATTCTTAAAGTATGGATATGTTTTGTACCAGCAAATCACACAGATATACCTGATATATATATATAATTTTTTTCATTTTATATATATATATATCTCAGATATATCTGTGTGATTTGCATGAGGAAAACCATATCTATACTTTACGTTTATGTAGATACATATTTATGTGATTTGTACAAAGAAAACCATAACCACATTATCTATCCATTTATCTACCTGTGTGATTTGCATATATAAAACCATGTCTATATATTAAGGGCATTTTAAAAGAGGGTAATTTTGACCAGATACAATTTTTGTCTTATTTCAGACTTTAGAGCTCAATGTCTAGAACAGGACCCACGGGCCCTGACACCTCGGGAAAGGACGCGTTCCCCTGGGTGGAGCAGAAATAGCAACAGCAAAGACCAAAGGAGCCCAGAGCAGTAACATAAACACCAATGTTCAAGGGATGGACAGGGATCTGGAAGGAGGATGAGAGGGCCAAGGCCCAATCATGGCTCCACCAAGGAGCAAATGTGAGGTTAAGATGAGAGTAAACTGCAAAAATACACTGTGCTTTCTAGGAGCTTGGCTGCGAAAGAAAGATAGGGCTCCAGGAACTAGGGTGTGGGTGTGTGTGAGTTAACGGTAGAAGTTTAAACAAGTTTATAGCCTTTTGGGGAAGAATCTGAGACAGTTGATGGAAATATAAGAGACAGAAGAAGCAGCTGGTGTGACCACAAAGAGCTTTGGGGAAGGAGTTAACCGTGAACAAGCTGGAGGCTGACAGTGCAGCCACGGATAGATTTGTAAGTATGCAGATGAGGAGTAAGGCTTTGTCTCACTTTTCTCAAGGAAATAGCTGGTGAGGATACTCTGCTAAGGAGGGAGAAGGTGGGTATTTGAGGGAATTTGGGATCTATCCTTTTTCTTTCACCTGTTAGCAGAAGCAAGGCTGCCAACACTGGTATTCAAAAACCTCGAGGATTTAATAAAGTGTAAATTTCTTCCTATTAGTAAAAGCAATTAATTTTCTAGCATTCCTAAAGAAGTCCTAGAAACTACAACATATTTATGGTACTACAGACTCGACCATACTTTGACGTTCAGAATTCCTTTTATACTTTTTTGTTGTTGTTAATCCTCACCTAAGGATATTTTTCCATTGATTTTTTTTTTAGATAGAGTGGAAGGGAGGGAGGGAGAGAGGGAGGGAGACAGAGAGAGAGAGAGAGAGAGAGAGAGAGAGAGAGAGAGAGAGAGAGAAACATCAATGTGAGAGAGATACATTGATTGGTTGCCTCTCACATGACCCTGGTTGGGGCCAGGGATTAAATCTGCAACCCAGGTACATGTCCTTGACTGGAATAGAACCCAAGACCCTTTGGTCCACGGGCTGATGCATAAACCATTAAGCCAAACTGGCCAAGTCTCCTTTCAGTCATTTCTAACTGGGGATACCACGGAGGGTCAACCCTCCCATTCATCCCAGTTTCAATGCCTTCCCTTCCATAAAATCCTTTCAGACATCCCCCAGCAGGATAGCTAAATAATCCTATTCCTCCTTCTAAGTTATTAATGCTTATCTGCACATGGCAAGTCCATAGTTATAACAGAGGAAAATGACCTTTGGAAGCCGTCAGGCTCCTACGGTGCTTCATTACGGTGTCGTATTTATGATTTGTATTGATGACCTATTCTTCACTAGAATCATAGGGTTTCTAAGTTGTGACTGGGTTAGCAAACAGGAATGCTTTTTATGTGTCTTATGCCATCTGGATGTGAATGAGAAATGGTTAAATAATATATTTTTATTATTTTTTTTATCCTTACCCAAGGACATTTTTTCACTTTTGTTCAGACAGAGTGGGAGGGGGAGAGAGGAAGAGAGAGAGAGCGAAACATCGACATGAAAAGGGACACATCAAGTGGCTGCCTCCCACACGACCCCAACCAGGGCCAGGGATGAATCACAACCAAGGCACGTGCCCCTGACTGGAATCAAACCTGCAGCTCATTGGTCTGCAGGCCGACGCTCTAACCACTGAGCAAAACTGGCCAGAGCGAGAAATGGATAAATTATAAAGGGCAGGCATTTCTTATATGACCTGAACGATATGAAGCTGGACTTTTTTCGACATATAACCCAAGGAAGGAGTTGACCAATTTGAGATTCTACTTACCCCCATCTTTGCCATCAAAAAATAGATAATTATTAGTATAAATCTTCATGCCTAATCAAATAGGCAAATCCACTGAGGTAGATATTCCTTGACTGTCCCCGAGACCTCTGTTCAGAGCTGACCTATGTTTCTAATCCTCTTTCTACAATAAAAGACTGCAGGGCCTGATGATGGTGATGCATCTAGGATGAGCCAGATGAGAGCCTCTTTAATGCATCAAAAAAGTATAACAGTCAGCAGAGGTCCTAGCCTTGGGGCACCTTCAAAATGGCTCAAAGTGAAGAGCCCCATCAAGGTGGAGGCAAATTAGGGAAAATGAATATGTGCTATCCCTGCTCCAGGGATGCAGGGCCCTCTTTTGTAGCTCTGGAGTGAATCTATGCTTCAAAGTCCCCATGAGAAGGTCAGAGTCATGAGATATCTGTCTCCCAAACAAAATCTAGTGAATATAAAGAAACCAAGTCCCCCACCCCCAGGTTCCTGTATCAGTAAAACAAAATCAAAACAAACGTAACTAGGTGCAGGGCAGGTGGAAAGAAAGTGAAAGCTCTTTCAGACTGGATTAGACTTATCTTCTGTTTTTTTTCTTTTTCCTGGCAGCAGATTCCCTGGTCTCAGCCAATCACTAGCTAACAAGCCAGAGGTTGTTAGGAATGATATTCTCCAATATGCTCTGCATACGAACAACTCTTATTTCCCCAACCGTATGTATCAAGCACTTTGATCATAAATCTGTCTGATTAACTTTGCTTGGCCTCCCTGCTCCCTGCCCAGTGCTTACTCATGGTAGTTTTCAGTGAAGGGCAGCTTAATAGAAACTATAAGAAAATTTCAAGATTTGGATACTCTGAGTTTCAGATGTTAAAGTACAGCTTTCTTGGGTCTTGGGAAATCAGAAATTATAATCAGTCATATTGATGTGTGTAAACAGCATTTCATAGTAAAAGAGGAACTTGAAACATCAGAAAGGGATATACCTCTCAAATAATTGATATACATAAAATGTAGGGAGTGTCTGGCCAGGGATAGGGGCAACTGGGCCTTTTAACATACTATCTCATTTATATGAGTTATTAAAGAAAAGAAATCCTGCAACATTCATTCTTCCAAATGCATCATTAAATTGTTTGTTAAGGTGTTGGTGGTCACCCCTCGACACTTCTCCTTCATTATAATTGTCACTTTAAAAATAATGTTCCAGGAGGGTTAAATTGATTGGCACTTTTCACTCTCAACCTTTTTGGTAAGGTTTCCGTGAAAAATGGAATAGAATTGCATTGCCAAACACTAGCTCATTAGGCTTATTTGATGGATTTCCATTCTAGAGGTCTAATTATTCAAGTACTAAACAATACAGGAACAGGTTAAAGTTATTCAGGTTAAAGAGGTATTCAGAAGGCTTTAGCTGAAAAGGATGACAAAAGACCAAGCAGACTTTTAATGATGAAGAGAAAGATATGTAAGAGGAGTAAGTAGTATATACAAAGTAAGTCTCTGGAGTTATATATGTTGATGTTCAAATCCCAATTCTGGTACTTCTTGGCTATCTGGGTATATTATTTCTAAGCATCAGTTTCCTTATCTGTAAATGGGCATGAAATATTTGTCTATGAGGTTGTAATACTATTAAATCATTAATTTATCTGGAGATATTAGGGCTTTGTCACAGTTAGCATTGGTCAAATATTTCCGATTATTATAAAACAATGTGAAAGGATTTCTCTGAATTAGTCAATAGGTATTTAATACATAGCAATAATGCTTTGAGTTTTGTGCAAAAGGGAAAAAACAACCCACCAGGCCCATTTCTGCCTGTAAAGAACTTAAGAGTCATATAAAAGGTGAATGTAGGTACATGCCTGATGCAACTTGTTTTCAAGTCAGACTGTGTTTATATTTTGGCTCTGCTAATTACTTATGTGTGACCTTGAACAAGTTACATTTCCCCTCTGAGTCTCACATTTCTTATCTGAAAATGAACATAATAAAAATAACACCTACCTTGTAGGGTTGTTATATGGGATTAAGTAAGATAATGTATGAAACACATTTAGGACTCTCTCTAACACATCATCATCATCATATATTATAATTATTTTTTCGCCCATTGAAGAAATTATCAGGGACTCAGTACTTGATTTTCTTAATTTTTAAAAATAATGTAAAACCTTTCTGTTAATAAACTTTCTAGTAAAAGATGTGCAACACTCCTACAGAATTTTACTGAGCACATAAAAGAAGTCCTAAAAAGTAGAAAGGCATACTGTTTTCATGGATTAGAAGACTTAAAAGTGTAATGACAGCAGTACCTTCCTAATTAATCTATAACTCAATGCAATTCTAAAGTCCCAATAGGGTTTTTCATCGAGATTAACAAGGTGATCCTTAAATTCATATGAAAGAATGAATGGTTAAAAAAAAAAAAAAAAGCCTAGGTGATTCAAGAAAAAAATGAATAAGGAAGAATTTGCTCACTCAGAAAATAAGATTTACTTTGTGAGGCAGAACTAACTAAAACAGTGTAGAATTGATACAGAGAGAAAAATAGACCAAAGGAATAAATGGAGAGCCTAGAAACAACCCACATATGATGGTTTATATTTATTAGGGGTCGCATAAGAAATCAGAGGGGAAAGTGTAATATAAGTAGTGCTTAGTAAACTTGACTATCCATGTAGGGAAAGATAAATTAGATTCCTAGCTCTACAAACTACCTTACAGATGGACTAAGGATATAAATGTGAAAAGCAAAATAATAAACTTTTAGAAGAGAACATGAGAGGATATCTTTATCATTTTAGGACTAAGAAAGGATTTGCTAAATGATATAAATAAGCACAAAACATTATGGAAAAGATTGGTGAGTTTAACCAAATTAAAACTAGCATATTTTTATGATGTCAACAAAAATAAAGTGAAAAGACCAAAGACTAGCTCTGGCTGGTATGGCTTAGCAGTTAGAGGATCTGCCTGTGCACTGATGGGTCCCAGGTTCAATTCCCGGTCAAGGCTATGTACCTAGGTTGCAGGTTTGATCCCCAGCCCTGGTTGGGGCATGTATGGGAGGCAACCAGTCAATATGTCTTTCTCATATCGATATTTTTCTCCCTCTCTTTCTTTCTCTCTCCTCCTCTCTCCCTCCCCTCTACGCTCTCTAAAAATCAATAGAAAAAATATTGATTAAGAGTTGAGCATTAACAACAACAACAATAATAACAAAAAGACCAATGGTTAGAAAAATATATTTGTAATTCTACAACAAAAGATTAATATACAGAATATATAAAGAATTATAAGAAATCAATAATATTTTTAAAAAAGGGTCAACAAGTCAATAGAAAATAAGCAAAGGACAATAAACTGGCAAATTCCAAGGGGAAAACCTGAATGCTTAGTAAACACAAGATACAAAACCACATTACCAATCAGGGAAATGTAAACAAAAAATGAAATACCATTTCACATTCATCTCATTGCCCAATTAATAAGTCTGTTAACGTCGACTGCTAGTGGAGGTGCAAACTGATACAACCACTTTGGAAAGCAATTTGGAAATTTGATAAGAGGTTAAGAGATGTGCAACCCACGTGTCAGCAATTTCTACTCTAGAGAGACTCATGCACGTCTGCTTGATGGGGCACACATGAGGGTGTTCTTTGCAGAGCTATTTGTGATAGCAAAAACTGACTATTTCTCAGTAGGGGATAAATTGTGGTTTATTCTTTCAGTGTAATACTATACAGCAGCAGTTGACAACAAATAAACTTATATGTGGGTGAATAAGAAAGTGTTTGCATGATTTTAAAACATACAGCAATGGCATAATGAAAACATATATAGGATTTATACACATATATGTTATAAGAGCACTCAAGGGATGGCTATTTTGAGAGGAGGGTATGGGGCTTGAACTCTGCTAACATTCTTTCTTTAAAGGGAGGGAAGCAGGAAGAAGAGAGGGATAAAGAGGGAGAGATGAAAGGAATCGATCCATGTAAAGCAGTATGACAAAATGTTAATGTATATTTAGTTAGGGTGGTGGTGGTGGTTACACAGGCGTCTATTAAGTTATTTTCTATTCTTGTCCATGTGATATATTTTTTTTTTTTGTACAGACAGAGTGGGAGGGAGAGAGAGAAAGAGAGAGAGGGGAAAACATCGATGTGAAAGGGATACATCGAGTGGCTGCCACCCGCACGACCAACCAGGGCCGGGGACAAACTGCAACCGAGGTACATGCCCTTAGCGGGAACCGAACCCGGGTCTCTCCGGACCGCAGGCGGACGCTCTAACCGCTGAGCCAAACTGGCCAGGGCTCCATGTGATATTTTTAAATTATGTTTTCATAATTAAAAGTTTAAAAATTATGTTCACCATCTCAGAAACAAAATAAAACAAAATTCTATACACTCCATGTGTCCAAGTCATTAAATCCACTTTAAGATTTCTGAAAATTCTCCTTGCCCTGAGGACTGCACTTGTCTACTCACACGTGAGACTTTTGCCTGAGGCCATCTCTCTGGCATGACTTGGCCATCTTCTTTACTTTCCTTGAGTTCCCACTTTCAATGTTCGAGGAATTTAATGTTTACCTTTCTAGAAATCCGTTTACTTAGGCTTAGGGTGGCAGTTTAATCTTGCAACCTCACCCTGTTTTCTGAACATTAACCTCTTTTTAGTTTCCATTACAAGATGCCGTTTCAATGGATGGAACAGGATTATATTCGGTACGTTTTTGCTTTGTGGGTGTCAGTGTTGAAGTTTAAATTCCAAGAGAAGAGAGAAGAAGGTATACCCAAAACAACATACCTAGATATGAAAGTAGAGGAAGACAGACAGCATCTTTATAATTTTGGAGACTGGCTCTACCACATGCGGGTCAAACCTACCTTCAAGGTAAGTTAGTTCAGCACCACTGCTGATGCTCAGTAAGTCAGCCCCTTGATTCTGACAGGAAACATAAGCTTCTTTCCAAGTAAGAGCTGTCTGAGTATTAAATTGGTAGCAACTTCCGGTCTGCGCATTCTTTTCCCAATTACCTTCACAGCCATTTTCTGTTGATAAAAAGGTATGTTAGTGATCATAAAGTAAGGGAATAATGTTTTCTATTACTTACATGCTTAGAAATACTGCAATTCAATTTGCATACTCTTAGGATATGCTTAATTGGGGGCTTATTGCTTGACTAGACCACATTTTGGTCACACAAAGGCTTTGAAGTCATAGGAGACCCAATGACTCAGCCCGATTAATGCTTCTACTCTCCTTTTGTCCACCCTCCCTTTACCCCCTATCACGTACAACGTCCTATGTTAGCCCATGCCTGCCCTCTGCCTAAGGGTGGGAGACTGCAATGGAGCTCACACTGTGAAACCCCCAAGTTAATGGGGAACTGGCTCACGTGAAGATGGTGGCAGACTGGAGAGGGGTTTGCCCACAGCCTGCAGTGAGACCATTGTCTGTGGATGCCTGTGTGCAGACAGGCTCTTTAAATGCTCAAGGTTTAGAGCCCAGTGACTACATGATTTGGGAAATAGTCCAAGTTTCTCCTTAAGATTTTAATAGATAGCCCTGGCTGGTTTGACTCAGCGGCTAGAGCGTTGGCCTGCGGTCCAGAGAGACCCGGGTTCGGTTCCCACTAAGGGCACGTACCTCGGTTGCAGTTTGTCCCCAGCCCCATTTGGGGTTGTGTGGGAGGTGGCCACGTAATGTGTCCCTTTCATGTCAATGTTTCTCTCTCTCGCTCTCTTCCTCCCACTCTATCTGAACAAAAATGGAAAAATGTCCTCAGGTGAGGATAAAAAAAAAAGATTTTAATAGATAATTCAATGTATGATAGATAATTAATATTACATAAATATCATTATATATGTATATGTACATAATTATGTGTATATGTACACAACTGTTTGCTCATTGTATAATGTACATATTATTTTCCTGAACAAATATTTAAAAAGCATGTATCGCCCTGGCCAGTTTGGCTCAGCGGTTAGAGCGTCCGCCTGCGGTCCGGAGAGACCCGGGTTCGGTTCCCGCTAAGGGCATATACCTCGGTTGCAGTTTGTCCCCAGCCCTGGTTGGTTGTGCGGGTGGCAGCCACTCGATGTGTCCCTTTCACGTCGATGTTTCTCTCTCTCTCTCTTCCTCTCTCTCCCTCCTACTCTATCTGAACAAAAAATGGGAAAATGTCCTCGGGTGAGGATAAAAAATAAAAAAATAAAAAGCACGTATCATTTCAGGCAAAAAAAACCTTCAAGTTGTTTTCTGGACACGTCATATAGGTCTCGATACAACTGGTTTAAAAATATACTCAGAGACTCCCATGTGCTCTCTACAAGAGGGAGAACCCGATGTACACGACACCAAGTGCACCCCAGCTTCACTCGGGGTGGGGATTCCGAAGGGCCCTCTATAACCAGTAACATATCACATGGCCTTTCAAGTTGGAAGGGCGCTTCGGGATCATCTTGGCTAACTGTCCGCCTTTCACAGACAGGAGCAGGGGTCTAGAGGTGTTGGTGGCAGAGCCATGGGCAGAGCTCTGGTCTTCCATCTGGTCTACGGATCTTCTGAATGGCCAACACTGCTCTGTCAGCCACGTTCGAACGACCTAAATAGCAATGGAGGTTGCTGTGACATGAGCTGAAAACAAAATAGGTGGATTTGTAAGCATACTGCCTAAAGGTTCCTTATTACCAGAGGCCCTATGCTTAGACATCCAGAAGCTTCCAGTGGAATAGCAGTGTGTTTATTACTATAAAATAAAATCTCATGACTTAGCAGTTCTTGGTTCTTCCAGGAAAAAAAAAAACTCTGGGAGGCATGTGAACACATTAAAAATCCACCCCCCTGCCAAGGGGGCTAGAGCCACTGAGACACATGCCAGTGAAGGTGGCAAGGCAGAGTGGGATAAATGCACTGGGGAATAAGGGCAGGATCCTGGGATCTCCACCAGGCTCCACATGAACAGGGTTTGACCCTGACAGGTCACTTTATCAATCTGGGTTTGTTGTCTCTCACCTGAGAAGTGAGGGTTTGCACTGGATAACCTCTAAACTCCCATTCACATCTATAATTTCTGATCCAGACTATTGTGATACTGAAATGAACTCTGTGTCTGTTGGACCAAACTCTGCTTATCAATTACAGCTGAAGCAAATATTAGCTTTTTTCTTTTCAGTAGGTTCTAGGTGTTTAAAATCCTGTGCCTCTACCTAGACAAGTGGTTATTAAAGTGTGATCCCAGACAGCATCATGAGCATTATCTGGGAACTCATTAAACTGCAAATTCTTGGACCCTGCTCTAAATCAACAGTTATAAGTTTTGGAGGTGGGCCCTAGAAATCGATGTTCCAACAAACTCTCCACGTGATTCTGTTGCATCCCGGAGTTTGAGAACCACGGGCTCAGCACAACCTCAGGTTGTTTAGAACTATGCATTTTGAAGCTCAGCTTCCCTCAAGGAAGGAATCAGCATGACTAGATCACCAGGTCGGCTGCTGAATAAGGCAGGAGAGTGTAGCTGTTTGGGACAAGGACTTCTGCACCGATTTCCTGGCTTTAAATCTTAACTCTGAACTTGATCAGCTATGCAACTTTAGGAGAGTAATTTAACTCCCCTGTGCCTCCCTTTGCTCATCTGTAAAATGAGATTGTGTGAGGACTGCAGGAGCTAACACAGGTTGGGCGCTTAGACTAGCGCCTGACACTTGGCAGGGCCCTATAAGTATTAAGTATTATTACTTAGGTCTGGAACTGTTCCCTTTAACTTTACTATAGATTCTTCCAATCTACTGCCCATTAAAAACATTTCCTGAGTATCTACCATACATCAGGTACTCTGATCCCCTGTAACTCTCATCTGATTGGTAGGAAAATCTGTTTATCATATACCAGACTATGATGCCACTGCTACTTTGGTGTCTTTCTCTGTCTGTCTCTCTTTAAGGAATAGTCACTTCTTTAGTACATTCTGAATTGTTTGCTTCAAGTAAGAAGCAATTAGAAAAAATGCTTTGATCAATATATAGGAATAGCTGGGGGAACAATTCACCAATTTGGAGAGGGTCAGGGATATGTCTCTTTTGCTACCCTGCCCCCACTCTTTGCTTTAGATCATAAACATATTCAAGTGTCCACCATCCTAAAAGTTTTTTCAACCTATATCCCCTTCAGACCACTGCCTTCCCTCTCTCTTTTTGTTTTCCATAAAACTTAAAAGGCTTGCCTGGCCAGCGTGGCTCAGTGGTTGAGTGTCGATCCATGCAACAAGAGGTTGCCTGTTTGATTCCCGGTCAGGGCACATGCCCAGTTTGTGGGCCAAATCCCCAGTGCGGGGCATGCAGGAGGCGGCCAAATGATGTTCTCTCTCGTCGATGTTTCTTCCTCTCTCTCTCACTTCTCTAAATTCAATAAAGAAAAAAAAATGCAAAAAAGGTAAGGGGCTTACTCCTCTTCTGTTCATGCTTCAGACCACTATGACTCAGCTTCTATACCCATTAGCCTTTCAAATTGCCCTGTTAAAAGTCAGCAGCCCTTTCCTAACCACCCATGCCTCTTCCACTTCCTCTCCCAGCGGTGTCTGTGCGAGAGAACATTCCCTCATCGTGTGTCTTCTATGACGCCATCCTTCCTTTGTTCTTTCCTGGCCTGCTTCTGAAAGCAGGTTCATAGCTTCACATTTAGTTCTCCTTCTTTCCTCAAATATATACTCCTTATCTAGGATAATATCTGTTGTAGTCATTTTTTAATCATCTTGGACTATTCCTTCTCCCTTCTGGCTTTTGGAAATGGTATCCTTTTCTTCCCATATATAAAGTTTACTAGCCCATACATACCTGGGTTTAAGCAGATACCCCACTTTTGATCATATTCATAGTTTAAGGTGGTTGCACACCATGGCCCACTGTGATCTTCATCAAGGATGCACTCATGATGCCAGGTCCCAGCAACTAAGAATGGAAATTCACAAGGTTTCCCATAGGAGTTTCCGTCTCTGGTATATACCTCTGTGGGTTGGTGGTGGGGGCAGAGGGTAGAGGAAAGGAGAGTTAATAACTGGATAATCCGCTTCAGTTAACTTATTTCTAAAAGTGCTTTGAAAGAAAGATGGTTGTTTTCACGTATGAGAGTACAGTATTTGGGTAGACTGTATGGTGAAGAAATTCAGAGCACAGATGCTGACTGCTCAGGTCTGGACCTGAATGTTGGCTCCCCCACTGACCAATGGTGCGGCTGTGGACAAGCTCTCCAAACTCTATGAGCTTCAGCCTCTGCATTTGCAAATTCGGAATAACAGTACCTCACTCACAGGTTTGTTCATGAGGATTCCATGAGATAATCCATGTAAAACTTCACTTATTGTGTTATGATGAAGAGCTAAAAGACTGTGGCTTGATCAAGCGAGGACCAATTGACTACCATGGTTGGCAGAGGATTTCACCAGAAGGGGCGCCCTGCCTGAGATTAAACGTACACTCTATCTTCTTTTTCTTAGTAAGAGTGGGGCCAGTGAAATACCATGGAATCCCCAAAGGTGGGTGTGGACTTTGGAAGTCAATGTGGAGTTAGGGAGATGGACAAATAGCCCCGTTCTTCACAGACTGGTGGTAGAACTGAGATTGTGGGTTTTGAGGAAGTGGGAAGAAGAGTTGCTGGAACTCTGAGTGGGTTTTTGGAAAGGAGCAGAACATGGTAATTCAGGTTTTGAGCAGCGAGGGAGCAGAACTAGCTTTTTCATCTTAATAATTTTCCATGGAGAGGAACTGAAAAATGATTCTAACCTCGGATATGTGTGGAAATGCTAGAGGAAATGCTCAATACTTATGTTAGTAATAGATCTCTCAGAAAGGTGTTTTTATGGAACAGGTAACCCTGTAACTATTTCAGTCACCTTTTTCCACATCTGTAATTTGTTTAAAACTATGGTCATTACCAGATTAAATAATGGCCATTAGTAAAGCCCGCGGATCAGATCTTATCGCCCTTTACCAGGCTGGGAGGTCACTCAGAATGTCTCATATATTTGCATGAAAGTGTACTGAAGATAATATTTGATTCCACATCTTTCATTATTCTTAAATATTCATTTAATTAAAATGTGATGTGGTAGGAGAGTAAGCAGCTAGGAAAATTCCTTGACAAGGGAAACTGAGACAAAACAATTAAACAAGGCCAAACAATTTGAGCAATTTACAGCCAGATAATCAATCACAAGGTTTTATCTTCCCTAACCAAGGACACTTAGGAGCAAATGGTTTACACGTTCTGGACCATGCAGAGGCAGACAGGCCTTGGTCCTGGTCCCTCTTCAATAACGTTCTTTAAAAATAAAACTAACCGGGGGAGGGGGAGCAGGATCGGGAGGAGGGTGTCAATGGGGGAAAAAGAAGAAATATCTGTAACAAAAATGAATTAATAAAAATTGAAAAATGAAACTAACCAGGAACTAACCCCGACCTCTCTCTATACACTTTTTGATGAATCAACAGTTTGAAAGACACACCTGAAAAGCTAATGAATATTCTATTAGGACCTCCCCTAGGATTCGGGCTGGCCAAAGACGAGAACCCCCCAGACAAAGGACCCACAGCACTCTCTCGCTAGAGCATGCCCACACCTTGCATCTATGCTGTTTTTCTCCTGAACTCTAAGGGTCCCCATGAGACTTGCAACCCGGGAAGCAGGGAGCAGCAGTTCATTCTGGGCTTACTCCTTGAACCTGTCTCCAAGGCCCCCTTTTCTCTGACTTTCTCCTGTTGCTTCTTAAACTTTAAGTTCTTCCTTCATTTCACTGTCCCCAGCTTTAATAAACATACTCTCAAAATCACCTTGGACTCGTGTTATGAAACTTTTCCTGCATGAAGTCAAGAACCCACACAGTCAGCCCAAGGCAGACAGCTCTGGGCCCAGACCCTGTGCAGTAACAGTGGGACTTGATTTAACAGTTTAGAATGTATTAAGCAGCAATACAGCAATAGGTAAGAATAGTTTAGATGTTTTAATTTGCAAAATATCTTTTAGGGAACATGGTTTTATTTTCTTCTGACACATAAATGGTTCTGAACAGGGTATTTCTGTTAAAGAGTAATTTGTCCCTATATGTTATAAGGATCCTGCCTACTACCTAAATTTTGTTTTTAACCATACCCAAACTCCCAAGACCGCATGACCAATTTCTCTTCCCATATTACAACACTTAACAGGAGAGTCCCTGAGTACAACGACAATTAGTTACAGAAACATCAGCTTTCTTTTTCCCAAATTCTTGTTTCTCATACAAAGTGCTTTCATTTACATTTCTTTCACTTTTTCCTTACCATAGCCTTTGTTACAGTCAGTAGGAAAAGTGTTACACTTGCTTGTGAAGTCCCCATTTTGCAGGGCAGTTAGCGAAATCAGCCAGTCACTCAGTGGTCAGTGACAGGAACGAGCTCTTGGATCAGAGTCCCTGACATGTAAGGACAATCTACAGCAGCAACGGCTGCCTTCTCAGGTTCCAAGTTATGTTTCATCGCTTGAAGCGGAGCTTCATTAAAAAGCTCTCCTACTCACAACATGCTCTGCAGAGTGATAAGCATATAACAACCACTGTAGCTGGCAGCCACTAAATTATGCTAACTATGCACTAAGAGTTTTATTGTCATACATTTCTTTGCTGCTGCTGGACCTCTTAAATCCCGCGGGTTCCTCCAGAGAAACAGGCTTTCCTGCGAAGACTCTTCTCCTCCGAACGTGTGGGTGTATGGGGATAGCAGCCTTTAACAAGATGAGGCACTGACATGAAAAACGAATATAAAACTTTTTGGTACCATCAGACAAAATGTCTTCAGTGGTTAAAAGAAGTTGGCAGGTTTCTAAGAGCTGCTCAAAATTCAGAGAGCTCTACACCCACAGCTCCAGTAAAAGTCCATTTCCCTGGCACAGTCCACCAAATATTGGAAATTTGAAGAGTGCTAACAAGGCCAAGCTATCTTAATGATATAAACGCGTATCTGGATGCTGGTCAAAGCAGTTTATTCACACAATGTAAACAACTAAAGTTTTCTCTGATGAACATGACTCACACAGGATGGGGGTTGGCGAGAGAGGCAACCCAGGACACAATGACTAATAAATGTTCTTGTATTAGAAGTAAAATCATTTATACAGCACAAGCCAAGGGAGAAATAAAGTAGCCATATTTGCAGAACAGGATGCTGGTTCTGAGCTGCAGCATTGTTGTAACAAGCTTGGTAACTTTGGACTTCACTTTGTTGGGACAAAGGTATGTTATTTTTTCTTTCCTCTATATACTTAGATAAGAAGAGGGGCAGGGACCAATATGGGGAGTCTGAGAGAAAGTCCGAGAGAAAGTCCCTAACTTAAAAACAGCACTCTCTAGCCCTGGCCGGTTTGGCTCAGCATTTAGAGCATTGGCCTGCGGTCTGGAGAGACCCAGGTCATGTGGGTGGCAACCACTCGATGTGTCCCTGTCATGTCGATGTTTCTCTCTCTGTCTCTTCCTCTCTCTCTCTCCCACTCTATCTGAACAAAAAACGAAAAAAAAGTCCTCAGGTGAGGATAAAAAAACCCCAGCAGTTTCTAACCTAAGAATGAGAAGGGACTAAATATATTTAAAAGAGTAAAATTGCCTGGCGGGTGTGGCTCAGTGGTTGAGCACTGACCCATGCACCAAGAAGTCGCCAGTTCGATTCCCATGCACGGCACATGCCCAGTTTGTGGGCCCAGTCCCCAGTGGGGGGCGTGCAGGGGGCAGTAAATCAATGTTCTCTGTCATCAATGTTTCTATCTCTCTCCCTCTCCTTTCCTCTTTCTCTCTCTAAAATCAATAAAGAAAAAAAAAAAAAGAGTAAAATTGCCAGGAGTTAATATTTTATGAAATTTGAATGGTGGGAGAGGAAACCAGGACAACTCTAGGGTGACTTATAGGTTTCTGACATATGTGACTTGGAAGGTACCAGTCACCAGGAGAGGAGAGGAAAAGAGGAGGAAGATTGGGCCCTTACCTCTGGTGCAAATTAAAATCTGAGGTATGTGTTGACAAATCAGAACTACATATAGCTTCTCTTAGAAATTCTTAAATTTCTTATTTTAAAATTTATATTTGGTAAGGTCAACACTTTCTGCCTGTTTGACTCTCTCTGGGGTGGTGCCCTAGATGGATTCTTAACCTTTTTGGGACCACCCTCAAGTATTTGGTCAGAGGGCCTCCTTCTCAGAAGACTATTATAAACACATAAAATAAAACATATAGGATTAAAAAAAAAACAAAAACCCTATTATATTGACATGGAGACATTTTGGGGACTAAAGGAACTTATAATTACAACTATATCCCTCAAAAGAATTAGGGGTAAGAGACAGAAAGGGCCCTGCCGAGAAACTGATCCTTTCTGATCCTTGAACAAACGTAATGAAACAAGTCAAATTCAGTTCAAAAGGTATTTTGTTTGGTTCCGTGTTTTTTTGTAGTTGCCAGGTTAGAGAAAGGCCTTACAGCACAATATTTAAACTCTCATTAAGTGGAATCCAGAAACCAACTGCTTTTCGAGGTTAGGAGGAAGCCGGGTAGCAGAAACAGACCTATTCCACCACACAAGGGTTGAGCATTAAAGGGAAACCCCATCCCTAATCCTCTAACATTTCCCGGAAACAGTAGAACCTGATACCGCGGAGGAACACGCCATCTGCACTAGAACCTAGAAAGGGGGTCCCCCAGGATAAAAACTTGTGCCAATAAGGGCACAGATGGGAGGCCAAACTGTGCTTAAATGAACTTTAAGAGAAGAAAAGAATCCCTGTAAAGCTGTGTGAATTTACAAAGAAGAGCAAAAGTGAGATAATAGTTAAAACTTATAGGATAATTAAATATATATCTCAACATCTGATGTAATTTAGAGCAACATATTGAAAAAAAGATTTGCTTGAGTGATAGCTATTCACATTTAGAGATTTAAAAAATAAATCTCATTCTTTTTTAAACTTGGAAATTCCCTATGATTCAGTCCCTAGACTCAGAACAATGTTCACAATCAAGTCCCTAAAAATCAATAATAATGTACTCATTTTTTGGAAGCAATTGAAAAAAAGTCCACTAGCAAAGTGTAATAGCCATACCAAAAATAAAAATAAGCACAAAAACTCACACGAAGCTCTTAAATTTTTTCCATTACATCAAAATCTGCAGATAAGAAAAAATACATTTCCTTGTTTTTTCTTTTTCTTCTTTTTTTTGTAACTTAAAATAGGTTCGACTTTACTACATCATTTGACTTTTATCCTGTAAAAAGGATGTCCTGTTAGTCAACTTTTCCTTTGTTTTGGGGTTCAAGATGGAATCATAAAAAGCATGTAAACATATGCTCAGGCATCAGGGAGATTTTCAGTTCCAGGCTACCACAGGAGGGCTGTGTGACCTGTGACAAGGCATGTGCCTCTCCTAGCCTCGCCTGCCACGGAGCAAATGGCACCAACCCCACGGGCATGGTTCAAAGTTACTGCCCACTGCCTGGAACTGAAGGCCAGCTCCCTGCCCTCACCAGTACCACTTGTGGCCAGTTGTGCATGTTTAATGGCATATTTACCAAACACAACAGCAAACATGTCCAAGTCCCTCCACTCACCACGGTAAGGCTGGTCACAGAGGTTTCCCCCTGAGTCTCCTTTCTTCCAGACGTCAGAAGCATTTGTACTTGCTATGGCATGTCCACCACTCAGAGCCAACCTGGACTGGGCAGCTCCGTACAGAGAGTAGTGCTCACATTTCCACCACAGCATGGCACTGGAGTTACAGCTGAACATCCTTAAGGAGTCCACGGGTTTGGAAATATCTAGGCCAAGACACTGCTGGGTCTGCAAATGGAAGAGCCGATGCTGGGACACCCACTTCCACAACATGTCCTCGGTTTTGTCACAATCCGTTGCCACTATCCAGTCATTCAGTGGCTTGATGCACTTTCCCGTGTTTTCATGGACGATGGTGAATGGATCGTTACCTGAATCAAGTTGGACAGTCAAAGAAGACATTTCAGGATTCTGAGTTATGTGGTGAATGTGCCTTGGCCCCCAAGGGCTGATGAGAGTATGAACACCATAGGAATGTATCAATGGTAGTGTGCTACAAGATCAGAGGACAGCATGGCCAGAGAGGCAGGCAGTGTGGGGAAGAGGCTGGAGCCCATCTGCCTGGGTTCATAGTCTGCCTCTGCTACTTGCTAGCCATGATCAGGGCAATTTATTTAACTGCTGTACCTCAGCTTCTTCCTTTGTAAATAGTACTTTATGAGGTAGCGGTGAGGATAAAATGAGCTCATACATGCAAAGCACTTAGAATGGTATGTATATGTGTTATTACTATTCCATGAAATGCCCCCCTCTTTATTTAACAAGATAAAGAAATCCCTTAGTTTTCATTTCCTTAAGAGAGGACAGTTGATGAAAAATGTCCTGATTTTGTCTTGCGTACACTTACGACAGCAGGGTAAATTATCACATGGCATTAACGTGTCTCAGAGGAGATGGGGAGACTTCTGAGGGCTGAGAGGAAATGGAGGTCTGAGGGTTCGGGGAAACTGTGCCCGGCTCCAACAATTTGGTCAGTGTCTTTACAAATAAACTTTCTTTGATGTTAAAGCACATGTTGATGAGAGTAAAGCTGAAATATATTAGACGAACTTAAATAATCATGATCGGTGAACCAGTCTTCAGCAGAAAATCCTATAAAATTTTAGTTCCCAAAAGGCACTTTCACTATGATGTCAGTTTTACAATCATTGGTTTTGCTAACACTAAAAAACTTTGCTAATAATAATTCAAAGGCTCTCAGAGTTAAAAATTTGCATACCAAGGACTTGCAGGGAAATTTAACTATGTACATAATAATTATAAAATTAAGTCCAATTCTACTTTGAACTTTGGACAGAAGTTTCTGTTTTAAATATCGGCAGCAGTGACAAGAGAAACAAGAGAAACAACAAAGATCCTTTAAAATGTTGTTATTTCTGCTTTCAAATCTGTATTTTAAAGTATGGCGTAGGGTTGCAGCTAAGTATGTTTGCCATAGTAGCTTCCATCCCTCACTCTTCCCTTCTTGACACCACTCTGCCATTCTCTACTTTGTGGACACAGATCGGGAAGATAGTCAACAAAAAAATAAACACACTGTCTTAGAAAGTTATCACTCATACTTTCTCTAATGTCCTTCTCCCACACATCCAATAGCTGCTCAGCCCCGGGAGGTATCTCTTTCCAAAACCATTCCCTCTCACCTCTCCAAAATAAGCCTTGTGTTCCCAGGTACCAGGAATTACTGCAGGAAAAAAGAAGTCTGCTCCTACAGAAAAGTGGGTGGCTGCCACTCTTGCCGAAAACGTCCCCTCTCCTGTAGCCTTACTGCTCTCTTTCCTGGCACTCAGCTCTGTGCCCCTTTACCCCAAACAGGTGAACTGGGCAAGCAGCAGCTTTGCCTACCTTTGCAGTTTGGAGTTCTAGATTTCTCAGGGTGCCTTTGCAGAATCCAAAGGATTAGTATGGGTCTCAGTACAGTGGTAGTGGAATAAGGAGTTAGGAATCCCAGATTAAAGACCCATCTCCACTACCAGTTAGGCAGGTGACTTTGGGGAAGTCACTTAAGCTCCCCAGGGTCTTCAAATCTCCAAATGTAAGAGGAAAGTAGTAGAGCATAAGATATCTAAGCCACTTTCAATTCTAACATCATATACTTCTCAGTCCATGGGATGTCGCTCAATCCACTGAGCAACACTGGCTGGGCACATATTGTTCTTTTTTTTTTTATCTTCATCCAAGGACATTTTGCATTTATCTTCAGATAGAGCAGGAGGGAGAGAGGGAGGAAGAGAGAGAAACATCGACGTGAGAGAGACACATCGAGTGGTTGCCACCCACACGACCCCAACTGGGGCAGGGAACAAACTGCAACAGAGGTACATGCCCTTAGCAGAAACTGAACCCGGGACTCTCTGGTCAGTGGGCCGACACTCCAACCACTGAGCCAAACTGGCCAGGGCATATTGTTCTTTTTAAAAAATTTTTATTGGGGTGACATTGGTTAATAAAATTATATAGATCTCAAGTGTACAATTCTATAATACATCACCTTTGTATTATATTGTGTGTTCAACATCTGAAGTCAAGTCTTTCAGTCACCACTTATACCCTTTACCCTCTTCTACGTCCTCCCACCCCCTTCCCTTTTGTAATCAACATACTGTTGTCTACGTTTATCAAATTTCTTCTTTTTTTTCTTAATTTCTTCACCTTTTTCACTAATCCTCCCACTCCCTCCCCTCTGACAGCTGTCAGTCTGTTTTCTGTATCTATGAGTCTGTTTCTATTTTGTTTGTTTGTTTATTTTGTTCATTAGATTTCACATGTAAGTGAAATCATATGGTATTTGTCTTTCTCCAACTGGCTTATTTCACTTAGCATAATACTCTCCATGTCCATCCATGGTGTTGCCAAAGGTAAGATTTCCTTCTTTTTAACGGCCCAGTAGTACTCCATTATGTAAATATACCACCGCTCTTTTAATCCACTTATCTACTAATGGGCACATGGGCTGCTTCCAAATCTTGGCTATTGTAAATAATGCTGCAATGAACATAGGGTGCAAACTGCATATTGTTCTGGAACAGACGTCCACAACTTTATTATGTAATTCTAATGTTAGCAGCCTTTTAGACCATTCTAATCACATTTGTATTGAGCATGTGCACTTAGGTGACAATGCTGCTTTATTATTACTCTTTGGAAGAGAAAAAAAATATGTATCCTTTTCCATTTACTATATAGTTTACTTCTGGGACCCCTGGGGACTTGACAAGCTTGTAGGAACTCTGAAAGACCATAGGAGAAGTGTGTAGTAGCATGGAGAAGTTATGTTAAAGAGGAGTTGCCAAGCTCCTTACCTAATTGCAATACCTATGTTTCTAGCTACTTGCCTCATTCTAAACCTGTCCTTTACCCTAGTACGAACATCAGTGTTTGACATCTATCTATATTAGTCACTTAGCACAGGCATTCATTATTGATATGATTTAACAAAACTTGTTATTAGCCTGCATACATAATGTATGTATAAGCATTCGTACACAATATATAAGCCAGGGAGAGTCTTGTTTTCTCATGATGTTTCTCCATCTTTCCTTACCCTTAGCAGGAGCTGTTTGTTCTGCCTCAGCATATACATATATCATGTATGAAGGATGATAGGTTGAAGAGTGGGAAGAAGGACTGAGAAAGTGTGAAAATAATTTCTCATTTAGAAAATTTGTTAAATAAAAGTAAATAAAATAGTTCAAAATGCATTACACTTTGTAAAGGTAATTACAGAGCAATTTATAAAAAAGATCCTTTATTAATAGCTTTATATTGCATCTTGTTCACGTAACAATTTTTTACTGGTCCTAAATGGATTTTGTTGCTGTTATTTTTCTTTTTTTTATTATTGATTTTAGAGAGAGAGGAAGGGAGAGAGAGATAGAAACACTGATGACAGAGGACATCGATTGGCCGCCTCCTGCATGTTCCCCACTGGAGATTTGGCCCATAACCTGGGCATGTGCCCTGACTGGGAATCGAACCAGCAACCTCTTGGTGCATGGGTTAACACTCCACCTCTGAGCCACACTGGCCGGGCTGGTTGTTGTTATTGTTAATCCTCTTAAGGATATCTTTTCCATTGATTTTCTTTTTTGTTGTTTTTTAGACAGCGTGGAAGGGAGGGAGGAGGAGGAGAGAGAGAGAGAAACATCAATGTGAGAGAAACACATCGACTGATTGCCTGCTGAACAAGCCCCAACCAGGGCTGGGATTGGACTTGCAACCCAGGGATGTGCCTTTGACCAGGAATTGAACTCATGACCCTACAGTGCAACGGCTGACGCTTTATCCACTGAGCCATACCAACCAAGGCCTAAATGGAATTTTAGTGTTTATCTCCAAATATAATATTGGGACAAGTCTAAAAGGCAGAGGTTGATAAACAGAAGCCTCAAAACCCTAGTAGCACTTTTTGTATGCTTCATGTTATATAAACATTCTAGTAGTTTTTGAGAGGAAATAGCTAAGTAGCATTACCACAAATTGAAAATGAATTCTTAGTATTTCCACATCCATCAAGGAAAATTATCTCTTATTGTCTGATTATTAAGCAATTCCTATCTTACAAGCCCTAAACCAAAGAGCTTTGCACAGTCCAAAGAGAAACTGGACATCAACATTTTATAACCACAGACAAATGGAGAGGGAGATGCTTGGGGAGGCCAGAAGGATGAAGACAGCAGCATTTTTTTTTTTTCAGGGGGACCTCCACAATTCAGATCGAGTGGTGTGGGCTGGTAAGGGACTCAGAAGTTCCTGAAGGATTGGTTTACTTCAGGGTGTTAGCTCTCCAATGAGGCAAAAAAGTAAACTAAGCAACTGGCATTTCCCCAAGAACACAGAGGTCCTCTTCTGGCATCTGAGTAACTGAGACCACCTGCATAAACCTAGCCGTGCACCTGGGATGAGGTGCATGCCATTATCTGCTTCATGAAGCTGACAGACTGCCAGACAAGCTACCCAAATGGCTGGGGTTTCAAAATTCCAGGGCTTTCTTGCCGTGGCTGGTTTGGCTCAGCAGTTAGAGCATCAGCCTGTGGACCAAAGGGTCAAGGGTTCGATTCCTGGTCAGTGACATGCACCTGGGTTGCAGGTTTGATCCCTTCAAGTGGGAGGCAACCAATCAACGTGTCTCTCTCACATAGATGTTTTTCTCTCTCCCGCTCCCTCATTCCCTCTCTCCATTCCACTCTATCTAAAAACCATAAATAAATAAATAAATAAAATCCAGGCCTTTCTTTAATAGGACCACAAGTCTGGTCTGAGAGTGTGAGAAAGCCAACCAGAGCAGCTGCTAAGGGGGAGGAAGGATGCAGGAAAACAAATGAGAATCTAGTGCAGAGGGAATGGACTTAACCCCTTGCTCTTTGCTTTGGTTGATAAGAAAGTCCAGGGATTGTAGAGATAGCAAACATTCAGGAAATCTTGACTTCTTTGTGGGAGACAAAATAGATAAGGTTATAATAGATGTAGATGGAAACCAAGAGTTTAGTGTTTAGTAATGAAAGGTTAGTGTGTTAGACTGTAGGTTAGTTGCTGTAGTAAAAATGTTTTCCTGGGATTGTGGGGCAGGCAGAATAGAATTCTCACAGCATAAAGGACTTTTGGTAGTTTCCAACACAGAGGGTTGAAGAAGGATGGCGAACTGTGAATCAGAGGTCCTTGATGTAGATACTCTGAGAAACCTCTTCTCAACCCTCCAAAAAAAGTCTAACTCAGATAGTAGCTTAGTTTAGCTGCAAAGAAAACAGGAGCCACACGCAATGTGAAGTTTTAAAAAAAATCCCCTTGACCACGTTATACTTCCTCATACAGAAAAGGTAACAAAAGTGATGGGTGGGGACTGCCTACAGATTGCACGTTGCCCATTGTGCTGTTTACGAAACAAAGTCTCCAGCACAACTTTGCCAGGGCAAAAAGAGAAAGTAAAAGTAAACTCTGGTCGCTGCCAAGAGGGATAGTGAGGCTGGCACTACCTGTAGCATCAGCTAAGGGCGTCGGTTCTTGGTCTTGCTTGCGCACTGAGAGGCAGGAAATCAGCGCGGGCGACCTGCTCTCCACGGTGCGGGTCGTGGTGATTGGAGCGAAACACCAATTAGAAAGAAGGGCCGCTGCTCCAGGCACTGGGGGAGGTTATCATAACAGAGTCACCAGCATGACCACCTCAGGAGAGAGGGATTAACTTGACTCCTTTTGACGTGCATCCGTGGGCACAGCGAAGTCAGGGAGTCATTACTCATCCTTGGTGCTATCGGTGGAAAGCGCCTCTGGACACTAAGAGGCAAAAGTGACCAAGGGGCAAAGGAGGAACGAGACCGGCAGGATGGGACTCAAGGAGCCTTGACAAGCCCTATACTCCAGGGAAGCAAGTTAGAGAGAGGATGAGGAAGGTACGGGGTAGGGAGGACCCAGAAAAGACTCAGTGCGTCTCCCCGACCCTGGGCTCCTAGCCTTAGCCCTCTGTCCCAGAAAGGCCCTGCCTCCCACGCCCCACCCGCATCCTTTCTCCCCCGCCCCCCCGCCCCGTATCCCGCCCTCCCCGAGGGCAATGAAGCACCCTCTCCCCAGACCTCTCCTTCGGCTCCCTTTGCCGGCTTCAGACCCCAGGCGAAGACGTGACCTGGAGCTCAGCCCTAACCGGAACCGAGGGCAGTCTGCGGGCCCGGCAGCGGCGAGCCCCCAGCCGTCTGGGTGACGGACGCACCCGCGTTACCTGCGCGGCCAGAGGGCTCTGCCAGCTGGAAGCACTGAAGGAGTAGCGCGAGGAGCTCCGCCGCGTAGCGAGGGGTCGCCCAGCGCGTCCTCATCCTGAGCTGGCCCTACTGGCTCCTCGGGCGCAGGTGGCACCCAGCCCTCCCGGTGCACCCAGCCCGCACCACCAGCGCCTTTGCCCTTGGGCTCCCGGGGCGCTCCGGCCCCGCCCCCGTCGCCCTCAGCCAATCAGATCACCATGACTTGGGTCCCGGGCAGGCCGGGCGGGGCGGGGCGGGGCGGGGCGGGGCGGGGGATAGAAGGCGGGAAGGTGACGCATCGGAGCTCTGCGCACCTGTGACAGGCGGGACCCACGAGGAGGAGGGAAGTTAGCGTAAAGCAAGAGAGCTGAGCCCCGCGCGGGACTACCGGGCTTGGGGGTCCTGGGCCCCGTCTCTTATCAGTCAAGCCCACGAGATGTGGCACTTGCTGAGACTTGGCACCGCCCGAGTGGGTGGGTCCGGTCAGTTTAAGACCTTGTTCTCTGCCCAGCGCATCTCTGACAGGGATGGCTTCTTCGTTGCGCGGCTGGGTTGGAAAGGCACCCGCATCTTCTCGTTCCTCCACGGAGGAAATGTGCACCCGTCGTGGGGCAGCTGTGGTAAAGCCAAATAATGCAGTCGTTCATGTCTTGAATATTTTGGTAGAGCAAACAAAGGTGAGGTAATGCTCACTGCAGATGACCCGCAGTGGTTAAAGAATTAAAAGCAAGAGCTATTGGAGTGATCCTACAATACTTCCAAGGATGATGTAGGCTTTATAACCATTTGATCTTTGCAAGTAAGCTCTTTTAAAAAAATAATCTAACAATAATAATTTAAAAACTAATAAGTAGGAATAATCCATTAGAAGAGTGGAAGTCTGCGCCCCAAACAGGCAATTGTGAGAGTAGGAGTCACCCTCTCCCTGTGGAGTATCATTATAAATAGGGTGACCTAAGTTGCCTAGATATGAAAGTCATATATTTTTTTAATCCTCATCTGAGGATATTTTTCCATTTATTTTCAGACAGAGTAGGAGGGAGGGGGAGAGTGAGCGCGAGAGAGACACACAGAGAGAGAAAGAGATCGTTGTGAGAGACACATGGATTGGTTGCCTCCAGCACAACCCTGACCAGGGCCGGGTACCTAACAGCAACTGAGGTATATGCCCTTGACCAGAATCGAACTGGAAAGTCTTTGGTCCCCAGGCCGATGCTCTAACCGCTGAGCCAAACCGACCAGGGCGAAAGTCCTATATTTTTAAACCCGGCGTTTACTGGTCACCTGATGTGTACTCAGGATAACCTCCATCCTTGCCTGGCAAAAGTGAATGCTTCCACAAAGAGGTGAATGTTTAGGTTTTCTTTCCTGATTCCGGCTGCCAAGGCTTTGCTAATGACTCCACAACTAGCTCGGCTCTGTTCTCCCTCCAGGTTCCCACCTTTCAGTTAGGTAGAAACATTGAGCACCTGCCATCACAGAAACTGGATCACTCCCAGGATAAGATAAAAAGACATCTCTGCCCTCTCAAGCTTACTGAGTGCTGGGGAAGACTGAGGCTCACACACACTGACTCAGGGCAGAATGAATGGGGAGGCTGGACAAAGCCTCAAGGAAGGCAGCATCTCAGCTGGGTAACAGATAGGAGTTTTACCAGGCACAGCTGTTGAGAGAATGTAATGCAGTGTCAGAAGACAGTCAAGCATCCACAGTGGATGCCCTGAAGGGAGCATGTGGTGTGGGTGTTGAAAGTAGTTGTGGTGGGGGTCGAAGCAGAAATGACAGCAGAAAGGTAAGTTGTGACTATTGTTTTTTAAGTGCCTTAAATATGATGTAAAGACTTTGACTTGATTCTAGGGAATGGGCAGTGGAAAGCTCTGAGTAAGAGACCCTGCTTCTGCTCTGATTCCTCCACATCTATTGCTGCTTGCATTTCTGGTCCTGCCCAGCTTGGAGTTCCTTGAAGGCAACAGTCTCATCTTCTTTATTGTCATGTCCTGAACACTGAGCACCAGGCCTGGCCCACAGTAAGCTCTCAAGAAATATTACTTACTTAGTGAATTCTTAGAGCCCCTGCCTTTGTCTAGGACCATATGAGCTCCTGCTTACATTATATTACAGTACATTACAGTAATTTCTCAACTGACCTCACTGCGAACAGTTGTTATCCTCTCAGGCAAATGAACCCTTCTAAACACTGTTTGGAACATGGTACCTTTATTTTACTCAAATCCTTCAATGTTACTTCCTTATAGAAGGTATTCTTAATTAAGAGTCCAGGTGAATCTGAACCCCTAAAATTGTATGCAGCTTTGTGAATGCACTTTTTTTGTTTGATAATAACACTGCCTGTAATTATTATTGAAAATAAGAACAGCCCTGGCCGGTTTGGCTCAGCGGTTAGAGCATTGGCCTTTGGTCTGGAGAGATCCGGGTTCGGTTCCCGCTAAGGGCATGTACCTCTGTTGCAGTTTGTCCCCGGCCCTGGTTGGTCGTGCGGGTGGCAGCCACTCAATGTGTCCCTTTCACGTTGATGTTTCTCTCTCTCTCTCTTCCTCTCCCTCCCACTCTATCTGTACAAAAAATGGAAAAATGTCCTCGGGTGAGGATTAAAAAAAAAAGAAAATAAGAACAAACTTTTACCTATAGAAACTGGGCAGACTGCCTTTCTGATAAGTGTATTCTGGGAAAAGGCAGGAGGAGTGAGTGGGTGGGAGGAAGGCAAATATTTGGTTGTAGCAGTGATTCTGCATGTGGGTGGTGCAAGCATGGCAGAGGGGAGTCTGGGGCTTAGCAGACCTGCCAGCTGGGGTGGTGGCAGGTGACCTGGTGGAGTCTATGACTCATGCAGGGGTAGAGCAGAGCTCACCAGGGTAAAAAAAACTATGGTTTGAGCCTCAGATGGTGGTGGTGACAGAATCTTGACTCTTAGGACACAAGGGGGACATCCGGCTCCCTGTTCTCCAGCTGAGGCTGTGACTGTGTGGCTTGGGATGGTAGTGTCCCTGCATCAGGGTGGGTGCATCAGGGCAGACACAGAAGGCTCAGGGAAGGTGTTAGTCCTCCTCTTGACACTGTTGCACCAGAAGCAGAGACCCAGGCCTGGCCACTCCATTTCTATATATGGGTTTTAAAGCAGACTGCCTGCAATCTGGGCTCTGCCTCCTTCTCTTGGTGTCCAGGGTCTCCAACCAGTGTGGTCCCACAAACTTCCTTTTTTCCTTTCTTGCATTGACTGAGAACCCTCAGCATGGTCTCCTTGGCACAGGGGTCAGGGCACTCTTGGGTGGTTGGACACCTGTAGAAGCTCCCTCTGTGCCCAGAAGGAGTAATTTTCATGATCACCAGGCTCCAGATGCATTGAGAGTGGTGGGCATTCCAAAGCCTCTGCTTAATTATACTCTTCTGATTGCCAGAAAAATTCAGCCCCACGAGGGTCTGATAGGGTGGCTGGCTGGGTAAGTACCTTCAAGCTTCTGGAAACCCTCCAAAGTGTGGCATAGTCCCAGCCAGGTGGTATGGTGGGCAGGGGTTGGGTCTGGACCCAGGGCTTGGGGTGGGCCTAGGAGACTCAGCACTCTTCCTTGCCCTGCAGACAGTGGGTGGGCCTGAGCTGTGGCCGAAGCATGTTATTGGCTGTGCTTCAGTTCCTGTCAAGGTAGGTTGCCCATGATTGCAATGCTGCGGGGCTGGGGACATCCAGGGGCGACTGGGCTCCTAGCGGGTACTGCGGTTTAGAGATTTGAAGTGGGTAGGGCTGGACTCACTGTTGGCATCAGGGTGCAAAGACTGCACGTGGGGCTTTGGCATGTGGGGACCATCTGTGCAGGGGTTCTGAACGTGTCAGGCCAGCACCCCTGAAGACTGGGAACTCGGGGATCATCCCTGCTCTCTGAAGCCAGAGGAAACCTCCTGGTTCCCACTGCTCACTCCAGGTGCTTGGCTCTGGGCAGAGGGGCCTAGGAGCACCTTGACTTCCTCTAATTCTTCTCCTTCCTCCTCCTCTTTCTTCTTCTAATTTAAAAATTTTTTCAATTACAGTTGACATGCAATATTATGTTAGTTTCAGGTGTACATCCCAGTGATAGGACATTATATAACTTACTAAGTGATCATCCTGATAAATCTCATACCCATCTGACACCATACATAGTTATTAGAATATTATTGACTATATTCCCTATGCTGTAGTTTATATTCCCATGACTCTTCTGTAACTATCAGTTTGTACTTCCTATTCACCCATTCTCCAACCCTCCTGTCATCTGGCAACTGTCAAAATGTTCTCTGTATCTATAAGTCTGTTTCTGTCCTGCTTTGTTCACTTACTTTTTTTTTTTTTAAGGTTCAATTGTTGATTGATATGTAGTTATTGCTTTTATTGTTCACATGCTTCTTCTTCTTCTTCTTCTTCTTTTTCTTCTTCTTCTTCTTCTTCTTCTTCTTCTTCTTCTTCTTCTTCTTCTCCTCCTCCTCCTCCTCCTCCTCCTCCTCCTCCTCCTCCTCCTCCTCCTCCTCCTCCTCCTCCTGCTTGAAGGCTCTTTAACATTTTGTGCAATACTGGTTTCATGGTGATGAACTTCTTTGGCTATTGTTTGTTTGGGAAGTTCTTTATATATCCTTTGATTCTAAATGATAGCTTCACTGGGTAGAGTAATCTTAGTTGTAGGTCATTGTTTTTCATCACTTTGAATATTTCTTGCTACTCCCTCTAGTCTGCAAAGCTTCTGTTGAGAAATCAGCTGACAGTTGTAGGGTAGCTCCCTTGTAGGTAACTAACTGCTTTTTTCTTGCTGCTTTTAAGATTCTCTCTTTGTCTTTAACCTTTTACATTTTAATTATGATGTGTCTTGGTGTTGGCCTTTTGGGTTCATTTTGTTTGGGGCTCTCTGTGCTTCCTGGACTTGTATGTCTGTTTCCTTCACCAGGTTAGGAAAGTTTTCTGTCATTATGTTTTCAAATAGGTTTTAAATTTCTTGCTCATTCTCTCTTCTCCTTCTGGTACCCCCATGATGTGAATGTTGGCGTGCTTGAAATTGTTCTTCATTTTTTGGATGTTTTTCTTTTTGCTGTTCTGATGGGTGTTTTTTTGCTTCCTTATGTTACAAATTGTTGATTTGATTTTCAACTTCATATACTCTACTGTTGGTTCCCTGTAAGTTATTTGTCATTCAGTTGGTGTTTTTTAAAAATTATGACTGGTTCTTTTTTATGGTTTTCATGTTCTTTTTTTTATCCTCACCCAAGGACATTTTTCCATTTTTTGTTCAGATAGAGTGGGAGGGAGAGAGAGAGAGAAACATTGACATGAAGGGGACACAATGAGTGGCTGCCACCCACATGACCAACCAGGGCTGGGGACAAACTGCAATGGAGGTACATGCCCTTAGCGGGAACTGAACCCGAGTCTCTCCAGACCGCAGGCCAACACTCTAACCGCTGAGCCAAACCGGCCAGGGCTCATGTTCTTTTTTTATGTTTTTGAAATTCTCACCAAGTTCATCTACTCTTCCTATACATTGAGCATCCCTATAACCAGTGTTTTGAACTCTGCCCCTATATATTGCTTGTCTACATTTTGTTTGGTTCTTTATCTGGAGTTTTGTTGTATTCTTTCATTTGGGACACGTTTCTTTGTCTCTTCATTTTGGTAGCCTCCCTGTGTTTGTTTTTATGTATTAAGCAGAGCTGCTACATCTCCCAGGTTTGGTAAAGTGCTCTAATGTAGTAGGTGTCCTGTAGAGTCCAGTAGCACAGCCTCTCTGTTCAACTGAACTGGGCACTCTAAGTGCACCCCCATGTGGGTTGTGTACACCCTCCTGTTATAGTTGAGCCTCTATTGCTGTTGGCATTTCAATGGGAGCGACTTACCCCCAGGCTAATTGGCTTCAAGGACTGGCTGTGACCTCTGACTGCCTTGGAGGATCAGCTGTGCAGGAACCCACCGCTTCTCTCGTTGGTGAACATTTGTATAGGTTCCAGCCAGGTAGCTTTCTGTCTTTAGCAATGCCTCTGTGACCATTTTTGTTCATGTCCCCTCGTGCACATTGCTAGATGTTCCTGAGAGTATCTTCTTAGATACGGAATTTCTGGAGCATAAGGTATGTTTAGCATCAACATTATTACACAATGCCAATGTGCACTCCCAATGGTGTAGACATGCATTCGCACTGCTGAACATTTTCATCAACAGTTGGCATTTCAAAATTTTGGTGCCAGGTAAAATGATATCTCATTTTGGTTTAAAATTGTTTTCCCTTGATCACTAATGAGGTTGAACCTAATTTTCCATGTTTATTGATTACTTGTATTTCCTTTTCCAATTCCTGTGCAGGTTATTTGCCTGTTTTCTCTTAGATCCATTCCCTTCCCTTCCTTGCTTTGAATCCCAAGGGCCTACTCTGCATTTCTCAGGCTCCCTCACCTACTGCCTTCTGTATGGTTCAGCCAATGAAAATCCCTGATAGGAGATGAAAGTTTGGGAAGGAGAGAACCCAAAGTGTTTCTCTTTTCTTGGCTTTGGTAGTATGTCAAGCAGTGGCTGTGTCTCGTCTGTGGTTCCAGCTTTTGCCTGGAAGCTTCACCCTTTGTGGTTTAGTTCCCACCAGGCAACTCCTGCTGCATTTCCAGATTCTTTTGAATAGTTCCTTTTCCAAGGTTCTAGCTTCCACAGGGCAGCCCTGGCTGCTATTCACATCATACCATCTCTTCTCTGTCCCTGGGCAGTAGTAGCTTCTTGTAGTTGTTACATTCTGTGTAGCCTCATTAGCACTTACTTTTAGCTCTTACAACTCCTCTGTAACTAGTTATTTCCCAATTTAACTTTCTTCTATTGAACTATCTAGCATGGGTTTTGTTCTCTTTATTGGACCTTGATGACACTGATTCAACATACACAAAAAACGGTACCTGAGCCAGCATTCAAAATTGAGTAAGCTATGAACAAGGAAACTATAAATAGAATTATAGTCAACTGCATGGGGAGTTGTGGTATAAGAAGAGCCAGTGTGAGATGCATTTAAATTGCAGTTTTGATGATGCCCACAGATGGTCCCAGTTGTAGTAAGAAGTGCCCAGGAGGCCCAGGCAAGGACTTGGTCTAAGAATAAATTTTAAACAATTCCCACTACACTATGATAATAAAGATCTGAATTTATTCCTGGTCGTAACTAAACTCATGAAGATTATAGTCATAGATATAGACACCCAAAGGCAAATATAAGGTTGTAATTCATCCACTTAAATAACAAAAACAAAACAACAACAACAAAATTAGACAGCTTATCTTGTTAAACTGAATTTTCTCCAAATACTTTAAAGTGTAGATTCTCAGATGAGGGAATGGTCCACTAGGATATCTGCAAAACATTTACATAAAAGACTGGACAAGGAGCCAGTATGATCGATTTACTCACTCAGCTTAATTTCACGTACAGATGCCAAGGGACTGTGAATTCACAGAGCTCAGAGAAATGGACTCTAACTGGAGTCCATTATCTGCTTTCTCACTTTGTAGACAAGGAAACTGAGGCTCAGAGGGTTCAGTGGCCATTGTGGTTATGACAAAAATTAAAAAGGTTAAATACAGACCCTTGACATTCATGGGAAGAGTCCAAAAACATCAATGAGAGCACCTTAGGGTTAGTTACCTGCTTCTGACAGGGAGCAGAGGTGAAATTTGGATGTGGGGTGAAGAGGATGCTGGTGTTGGTAAGAGCTGCGTAGTTGGTTGGAGTGCGTTGCAAAGGTCAGTAATGTGTTTTCAGTAGGAGTGCAATTTCTCAAGCGTGGCGGGAATTCTCTAGGAAACATTTTCATCAAAAGTGCACATTTGTCCTGGCCAGAGTGAATTGGTTGAGCATCATCCTGTGCACCAAAAGGCTGACTGTTTGATTCTTGGTTAGGGCATACCCAGGTGCAGGTTCTACCCCTGGTTGGGGCACATATGGAAGATAACCAATCAATGTTTCTCTCTCTCCCCCTGCCCTTTCTCTCTCTAAGCATGGCCTTGGGTGAGGATAAAAATAAATAAATAAATAAATAAAAAGTGCATATTTGGAGAATAACAAAATAATGTTAATGATGAAGGTGATTTTCTGGATGGAAGAAATGGAATGATAAAGGGGTTAGTATCGACTTGGGCAGAGACACACGTTTCCCATGTTTTGGCAAGATGCAGGACCTGGGATGATGTGTTTGCTTTGGACTCATGTAGTTGGAGGCTCTTTTTTCCATTGACAAAATCTGTTCCGAGAAAACAGTTCGAATGATAAATAACCAAAGCCTAGGAGTACTTGCTCCCCAGGGAAACTAATCAGGTTTACACTTTAGAACAATTATTTTCCCGACTTTAGCAGAAGTTTTCTAGCTTTGGACATTAGAGTAATGTGACTACATATCAAAGCTGACTTGCAACCTAGAGGCAAAGTTCAGGACCATCTAACCTGTTAGTTAAGAATAAAGTTAAGAATGTTGGCTTACTGACTTTTAGAAACATTTATGAAGTTTAATAGTGAGAATCCTATGAATAAATTTTATTACTGAGAGGTATGCCACCATGATATACTGTACTTACCAGTTTCACTAATTGCCTTTTGTCAACTCCCTAGGAGTATCTCCATGGTCCAAACCTTTTCCTCTTCAAGTCCCAGTTCCATCAACCCAGGGGCTTCCTCCGGGGAGAAGAATGTGCCTCTTCCTTTGCTGATAGGCTAGAGGCCCATCGACGTGAGTTCACATGTCTCTATTTTTCTCTCAGTAAACTTACCTTTTTCTCAGTCCGGGAGGAAAAACAGGCCCCCTTTTCTTAACATAACTGCTGTCATCCATATTCCTTCCTCTCCAGTATTTTTCATCTCTCCCTCTCCATGAATCACAGGAAGAGAGATTCTCAGCATGTTTTACACATTTTGTTTTTATTTTTAACTTTTTACTGTAGAATGTTAAAACGACACTCAAGGCAGAGACAATAGTGTAGTGACCTTGCTGTTCCCATCAGTCTCCTTCACCAGTTATCAACACGTGGCCAGTCTTGTTCCACCTTTACTCCGACCCACTCTCTTTTTTTTTTTATCCTCACCCGAGGACATTTTTCCATTTTTTATTTAGATAGAACGGGAAGGAGAGAGAGGAAGTGAGAGTGGGAGAAACATCGATGAGAAAGGGATACATCCAGTGGCTGCCACCCGCACGGCCCAACTAGGGCCGGGGACAAACTACAACCAAAGTACATGCCCTCAGCGGGAACCGAACCTGGGTTTCTGTGGACAGTAGGCCGATGCTCTAACCACTGAGCCAAACTGGCCAGGGCCCCACTCTCATTTTTTTTTTTTATCCTCACCGGAGGACATTTTCCCATTTTTTTGTTCAGGTAGAGTGGGAGAGAGAGAGAGGAACAGAGAGAGAGAGAGAGAAACATCGATGTGAAAGGAACACATCGAGTGGCTGCCACCCGCACGACCGACCAGGGCCGGGGACAAACTGCAACCGAGGTACATGCCCTTAGCAGGAACCGAACCCGGGGCTCTCAGGACCGCAGGCCGACGCTCCAACCGCTGAGCCAAACCGGCCAGGGCCCCACTCTCATTTTAATGCAAATCCAAGACGTCAAATATTTTACCTGTAAGTATGTCAGTACGCATCTCTAAAACATAAGATCTCATGAAAGATTAACCAAATATGGGTTGGGCAAAAGTAGGTTTACAGCTGTGCATATGCAAAGCACAGAGTTAATTCTTATATTACTAGTTTTTAATTATTGTATTATTTTCCATATGAACAACTGTAAACCTTCTTTTGCCCACTCCTGTACATGATCCCACCTAAAAATATTTACAGTAATTCCTTAATACTGCTAAATATCTAATTGGTAGGCACATTTCCCCAATTATCTTAGAAATGTTTTTGTTTTGTTTTTACAGTGTGTTTGAATCAGAATCCAAATAAGGTTTTTACATTGACACTGGTTGACATTTTCCTTAAGTATCTTTTAATCTCCGGGCGCCCTGTCTTTGCTTCATTTTCCCTTGTAATTGTTTAAGACTTTGTAGAACTTCTCAGTCTGGATTTTGCATCACTGTTGTGTAACAAGTTCCATTATCCCTTTTGTTTCTTATAAAGGAGTACAGGCTTTATGAGACCCAGATTCAGTTTGTTCTGAACAGAACTATTTCATACATGTTGTGCTTTTCTGTCAGGAGGCACATAAGTCATTATTTTTCTTATTGTTTGGTGATATTACCAGTCATTGATGATCATTACATGGATCCGTTAGTCATTAAAAATGAGAAAATAAAGATACTCTAATTCTACCATTTTTTTCTTCCTTTATTAGCTGGATGCTTTTATGGAGAGAAACTTTGCCTTTGTTAAATGTTTGACTACTGATCATTTAGAAAAGACAGGAAAACACTTGATTCTTTTCCTTTATTTATCAGGTTCCTTAGCCTCCTCCAAAGATGATCAATGAGATTTTTGTTTTTTATTATCATTTAAAAATATTTGATGTATTTCAATCCCTTGAAGTTATTATATTTACTGCTGTTTCACGTTTGCCAGGGGAGACATGGCCACAGGGGTCTGTCATTGTTTCCTCGTGATCTGGAATGACTCCATGTTTCAGCCTCAACCTGTGTGTTTCCTGTCCCAGACCTGGAATCAACCATTTCTCTAAAGATCTGTGCTTCCTTTTAGCAGGAAATGGTATTTGGAGACCAAAACTGGGTACCAGCAGTACTCATTTCTCATAGGTCGACCGTTATTTCTATCATGGGTTTTGAAATCAGTCATGTGTGTCTGAGCCTTCACCCCACCACTTGCAAATTGTGTTCTTAGGTGAGACTCTTAATTTGAGCCTCAGTGTCCTCATTTGGATAACAGCACTTAGTCATTAGATTATTGTAAGCCTTCAATGCCTAGCACAGAATAAGCAACCAATAAAGATAGCTATTATTATTTAATGTCTTTCATCAACGCATGTGTGCATGTTATCAAATGGAGTGGGCTCAGTATTCTGATCCAGTGTTACCTATGCAACCTTAATCATTCTTCACTATTTTGTACCAACCCCTGGAGATTTGAATGTGCAAGTTTTGTTCATGTGGTTCCTCCAACCTGGACTGTCCTTTCTCTTCTGGCAAATTTCAACTCTTCAAAGCCTATCCTCTTTTAACTTTTATAACAGTTTCTCTTATCTTTGCTATTTGGTTATATTTTATATTATTTCAATAATTTCCCACATATATATGTCTTCTCCCCAGGAATACTGTCATATCATTGATAGCAAAGATGTATTATTTTTTATTTTGAAATATAACATATATAAAAAACGTGTAGAATATAAATGGGTAGTATGATTAAATTACAAAGTGAACTTCCATGTAACCACCACCCAGGCAAAAACTATGTATTATTTCCAGTGCTCCCGAAGCCCTCTCTCTCTTTTTTTAAATTTTGAATCACTCACCCCTCCCGCCTTTCCAGAGGTAGTCACAATTTGCATTTTTATGGTAACAATGTCCTTGCTTTACTTTATAGTCGGATCGCTTACAAATAGATCCCTTAGTCTTGCGTGTTTTTGAACTATATATACATAGATTCATTATCTTTGTATCCTTCAGTTTCTGATTTATTTTAACACTATATTTGTAAGATTCTTCACATTGTGTGTAGCGGTGCTTGTTTTCATTTTCACTGTGGATATAGCCCAGTGTATGAATATACCACAATCTGTTTATCCATTTGATATGCTTCCAGTTTTTGACAAATATGAATAAGGCATTTTGAGCATTTTGTACAAATATTCTGACACACAAGTACATGTTTTTTGTTTTTTTTTAGTATGTTCCAAGAAGTGAAATTTTCTGGTCACAGGGTATGCTTATATCAAACTTTAGCAGATAATGTCATGCTGTTTTCCAAAGTTGTTTTGCCAATGTACTCTCCCACCAGCAATGTAGAAGAGTTTAGTAGCTCTTCATTCTCACCAACACTTACATTTTCTGACTTTTTAAGTTTTGCTGATTTGGTATGTGTGTGGTGGTATCTTACTGTGATTTTAATTTGCTTTTTTGTGATGACTAATGAAATTGTTCACCCCTCTATAAGTTTATTGCCTGATTGAATATCCACTTTTGTGAAATATCTATTCAAATATTTTTCTTATTACAAAATTTTAGTTATCTATCCTTTTCTTACTGATTTGTAGAAGTTCTTTGTATATTTTGAAATGAGTTATTTCTCAATTATAAATATTGCAAATATCTTATATTTTGTGGTTTATCCTTTTTAAGCTTTAAAAATTTAAATTATGTATTGTGTGTGTGTGTCTCTCTATATATTATGTGTGCATATTTCCATCTTTCTACTGACTTTTTCTTATTGTTTCTTAGAAGTTCTTCACATATTCTGAACACAAAACCTTTGTCAGTTGTATGTATTACAAATACATTTTCTAAATTTGAGGTGCATCTTTTTCTTTAAGGCATCTTACAGACTTGTATTAAGTCAAATGTATACATCTTTTTCTTGATAAATAGTTTCATTCTTGTTTAATGTGCGCATTTTCTTGCACACATTAAATTTTGTTCCTTGACACATTTAGATCTTTAATTTACCTAGGGTGCATTTACGTGAACAGGAATCACTTTTTTTCTATATTTAATTATTATCCCATGTCCTTTCTCATCGATTCATTGTGCCACATCAGCCATACATACACACTTCCATAAATTCATGGAACAATATCTGGGCTCTGAATATAGATTCATGCAAGAAAATTTTCCTCATCTTTGAGGAAAAGATAGTAGCACATCACTTTTATATATTATACCCTTAAATAAGTCTCACTTTCCGGTAGGGGAGACATTCCACTTGTTTTTCCTCTTCAAAATTATTTTAGTCGTTCTTGCCCTTTTGCTCTTCCATATGAACTTAGAATGAGCTTGTCAAGTTTGATGAAAAACTTGATTTGACTTTTTATGAAACTGCATTTAACTTAAGGACTAATTTGGAGAGAGAGAACATTCTTATGATGCTGGTCTTCCTACTTTGTGAACACGGCATTGCCTTTTCTTTAGTTTGGTCTTCAGCTGTGTCCGTCTGAATGCTAAACAAAGAGATATGTACCTGATTTGGCAGTGTCTTGGGTTCCACTTGAATGTAAAGGCTGACATGCCAGAGCCTTGTTTTGATGATATATTAGTCTAGAAGAGGTAACCATTTGATTGGAGACTGAAGAAATTGATAGAAAAATGGATCAGGACTTTTGCAAAGGTGGAACAATAATGGACACCTGAATTTAGTGGTAGATGTGGTAATGGAGAGAAGTGTGAAAAACTTTTCAGAAACAAATAATTACTCCTTTCTGTAAGACAAAGACCAATTGGGCTTCTTGATTCTCTTTTTAAAAAAATTTTATTTCTGTTATTTATTTTTGTTATAGATGTCCCACCACCATCACCCCCATTGACACTCTCCTCCAGCAGCACTATGTACAATCGCTAAGATCTGGAAACAGCCTAATTGTCTATCAGTAGATGAATGGATACAAAAGCTGTGGTACATATACACAATGGAATACTATGCAGCTGTAAGAAAGAGAGATCTCTTATCTTTTGAGACAACATGGAGGGACCTTGAGAGTATTATGCTAAGTGAAATAGGCCAGTCAGTGAAAGACAAATATCACATGATCTCACTTTTTAAAATTTTATTTATTTTTGTTACTGATGTTTCTCCTTTTTTACCCCATTGACACCTTCCTCCCCATCCCCCTGCCCCGTCCCCCGCTTTGTTGTCCATGCCCGTTGGTTATACATACATGCATATAAGTTCTATGGTTTATCTCTTCCCACTCCTCAATACCCCCTCTTCTGAGGGTTGTCAGTCTGTACCCTACTTCCATGTTTCTGGGTCTACCGTATTCCTCAGATAGTTATATTCATTATATTCCATATATAAGTGAGATCATGTGGTATTTGTCTTTTTCTGCTTGGCTTGTTTCACTTAGGATAATACTTTCCAGGTCCCTCCATGTCGTCTCAAAGGATAAGAGATCTTTCTTTCTTACAGCTGCATATACTCCATCGTGTATATGTACCACTGCTTTTTGATCCATTCGTCTACAGATGGACACTAGGGCTGTTTCCAGATCTTAGCTCTTGTAAATAGTGCTGCTATGAACATGGGGGTGCATATATTCTTTCTGATTGGTGTTTTGGGCTTCTTAGGGTATAGTCCTAGAAGTGGGATGACTGGGTCAAACGGAAGTTCAATTTTTAAATTTTTGAGGTCACACCATATTGTTTTCCATAGTGGCTACACCAGTCTACATTCCCACCAGCAGTGCACTAGAGTCCCCTTTTCTCCACACCCTCACCAACACTTGTTTGATGATTTGTTGATGGCGTCCATTCTGACAGGTGTGAGGTGATACATCATTGTTGTTTTAATTTGCATCTCTCTGATGATTAGTGATGTTGAGCATTTCTCCATATGTCTCTTAGCCATTTGTATGTCCTGTTTAGAGAGGTGTCTATTCAGCTCCTCTGCCCATCTTTTAATTGGTTTCTTTGTCTTCCTTTTGTTGAGTTGTATGAGTACTCTATATATTTTGGAAATGAACCCCTTATCTGATGTATCATTGGCAATGATGTTCTCCCATGCATTGGGTTGCCTTTCCATTTTGATGATTGTCTCTTTTGCTGTGCAGAAGCTTTTGAGTTTGATGTAGTCCCATGTGATCATTTTTTCCTTTGTTTCTGTTGCCTTAGGTGATGTATCAGTGAAAATTCTGCTGCGTATGATGTCCAAAATTTTGTTGCCTACATTTTCTTCTAGAATTTTTATGAATTCACAGGTGACATTTAAGTCTTTTATCCATTTTGAGTTTATTTTTGTGTATGGTGTAAGTTGATGGTCTAGTTTCATTTTTTTTGCATGTAGCTGTCCAATTTTCCCAACACCATTTATTAAAGAGGCTGTCTTTACTCCACTGTATGCTCTTGCCACCTTTGTCAAATATTAATTGAGCATATTGCCTTGGTTCCATTTCTGGGTTCTCTGTTCTGTTCCATTGATCTATATGCCTGTTCTTGTTGCCAGTACCAGGCTGTTTTGATTACAGTCGCTTTGTAGTATAACCTTATTTTTCAAAATTGCTGTGGCTATTCGGGGTCATTTTTGGTTCCATATGAACTTTTGAAGTATTTCTTCTAGTTCTGTGAAATATATCATTGGTATTTTGATGGGGATTGCATTGAATCTATAGATTGCTTTGGGTAGTATGGACATTTTAATGATGTTAATTCTTCCAATCCATGATCGAGGTATGTGCTTCCACTTTTTTATATCTTCCTCCATTTCTTTTTAAAATGACCTGTAGTTTTCTGCAAATAGGTCCTTTAGTTCTTTGGTTAAGGTTATTCCTAGGTATCTTAATTTTTTGCTGTGATGGTAAATGGGATTGTTTTTTCAGTTTCTCTTTCTGTGAGTTCATCATTGGTGTACAAGAATGCCGTCGATTTCTTGGCGTTTATTTTGTATCCTACTACTTTGCTAAATTCATTTATTAAGTCTAGTTGATTTTTGATGGAGTCTTTAGGGTTTTCTATGTACAATATCATGTCATCTGCAAATAATGACAGTTTCACTTCCTCCTTTCCTATTTGGATGCCTTTTATTTTTTCTTCATGTCTGATTGCTATGGCTAAGATTTCCAGTACAATGTTAAATAAGAATGGCAAAAGTGGACATCCCTGTCTTGTTCCTGTTCTTAGGGAAATGTTTTTAGTTTCTGCTCATTGAGTATGATGTTGGCTGTAGGTCTTTCATATATGGCCTTTATTATGTCGAGATATGATCCCTCTATTCCCACATTGCTGAGCATTTTTATCAGAAATGGATGTTGGATTTTGTCAAATGCTTTTTCAGCGTCTATTGATAAGATCATGTGGTTTTTATTCTTCATTTTGTTTATGTGGTGTATCACATTTATTGATTTGCGAATATTGTACCAGCCTTGCATCCCTGGGATGAATCCCACTTGGTCATGGTGAATAATTTTTTTTGATATATTGCTGGATCCGGTTTGCTAGTATTTTGTTCAGGATTTTGGCGTCTATGTTCATCAGAGATATTGGCCTGTTGTTTTCTTTCTTTGTAGTGTCTTTTTCTGGTTTTGGAATTAGAATTATTCTGGCCTCATATAACGAGTTTGGAAGTTTTCCTTCTTCTTGAATTTTTTGAAATAGTTTCCGGAGAATGGGTGTTAGTCCTTTTTTGAATGTTCGGTAAAACGCCCCCATGAAGTCATCTGGGCCTGGGCTTTTGTTTGCTGGGAGAGTCTTGATTAGCTTTTCAATTTCCTTAGTTGTTATTGGTCTGTTCAAGTTTTCTATCTCTTCCCGTTCCAGTTTTGGGAGACTGTGTGTTTCTAGAAATTTGTCCATTTCGCTTAGATTGTCAAATTTGTTGCCATATAGTTGTTTATAATAGCTGTTAACATTCTTTTGTATTTCTGCAGTGTCAGTTGTTACTTCTCCTCTTTCATTTCTGATTTTGTGCATTTGGGTTCTCTCTCTTTGTTTCTTGGTGAGTCTAGCTAAGGATCCATCAATTTTGTTTATCTTTTCGAAAAACCAGCTCTTTGTTTCATTGATCCTTTGAATTGTTTTTTTGGACTGTATGTCATTTATTTCTGCTCTGATCTTTACTATTTCCTTCCTTCTACTTGCTCTGGGGTTTTCTTTTTGTTTGCTTTCTAGTTCTTTAAGTTGTGAGGTTAGACAGTCAATTAGAAATTTTTCTTGTTTCTTGAGGTAGTCCTGTAGTGCTATGAACTTCCCTCTCAGAACTGCTTTCGATGCATCCATAGATTTTGTGTTGTTGTGTATTCATTTTCATTGGTTTCCAGGAAGTTTTTAATTTCTTCCTTGATCTCCCCAGTAACCCATTCATTGTTTAATAACATGCTATTTAGCCTCCATGTGTTCAAATGTCTTTGCATGTTTTTTTGCAATTGATTTCTAGTTTCATGCCATTGTGATCTGAGAAGATGCTTGATATGATTTCAATCTTCTTGAACTTGTAGAGACTTAGTTTGTGCCATAATATGTGGTCTATCTTTGAGAATGTGCACTTGAGAAGAATGTGAATTCTGTAGTTTTGGGGTATAATTCTCTGTAGATATTTTTAAATCCATTTCGTCTAGTGTTTCATTTAGAGTCTCTGTTTCCTTGCTACTTTTTTGTCTAGAGGATCTATCCAGTGATGTCAGCAGAGTGTTGAAGTCCCCTGCTATGATTGTATTGTTGTCGATTTCTCCTTTGACGTCCTCCAGAAGATTTTTAATATATTTTGGTGCTTCTATATTGGGTGCATATATGTTTATCAAGGTTATATCTTCCTATTGATAGATCCTTTCAATATTATGTAGTGGCCTTCTTTGTCTCTAGTTATGGTCTTCATTTTGAAATCTATTTTATCAGATATGAGAATTGCTACCCCAGCTTTTTTTTGGTTTCCATTTGCTTGGAAAATTTTTTTCCATCCCTTTGCTTTCAACTTATGTGAGTCTTTTGTTGTTAGGTGGGTCTCTTGTAAACAACATATAGATGATTCATGCTTTCTTATCCAATCAGCTACTCTTTGTCTTTTTATCAGAGCATTCAGTCCATTTGCATTTAAGGTGATTATTGATGTATACTTATTTATTGCCATTTTTGTTTAGTGTGGTTATATTTTTCTCCTATTTTTTCTACTAATTATAGCAGTCCTTTTAACATTTCTTGCAGTGCTGGTTTGGTGCTAATGTATTCTCCTAGCCTTTTTTTTTTTTTTTTTGTCTGGAAAGCTCTTTATTTGATCTTCTATTTTGAATGACAGCCTTGCTGGGTAGAGTAGTCTTGGATTCAGATCCTTGTTTTTCATCACCTTGATTACTTCATGCCATTCCCTTCTGGCCTTCTGGTAGTGTTTCTTGTGAGAAGTCAGCTGAGAGCCTTATGGGTTTTCCCTTGTAGGTAACCTGTTGCTTATCTCTTGCTGCTTTTAGGATTCTCTCTTTGTCTTTAATTTTTGGCATTTTAATTACTATGTGTCTTGGTGTGGGCCTGTTTGGGTTCTTCTTACTTGGGGCTTTCTGTGCTTCTTGAACTTGAATGCCTTCTTCCTTCACCAAATTAGAAAAGTTTTCTGTCACTATTTCTTCAAATATATTCTCTAATCCTTGCTCATTTTCTTCTTCTTCGGGGACTCCTATGATGCGAATATTATTACGTTTCCAGTTGTCCCACAGTTCTCTTAAGCTGTCTTACTGTTTTTTAATCATTTTTTCCTTTTGGTTTTCTGATTGGTTGATTTTTTCTAACCTGTCTTCTAATTCATTGATCTGGTCCTCAGCTTCCTCTACTCTGTTCTTTAGACTTTCCAATGTGTTCTTTATTTCTGATATGTCACTCTTGATCTCTTCTTGGTGGTTTTCAATTTCCAATTGGTTTATTTTCAGTATCTCTATGTCCTTACTCATGCTGTTTATCTTCCTCAAGATCATGGCTTTGAATTCTAGCTCTGTTAACTTACCTAATTGCTCCACATTGATATCATCTTTGGTGGAGGTCTCTTGCTCTTTCATTTGGCTTTTGTTTCTGTGTTTCACCATTTTGGCTATCACAGTGGGCTTTGGAGCCTGTCAAGTTTTCCCTGTGGGTCTTGGTGTTCTGCTGTTTGTGGTTCCCTCTCCTGGGTTTAGATGAGCAAGGGAGGACCCACATTAAACCCCACTGTCAAGTCTTACTTTTCTGGTTAGAGTTGCTAGCCCAGGAATGGTACTGTTATCCTCTAGCTTTTTGCCTGGAGGCTAGCAGTGGAGTTTACTTGAAGAGTTTTGGGTTGTTAGTTGATTGAAAAACTCCCTCTGGTGCTCTGTGTAAGGGGATTTCCCAAAGGTGGGGCAGATGCTGGTTGTTAGTGAGCCTCAATTTGTATTTTAATGGCCCACAGAGTGGGGTTGAATCTTTGAGGGAGGGGCTGCTGCCTCTGTCCAGGGCCCTGGGAAGGAGCAATATGGCCACCATCCTGCGCGGCTGCCACTCAGCAAAAGCTCTGAGCACCCTCCCAATCCCGAGTGTCCCCACACAGTTCCAGTCCAGTCTGCCCTCCCTCTGCCGGAGCCCAAGTTGAGTGGCTGTGGCTATTTTAGCCTCTGTCCTGGCTCTGTGCTGTGGAGCCCCTTGGGACTTTAACCCAAGGGTGCTGCTCACAGCTAAGGCTGCTGCTGAGCTGCCGACTGTGGGCTCCCATCCCCATCTCGCACCTTCAGAATCCTACCCGGATCGAGTCAGTGTCCCTGGTTATACGGTCCTCACACGCTGCTTCTCTGTTGCTTTTTTCCCTCACTTAATATGTGTGTGTGTGTTAAAAATCTTTATTGCTGAATGTAAAATGTATTACAGATATTCCACATTTTTCCCCCATAGACCCCCCTCCTTCCCACTTATGCCCTCCTCCAGCCTTTTCCCACACTATTGTCTGTGCCCATTGGTTATGCATATAAGTTCTTTGGTTTATTTCTTCCCACCTCCCCCAACCCCTTTCCCATTGAGGTTTGTTAGTCTAGCAATGAATTTGTACTTCTTAATCTCTTCACCTTTTTCACCCATTCCCCCAACCCTCCTCCCAACTGGCAACCAACAAAATGTTCTCTGTATCTATGAGAATGTTTATTTTCTACCTGTTCATTTTGTTTGTAGATTCCATTGTTGATAGATATGTATTCATTGCCACTTTGTTTGTTCATATATTTTATCTTTATCTTCAAAAAGACCCTTCATCATTTCATATAATAATGGTTTGGTGGTAATGAACTCCTTCAACTTTTTCTTGTCTGGGAAAGTCTTTATATGGCCATCGATTCTAAATGACAGCTTTGCAGGATAGAGTAATATTGGTTGTAGGTTCTTGCTTTTCATCACTCTGAATATTTCTTGCCACTCCCTTCTGGCCTGCAAAGTTTCTTTTGAGAAATCAGCTGACAGCATAATGGGGAACTCCCTTGTAGGTAACTAGCTGCCTTTCTCTTGCTGCTTTTAAGATTCTCTCTTTGTCTTGAACCTTTTGCATTTTGATGATGTTGTGTCTTGGTGTGGGCCTCTTGGGGTTCATCTTGTTTGGGACTCTCTGTGCTTCCTGGACTTTATGTCTGTTTCCTTCACCAAGTTAGGAAAGTTTTCTGCCATTATTGTTTCAAACAGGTTTTCGATTTCTTGTTCTTGGTCTACTCCTTCTGGCACCCCCAAGATGCGAATGTTGGCATGCTTGAAGTTTTCCCAGAGGCTCCTTACACTATCCTCATTTACTTGGATTCTTTTTTCTTTTTGCTGTTCTGATTGGGCGTATTTTGCTTCCTTATATTCCAAATCAATGGTTTGCTCCTTGGATTTAAGTACTTTACAATTGAATCTGTGTAAATTTTTCTTTATTTCAGTTAATGCCTCCTTCAATTCTGACTGTGCATTCATAATTTCTGACTGGTCTTTTTTTATGCTCTTGAGGCCCTTCACTGAGTTCATTGAGCATCCTTATAAGCAGTATTTTGAACTCAGCATCTGTTGGGTTGCTTATCTCCATTTTGCTTCTTTTCTTGGGGTTTTGTTCTGTTCTTTTATTTGGGACCTGTTTCTTTGTCTCCTCATTTTGGCTGCCTCCCTGTGTTTGTTTCTGTGTATTACTTAATGAGAGATATGGGGCTAGCTGAGACCAGATGCTGCTCGTTTGAAAGAATTTAGGAAAAACCTGAAGCAGGATCCAAGACAGGCCAATCCTATGGTTAAACAAGTGGCATCAGCTTGGGTGGGCCCGAAAGTTGGGTGGGGCGGGTCCTCAGGGAGCCACCATGGCGGGGCTACCAGTGTGAGCCAGGTTGCTGGAGTCCTAGATATGGCGACTGTCTGCTGCCCCAGGGAAGGGCTCACCAAAGGAACAAAGGCCTCTGACAGCACGTTTGTCCCGGAGAAAGCCCCCTCTCCAGCCCTCGCTCCAGTGCCAAACAGCTCAGTTCTTCCCTGTATGTCTCTGGCACCCCTCGAGCTGCCTCCCCTCCAAGCTTAGAGGGAGAGAGTCTGATAAGTTTGTGCGCGGGCCCTTTAAGGAGCTGCCTGGGGTTCCAGCCGCTTCAGCTTCCCTGAGTCTCAGTTTCCGCTGGTTTTTCCAGCCAGAAGTGATGGGGATTCTCTTCCTGGCACTGGAACCCTGAGCGGGGCACCTGGTGTGGGACGGGGACCCCCTCAGTCCTCAGGAAGGACCTTCCCTGCCGAGGTGTCCTCCTGATTTTTATCCGCCACACGTGGGTGTGGGACCAGCCCATAGCTCCTCCACCCCTCCTACCAGTCTGGATGTGGCTGCTGCTTTAATTCCATAGTTGTAGGACTTCCATTCAGCTCGATTTCAGGTGGTTTTGAATGATGGTTGTTCTGTAGTTTAGTTGTGACTTTGATGTGGTTGTGGGAGGACGCGATACCGCCTTTACCTACGCCGCCATCTTGACCGGAAGTTTATCTGTGTTATGGTTGTAATTCCAGTTTGGTCCTGGGAGACGGTCTGTTTAGCTTCTGTTCACTCCACAGCCATTTTGGATCTCCACATGATCTCACTTATTTGTGGAATATAATGAACAAAATAAGCTGATGAACAAAATAGACCCAGAGACTTGAAAGTAGGGAACTAAAAAATCCTGTTTCTTTTCTTAAAGATAGATGAATGAGAATCTCCGAAAGAGAAATAAGCTAAGACTTACAGAGGTTACTTTAACCACGTGATAGCGAAAAACAGTAATCATAGAAAAGCAGCTTCCTGCTCTCTGCCTCTTTCTTTGGAAATCATATTATTTTCTGAAGTCTAGTTTAAATAGACCTCTTCCTTGAAGCTGACCCTGACTCCATCAGCTAGAATGGGATGCTTGGCAGGTTCTTCTTCATATTATAATTATGTGCATGCTCAGCATCCCCTCTGGAGCAGGTAGCAAGTCTTAATGCCTCTATTTTCTTCTTTCTAGCACAATTCCTTTTCCTGCAAAGAAAAGAACAATGGATGGTAATTCAATAATAAAAATTTAAGTTTGCACTTGTTGCATAAAGGACACTGTTTTTTCTCCCCTCTCTTTTGTTGGTAGAGTTTGGGTCACTGGGCTGTGGGAAGTAACAACAAACAAATTTGGGTAGAATATTTATGAACCTTTCTCTTCTTAGTTCCTTCAAAGGTGCCTTGTATGTTTTGATTTTATTCAATGTGTGTGTACATGTTTTCGTATAGTGTTACTATTATATTGTGACATCTGTGTGTGAGTTAAGGTAAGTAGTTATTGAGTTTAAAGGATTTTTTAGTGTTTTATTATTCTTCCAGTAAAATATTTTAATCTGTAAGTCACTTACCAGGTCACTGTATGCAATTTAGAGAGTGAAAGATGATACCTAACAATTTAAAAATTAAAAACAGAATGAAACCATAAATAAAAATGTACCCTTGCTATCTTGCAAATAGTTGTAATCTTTCTGCCGCATGGGTGGTCAGACTTCCCCTGTGATTGAGTTAATGGAAAACCTAAGGAGATACTTTTAGGGTTCTTAAATGTGGTTCAACCTCACATCGCTCTTAGTGGGAAGGTTTGATTTCTGGAGTCTTTGTGTGTGTGTATGTATGTGTAGGTGTGTTTTCCCTATTGATACTGTATTCTCAGGTTTTTTTCTTACATCTTTGTCTTCCATGTTTTAAGGTACTGCTTTAATGACTGCAAATGACATATTTTAATTTTCTCACAGGGTACACAGAACACTTTAGTTTCTTCAATGTAACACACATAGTTTGCAGTTGTTGCCTTCATTTGTTATCACCTTGCCATATTTATGCCCAGCATGTATAGTCTTAGGAGAGATCTCTGGCTCTGGGTTTCTGCTTCTCACACTCAGAGAGGCTACCTTGGCTCATGGCTGAAGCCCCTAATAAAGGGTATGCACAGAGTATGATGCTCGGGTCCATATACCCTGCAACCCCCATCACATCTGATTCGATCAAACATGGGCTCCTGTCCCACAGACGGCCAATCTCTATGCGGCTCAGCAGAACAGGAAATGACCTTTTCTGAGACGGCTCCCCAGAACCAGGCCCTAGATGGTTTGTGTGAACGTGCCCTGGTGAGAACAATGCGCAAGTGCAATATAGTCTGTCTGGTTGGCACAGGAATTTTGAGATAGGAAGTATTTCTAGCAAAAACCCAGAGTAGTGGGGACATGGGACAGGAAAAGAAAGTAAGACAAACAAGGTTGGGATGCCAGACAAAGCACTGCAGAGGTAACTTGTCTCAACTCCGTGGAGAGGTTTGGAGACAAATCGGTCGCATCACAGACAACCCCATCAGGGGTGAGGAGGCTGGGGTATTTACACTCCCATATTTGTCAATCATTGGCTAAGACCTGACCTGGGGAAATATAAATTCCCAGGCAATGTCTGCTCTCTGTACACGCAGAAAAAGCTGGCCTTCTGCAGCCTGAGCGCAGCCTTCCACCCAGAGGCACAGGAGCTGGCTGTTGGGAGAGCAAGCCCTCGGGCCCGAAGTCCACTAATGTACACAGCTATCAGCACTGTCACGGACTCTACAGTGATTCATGGACCCATCAGAGCTGCTCTCTCAGGGACCTGGGTCTGACATACACAGAGAGTTAGCAAGAATTCAAGAGGCCACAGGATCCAGGAGCAAGAGACACTGAGAGGATGGAAAGGAACAGAAGCAAAGGTGCATAGAATGATATCGTCTGTGTGCGGGCAAGTGCCCTGGTCTCACTTCACTGTACTCTCTCATCCCCTGTAAAGTGGCCTTTCACTTTTCCATTACTGCTTTTGTAATGACAGAATACCATAAATACAGAGTAAGGATAGTAGGCATGACCTCCCCCTCCCCAAGAACCAGATGTTCAAATCCTTGTGTCCCACTACTTTATTATTCTGCTTCCTTCTGTTTTCTTTTTACCTCACCCATCTGTGTCCGGTGAGGAGTGGATTAAACTCGGGAGGCTGAGTATATTATTACTGAACTCATCCTTCTGTGATTTTCAATATGAGCTGTGGGTGTCTCTAATGAATTAGACTAGAAACTGAAGGTGTTTTTTGTTACTCTTCTCTTCCTCCCTAGCAGGGCCAATTTCACAGTGGGCAGTAGGTAGTTGCTACAAACTGTGTAATTTGACACCAATCCTTGGGCCACACATACCCAAGCCTCTGGTCTTCCACCCAGCCCCCAAGTCCACAATTTATTTTACATTTGAGCCCAGCATATCAGAGTTATTAAAATGAAAATGTTTTCTGGAAATAATCCATATCACTTAACAATCTATCTAAGTTTATGTGTTCATGTGCAGTGATGTAGCTAAAGAATTACAAAACTATAGTTCCACAGAACAACTATTTCTTACAATCTAGGATAACTCTAGAATCTGTCTTGGTCGTGAGACTTGCTAGAGACAGGACTTAAGCCAGATAAACATTAAATTAGCACAAGAACTGCCCACTGAACATTTTTTTCTTTCCAGTCTTGGCAACCTTATCTCTGTAGCTGACATTTTAAAGAAATATACAAGTAATACTAGTACCAACCGTTCATGTAGATAATGGTTAGGTATAAATGAGATCAGGGAAGGAGGAAATGATTTACAAAGCCAGGATAGCATGCAATAACATGCATAAACGCAAAACAAAGCAATTAATCTTGAAACCCAGTGTAGGTGGAGTTGAATTCAGAATGGCTGATAGTCTAGGTCTTCCTAAACCAAATGCACAGTAGCTGTACTTACGCCATCGCATATACAGCTGACCTGCACCAAGGCCTCGCTTTCCAGTTAAAATGGTATTTAGGAGGCCTTAGGAGTAATTATGATATGACTATATTAAAATTTTTAAAAAGCAACAATATTCATTAACTAACATTTATCGAGCACCTACTTAGTGCCTTACTTTTCTTATCTATGAAATGGGGCTAATAATAGTACCCACTTCATAAAGGTATTGTAAGAATTAAGTGAGGGAAGCAGTTAGATTAGCACCTGAACACATTTAGCTTAGTTCTAGTGTATAAGAACTGGTATTTATTATTATTATTGTTAGGAACTAAAGTCAATATTGGGGATATAAAAATATGGACAAGATATGGTCCTTCTCTTCACGCAGCAATGAGCTTAATGGAAAATGAGGCAAGTGAAGAAGCACTTATGATTTGGTAGGATCCAGTGCAACAATAGAGACATATTGATGTCAGGGTCTTGGCTTAAAAGAGGGAGTGTTAATTTTGTTTAGCCAAGGAGTAGATTTTCCAGAGTAGGAGGCCACTGGGTAACAGTCCAATCTGGGGGCTGAGAGAGGGCTATATGGGAATGAGGTGAAGGGCCTTCTAGTAGTGGGACTTGGATAAGTGGAGTCATAAAGACTTGGCACAGTGCAGCGCATCTGGATACCTAGGAGTGCACCAAGGTCTGGCTGTGCAGAAGTGGCCAAAGGTAATGCCAGATGGTAAGATGGAGCCATGTCAAAAAAGGTTCTGTGTGCAACATTCAGGAACTTGGACTTTATCCTCTGTGCACTGCAGGCCACTGAAAGAGTTTGACCAGAAACAACAACAAAAAAGATATGATCAGATTTATTTAAAAAGATGACAAGATGACTCTGGCAGTTATGAATAAATTTAAAGTTGTTACACTGGAAGAACTGTTAGGAAAGTCCAGATAAGAGTTAAGAGAGTGTTAACTGGTGCTGGCCGGTTTGGCTCAGAGGTTAGAGCACTGGCCCCGAGGACCAGAGAGTCCTGGGCTTGGTTCACCCTGAGGGCAAGTACCTCGGTTGCAGTTCCTCCGGGGCCCGTTGGCGTGATGTGGGTGGCAACTAGTTGATGTGTGTCTCTCTCTCTTCCTCCCTCTCTTCCTCCTGCTCTATCTGAAGGTAAATGCAAAAAATGTCCTTGGGTGAGGGTAAAAAAAACAGGAGCGTGTTAACTAGGAGAGTAACAATGGGAATAGAAAGTAGATAAGAAATAAGGGGAAATAAGGGAGATTGTGTAGGTGTATAAAGCTGCAATTAAAAGAATTAGAGATATAATTGTTATTTATAATATAATTAGGCCTTCCCAATTATTCTAAAGAAACCTCTCATTTGAATAACTTTCAATCCATGTACTATTGAGATTCTTTGCATTTCTTTTTTTTGTTTGTTTTAAATTTAATTTTATTATTTTTGAGGGAGAGGAAAGGAGAGGAAGAGAGAGAACATTGATGTGAGAGGACAACATCGATCAGCTGCCTCCTGCACGTCCCCTCCCGGGGGAGTGAGCCTGAAACCCCGGGCATATGTCCTGACCCAGAATTCAACTGGCAGCCTTTCAGTGCACAGGATGATGCCAATCAACTGACCCACACCGGCCAGGGCTGTATTTCTTTTCAAATTGTATACCGTGGTCTTGGGTTTTGCACTTTTCAACCAAACTTGTCTCCATTTCAATTGCAGATGTTTGAACAGAAGAGCAGATCCAGCAGTGAAGCTGCAATGGTCATTGTAGCTTAACTTGTCTTTGCCGCAGTCCTCCGTCCCTGAGAGGTGTCAGAATGGAGAGTTTAGGAATAGAGTCAAAATAAAAATGGGACATTCTGGAGGTAAAAAGAAAAAAACGGAATGGTAATGGTAATATATAAAGATTATACTGATAGATGTTAGTGAGCTGCTCTGTTTAGAATCGCAGTGCTGTTTGCAAAGCTGTCAACGCCATTTCACATTTAAACTATTAAGTGCATATTTAAGCTGCACAAATCACTTGCAGTCATTTCATGGCCAATCAATCCAGTCTGAGATTGTTTGCCAAACAGTAATGGAATTTTCTCTAACAGCCAGATACTTAAGTCACTAGACACCAAATTAGGGGATAAAGAAATTGATTCAGCATCCCAGGTAATTATCAGCTTAAGACAATATTGTGTTGAGTCCTGGCATATACTCTCTAACAGCAGATGTCTGTGTTTTGGACCATTTTGATGATCTCAGTAACTCTAGCATGATAAACTAATGATGCAAATTATTTTTCATTTTAATTTCACATTGTAGATGGAGCTCTTGGCCTTTAATGTAACACATTATCTGTTGCAGCCTGGGCCTAAATTAGAACAGTAGCAGTGGAGAAGAGAGCAGGTGACATATTCTGAAGCTATTTGGAAAGTATGATATCTGCAAGTGGAAATGAGAGTTGGAAGAATAAATTCCAGGCTTCTGAAGTGGGCTACAGCGAAATGATAGTACCATTTGTTGTGATAAGGGAGAGAGGAGGAGGGGGAAGAATTAAGGAGAAGACAAAACCTTATATATTTGATGAATTTGAAGTATCTGTGGTGTGAATGTGGAGAAATTCACTAATCCATTAAGTCAGGGATTCAGGAGGGATTCATGTTGGAGATAGAGATTTGAGAGTCCTCAGTGTACAGGGAGTAGATGAAGTTATAGGAGTATCTAAACAATGAAGAAGTCTAGGAAATACTAACATGGGGGAAAAAAAGGAGAGAGGAGGCATAAAAAGTCAAGAAGAAAATGCAGAGGAGGAAAACCATGAGAGGCCGTTACTCATAGGCAAATGGTTTAAATCAGTGGTCCCAAACCTTTTAAATTGTATATCCAAGCAATAATTTTTTTGAACAATCCCATATATGTATACGTATTATGAATTATGTACATATAATATTTTAATCCACATAGTAACTATAATAAACTTAATTTATTAAAGTTTTAGATATAAAGTAAATATATTTTACTTAGCATAAGATGCATATTTTCCCCAGTTTAATGTCTATCCATCATCAGGGAGCTGAAATGATGTCAATATACACACATATGTGAACTAAGTCACAACAAATCATGCTGTCTAGGGAGCCAGGTAGTTTGCCTATGGACAAGAGCAGACAGAAAGGTAAATGGCCAAGTGAGGGGTTAAAGAAGGGCTGTTTGTTTGTTTTTAAAAGATGAGTAAGAACTGAGTGCTTTTATTTGGTGAAGGAAATGAGGCAGGAAAGAGAGAATTTGAGGCAATTAAGCAAGAGAGATGATGACTGCTTACGAAATCCCTAAAAGTCTAGAGCATAAGAGGGAAGTTCAGCCTTGAGAGGAGGAAGTTGCCTCCTCCACTAAGGGGAAGACAGTGGTAAGATCTAGAAACAGATAGTGAGAAGCATAGAGGTTTCCTATAGGGAGAAGGAGGAGAAGACACGGGAACTTCTAAGTTCATGTTATTTCTTTTCTCCATGGAGTAGGAGACAAGGCCATTGCTTACAATGTGTGTGGAGTGAGGAGGAAATGCGTGGTCATCAAACTTGATAGTATTATTGAGCTTTAACCAGTAGCTGTGGGGAATGAAAGCTGTAGCTCACTTGGCACCTGCTGGAGGCTATAAACTACTAGTGACACCCATCTACACGGGTAGGATTTTTTTCCCCAGTGAGGTCTGCCATCTTGGACCTAAGAACTAGACATTTGGATTGCACAATGAGGTGGGATTTTGCACTTTATAGAGAGGCAATGGGTGGATGACAAGGCGGCAAGGGAATCAAAGATAATGAGAAAGGCGAAGGTATCATGGCGTTGGAAGTCTTAGTGAGGTCACCTGTTTGGCAGATGCAGGGGGAGTAGGAGAGTGAGGAAGCTGAAGGAGAGAAGAGAGTAAGACCCAGGCATTGGGGCCTTCGAGTGGGGACACTTATCTTCCACCCTCACAATGACCATCCTTCTAAATGCTCTCCTTATTGGCAGGACTGGAAATTTGAAAATTACATTTCTCAGACGCTCTTGCCAGTGGAGTTTCAGTTTAGACCCCTCCAGCTGTAGCCATGGGCCAAGTGTACGAGCATCGGCAGATGGCTGGCATCCGGGCAGACATGGCAAGACTTCCAGATGTCCTCCTGAGAATCGCCCACTGTGGAGCTGCAGAGGGCAGAAATCCTCAACGGTGAATTGTGATCTGTACCATCGACCTCATTCCAACAGTGGCTTCACTGACCTTTGCTCCCCAAGATTTTCCAGAGACTGTGTAATCCTCTAATTTTCTGTATTAAATCCATTTACTTGACTTGCTTAGAGAGCTTTCTGGCATACATAACCTTGGCTACTTACCCCCCCCCCCCATTAATCATTTATGCTGAATTATGAACTTTTCCATGGTCACAGTATTGGTCAGGATCATCATATCTGTTGGTCAGGATTCTTAGTTGCAAGCAACATAAAGAAAATATAGGTAAGTTAAAAAGAAAAGACATTTATTGAAAGGATTTTGGATAGCCTATGGAGTTGCTGGGAGGGCTGGCAAACCCAGCTCTGAGAATGAACCCAATACCATAGATGGGACACTGATAAAATCATGGGACAGAACCAGCACAAGGATTGCCACTGCTGAACTCCAAGGCGGTGTGCCTAACTGATGGGTCTAAGCCACGCCCCTCTGCCCTGCAGCAGGGAAGGGAGGTCCCACCTCTCAGCTTTTAGAGGAGAGCTCTGCCTCCGAAGAGGGAGGAGCCTCCAAGAAATTCAGATGCTGGGAAGGCTCCTAATTGATAACGTATACTCTGACATTGTGTGTGTGTGTGCACTATAGTGTATACCATTTGTTTTCTCTGGCAAACCCTCCACATGCTCATTGTCTCCACTATGTGTATTTATCCTTTAATATCCAACTTCATTCTTGAAATCTTCCCAGCTTCGAAGTGACTGCTGAACTCCTATCTCAATTTGTATCTTATTTGGCCTTATTCTAACTTATTTTTATAAATATTTGCAGTTAAAAATATTAAAGTGATAGCATATTTTTTTTAAAAAAATTCTTCTGTATTGGTTTTAGAGAGGGAGGGAGGGAGGGAGAGGAAGAGAGAGAGAGAAACATCGATGAGAGAAAACATCAACTGGCTGCCTCCTGCATGCCCCCCACTGGGGGTTGGGCCCACAACCTGGCATGTGCCCTGACCAGGAATTGAACTGGCGACCTCTGAGCCACACCAGCTGGGCAAAGTGATAGCATATTTAATGTTAAATGAACATAAGAGGTCCTTCAATGTGACTGGCTCTTCAGCTTCTGAGGACATGGCTTTCCTTACAGGTATTTGTACATCCAACAGTTCCCAGCATAGTACTTGCTTAGGGTAGACGGCAAAGGTATTAGTTATATTGAATTCAAGTTCCCCACCAAGATTTGCTTGTCCCCATTTCCATTTCCTCCCCCTCCCCCAGGCGTCTTCCTGTACCACCACCTTCTCGCCTTTGATCCCAACCCCTCCCACTTGCTCTAGGACCTTATTTCACTCCTGTCTTTTTCTGAAAGTTCAATCATCCTCTTTCCAGATTCCTGCCCAGTGGCCTGACATAGGCTCAGATATCACCTGCTCTAAAATTCCCTTCCTGTCTCTCCTTCTGTCTCCACACTTTCAGAGAAGAATAGTTTGCAGTCTCTACATTGTCACCTCGCTCTGCCTCTCTCTCTCTTTTTCTTGAAGCTCCATCCAGGAACTGTTTGCCCACATCCTCTATGGCCTCCCTGTTGTTTGCACTGGTGACTCTGTGACCAAGGATCCATCTTCCCCCCACCTCTCTGATGAAACTGTATCCTGATTCCTCTGCTGCTTTTCCTTCCTTGTTGCTTTAGTGAACTTGTGTCAGTTTTTGTCTGCTTCACATCAGATCTCTGTCTGTTAGGGAAAATCACCAGGCCAGGTGGGGAGGCAAGCAGAACCCACCAGTGGGGGGAAGGCTGTACCTCTCCTCTTTCTCCCCTCCTCCCCTCTGGTTGCCAGCCTGCTGACGCGTGGCCTGCGCCGTGCCAAGCAGAGGCTCTGCCCTGCAGACGGAACTGCGGTGGCGGCGTCCTCATCAAACTTCTGTGGCCTGCATGAGCTTATCCTGGCTCACAGCTGCGGGCCTCATTTGGTTCCTTCTTTAAAAAAAAAAAAAAAAAAAATATATATATATATATATATATATTTCTTTATTGATTTTTAGAGAGAGATAGAAACATTAATGAAAGAGAACATTGATTGGCTGCCTCCTGCATGCCCCCCACTAGGGATTTGGCCCACAACCTGGGCATGTGCCCTTACCGGGAATCAAACCAGTGATCTCTTGGTGCATGGGTCAGTGCTCAACCTCCGAGCCACACTGGCCAGGCTCTTTGGGTCCTTCTTGTTTTCTGAGCCTGGATGTCCCCTTCTCACTCACTGTGAGAGAGCCCATATCCTACCAGTAAATTCTTGCTTCGTGAGCCAGAGGTGGGTTCTGCAGTTTGCTCCGAAGATCCCTGGCTGTTATGTTTCTTTTCTTCCCCTTCCATCCCCTAAGTGAAGTTATTCCTCACAGCTCCTTCCTTGCCTGTCTTTTTTCACCATCCACACTTTTTCCGCGGGTAAGCTCGTCTGTTTCCCAGGTATCCGTTATTACCTTAATGCTAAGTTCTCCCAGAGCTTTTGCCAGGTTTCATCTCTCTCTGAGGTCTAATCTAACCTCCTGTTTCCATATGCACACCCCTGCATCTCCTTCTGATGCATCAAAATCAGTAATACTAAAGCTCAGACTCAGCAACTTTTCATCTCCAGTTTCTTTCTTGCTGAACATCCAGACTTTGGATTTTTCTGTCTATGCCATCTCTCAAATCCCCAAACAGTACCAAGTTCTTTTTTATTTTATCGTACCTCTCACGTCCTTCCTTTTCCTCGTACTGTCATGACTTTGTTGCCTAAATGATCGTCATAGGTGCCTTACTGAGCTCTTACCTCCAGTTGTCCCTGAATCAACACACACAGGTGGTCAGATTAAATTTCCTAAAACACAGTTCTGGTCATATTACTCTCTCCCCTGCCCCTTTAAAAACCTTCCATTTCTCCTGGCTACCATGAAAAGTCTAGAGCTTAACCCTCTACCATCCACAACCTGATCCTAACCTACTTCCCCTTATTTATTCTATAAGTGGGATAACTTTTCTTAATACTTCATGACGTGATCATGTTCCATACTGTCCCACCCTCGTGCCTTTACTTAAGGGGTTTTTAGGGTGTGTCTTTGTAGCTTAACCCAAATGCCAAATCATATACCATCTCCTCTAGGAGGTCCTCCTCCTGCTCCCCTCTTAAAGTGCTTCTCAACTTTTAATATGCATATGAATCACCTGGGCATCTTGTTAGCATGCAAATTCTGGTTCCATAGGTCTCATTTAAGGCCTGGGATTCTACATTTCTAACACAATCTTTGTTGATGCTGAAGGTCCCTAGGCCACACTTGGAGTAGCAAGGTCTTGGCGAGAAGCATGTTCTTTCACTAAACCATATGGCAAAATTCCAAGGCAGAAATTGTATATTATTCATTTACAATATTCTACAATCTTTAAAGTACCCATTTTGTCTCCTCAAAAATAGAATTGGGCCCTGGCTGGTTTGACTCAGTGGTTAGAGAGCTGGCCTGTGGACTGACGGGTCGTGGGTTTGATTTCCAGTCAAGGGTATGTACCTGGGTTGCAGGTTCGATCCCTGGCCCTGGTTGGGGTGCAGGTCGGGGTGAGGGTCAGGCACATGTGGGAGGCACCCAATTGATTTGTCTCTCTTACATTGATGTTTCTCTCTTCTCACCCCCCCTCCTTCCCTTCCACTCTATCTAAATATCAATAGAAAAAATATCCTCAGGGGAGGATTAGCACACACACACACAAAAGAAAGAAAACCATTTTTTTTTTTTCTTGAGAGGGTGAGGTAGGGTGTCAAAAACAAAGTATCAGGTATGGCTTTGAGACTGTGTTCCTTTTTTAAAAAGAGCATATGTATGTATTTCAGGAAAGTCTCCCTTGCCCTCCAGCCTCTGCAGTGGGTGTGGAATCATCTGCAAGGGGACCTCTCTTTGGCTCTAAGAAGCTCATTTCTTACCCACCCCCCCTTTTTTCAGAGACTTTGGGAAAAACTTACACAACCAATCTATGCCCTGTCTTCACAGAATATTTTAAAGCAACTGGCTTTCCTGTTTCTGTAGCCAAACTCAATTAGCAAGGCCTCTTCCTCTTCCTGTGTTCCTCTTTTGATCATTGGAAAAATTTGTCCCAGGACCCTAATATGGACATTTTGATTTGAGCCTGTATTTCATTTAGAATGACTTTTGGTTATAACGTCATGGTAAATTCCATCTCCTCTGTGGCCTGCTGTATGTTACTCCTGTGGTGCCTTAGCATCGCCCAGCACATTATGGCAATGAGATGTGGACCACTTCTGTTTCTTCACCTCCCTGGTACATGATTTTCAAACAAACCAAAGGTCCTCCTGTACCTCCCCCCTTTTCCTTAATGCATATGTGTGCCTCCATGTCAACAATGAATTTTCCCAGTCCCTCTCATGTGTAATACCTGTTAGAAATAATGGTGTTAACTCTTATTTTCCTAATCCGTTTGTCAAAACAAATCAAAGTGTCTGTTAAGATCTGCCACGTCTTATGAGTGTTATAGTGATGGTAGGCATCTCACAGGTTGCACAGTGTCCAAATTGCTGTGGCAGGAACAATAATTCTACATTTCAGGGAGAACCATGCAAAGGTATCGAGACTAGCCTTTATAGCAATAACATGGATGCCAGTGGAAATGCATCTTGAGCTCTTTTGTGTAAATCACCTTCTGAGAACATTGTTTTTATTGCTGACACTTTGCTGCATGTGTAGAAGACACACTTAAAATTCAGTTTGCTCCCTTGAGTGTTTGTGTGTGTGTGAATCTGGCAGCGTAATAAAACTTTTCTTTTAGAAGGCCCAGAATCTAAGTGATGAAAAAAAACATTGTGGATAAAAATTATTTTCTCTTTAACCTTGGAAGCTTCCTATTTCTCTGTTGATATATCTATATATATAGATATATATAATTTTTTTTTTCAGGAGGAGACTGTAGTATTATGATCTAATGGACAATGATCCCAGCTTCCCCAAACACTGGCTGAAAAGTTGGGGGCAAATTCCTGACCTTTTCTGATACTTCATTTCTCATTATGGGATGAGAATAATAACCACGTCACCTTCTTACTTCCCAGCACCGGTTACTTCTCTTTTCCTAGATATGATTGGCATTTTAAATATATATATATTTTAGTGCTTGTCTTCCCCTTGGGTTATAGAGCGGTTTTGTGTGTGTCAAATGTTCACGAAATGTCCATCTCTTTTGTCCCCAAAACTCCTGATTTGATGTGACCTTTTGTGGGTGGCGGGAGGATGAAGGAGAATTGTGAGGTTTTTGGAAGCTTCAGTCTATGAATTAATACTTCTGCTTCAGCATAATGTTGGTATTTGATCAAACATAAAAAGCTTCAAGCTTTTAATGTCCTGCTGACACCAGTATCAACAAAGCATCGAAGCGAAACTTACTGGCGGCTGATTAGAGGGTGGTTTCATTTCCCTGGCTCTAAGGCTAAGTATACCTTTTAGTCGATCTTTCTCAAGGATAAGCTGCATCATACATTATAAATCAAATTCAAGAGCTTTAATAAAGGACCCTTGATAATCTGGTAATATATTATCACTATGTTTTGGAAAGGCAATGAGTGACTGCATTTTATAGTCTAATTTAAAATAATAATATGGATTACAGTTGTGTTCAGTCATGAAAGTATAATTTAACAGTTTGGGTTTATAATAACCTTTTCTCCCTTGACAGTGTCCACTCTTATTTTAGCCCAAGAAAGGCTTACTTGGGAAACGTTTACTATGCTTGCGTTTGGAGTCTAGTGGGGCTGAACACGTGTTTAATTGGAATTTTAAGTTGCTGTTTCATACAAAACAGAAACTGAAAGCTGGAGAACACGGACTGCTGAAGAGCGAGCCACTCGGCTATAAAAAGCAGGGCCCTGCGTGCCAGCCTCCAGGAAATGGGCGCGGGCAGCGGTCACTGCAGGGAGTTTAACGGGACACTGTGTATAGGGCGTGGGAATGTTCGGGCGGGGCAGCCGCCGGAGCTCGCGCCGGGCAGCCCGCAGCCCCCAGGCTGAGAGCCCCGCAGGTCTGCGGCTCTGCATCTGGAAACACCCAGCGTGCGGGCGAGAGGGGCAGGGACAGGGGCTGTGGCTCAGTGGGAGAAAGTGAGCAACAAGGCTAAAATCCCCAATCTTTCTTTTGTTCTCACTTATTGAATCTCCTTTCAGTCTCCCCTTGGGCTGGACCCGGACGAGCGGGAGAGCGAGGAGGTCCAAGCGCCAGTGCGCGCGAGCGCAGGGCGGGGAGGGGCGCGGCGTGGATTTGGAGGGATAGCCAGCACACACCGACTGGGGGTGAGGAACGACAGACAGAACACGTACAACCTGACATACATGTGACCAATTTGAACCTAAACTCAGTGATTTTCTAGTTCCCATTTTCTGCTCTCCAGCCGTTACTAATAAAAAAGGCTCTTTTAAGGCTCTTTTAAGGCCCCCCGCCCCCACCCCACCCCGGGTTATGTGATTTTTCAGAGCTGTTTGTTTTATATCTTTTATCAGGTTGGAATGCAACTCACTAGCTTTAATAAGAATGCATTGGTCTCTAGGAGCACAGAACAGAAACCACCCAATTCTTGCTACTGTCCAGGAGTGCAGGAGGAAATCTTGCCATTCACATGCTCCAGCAAGAAAAGCCAATAGTTGACCAGCCGGTGTGGCTCAGTGGATTGAGTGTTGTCCCCTGGACCGAGAGGTCCCGGTTAGATTCCTGGTCAGGACACATGCCCGGGTTGCGGGCTCGATTCCTAGTAGGGGGTGTGCAGGAGGCAGCCGATCAATGTATCTCTTTCACATTGATGTTTCTCTCTCTCTCTCCCTTCTCTCTCTAAAAAATGAATCAAGACATATTTAAAAAAACAACAACAAACAAACCCATAGGTAACTTGCCTTTTGTTAGGTATTTTGTATAGCTTGCCTGGGGTTCCAGCTCCCCCTTCTACATTTCCTTCCTTCAGCTCCCCACTTTCTCCTTGGGGCTCCTTTCCTGCTCCCCAGACCTGTTTGGATTCCAAAAACAGAATTGCAGCTATGTCTCACCTTCCCCGGTGTTGAGTTAGCTGAGAAGCCTATTTGCCCTCCTCTGACGGGATGTTCTCTTGCGTTGTCCCTGGCTGACCGCTCCACCCCTCTGGGCCTCCACCTTTCTTGCAGTTCTCGGGGGTCAGTTGCACCACAGACTACTGACAAGAGCTGGGACCTGGGCATTATAAATTAGGTTCTGAATTCACCTTTACCACAAATTAGCCATGTGTCATTCATCAAATCAAATAATATTTCCTAGACTAGCTTTTGTCATCTGGAAAACAGGGTGCGTGAAATTGATCTGTGATCCCTCAAACACTGCCTTGAAATAAACAAAATAAGAATCCTAGAAGAGGTCTCCTTGTCTTCACAGGAAATGGAGGATAAGTGGATGTGGGCTGGACCTTGATGATCACAGTGGGGTCCCAGGACCTGGTTCTTGGTTTTAAGCCACAGAAACTCTCGTTTGGGACCAGGGGGATGCCATACCTTGACTCACCTTAGCCAAACACCTGCCAAAGCTGAGGTAGAGACTGGAATGCCCGTTATTGTTGTCTGCTATCTAAGTAAACACTGCACTTATTCTTCAGTCGCTGCACCAGGCTCCTGAGTCTAGAGCCCTTTCCGATGAGATTACTCTTACCTGTGCACCTCCTACACAATGTTCTGGAGTCCCTAGTGCCCCACCCAAACCACTCAGGAGACTGACGTGGCAGTCACAATGCTGATGTATTAACTTACAGTTAGAAATGTAAGAGCACTTACACAATCAGCACCTTCTCTCAAGCCGCATGGGGATTTGAACTGCAATCACAAGCCAGTTCCTTTATGGATGCAATCCTCTCCTAGGGCCTAATGGACTCAGGCCAGGGCATCAGACATTCTTGACACCGAGCAGACCTACACTGAAAAACCGAATCCTAACTAGAGATTTTTGGTGAGCATAGAAAGGGAACAAAGGAAGTGCTGCTTAATAACACAAGATGGTCTATTAATGCATCCATCCCACCCAGGGATGTCCTTGGAACTCGAAAATCTTTTGGTCATACTTCTGGAAGCTTTGCCATTGGAAGTGGAAATATCTTCTGCCCAATATCCAAGCTGCTGAGGATGTCTGTCTCTGAGCCTGCTTCTACTGGGGATGGATTCCCACTCGCTGCCTCAGCACGTTCCAGCTTCCTTTCCTCAGACATGTCTAATCAAGCTAGTGTCCTGGGAGCTATTTTCTCTGTTGTAGATGACTTGCTTATTTATGCTCAGACCCAATCTGTGTGGATGTTAGAGTTAAGTTCTGAGGGAGATTCTCACTGCATATTTGGAGTAAGCTGTTCACACTAACAGCTGAAGAAGCTTAAGATTCCGCTGCCCTGCTGATCAGCCAGGCCCTCTGCTGCTCCTTCACTTCCCTCGCTGCACGCGAGTGGACTGTGTTGGTCCCCAAATCCATTTATGTCCATTGTACGAGGTATTGTGATGTTATTGTTTAAATTACATTAAAATATGAGTATGAAAGGATAATTCTTTATGAAAACTAAAGAATTTTACAGGTTTTGCAAAGAATTGATAAAGGCGAATAGCTAAAAATTCTATGGTTGAACAAGACAATTATAAATACTAAGGGAAATTACAACAATTTAGGGCTTGGAAGTCAGATTGGTTCACAGCTACCTTTAAATTTTCATTCCTCTAAAGATACTGAAACTGGAGATTGTGAACAAAACCTTATAGGCATGCTTTTTGCATAAAACCAACAGAAAGCAATATTAAATGAATGACACTGTCCCTACAGCAGAAAGTTTGTGGATCAATGTATATTTATGTGTTCTAATAGAAAATAAGATGTTTCAGCTAAGTATGCATTTATCAATTTTTATCATTCCTCGCTTTAAGTGATAATTTTGATTCCCCGACTAGAGGTTCCGACTGAATAAGTAAGATAAGTGTGCTTCAAATACAGTATGAATAAGGATAATAACAAAATACAATATGATAATGGCTACCATCCATGGAACTACATTTTTAAAACAAAAACAGTTTATTATTAAGTAATATTAAATTTACTTATTAATATGCAATTACAGATTATCTACTAAAGCAGTACATAAACAAGGAGGCCTTATTGCTATATACATCTTTTCTCACTAATCTTCTCTTGGGATGTGTAAGCTGCATGTTGACTACAGGGGGTTTCTATAGTGAGTGCCGGCATCACCAAGCTCTCGGATCCTTCCTGGTCCCCAGGAGGCGCTGCTCCCTTCAGATGCGCCCCCTGCTGGGCAGTGTGCAGAGAGACTGGTTTTCTTTAGCACCTTGAGGTGTCGTCTGGAGTAAATGGGAGTAAAACAATGTCTTGTCTGACCAGAGAAGCCCTTGCTTGAGGACTACACGTGCCGATGGCCTGGGTAAACACTGCATTTATTCAGGCATGTTCAGTCTTGAGCAGGTTTCTCCTTAAGTTTCCACAGAACCACATTTTGAATCAGGAACTCCACAGTCGCGGTGACACTGTGTCGTCAGTAACACTTTCTGTTAAGTACCCAACTCTCCCTATTCCTTTCAGGGTTTTCCCTGGTTCTGCCTTGTGGCTCTGGGTCTCCCTCTCTCCCCAGAGTCTATAGGGACAAGAGATCTCTGATTCCTTCATCTTTGAGTTGGGTTTTCAGCTCCTACCAAGTTCTACTGTCTAAGAAGGTAGAGAGTAGAGTTTAAATTACCTCCAGGGACATGACCTCCTAAGTGGAGGCTGAAGAAGCTCAAGTCAGTTCACAAGCCACCATGTGGAAACAATAACAAACTCATAATTTCAGAGTAGGGGGAGGGAAAAGAGAAAGTATCAATAGAATCCTTTAGTAATCTGCCATATTAAATTCAAAATATATTTATTTGAAAAATACCCAGGAAAACGTGCAGTGCCTGAATTTAATGTAAGAGAGACTTAATGGGAGAAACAAAAAGGGCATTTTATATTAGTTTTAAAAATCAATTTCCATTATTAAATAGAAGCACAGGAAACGAATTGAAAATAGCATAGATCAGGATGTGTGTGTGTGTATTTTTTTTTTTTTTTTTGCAAAAAAAAAAAAATGGTATTGCTATTCATAATTACAAGAAATGGATGACAATATTTTAAATGAGTTAACTTTGGCCCATCATGCTCACTTCATGGTGTGAAGAAAACAGCACTTGAATAATTTTTCCCTTAATTTGTTCTAAATTGCAGCAAAGTGCTCTGCAAGAAGCAAGTGCTTCTGTTAATTAACTCTGAGTGAAGAAGGTCACTGGTATACATAGAACTCATTTTGTGGTTTTAGTTATAGATTTTTTTTCCCCTGAAGTTTCACTTTTTTATCTAGCATTTCCGATTTAGGCACATTTGTTGCTTTTTGTCTAAAAAATTTTAAATGTAACAATAATAATATAATTGACTTAAGAAATGTAACATGTTTCACATTTTGTAAGTGTACTTAAAGTCCTGACCTTTTATCTAAGCCTGAATATTATAGCTGAATTTTTGAAACCATATACACTCTTACACTTCAAATTTTATAACAAAGAATTAACAGATCTTAGTTTTCAGTCATTTCATATCAAATTATAAACACTGGAGATAAAATTCTAAATGCTATAAATTTTTCTAAATAGTCCGAGATACCAAAAATTTCACCAGCCTCTTAAGAACCATAAGCAGCTGAGTCATTATATCTAAACTGAATATAACATTAAAATTTTTATATCTAATGTTCACTTATAAAATCTTTAGTTTCTTTGAGGGTAAGCCTAAGAATTATAAGAGAGCCAATGTGTATATTAATTATCTTGCTCATGTAACATATGCTACAATACAGACTTTAGGCGGAAATTGTTGACAGAAGTTAATGTTCGAATGCCATGGCTATGACCACAGTGCATTACTCAGCTTTCCGCTCCACTCACAGTGGTAACTAGGAATCACTATAAACAAGTTACATGGCTTTAGCCACAGTCTTAAGGTATTAATGTGTGCCATTCTTGTGATCATCTTTTGTTCTGAGGATACAAAAGTTAGCTATACATACATTTATTCCGTCTTTTCTTTGTTGTTGGCCCAAAACAAAAAACTCTCCTTCTAACTCAAGAAGATATCCAAGAAAGCTGTTTATCTGAAATTTCCCACTGTGTAACAGGCTCTCCCTGGTAAGCTTCTTTTTCTACCTGACAGAATTAATCAGTACCCTTTTGTTCTGATTCTGTTCCTTCTGTTGTGATTTGTATCACATTGTATTGCACCTGTTATTTACATATTTCTGCCCCCTTGAGACCCCAGCAGCACAGAGAGAGTCTTCTTTATATTTCCAGCCCCTTTCTGGGCCATAGTAGGCTCTCAATAAATGCTTTCTGATCAGAATTGCTTATCAATATAGTGTAAGTGCTGCCCATGTATATATGTAGTGCTTGTTGTGACAGGTCAGAGTTTGTTAGACTTCCCAGTTAGGTTTTTATTCTCTAAATCAGAGGTTGGCAAACTTTTCCTATGAAGGGCCAGATGGAGATACCCTAGGCTTTGTGGGCCTTCAGCCTGTGTCCCAGCCACGCAGTTCTGCCCCTGCAGCCTGGAAGTGGAAATACACAGTGAGGAAATGAATGAGAATGGCCGTGTTCCAATAACCTGGCCTACAGAAACAGGCAGCAGGCTGCATTCATCCCTGCCAATTCCTGCTCTAATTCATTGTTTTGAAGTGTGGAGGAAGAGGGCATAGAGATTCCAGCCATGAATTATAATAATCACTATAGTCAAAGTTTCTTAATGTTGGCAAGGGAATTAGGATGGCCATAACACTTTTGAAATATCTCCCAATGCTTGTTCCCTAAGAACAGAGAGGAAGCTGAGCCCCCCACCCCTTCTCTACCCTGTCTGCCATGAAGACGAAGCCATGGGACTGTCGTGGATAAGCAGAAGTAAGAGAATTAGAAGTGCTGACAAGGCAGAGAGGTGAAATGAAAGAAGCGTGAGAAGGAAAGGGAGCAGAGTTAGAGTCAATGTGGCCGACGGCAGGATGTTTGCTGGTCCGAATCCTTCGCTGGTTGGGCTGTTCGGCAGAGTGAAGGAAAGCTGGATTGTGCTTACTTCTCATTCAGGACAAGAGAGAAAGAATGTCTTAGAGCAGTGGTCCTCAAACATTTTGGCTTGCACACTTCCTAAAAGAATTTTGAAAAACTGTATATCTCTTCACACTGTTTTTAAACTGATATCTGGAATATGCTATAATTAAGATGCAATTTTCAGCATGTTATAAATAATGACATTTTAAAATAAAAGTGTCATGTCTCTCTTTTAATACAGCCAATGGAATATATTACATAGCAGATTTTAAACTTTTTAATTTTGAAATGATTTTAGGTTTACAGAAAAGTTACCGATGTTGCACAGAGAATTCTTATATACCATTCACCCAGCTTCCTCTAATGGTACATGTCACATAACCATAGAACGATCATCTAAACGAAGAAATTAATACTGTATAATACTACTAACTAAACTATAAACTTTATTCTAATTCCAAATTTTCTATAATATCCATTCTTTGTCTCAAGATCCAATCCAGGCATCCACCTTGCATTTTCTTGTCATGTCTCCTTATTCCCCCCCAATCTGTGACATTTCCTCGATCTGTCCTTATCTTTCATGATCTGGACACGGAAGTGGTCCATTGTTTTGTAGACTGTTCCTCGGTTTGGATCGGTCTGATGTTTTTATTATTGAATCGAGGTTGTGCAGTATCAGGGAGGGTACCAAAGAGTCACGTGCTCGTCTCGGGGCATCCTACCAGGGCTCATGATGCTGATGCGGCTGATTATGGCTTATGTTAACCTTGATCACTCGAATAAAGAGGTTCTTCACCTTAAAGTTTGTACTTTTGCATTGTAATTCGTGACTCTCTTGAGGGAGATACTTTAAGGCTATCTAATTTTCTGCTTCTCAAACATTCACCCACTACTTTTAGCACCTGTTGGTGGGTCTTGACTGCAACAGTGATTACTGTCGTGTATGCCTAATGGTGATTTTTCCTTCTCTCATTCCTTCTACAGTATTACTTGGAATTATTCTGTAAAGGAAAACTGTTGCTTCTCCCAATTTAATTACTTATTTTTATCCAGATGGACCTATAGATTGTATTATAATCCAATGCAATCACTATTTTGTTGCTCAAATTGTTCTAACTTTGCCCATTGGGAGCTCCCTCAGTTTGATTCCTGTGTCTTTTGGACATGGCTTCATCCTTTTGTGAGCACTTTCTTATTTCCTGACACCACAAGATATTCCATTTTTATCTTTTTTTTTCTGCCCAAAACTCTCCAAGGAGACACCAAAACAATCTGAATTTTATCTTAATTTATTTAAAAATAGAAGAAAACCACACACAAAACTGTTTGGTATTCAGATATTTTTCTTTCTTTTTCTCCTTAGTCTTTTATTTCTATTCCAATCTCCCCACAGAATTTTATCCTAATGTAATACATTTTTACCCTTGATAATATTTTTATCATCTTGTCATATTTGCCTGCAGTAAAAAATATGTAAATAAATTTAAATTATTTAAAAAAATTTCCCTGTGAACATAGGCTGTGTTATACATTTTTTCCATATTATGTTTATATTTCAATTATTATTAGCACACAATTGATCAGAACAACATAGATATCTTACAACAGTTAGTAAATAGTATATATCAAACTAAAATGTTGTAGGCAATCTATGTTTTAATGAAATGAATGTATCATAGATAAATTAATATCAATTTTAAATTGTTAGAATAAGTCAGGATTTTGTATGGTTTATTTATTTATTTATTTTTTGGTAGTTATATGTGCTGAGAAACTCAGGTTGAAATTGCTGTTGATTACTGTAGGAAGTTTTCTTCTCCTTCCCAAGTACAGTAGGGGACCTTCTGGACTTTCTTAGTTGGGTTGGACCACGTGACTAGTTCTGGCCAATGGTATGTGAGTGGAAGTGCCATGTATTGCTTCAGGACCCAGGGACTTAGGAGTTCTCTACTCCTTTTTCCTCCAACAGCATCACTGGATAACATGCAACCTAGATCTGTGAGTTATTCCTTGTAAGTGAGCTGCCCAGGAGAGCCAATGGAACCATAGCAGGCTTTGCATGGCCAAGAAAGTAACTTCTGGGTTTTGGACCACTGACATTAGAGGGTTTGTTTGCTTCCACAGCATACCCTAACCTATCCTGACTAATATAGAAACTCCATTGATGTAAATAAGTAGATGGGAATGAAAGGAGGTTTGTTATAGCTATATAACTCCATAATTTGAATTATTTTCTTATATGTGCTCCAAATTACAGTGATTATACATTAAATATTATTTTCATCATCTATCAACTGACAATTTGATTATGTTCTCCTTGAGTTTTGCTTAAAGTAAAGAACTGGAAACACTCAATTTGCTAAATAATTTGCTACCCAGTCAATAGAATAATGTACTTTGTCAATTTCCTACAAGAAGAATTAAAAGGCTTTACTAAGACTATTTAAATAATTAAATGACTATTAATTATGCCTGCTACTCTTTTATTTATAGACACTGTATTTCACCTGATATACAAGGTAAGGTTGGGAAAAATGCAATATTGTTCATTTTATTATACTTCTGTCAATACTACTATTTTTCTATTAAAATGTCTTTATCTTAAGTGCTTTAATCAAAACACTAGAGTTACAAATTTAGTTTATGTAATTAATGAAAAATATTCATCATAAAACTTAATTGGTAAGGCCAATCCTCATTGTCAAACCCATGAGCCAAATAAGACAATGTTCAGAAAAAGTCTGATTTTATTTTTTAATTCAACAAGTATGCTAATATGCACCCTCACTTAGGAATCTAAGATAGATAAATCTAAAAGCTTTGCCATGAGCTTTTGACCAGAATAAAGTTAAGACATCAGGTTCTTACAAATATCTACATTCTCCTTGCTTTTACCAGATTTTCTCTTTGGGGGCTGGATGAAGTAAAGTCTTAAAACAAAGTGGTTATCAGACTTGCTGTTCCACTATACAATGCATAATTATTTAGAATATCCCAGCATGAAATTTCTAACTCATCACTTCACCCTTAACAGGAAGATGTATGAACGCAGAAAAAGACATGAGGCTGTGCACTGTGTTTGTAATTCCTTTATTAAAAGAAGCTTCATTTAAAATATGTTTTTATTGATTTTAGAGAGAAAGGAAGAAGGAGAGAGAGAGGAACATTGATTGGCACTGTCCTGCATGCCCCCTATTGGAGATTGAGACTGTTACCTGGGCATGTGCCCTGACTGGGAATCAAACCGGTGACCCTTTGGTGCATGGGATGACACCCAATGAATTGAGCCACACCAGCCAGGGCAGTTTTAACATTTTAAAATATTTTTTTATTGATTTTAGAGAGAGAGGAAGGGAGAAGGAGAGAGAGAGAGAGAGACATGAATGTGAGAGAGAAACATTGATCAGTTGCTTCCTTTCAGTGCACAGGATGATGCTCAACCAACCAAACCACACAAGCCAGAGCTAAGCATTTCAAAGTATACAGTTCAGTGGCATTTCATGTATGCCACTACCACCATCCAGTCCCAGAACAATTTCATACCTTAGTAAGAAACCTCATTCACATTCTCCACCAAAAAAAAAAGAAAAAAAGAAAAGAAACCCCATACCCATTAGCAGTCACTCCCTGTTCCGTCCTCCTCCAGCCCCTGGCAACCACTAATCCATTTTCTGTCTCTGGATTTGCCTATTCTAGACATTTCATGTAAATGGAATTCTACAGTATGCTACCTATGTGTCTTGCTTCCTTCACTCAGCATTATGTTCTCCAGGTTCATCCCTGTTGTAATGTGTGTCAGTGCTTCATTCCTTTTTCATGGCTGAATAAAATTCCATCGTATGGGGAAAAAAAAGTAGCTTCACTGACAACTTACTTTGATTTTTTTTTCTTTGTTTGGTGCCATGGGAGCTTTTCCTCAGGTAAGGGATCACGGTAAAATCTCGAGTGAAAGCCATGTCATTTTTTTAAGGTAGAGACAAGCATTTGTGCAAAGAGGTAGGAAATAAGAACCAGAATGACACCATGATCTCAGGAGTGTTCTCACGCAAATCAGTCCTGAGAAAGACTGTATATGAAGCTTAAAGATTCTGGAAACTGAGCTCCTTAAAAATACCCTGTCCCTGTGTCCCTTGGAAATCTTTATGCAACTTCAGGGTATGTATCCTCAGCTTGAAGACTTAACTTAGAGAGTATTTCAGTAGCCCACAGAAGCGACATAATTGATCAAACATGGATCTCAAGTGAACTTCTTCAGAGCAAGGAGAGCCTCTGGAGGACTCCAAGGCGTTAGGAGATGGAGGCTTGATGATAGGGGAGAACCTGGACCAACAGATGACTGGCTAGAACCAACTCCTCCTACAAGCCCTTGTCGGTGTGGATGAGAAATGAACTTTTGCTGTGTTTAATCACCAAGATTTTGGGATTGTTTACTACGGCAGGTAACCTCCCCTGACCAACAGAGTAGAGGATGGTGCTGGATAGGGTCTCACTACTTGCAGGGGTGAAGTAGCCTTGTAGCCAAGAACTGCAATGTCCAGGTAGGGAACTGAATGGGAGTCACAGCCAGTTCTCCAGGGATTCGGTGGTTCCAGGGAGAGGAAGGATGGATGGCGGCCTAGCCAAAGAGAGTAGACTACAGGTCGCACCAGCTACAGACTTCGTAGCAGATAACAGCAGGATTCCCAGGAGTGGGGCCAGACAACTACCCTCAGTGGACACCAGCGGACACACATTCAGTCAGTTACCGTCTTCTCCACCCCCCGCCCCCACAAGGGCATAACAAGTTCTCATATATTCTACCAGCATTTTGAGGAGGGAAGGGAAACTACAGAAGACTGAATGCTTATCTAAAGAGTTCACCTAATCCACCCTTAATAGGGAGTGGACTTTTCAACAGAAGAAACATTTAAACTGCAGGAAGACTGTTGGAACTGGAAGAGCCATTGGATTTAATGGAAAAGCCAAGATTTTCCATTACCCAGAGTCATAGAAAATAATTGATTTTTTTTTTTTTTTTGGAAGGAGACACATTAGTTATGCATGAGTTTGTGAGCCTCTACTTTTTTCCTTTTCATGCTGTAGCTATGAACTCAAGTTCAGAATAAAAATAGATATGGAAAAAAGTTTTTAAAAGTGCACATATATAAATAAAACAGACTATTTCAGTACTTTCTATTTCTGAACTTTCAATAATGTGAAGGAGTGTATGATCTATTCGTGGGGACAGAGTCTCTGGATATGTGGTTCAATACTAAACACCCAAGTACAGAGCATTGACAAGCAGTGGTTTCTTTCTGCACAATCACTTTATGAATGACATGCTTTGTCAAATTGTTATGAAAATGACTGTTCCACTTCAACATACCTTGGCTGGAAGGATAATTGGTGAGCAATTTTTTTTTTTTTTTACCAAGTCCACTGAAAAGAATAGAACTTTAATTTCACTTGACAGATTGTGAAATTGGGCTTTTATACCATCTGGTTAGTTCAAGCCAATCATTCTTTTGAGTCATAAATATACAACTGTCACATAATAAAATATCTTTTAAAAAATAAAGTCCCCAAACTTAAAACAAATTAGGAAGCCAACTGTTCCCGTGTGTAAACTACACCCACAGCTGTAGCAAAGAGCTGCATTAACTGTTTCCGGCTGTGGGGACTTCCTTCTGGGCCATGCTCTTCACATGGTGTTTTCTACTTAGAAATGTGTTCAGCCCTTCCCTGGAGTCCCCCTTGGGACTAGCGGCCACTGGTTTTGAGGCAGCTGGTTGTAACAACTAAAATTCACGCTCCGGGGAGGTCCGGCACTGCCTCCAGTTTTCTCTATCACAGGATCTCACTTAACTTTCATAACCACCTGACATTTTCTGCCCCTGCATTCGTTTGCTGGTTTACTGTCAGTTTTCCTTCATTAGAAGTGCCCTGAAAACAAAGATCTCATTGACTTGCTCACCTCAGCACCTTCGGTTTCTAGAATGGCACTCAATAAACATTTATGTAATGAGTAAACCTTTAAATATCGACGATGAGGTCATTTTTCTTTATGAGAAATTAATGAAGGAAGATAAAATCTGTGACTTTAAATTTATGGACAGTATCATGCTTGTAATCATATACCAATTGCACTTTCTAGTCCAGCCCAAATGGAGATGGTGCCCCAGAACCGTAGTTGACGAAACAGAACACTCCAAACAAACTCATTTATATAGCAAGGTGTCTAGATCACTACTGAAGAGTAATTTATTTAGTACTTCTCAACATATTCTCGAGTCTGGTTCTAATGGGACTGTCATTCAGATCTTCAATTTTTCCCCCTTAAATTCAAGTTACATTTTATATTTTTTGTTTGTTAGGAGTGTTATATATTATTTTATACCTTTAGTTTTTAATAAAACCCATGAGTTTTAGCAGTATTAAGATTTCAGTAAATTCCTTTAAGCTTATCTCTAAGATATTTTTAACTATCTCACTTAGTCATTACTTAGGAATTGAATGTCCGGGCCACTCAGTGTGGTGCTTGTGAAAGCATGCTGCTAACCAAGATGTTACTGTTTAAAGAAAACCGCTTTTTCTTCTCCTTTAGTTTGAGAAGTCAGAACTAATAAACATAAGTCACCCTAAATATTATTTTACAGCCTAGAACTGGTGACCTTTAAGCTCAGAAAACAGTGTTTTCCAAACCCAGCTGTTAGAACTGATTGAATTTAAAAGATTGCATTAAAAACAAGCAAGAAACTGCTCAGCATCTTTTTCCTTTTCCTGTCATATTTAAGTGTAGGGTTTTAACATTTTTTGTATTTCCTCTCATTTAATAGAATGAGTGTCGATTATGTCTAAATAGTTTAGATTTAAAATCCCTCCCCCCATATTTTTGGTAGAAACATAGCCATGCACAAACGATTATTCACATTGGTTTAAGAGTTTTCAATAGGGAGTTTCTTTTAATAGTTCTTGTTTTCAGCATTACGTAATTTCCCCTTTTTAAGAATAGATCACAGTTGGGGAAATGAATAAATCAACACCCATCTAACTTAGTTACAATTCAAAACCATGGATCACTTCAGGATTGAAGTAGGGACACAGTTCACATTATAATGGCATCTGGTCTGTAAAGGAAACCACAGAGGAGGCTTCCCTTGAAGTCTTCTTTACGGGTCCTCATGGCTGCGCCGTTCTCTGACTTCATTACTGTTGGTCAATCTTCTCAAGATCGGAAATGAGAATATTTTCTTCCAAATGTACCGTGCTGAAGTTGGCTGTAGGGTAGTAAGGGTTCCCAAACTGGACAAGCCTCCTGACGACACGCGCCCTGTGCTTGTGTATGCAGCAGGAAAGCGCGGACAGGGCCAGAGCGGCTGTCAGTGTCAGCACCACTGCGAGTGGGACGGCGCCGTGACTTGGTCCTGGAAGGAGGAAGGGGAAAGTCTCAGCCAGAGAAGGGCCATCGGCACCGTCGCGGAGTGACTTTCTGTCTGGTCCTTTCTAAGAAACATCAAAATGTTCTCTACTGTTCCACACATACCTTTTCCTAGATGTTCTTTCACCACGTGAATATCTAAAGTCAAATAAAAAGAAAAAAAATGAGATGGAGTTTTTCTTTTACTTCAGCAAAATGACGTTATTACTTATAGCAGGGCTTGGCCGACTGTGGTCCACGGGTTAAATGTGGGCTTCTGCTTTATAAATAATGTCTCATTGGGACTCAGCCACGCTTGTTCATTTCTGCTCTGTGTTTGGCTGCTTTCATGCTACAGCGGCGGTATGACAGGGAGCACATGGACCCCAGAGCCTAAAATAGTTCTCTCTGGCCCTTGACAGGACAAGTTTGCTGACCCCTGGGTTGCAGTAATTATTATTAGTGCTTGCAAACACATACACGGTCTTTTGTAACCAAAGAATTCCCATCTGGTCTCAGTACTGTGCTGCAATAAAAACGTGAGTGAAATATAGTCCGTGCCTGCAGGGAACTCAGTTTTGTTGCGATCTGCTACAGAGTTTGTCCAGGGATGAAAACCTCCGTGCCTTTATGCAAGGCTTTAAAAACCAACATCTCGCCCTGGCTGGTTTGGCTCAGCGATTAGAGCGTTGGCCTACAGACCAATGAGTCTCGGGTTCGATTCCGGTCAAGGGCATGTACCTCGGTTGTGGGTCATCCCTGGCCCTGGTCGTGTGGGTAGCAGCCACTCGATGTGTCCCTTTCATGTCGATGTTTCTCTCTCTCTCGCTCCCTCAACATCTTGTATTTGTGATTTCAGGATCTTGAGAAATGAGTAATAGCACCTCCATTCAAAAAGTTAAAGGGCTCCTGTTTGAGGGTTTTCTACTGTGAAAATGTATCTCTTTCAAGTAGACTCTGTCTCAGAGTTTGAACTCTGCTATTTTTGAAATCTAGAGAAAGAGGTCGAGAATGATCCAGAAAAAGATTAGTAAAGGATTTGTGAGTGGAGGAAGTGCCTTGGTACACTACTTATGCCTTTTCACTCTTACAGACTTAAAAGAAACATCAATGTTATTACCAATAGCAAAATCACATTTACAAAAAACCTTGTTTTTGCGCCCAGCTGGTGTGGCTCAGTGGTTGAGCATCAACCCCTGCACCAAGAGGTCGCTGGTTCAATTCTTGGTCAGGGCACATGCCCAGATTGTGGGCCAAATACCCAGTGACGGGCATGCAGGAGGCGGCCAGTCGATGTTCTTTCTCATTGATGTTTCTATCTCTCTCCCTTCTTCTCTCTCTAAAATCAATAAAGATAAAAAAAAAAAAAACAAGAAAAAACAAACAAACCTTGTTTTTGCAATTTATTTTATTTTTATTATTATTATTTTTTTTATCCTCACCAGAGGACATTTTTCCATTTTTTGCTCAGGTAGAGTGGGAGAGAGAGAGAGGAACAGAGAGAGAGAGAGAGAGAGAAACATCGATGTGAAAGGGACACATCGAGTGGCTGCCACCCACACAACCGACCAGGGACGGGGACAAACTGGAACCAGTGATACCTCGGTTCTCGAACATAATTCGTTCCAGGAGGACGGTCGAGAACCGAATTGTTCGAGAACCGAAGCAATGAAACCAATAGGAAAGCGTGACTCCACAAAGCGTGACTCTCTCTCTGCACTCACACTGATGACGCAAGCAAGGCGCGCTGGGCCGAATGAACGCCATTCGGCTCATCTCGGAAGTTCGAGTTCCAAATATTTGTTCGGATTCCGATACAAAAGTTTCTCGAATCTCCATTTGGTCGAAAACCGAGGCGTTCGAGAACCGAGGTATCACTGTACATGCCCTTAGCGGGAACCGAACCCGGGTCTCTCAGGACCGCAGGCTGACGCTGTAACCGCTGAACCAAACCGGCCAGGGCTTGTTTTTGCAATTTAAAAATAACATTGCATAATACAGTTGAAATAAGTGTGTGTGTGTGAAAATACTTTGAGAAAGGCTGTTAAAAGAAAGAGTATTTTCAGGATGGAGGCAGTGAGGAGGTGTAGGAGTGTGTGGTCAGAAAATTTGGAGTATAATCCTTGATGTAGCTTTGGTTTGGACAAGCACTTTTTTCATCTGTAAAATGGGAATATTCTTGCCCTGGCCGGTTTTGCTCAGCGGTTGGAGCGTTGGCCTGCGGTCTAGAGAGACTCGGGTTCGGTTCCCGCTAAGGGCACGTACTGCGGTTGCAGTTTGTCCCCGGCCCTGGTTGGTTGTGTGGGTGGCAGCCACTCGATGTGTCCCTTTCATGTCAATGTTTCTCTCTCTCCCTCTCACTCAACCTGAACAAAAAATGAAAAATGTCCTCAGGTGAGGATTAAAAAAAATGGGAATATTCAATCTACTCCTCTGCCTGGGAAAGTTGCTGTGAAGGACGAAAGAGGCATGCTATGAATTGTAGGAAGTTTTAAAGTCCTGTACAGACAGGAAGTGTTTCTGATTTGTTCTTGATATGTAAATGCTACGGATAACTTGGACGTGTTATTTATCACACGAAGTTGATACACTATTTGGGTTTCAAACATCAGTGCCCATGCCTACCAGTTTTCCCTTGCACACATGCCCAGTATGCCACCGGTCACCAAGGCCTCTGATCATCCCTACCACCACCCTTTTTTTGTCCCTAGTTCCATCCCTCAAATTGCAGCGGCCTCTCTTTACATCTGGATGAATGTGGCTCCACTGCAGGTGTCCTCAGAGCACAAGGGGGTCCCTGTCTCCTTCACCACAAAGTTCAGCTCTTCTTGGATCTTACATTCCTGCCAAGTTTTATTCCCATCTCTACTAACGTGGGCCCTTCACTCCCATCTAAGCTCATTCTCCATAGCTGCCTTTAGTCATTTGTCCAAATATGTCTTCCCTCCTCTATTCTCTTCTTTTGGGATTCTAAGGCCTCATCTCTGTGAAGTCCTCTCCCGCTGCCCAGGCCACAATGACTCCTCCATGTTTGTAATACTGGCACCTAGAAACTGTCGTGGTTATTATACACACCTTCCCGCTGTTAATGATCCTTATTAATGCCCCATCTTTGAAATCTCTACTACCGTTGGCAACAAACTAGAACTTTCTGGCTTAGATTTCTAAGATTATTTTTATCACTACAAACTAAATATGCAGGTCAACATAAAGTTAAAATCACATGTACTTACCCATAAGGGCACCTAAAGCCTAGGTTATATTTCTTGGGCCCAAAGATGAACTTTAAACTTCAGAGTTGCAGTTGCCAGAATGAGGGTTGTCACTGGACATTTCTAGCTTTCTTTGCTCGAGGTAAACTGTTTTTTTTTTTTTTACCCATTAGGTTTACAGTGAGGGTGACACAAGAAAGTCATAGTCTTTGAGTTGATTTTTCATGATTTTCCCCTCAAATCAGAAAAAGAAGGAGCTGAAACGTTCTATGACTTGTCTGAGGTAGAACGAGGTGAGAAAGTTAACTGACTCTGAGTACTCCCTGAATACTTGGATTTTAAAAGCTTTCAATGCTAAAGAAGTGGGTCAGTGTTAGTCAGAATGGAATCAAAATAAAGGATCACCCTCTGAAATGACCCACCTGCCTCCATTTTACATATAAATCCTTTTTTTTCTTGACACGGAGATAACTGCCACACTCCTTCAGGGATCCTCAGAGCGACACACGGAGGGGGTTGGATGTGATCCATTTCTGGCTTCCGAATGCCCCAGTTGGACTGGTCTGTGGGAGTCCCATCAAACCACTTCATGGTTTTATCTGCAGAAAAATTGCCGACTTATAAGTTATGTGCATGGTTATCAAACATACTAAGACTGGAATGAACCATAAAGAGCAGCCCCTAAATTTAATGAGACTCTGTCCTTATCTGATGCTTTTAACTCAATAAGCACAGTTATGAACTCAACATCACAAGGTAGGTATTAGTAAAGTTGCCTTGTGAACAACTCTATTTTAATTTAGTTCACTTAAGATATCATGTTTGTTAATGTAAGTTTTAATTTTGAAATATTTCTTATCATTATAGGCAATTTAAAGAAATCATTTAGTACGGTTCAGACTGACAAACTTTAGAAGAGGGGGCAGGCGTTGGGATGAGATAAACCACAGAACTTATATGCATGTATGTGCAACCAATGGGCATAGACAGCAATGCTTGGGGGGATAGGGCGGATGGGGCCTGGGGGAGAGGGAAACATCTGTAACAAAAATAAATAAATTTTTAAAAAAGAAATCATTTAATAAACTAAACTCATCAACACAGAAAAAAAAATCCTTTGAGGTCCTAACATCTATATCATTACAAAATGGCTCACTTTCTAAAGGAATTTTACAGTGTGTTCCTTTAAATAGCAAGCCAGTGGTGTCCCAAAGGGTGGGGGCCGTGGGAGAGGCCATCCATGTGTAAGCAATAAAGGGGTGCATGGTCTGAAAAGGACTTAAAACCAACAATAAAACTAACTAAAAGTCAGTCGGCTTTTTATCACCATGCGCTAGAAATTCTGAACAACATCAGTGATTGAAACAGTCCTCCTCCAGGGTAGACCCACGCTCTGCGTCGGCACACCACTGTGACACGATGTCCATACCAATTTAAGTAATTTTCTTCACAAGCATTTTCAATAACCAACATTTAAACAAAGGATAGAATACCATGCTCTCATTGGAATACAAACTCTGGTCTTTATGAGTAGCAAATAATTCTAATAGCATAATTCGTTCCTGAAACATTTCCATAACTCTGTTGTGCCTTTTAACATTTAGGAACCTGGAGTATTTTCAAGTGGATATGGTTTTAATGTCTATGACTAAGTCTGTGAACATAGAGTTCCAGTCAAATATCTTCACATGGATACCCTTGTTTGCTTGTTTTCATTTTGGGTATTCTGGGATTATTTCACAGGAAAGGAGGGTATAGAAAAAAGGGTTAGCAAATAAATGGCTTTACGACTTGTGCTATTTTTTTACAGCAGGTGTCTCCAAGGAGAGTTTTCTGGTTTGTGGAGACCATTTTCCCCAACCCCGACCACCGTGTGTTTATTTATGGCCTCTCCTCTTTTCTCCACACGTCACTTACTGTCACCATCAAACTGAGCATTCAACCAAAGCATCTGGACAGAAGAAGCAAAACCAAAAAGCTCTTCTAGGAGAAATAAATTTTCAGCCTCATCTTTGATTGTTAAAAGATTAGATCCTATAAAAGAGACAAACAGCAAATGAACATATAAATACAATTTGAAAAATGTCTCCCATGCCATAATTTGTAAAGCTTTGAAAAGTGAAAATTTCCATTGTATGTCATTTTTTATTAAAAATGTTAAAGCAGCCTGGCCAGTGTGGCTCAGTGGTTGAGCACTGACCCATGCACCAAGAGGTCGCTGGTTCGATTCCCGGTCAGGGCACATGCCCAGGTTGTGGGCCCGGTCCCCAGTGGAGGGCTTGCAGGAGGCGGCCAATTGATGTTCTCTCTCTCTGATGTTTCTATCTCTCTCTCCTTCTCTCTTCCTCTCTCTCCAAAATCAATAAAGAAAAAAAAATGTTAAAGCAAAACCACATTTATTGAGATATAAGCTTGTATCTCAGAAAGCATAGAATACTACTTTTAGGAAACCTTAGAAATTTAGAATTCAAATGCATTCAAAGGAACATATTTTTGGGAAACGTACAGTATTCTGAGACATCATCTTAAGTTTAAAATTTTATATTGGGCATTTAGTTTCATATATTAGCCATCCCCCAAATATGCAAATTCAATAGTGTTTATCTTTTCACTTTTTAAAATTGCTGCTTAAATCACTCAATAATCAGATAAAAAATTAGATTGTTTACTGAAATATCAAGAAGGAGCACACTGACATTGCCCATGGACACAGAAAACATTGTGGTGAAGACCTGGGGTGGGGCGGGAGCTGGGTGGAGAGGGACAAAGGAGGGAAATGAGGGACATCTGTGATACTCTCAACAATAAAAATAAATTTAAAAAAAGAAGGACCACATTGAAAGCATTTTACCATCCCAAAAGAATTACCTTTCTCTTTGCAAAATTCATGAGCAGCCTCAAAACTCACACTGTCTAAGACTGTAGAAAAACTGTAGCAATTACTTTTGAATTTTCTCCAGGGAATAGATGTTTCAGAGCACAGCTCTGGGTGTCCAAATGGTCTTGTTTCTATAAACAAAAATCAGTTATGATTTCAGTGTGGTGACTGAGTTGAGATGAACATTGCATTACATTCTATGAAAGATCAAGATAAATATACGTAATGAGATTTTCATGGCAATACTCTGAAGAGTGAGCTTAATATAAATTATTACAAAACTAGGACTGGTTTATAGCATTTCTGGCAGAAATAATCTTTACCTACACATAACAGGATATATTAATGCATAGCTTCGTAAGCTTAGTTTGGTTGCTGCCTGGGTGAGGTGGCTGACTCTTGTGTTTACAATTAGTATCATATTGAAGGATAAGATTCATAGAAATACTGGCTGCTGGATGAAGCTGGCAAAGGGTGATTCCAAATGTACAAAATGTGTTACATGCAGTGCTGAATTTTACAGATTTAGCAAATCCTCACCTGCTAATCAACATATTAAAGAAAATAATGTATTCAATATCATATCATATAACATAATGTTAACATAACATAACATAACACAACATAACACAACGTAACACAACACAGGGAGATTTGGGGTGGACTTTGTTTCAGATGGCAAGCATGAGAATCAGACACATCTGGGCTGAAACCCTAGTTGTGTGGCTGTGGGCATGATACCTAACCTTATACTTTGGTTTCTTTATCTACACAAGAGAGCTAACAATAGCATCTTTCTTACAACCAGAAAAGTTGAAGTGAGCTAGTGCCTGATGCTCCCTAAGCACTCAATAAACTCAGTGTTATTGAAGGAGAAGGCGAACTTGGATGGTGTTTTAGACGCAGAATTGGCTTTTCCAATATATATGGCTATTATTTACATTTTTATCCTGAATTATTTTGATCTGCAGTTACATAATGTGCAGGCAATTTGACTTAGAGTATCCAGAATGTAAAGAACAAATGCACTTTTACTAAATGAGATTCAAAAAGAGACCAACTAGTGTTAAGGCACTCGATGTACACCGCGGTGATGAAGGAATGGGGCAAACATCAGAAAGCAGGGAGAATTGGCTTCTGCTCCTGGGGCTGTGGATGGACACCTATGAGATCTTCAAGAAGCTATTTAATGCTCTGAATTTATTTCAATCTTCAAAATAAAGTTCACCTGGCCTAACTAGGTGAATTTTAAGTGTAATGAGATGTTATCATCATTTTAACATTTAAATGTTAAATATTATAGGTATAAATATTATTACCAGTATTGTTATTATGATTCTAGTATCCTATCTGTCCTTGACTTAAATGTAGATCCTCAGTCTGACATTCAAGGTTGTCCATGTTCCTAACCCACATTTCTAGCCGAATTTCCTACCTCTCCCTTAACCATACCTGCAACGCAGGAAAATCTCATCACCAGCTTTGCATTACACGGGCCCAGCCTTTCTTCCTTCCATATCTTTGCCCAACTTCCGCTCAGAATGCCTGTCTGTATCCCATTATTGCCCCGTTCACATCCCACTCATTCTTCAAGGACAATCTCCACAGTGAAGTCCTTCAAGAAGTCTCTCTATATTTTCCAAGTGAATATGATATGTTCTTTTCCTTGCTAACACCCACAACGCTTGCTACCTTTCATATTATTTGATAGCCCTGCCTTGTATAATAGTTATTTGTCTGTACGTCACCTACCAGACCAGAGGCTTCTTGAGGGCGGATACTCCTTACTACTCTTCCTAATAGCTCCTGCTTAGCACAGTGCCTTGCATACAGTAGGTGCACAGGATATATTTTTTGAGTTGAATAGAACCTACCGGTAGCTACATGACAAATGGCTCCTTGCAGATATGTCTCGCAGGCTGTGCTACTCCAGCGCCCGTTGGTGTCAGCAAAAACACAGTCACCCAGCAAAGATGGTTCATCATCTTTCCAGAAAGTGAAGGAGGATTTGGTGTCATCTGACCAATCAAAATTGAGACCATTCTGTGGAGGGAAACAGAGCCATCATTTCCTCGCCAAGACTGCTGGTGGCATCCCCAGTGCTGTCTGAGCATCCCTCACGCCACACGCAGAGCTGTATTCCCACATCTTAGATTTCTGTTTCAGGGTTCTAGGACAGCTTGTGAATCCGGCCTGACGAAACATCTGCCACAAGAGATTTCTTGTTTTGGTTGGGGGAGTCCTTGGCTCCTTGCCACCAAGCAAGCAATCAGAGTGAAGTTGGATCCATACCTTATTCTTTACACCAAAATAAATTTCAGATTGATCAAAGATTCAAACATAAAATTGAACATATCAAAGTGCTATAGAAAACTTGGCTAAATATTTTATACTCTTAGTGTGGGGAAGATCTTTCCACGTTTGACAAAACTTCAGAGACCATAAAGCAAAAATCGACTACATAAGTTAAAACATTCTGTAGTACAATAAACACAATAAACAACCACAAAATACTATCCTTGCTCCTATCAGACCAGCAAGGATTAAAATTTTGACATACCCAGTGCTGGCAAGGATGTGGGAAAACTAGATGTTATCACACACTGTTGTTGGCATGTGGACTGGTGCAAACTTTTGGAGGATAATATGGAACTACTTGTTAAAATGTAAAATGTACTTAGCAACTTCACTTCCGGGAACTCTTCCTACTTGCACAAAGGTACTAGTGCATTGTTTATAAATGTGAAAACTGGGAAGAACTCAAATGTCCATTCAGAAGATAATTGTTTAACAAATCGTGGTATATCCTTGCATGTTAGATTTTTAGGTGTGACATTGAAAGCCACACAAGGTATATTAAATAAAAAAAACAAGTTTAAAGACAGCATATCTAGTAAGTTCTCATTTGTATTTAAAAAAACCATACACATATTCATCCATTACATTTATATATCTGTGTCTATATATAACATTTCTAAATGACACACAAAAAACCATTAACAGTGATTAACATTGGGGAGCAGCACTAGAGGTCAGTGTAGAATAGATTTACTTTTCACTAACTTGAGTATAAAATATTTTTATTAAAGAGAGAAAGAAAACTACAGAAAAAAAAAATCTCACTCTCCAAACAACATCCCAACATGTAAATGTCAAGGGGTACTGACATAATTAATAAGCAAATTTCTAGGCAGGAAGCATGATTCATTTTTCTTGGGGATTTTTTAAAAGCCACAAATTACTGAAATGCGGGTGCTTGAGTTTAGCATGTGTTCCAGTACATACATGAGGAAGCATTCTGAAATTTCTCAGAAATTTTCATAAAACCTTTGAAGGACATTTATTTTCAGAAATTAAGCAGGTGGGTCTTTACTCTAAAAAGGTGTACACCCACTTTGTGGTCATATGCTGCTCATAAGGTTGGTCAGTAGTTATTGTATAAACCGATTATTTAAATGCTACATTTACTTCTTAACAAAATCTTAGCAAATCGAATCCAGCAATATATTAAAAAATTATACACCACAATCAAGTGGGATTTATTCTAGGAATGCAAGACTGGTACAATATTTGTAAATCGATAAGTGTGATACACCACATAAAAAAAATAAAAGATAAATATCATATGATCATATCAACAGATGCAGAAAAAGCATTCGACAAAATCCAGCATCCATTTTTGATAAAAACTCTCAGCAAAGTGGAAATAGAAGGCCCATATCTCAACATAATAATGGCCATTTATGACAAATCTACAGCCAATATCATACTCACTGGGCAAAAACTAAAAGCATTTCCCTTGAAACCAGGAGCAAGACAGGGATGTCCATTTCACACTCTTATTTAACATAGTACTGGAAGTCTTAGCCACAGCAATTAGACAAGAAGAAAAAATTAAAAGGGATCCAAATTGGAAAGGAGGAAGTGAAACTGTCATTATTCACAGATGACAAGATATTGTACATAGAAAACCCTAAAGACTCCATCCCAAACTGCTACATTTAATAAATAAATTTGGCAAAGTAGCAGGATACAAAACCAACGTGCAGAAATTATTGGCATTTTTATATACTAAAAATGAACACAGGGAGAAACTAAATAAAACAACCCCATTTACCATTGCAACAAAAAAAATTAAGATACCTGGGAATAAACTTAACCAAAGAAATAAAGGACCTGTTTGCAGAAAACTATAGGTCATTGAAAAAAGAAATAGAGGAAGATATAAAAAAGTGGAAGCATATACCTTGTTGATAGATTGGAAGAATAACATCATTAAAATGTCCATACTACCCAAAGCAATCTATAGATTCAATGCAATCACCATCAAAATACCAAAGACATATTTCGCAGAAGTACAGCAAATACTCCAAAGGTTTATATGGAACCAAAAAAGACCACAAATAGCCACAGCAATTTTGAAAAAGAAAGACAAAGTAGGTGGGATCACAATACCAGATATCAGGTTATACTACAAAGCCACTGTCATCAAAACAGCCTGGTACTGGCACAAGAACAGGCATATAGATCAATGGAACAGAACAGAGAACTCAGAGATTGACCCAAGACATTATGCTCAATTAATATTTGACAAAGGTGGCAAGAGCATACAGTAGAATAAAGACAGCCTCTTTAATAAATGGTGTTGGGAAAATTGGACAGCTACATGCAAAAAATAAATAAATAAATAAATAAATAAATAAATAAATAAATAAACTAGACCACCAATTTACACCATACACAAGAATAAATTCAAAATGAATAAAAGACTTAAATGTGACTCGTGAATCCATACAAATCCTAGAAGAAAATGTAGGCAACAAAATTTCAGACATCACACGCAGCAGAATATTCACTGATACATCACCTAAGGCAACAGAAACAAAGGAAAAAATTAATACGTGGGACTACGTCAAACTCAAAAGCTTCTGCACAGCAAAAGAAACAAGCATCAAAATGGGGAACCCACTCTCTGGGAGAACATATTTGCTAATGATACATCAGATAAGAGGTTAATTTTCAAAATATATGGAGTACTCATACAACTCAACAAAAGGAAGACAAAAAACCCAATTAAAAAATGGGCAGAGGACCTGAATAGAAAACTCTCCAAACAGGACATACAAATGGCTAAGAGACATATGAACAAATGCTCAATATCACTACTCATCAGAGAGATGCAAATTAAAACAACAATGAGGTATCACCTCACACCTGTCAGAATGGCTGCCATCAACAAATCATCAAACGACAAGTGCTGGCGAGGGTGTGGAGAAAAGGGGACTCTAATACACTGCTGGTGGGAATGCAGACTGGTGCAGCCACTATGGAAAACAATATGGTGTTTCCTCAAAAAATTAAAAATTGATCTGCCATTTGATCCAGTGATCCCACTTCTAGGAATATACCCTAAGAAGCCTAAAACACCAATCAGAAAGAATATATGTACCCCTATGTTCATAGCAGCGCTACTTATAATTGCTAAGATCTGGAAACAGTCCACGTGTCCATCAATAGATAAATGGATAAAAAAGCTGCGGTACCTATACACAGTGGAATACTATGCAGCTGTAATAAAGAAAGATCTCTTATCCTTTGAGATGACATGGAGGGACCTGGAGAGTATTATGCTAAGCAAAATAAGCCACTCAGAGAAAGACAAATATCACATGATCTCACTTATTTGTGGAATATGATGAACAAAATAGACCCAGAGACATAGAAGTAGGGTTCAGACTGATAACTTTCAGAGGAGGAGGTGGAGGGGAGGGAAGAGATAAACCAAAGAACTTATGCATATAAGCATAACCAATGGACACAGAGAGCAATGCTGGGGAGCGAGGGCGGGAACAGGAGGAGGGTATCTGGAGGAAAAGGAGAAACATCTGTAACAAAAATAGATTAATTAAATAAAAAATATATAAAAAGAAAGCATGACAAAAATATAAATGCTACTTTTACTATAATTTCTGGGGAAATTTTTTCTGCGCTAATTTCAGTGGTTCTATTACTGAGAAGTAGATGTGAAACTTAATGAGGTGAGGATTGCCCAGGGGATCTTAAGACACCTACATCTGCAGAGAACAGCCCAATCCAGTGGGCATGTCCTAGCCGGTTGAGGATAACAGTGAGGAAGGACTGATGATACTGATCTGCAATGCTGACCAGCTCTGCTCCATGCATCAGGCAGCTTTTTAGTGCTGTATACCAAGTCACGTTTGCACTAATGATTTTGTAAGTTCTGTTTCCATAGTGTAAGGTATTGGGGAGTGGATACATATCAGATATATTTACACCATGTCCAGAAGTATCTAGAACAAGAACACAACAAAAGTCATTTGTAGCATCTGGATGAGAACGGGGGAGGCAAAGCTTAGTATGGGAACCTGTCCCAGCCATCCACGCTGTTGTTAACATCCGCCCTTTTCTTCCCAGGACTGACTACTTCGAATGGAGGGTGCTACCTGAAAGTGTAGGGTGCTAAAGAATAAAAACACTTAGGACACTTAACGGATGAGTTTCTTAAAAAAACAAAAACCAAAAAAACCCCACAGATTAAACATTTCCAGAAGGTTTCTCATCTTGACCATCCTTTGTCAAATGGACCACTCTCGTGGAATGCATGCGGTCCCCTCAGGTAGGTTTCATTCTGTTGGCTTCCTCGGCCTAACCCACGCTGCTCTGGCAGAACTTAACATTGGTAAGAGAATATTGACATTTGTCATGTAGTCAGATACTGCACTGCAAACATATTTACAAGTGTGCATTCTCAAATATAATACTTTATTAAACTTTTGAGACTGTATGGTAGTTATCGTGTTTAATGTTTACATGTTTACAGTCTATGAAGAAGTTTAAAAATTAGTGAACACTTAGAAATACATACAGTTCTTATAAACAGTTACAGTTAAGGTCACCTGTCAGAGTCAAGGTTCATGAATCCCACCTGTGATTCTTGGCGCTTTCTGGTGCATGAGCAGCTGTGATCACAGAGAGACCAACCCTGTGTTTTACATCCAGATGTTTCCCTTTTAATATGTGCGCTTGCCTTTTTGTTCTGTATTGTATTATGTATTTGCATACATTTTGAGAACTTATAATACAAAAAGAAGGTAAGGGTTTCTTAAGTGTCTGATCCAAAGCACCTAGAATTTCTTTCTGTATACTGGTTTATTACATTTGGGCTTGAAAAGGAGCATGGTGAGGTGTGAAGAGGTCAGAAAAACTGTGACTCAACTATAGTCCTGACCCTAAATGGCTAAGAAAGCTTGGGAAATTAGTTAATATCTCCAAACCTCCCATGTATGGTCTACAGGATTAGTAAGGCCTTCCTTAGAGCAATGTGGGTAGAATTCAATGTGATCTCTACAAAGGGCACTGGGCATAGTAGGTACTCAGTAAATGTTGCTTCTTGCCCCCATCGCCGCCTCTTGCCACACTCTCCCAAATAAAAATGACAAAGTGGGAACTCAACTTTTACCTGCAAGTGTTGCCTCAATACATGTTGTAAAAGCAAAGTGAAATTAATCTGTTTACCAAGCCAATTGTGATGGCCGCACTTTTTATTTTTTAATTATAAAAATTTTTTTCTTTATTGATTTTAGAGATAGAGGGAGAGAGAGATAGAAACATTGATGAGAGAGAACATCAATTGGCTGCCTTCTGCATGCCCCCCACTGGAGATCAGGCTTACAACCTGGGCACGTTCCCTGACCGGAACGTTCCCTGACCTCTTGGTGCATGGATCAACGCTCAACCACTGAGCCACATTGGCCGAGCGTGATGGCCACACGTTCATCATCTGTTTATTTTTTGTTAGAAGTCTGTTTGCCAGCCTATGTACAAAGTGTAAGGTTGTTTATACAAAACCGATATAATACCAAATAGCCATTTAAAAATGTTTACAGTTAGACAAATTAAAGTAATTAACATTTTTTGTATATGTGACCCAAATACCAATTTAACTGTTTGCCCCCACTAAGTTATAAATCTGTATTTTCACATTATGAATGACTCCTTATTAAGTTGATTTCATCAAGTTTCAAAACATAGGTGACTTTGAGCAACATGATTTTCCCACTTGTTTCTGTGGAAAAGAAAGAGCCATTGGAAACCAATATCCAAATTGGGGGTGTTGACTTTGCCCTTGTCTCTCTTTTTATTCAGACATTTTATTCTTTCACACAGATTAGAGACTTCTGGCTATAAGCCCAATATAAATGCATTAATATGGCACATAAAGAGAAAGAGCAAAATTTGAGTGATCATTGTGGACTATAAGAATTTGTGTAGTTGGCCTGGCTGGTTTAGCTCAGAGGTTAGAGCACCGGCCTGCAGACCGGAGAGTCCCAGCCTGGGTCCCAATAGGGGCATGTACCTCCGTTGCGGTTTGTCCCTGGCCCCGGCTGGGGTCATGTGGGTGGTGGCCAGTCAATGTGTCTCTCTCACATTGATGTCTCTCTCTCTCTCTTCCCTCCTCTCTTCCTCCTGCTCTATCTTAAGATAGATGCAAAAGTGTCCTTGGGTGAGGATAAAAAAAAAAAGAATTTGTGTAGTTGAAAAATACAAATTATCATTTGTTAAGCATATGCTGGGAACTTGCTAAGGACTGTATATACAGAGAGTCTGTGAGATAGTTATTATTCCATTTTATAGATACAGAAATCAACGTTAGAAAGATAGGAAACTTGACAGTTTATTTACAGAGGTGGGCTAGGAGCTCGGGAGTGGCAAGGACTCCAGCGCCCGTGCCCCAACCACCACTACTCTGTACTAGCTCCAAAAGAACACGGACCTTGTTAGTCCCCAAAATATAAACGAGAGAAAGTAGTCAGGAGTATATTTCAAATAAGAGAGCAACATCCAGATTGTACAATAAAATTATTGTGTTTAACTTGAATGCATTACTTATTTGTTCTAATCCTCAAGTTCCTCATTTGTAAAATGGGGAGATTTTACACGAGGATTTTATGGTGTAAGGCCAGGCACAGTGCCAGGTACATCATAAGTATGCAAAGACATGGCATATTGATATTATTTTTTTTCCCTAAGGAACTCTGATTTTCTCATACTACTCCTGCTATAACTGATCTGGTATTTTCTTTCAGTTCCCACCCACTATTATGATATCTGTGAACTAGGTAACAGGCCTTCCCAGAACTACTTTTCTGAGGATGGGTTGCTACTGAGCATAATCAAAGGGTTCAACAGTAGGAGCTATAATTCATATCACAAGTAAGTGTCTATACTAGGTGGCCCAAGGTTCCACACAGCTCCAGACACAAACCATGGCCTCCTAAGAGTACCATGGCACAGGGAAGCCTGGCATTCAGCAAAAGCATGATATATGAGCTATTGTTATTTTTATTTTTATTACTCAAGGTCCTTTATGGGCATTCACACTATTCATCCACCCCTTGGCTACTTGTAGTAGCATGGCCTTGGGACGTCACGCTGGAAGTCATCGGTGTTCTCACCATCAGACCTGGAAAGCAGCCGCACGCCACGTGTAGCCAGAGACCATTTTTAGCGTCCTAAGAAAGGAGTAAGTACTGAGTTGGTTTATTTTCTTGACTCTTTTCCAGCATTTCGCAATGTCTTTTTTTTATTGCCTGAACAGACACATAACCCCAGAACAAAGCAATAAAACCTTTTAATATGACTAAATGGATACATAAACTTGGCCATCACTCATGTGGTCTCTGCAGTCCTTAAAACCCCACTGGAGGGCATACTCCTGGGGTTGCGGAAATTAAATGACCATATGTATGGAAAGCTCAAATAGTCAGTGCCCTGTTCGCTATGAAATTGGCAGTTATACAGCATGTAAAACAAAATGGAAGAGAAGAGTGGGCCATGGAAATGAAAGTAATAAAAAAGCAAATATTTCTTACCTTGTATTTTCTCACAAACAAACCCATAACCTTCTTTTCCACAGTCTTCAAAAAACCATTTTCCAGTGAAATAAAAATTAGGATTACTTGACAGCAAAGCACAGAGAGGAATGTGTTTTTGAACTTCAGTGGTGTTATGACTTGGAATCTTTAAAACAATACATTATTTTTTAAAAGGTAAGCATATAACATTATTATAATATTGACATTTTTATTAAGGACATAATTTAAAAAATTCAAACACCATTATTCTTTTTTTGCCTTTAATAAACCTGTTCACAAATCACTTCACAACCTAAAACATAAATAATTCTTGTGATGCATAATTACGTTTATGGAACATATGACAATTATATAAAATTACATTATTAAAAATTAATATATTAATAACCGACTAGTAAAAATTTATATCTATAAAATATAGGAAGCTTAAAAAATTTTAGTAAACAAGTCTTGAATAGAATCTCTTGCCAATTTCTAAAAAAAAATAAATCTTAAAACTTACGTTTATTATATCAAATGGAGACCAGTTAGAATATACCACAGGCTTTCCATTTAGCCATTTTTCATAATCAGCATTTTGTAACCCTATCCACACATCAGTGGTCTGGCCAAAAAGATTCATAGTAATAAAAGCTGAAAAATAATACATTATAAAATTCAATACTATATAAACCATTTGGGCCATCAACCAATTCTGTTTATAGTTACACTATTATTTAAATGACAGCAAAACTTAATTACCAATCAATTGTCAGAATTTGTTACTTTGTCCTTATTAAAGTAATACAGTCTCTTTCACTTTTGTTTCAGTTTAAATTGACAGAAATAACCTGGTTAAGCCTGGGATTTCATCATATCATTAACAAAACCATTTTTAGTGTTGATTCATTGCCTTTCTTAACAAAAGAGGATCTATTTGCTATATTTAAACTAAGGTATACAATTGCTTAATATCTAACACAAGTATATAAGTAAATCTAAAGGTATCTAAAAATTATGCCAAGCAATTGTAATAGATGTTACCTCAGATTATTTTAGCCATTTTGAAATACAGATCACAAATACATCTCTATTCTTTCCACTACTACTGGTAAGACAAAAGGCTGCAAAAATCAACAGTTTGTAAGCCACCCTGTGTACTAACTTTTACAGATGTCATGACATAAACCTTGTAGGTAAAACTGAAAATTCATGAAAATATTGATTTAGAAATGTTAGTATTTTAGGGGAATAGTTTAATAAATACTTGAATAAAAATGGTTATTTTTGCCTGATGAACATTGACTACCTTGCTCTATCTCGTTTTCAATGCTGACCAGTGTCCCCCCTTCTTCAACACAGAAATCTCGAGCAGACGTCCAGTTCCTCCAGCCACTTGGGTCTTTGGGGATTTTCACCAAAAAACACTGTAAAAACAATGTCAAAAAATCCCATTCATTTTTGTATTTTTATAATGAATTAAAAATTTCTTAAAGACACTGAGGATCAACCTTGAAAATTCTTGACAATTGTTTTTTTTTTTTTGCTCAGAAATGACCCCCCCCCCCCCCCCCCATCGAGCTGCTCCAAGGTGTGAAATAAAACAAAGGACCAGCTTTCAGGGGGAGTATACGCCCAGCTTGCATTTGCATTGGGCAGGAACAAAAGCAAGGATGTTTTGCCATACAGGATATCAGAACAATGTCTTCCACTCAATGAAAAATAGTATTCCTTCTAAAAAGAAATCAGCCTACTTACAAAGCTCATAGTGGCAGATTTGATCTGATTAATAATAACTTGGTTCAGTTTCAATTGCCAATACACTTCCTCACTTGAAGTGGGAGAGAAATACTAGGGAGTCAAAACTGTATCAGTATTTAAATTCACTAAGAACTTGGGATCAGCCATGTGGTCAGCAAGTGCATGAGGAAAAGCCAGAATGGAAACCATGAGCCCAGTGGGAAGAGAAACTAGGGCAGGGCCCAGAAAACCTAGGAAGAAGACACCAGGGGAGGGTGGTCAACATTGCCAAATGCAAAACAGAGGGAAAGCTGTGGGATTTGGCCGTGAGAGTTGATTGTTACTCATGAGAGAATCATATCTGGCATAGCAGAAGTCACTTATGGGAAGAGGAAGAGAAATGGAACAGTAATTGCCAGGCAAGATGGGCAAAGTTGAAGAAAAGCCCCCCACTCCTAAAGCTCAGTAAAATTTTAAGCATGTTAGTAGGGCCAAATGGGAGAGTGGGAAGAGAGAGAGAGAGAGAGAGAGAGACTATAACTGATCAGGCTAAGTTCTAGAGAACCCAGGGAAAGGACACTCCATAGGAATATTCTCTCATCAATGAACGTAAACAACCCTGGTCATTAATAGGTCAAATCTCAAAATCTTGCCATTGAGAAAATCCCAGCTGCAAGATAATTCTAGGGTAGTGTGGAAGCCTACCCTTTAGAGAGATTCCTTCTCCATCCTCCTCTGGAATACCATCTTTGCCCATCCTTCCTTAGTTTCTAAATTTGTCTGCCCTCCATTCCTCCCTCCTCTTCATCATAAGTTCTTTAGAAAACATATAGACTAAGTGTTGTCCCTCCTCTTTGAACACCACAACAAAGAAGGTCACCAATACATATGTATAGAGTAAAATAAAACCCAATAGACTTTGAAATGGTTATCAAATGACATTGTCAGATATTCTAGATTTAGTTCAGTGGTTCTCAAATGGGGCCATTTTGCCCCTCGGGGGATATTTTGATAATGTCTAGAGATATTTTTGGTGTCACATCTCGAGGTGGGGGGATTGCTATTGGCATCTAGTGAGTGGATACCAGGGAGGCTGCTGGACATTCTATAATGCACAGGTCAGTCTCCCAGAACAAAGAACTTTCCAGCCCCAAATGTCAACAGTGCCTAGGTAATTCTTTTCAGAACTCAGTTCTGATCACGTCACTCTTTAGTTTAAACCCTTCAGTGATTTTCCACTGTTCTTAGTATAAAAACCAGAAACCCTGATCTAACCTGAAGCTGAGTTAGCAACTAAGAAAGGAAGTACATTTTCAATTCTGGTTCCCTTTACCTTGTTTGCTTCACAAAGAAACAGAATTGGTTGTAAAAGATTTTAATTTTACAACAACGGCCCTTTTATCTATTTCTTTCATTTTTTCTCTTTCCTCTAATTACAAATTCTAAAGAGTGGCACATACTAATTATTAGGAGGTCTTATCATTTAATGTGAATTCACCTTGTGTTCAGATAGTCACACTAATGAACCATTCATAAATACCAATGAACCTCATTGGGTAAGTTAGCTCAATAAATCTCTCCAGAACACACACACACACACACACACACACACACACACACACACACACTCCCCTCTTCTCCGATCCCTCCACCCAACATTTGCTTCAGTCAAGATTTACTAGCATGACTGTGGCAGTGTAGCCTCCCATTACCAGGACTTCATTGTTTCTAAAAATATAACATATTTACTAACACACTTCAAAGTGGTGTTATTAATAATTAAAGTAGAGCAGAGAGATGAAGTACATCATCCTTAATTTTAAATTGTTTGTTTACTTACTAATTTATAAAATGTGATCAAGTTTAATGCATCTCTGATTAAGACTGTGAATTAAGGATATCCTCCTGTATTCCAAACAAGTTTTTTTTTAATATATTTTTTTAATCCTCATCCGAGGACATTTTTCCATTTTTTGTTCAGATAGAGTAGGAGGGAGAGAGAGGAAGAGAGAGAGAGAGAGAGAGAGAGAGAGAGAGAGAGAGAGAAAGAGAGAGAGAGAGAAACATCTACATGACAGGGACACATCGAGTGGCTGCCACCCACACAACCCAACCAGGACCAGGGACAAACTGCAACCATGGTACATGCCCTTAGCGGGAACTGAACCTGGGTCTCTATGGACCACAGGCTGATGCTCTAACCGCTGAGCCAAACTGGCCAGGGCCCAAACAAGTTTTGAATGTAAATTTTAAAATTTTATTTCAAAGTCATTTCCAGCTTAAAATTTGAAAATAGAATTCATGATCTATCCCCCAAACGTGGTCCTTTCCCAGTGTTCTTACTGACATTGATTGGCATATCAGTGCTGCATTTATATAAGCTGAAACCTGGGAGTCTTCCTCACTCTCCCACTCCATCACCCCTTTAATCCTACCATTTGGAAATTTTATTTCTCAGAGTCCCCCACCATTCCCACTGCCCCACATTCTCTGTCACCATCCTCTTAGCTCAAGCTACCGATGATTTCTTGCCTGGGCCCCTGCAATGGCTTCCTAAGTGCTCTTACCACCCACTCCTGGCCTCTCTCACTCTGTATTGGCCCTGCAGCTTGCGTGATTCTTCTCAAAGCAGTCCCTCATTTGTTAAAACCCTTCAAGGCTTTCCCATTGCTTTTAGATAAAAACCAGAAACTCTAAGACGATATAACCCTTGCCTACTTCTTTCATCTCACCACGCATGTTCGAGTTCTCTGCTTTTTTTGGTTTCTTAATTATGTCACATTCCCTCCCACCAGGGGACCTGAGCACATGCGGTCACCCCTACTTTTAATGCTCCCTGTCATTCTGACCACCCCAGTCAGCTCCTCCTCTTATACACTTTAACACTTCTTCATCATATGTGTCACAACTTTATAGTATTTTCCGATTAGGAGAATGTGGCAGTGAAGTGAATAGAAGCTACACAGAATGTCTTCCAGGACCAAAGTGGTATTACAACTAAAACAATGACAAGTCATCTGGAGAAATCAACTGAATATCAGCTGGACAGAATCCTTACAACTAGGAACATAAGAGGACCCCAAACTGAGACTGGTAGGAGCTGCAGAAGCATGAGAGGGCTGCCTATGGGCAGCAGCTGAGGGCTGGCTTAGCTGTGAGCAGTTCCCTCTGAGAAGTGAGGGATTAAAACTCCAAGCTGGATCCCCAGCACAGCATGGCAGAACAATAAATAGGTTACCAAGGAGATCAAGGTAGAAATTAAAAACATCCTGGAAATCAATGATAATGAATACAGAACAACACAAAAATCTATTGGATGTAGCAAAAGCAGTCCTGAGAGGCAAGTTCACGGCACTACAGGCCTACCTAAAGAAACAAGAAAAATTTCCAATAGACTATCTAACCCTACAACTTACAGAACTAGAAAGTAAACAAAAAGAAAAACCCAGAGCAAGTAGAAGGAAAGAAATAGTAAAGGTCAGAGTGGAATTAAATGACATGGAGACTAGAAAAAAAAACAATTCAAAAGATCAATCAAACAATGAGCTTGTTTTTTGAAAAGAAAAACAAGATTGATGAACCTTTAGCCACACTCACCAAGAAACAAAGAGAGATGACTCAAATAAACAAAATCAGAAACAAAAGTGGAGAAGTCACAACTGATACACAGAAATACAAAGCATTGTTAAAAATACTATGAACAATTATACGCCAACAAACTGGACAACTAGGTGAAATGGATAAATTTCTAGAATCACACAGTCTCCAAAAACTGAACTGGGAAGAGATAGAGAACTTGAACAAACCAATAACAATTAAGGAAATTGAAACTGTAATCAATAAACTCTCAGCAAACAAAAGCCTGGGTCTGGACAGCATCATGGAAGTTTTACTGAACATTCAAAGAACTAACATCCATTTTTCTCAAATTATTCCAAAAAATTCAAGAAGAAGGAAGAATCCCAAGCCCTTTTTATGAAGTCAGCATAATCTTAATTCCAAAACCAGATAAAGACACTACAAAGAAAAAAACTACAGGTCAATATCCCTGATGAATATAGATGCCAAAATCCTCAACAAAATATTAGCAAATCAGATCCAGTAATACATTAAAAAAATTATTCACCATGACCAAGTAAGATTCATGCCAGGGATGCAAGGCTGGTACAATATTTGCAAATCAATATATGTGATACACCACATAAACAAAGTGAAAGATAAAAACCATATGATCTCCCTGGCCAGTTTGGCTCAGTGGTTAGAGCATCGGCCTGTGGTCCAGAGAGTCCCGGGTTCGGTTCCCGCTAAGGGCACGTACCTTGGTTGCAGTTTGTCCCTGGCCCTGGTTGGTCGTGCAGGTGGCAGCCACTCAATGTGTCCCTTTCATGTCTATGTTTCTCTCTCTCTCTCTGTTCCTCTCTCTCCCTCCCATTCTACCTGAACAAAAAATGGAAAAATGTCCTTGAGTGAGGATAAAAGAAAAAACCATATGATCATATCAATAGATGCTGAAAAAGCATTTGACAAAAATCTAGCACCCATTTCTGATAAAAACTCTGAACAAAGTGGGAATAGAGGGATCATATCTCAACATAATAAAGGCCATATATGAAAAACCTACAGCCAGAATCATACTCAATGGGCAAAAACTAAAAGCATTTCCCTTGAAACCAGAAACAAGACAAGGATGCCCACTTTTACCACACTTATTTAACATAGTACTGGAAGTCTTAGCCACAGCAATTAGACAAGAAGAAAAAATTAAAAGGGATTCAAATTGGAAAGAAAGAAGTGAAACTGTCATTATTCACAGATGACATGATATTGTACACAGAAAAACCTAAAGACTTCATAAAAAATCTACTAGATTTAATAAATGAATTTGGCAAAGTAGCAGGATACAAAATTAACATCCAGATACTATGGCATTCTTATACACCAATAATGAACACTCAGAAAGGGAAACTAAAAAAACAATCCCATTTACAATTGCAACAACAACAACAACAACAACAACAACTACAAAATACCTAGGAATAAACTTAACTAAGGAGGTAAAAAGACCTGTTCTTAGAATACTACAAACACTGAAAAAAGAAATAGAGGAAGATATAAAAAAGTGGAAACATATACCATATTCATGAGTTGACAAAATCAACATCATTAAAATGTCCATACTACCCAAAGCAATCTACAGATTCAATGCAATTCCTATTAAAATACCAATGGCATATTTCACAGATCTAGAACAAATACTTCAAAAGTTTATATGGAACCAAAAATGACCCTGAATAGCCACAGCAATCTTGAAAAAGAAGAACAAAGTAGGAGGGATCACAATACCAGGCATCAAGTTATACTACAAAGCCACTGTAATCAAAACAGCCTGGTACTGGCACGAGAACAAGCATATAGATCAATGGAACAGAACAGAGAACCCAGAAATGGACCCAAGACAGTATGCACAATTAACATTCAACAATGGAGGCAAGAGCATACAATGGAGAAAAGACAGTCTGCAATAAATGGTGCTGGGAAAATTGGACAGCTACATGCAGAAAAATGAAACTAGACCATCAACTTACACATACACAAGAATAAACTCAACATGGATAAAAGACTTAAATGTAACCTGTGAAACCATAAAAATCCTAGAAGAAAATGTAGGCAGAAAAATCTCAGACATTATATGTAGTGGAATTTTCACTGATACATCACCTAGGGCAAGAGAAACAAAGAAAAAATTAATAACTGGGACTATATCAAATAGCTTTTGTACAGTAAGAGAAACCAGCATCAAAATGAAAAGGAAACTCACTCTCTGGGAGAACATATTTGCCAATAATACATCGTATAAGGGGTTAAAATCCAAAATATATAGAGTGTTCATACAACTCAACAAAAGGAAGACAAAATCCAATTAAAAAATGGGCAGAGGACCGACAAATGAGGACTTCCGGTCAAGATGGCGGCGTAGGTAAACGCGGTTTTGCATCCTCCCACAACCACATCAAAGTTACAACTAAACTACAGAACAAACATCATTCAAAACCGCCTGAAATCAAGCTGAATGGAAGTCTTACAACTACGGAATGAAAGCAGCAGCCACATCCAGACTGGTAGGAGGGGCGGAGGTGGATGGGCTGGTCCCACACCCACGTGTGGCGGATAAAAATCAGGAGGTTCCGCGGCTGGGAAGGTCCTTCCTGAGGACTGAGGGGTCCCCATCCCACACCAGGTGCCCCGCTCAGGGTTCCAGTGCCAGGAAGAGAAGTCCCCATAACTTCTGGCTGGAAAAACCAGCGGAAACTGAGGCTCAGGGAAGCTGACGCGGCGGGAGCCCCAGGCAGCTCCCTAAAGGGCCCGCGCATGGACTTATCGGACTCTCTCCCACTAAGCTCGGAGGGGAGGCAGCTCGAGGGGCACCAGAGACATACAGGGAAGAACTGAGCTGTTTGGCACTGGAGCGAGGGCTGGAGGGGGGCTTTCTCGGGGACAAACGTGCTGTAAGAGGCCTTTGTTCCTTTGGTGAGCCCTTCCCCGGGGGCGGCAGACAGCAGCCATATCTGGGACTCCAGCAACCTGGCTCACACTGGTAGCCCCGCCCTGGTGGCTCCCTGAGGCCCCGCCCCACCCCACCCAACTTTCAGGCCCACCCAAGCTGTTGCCACTTGCTTAACCATAGGATTGACCTGTCTTGGATCCTGCTTCAGGTTTTTCCTAAATTCTTTCAAACGAGCAGCATTGGGTCTCAGCGAGCACCATACCTCTCATTAAGTAATACACTGAAACAAACACAGGGAGGCAGCCAAAATGAGGAGACAAAGAAACAGGTCCCAAATGAAAGAACAGAACAAAACCCCAATAAAAGAACTAAGTGAAAGGGAGATAAGCAACCTAACAGATACTGAGTTCAAAATACTGCTTATAAGGATGCTCAATGAACTTAGTGAGAACCTCAGTGAACTTAGGGAGGGCCTCAAGAGCATAAAAAAGGACCAGTTAGAAATCATGGATACACAGTTAGAATTGAAGGAGGCATTAACTGAAATAAAGAATAATTTACACAGCTGCAATAATAGAGTACGTAAATCCAAGGAGCAAACCATCGATTTGGAATATAAGGAAGCAAAAAATCCCCAATCAGAACAGCAAAAAGAAAAAAGAATCCAAAAAAATGAGGATAGTGTAAGGAGCCTCTGGGACAACTTCAAGCGTGCCAACATTCACATCTTGGGGGTGCCGGAAGGAGAAGAGAGAGAACAAGAAATCGAAAACCTGTTTGAAACAATAGTGGCAGAAAACTTCCCTAACTTGGTGAAGGAAACAGACATACAAGTCCAGGAAGCACAGAGAGTCCCAAACAAGATGAACCCCAAGACACATCATCATCAAAATGCAAAAGGTTCAAGACAAAGAGAGAATCTTAAAAGCAGCAAGAGAAAGGCAGCTAGTTACCTACAAGGGAGTTCCCATTAGGCTGTCAGCTGATTTCTCAAAAGAAACTTTGCAGGCCAGAAGGGAGTGGCAAGAAATATTCAGAGTGATGAAAACCAAGAACCTACAACCAAAATTACTCTATCCTGCAAAGCTGTCATTTAGAATCGATGGACATACAAAAACTTTCCCAGACAAGAAAAAGTTAAAGGAGTTCATCACTACCAAACCGTTATTATATGAAATGATGAAGGGTCTTTTTGAAGAAAAAGATAAAATGTATGAACAAACAAAATGGCAATGAATACATATCTATCATCAATGGAATCTACAAACAAAATGAACAGGTAGAACAGAAACAATCTCATAGATACAAAGAACATTTTGTTGGTTGCCAGTTGGGAAGGGGCTTGGGGGAATGGGTGAAAAAGGTGAAGGGATTAAGAAGCACAAATTCATTGCTAGTCTGACAAACCTCAAAGGGAAAGGGGTTGGGGGGGTGGGAAGAAATAAACCAAAAAACTTATATGCATAACCAATGGACACAGACAATAGTGTGGGAAAAGGTGGGAGGGGGGCGGGAGTGGGGAGGAGGGGGTCAGTGGGGGAAAAAATGTGGAACATCTGTAATACATTTTACATCCAACAATAAAGATTTGGGAAAAAAACAAAAAAAATGGGCAGAGGACCTGAATAGACACCTCTCCAAACAGGACATACAAATGGCCAAGAGTCATATGAAAAAAATGCTCAACATCTCTAATCATCAGAGAGATTCAAATTAAAATGATTATGAGATATCACCTCACACCTGCCAGAATGACTACCATCAACAAATCCTCAAACAAGTGTTGGTGAGGGTGTGGAGAAAAGGGGACTCTAGCACACTGCTGGTGGGAATCCAGAATGGTGTAGCCACTATAAAAAACAATATGATGTTTCCTCAAAAAATTAAAAATGGAACTGCCATTTGACTCAGTGATCCCACTTCCTGGAATATATCCTTAGAAGCCTGAAACACCAAGCAGGAAGAATATATGTACCCCATGTTCATAGCAGCACTATTTATAATAGCTAAGATCTGGAAACAGCCCAAGTGGCTGTCAGTAGATTAGTAGTACATTTACCCAGTGAAGTACTGTGCAGCTGTAAGAAAGAAAGAAAGATCTCTTACCCTTTGAGATGACATGAAGGGACTTGGAGAATATTATGCTGAGTGAAATAAGCCAATCAGAGAAAGGCAAGTATCACATGATCTCACCTATTTATGAAACATAATGAACAAAATAAACTATCAACCAAGAGATCCAGAGTCATGTAAGTAGGGAACAGACTAACAAATCTCAGAGGGATAGGGTGTGGGAGAGGAGGAAAGAGATAAACCAAAGAATTTATATACATTTATGCACAACCAATGGACACAGACATTAGGTTGGAGAGAGCAGGAGGGTGCTGGGAGTGGGAAAAAGGGGGTCAATGGGGAAAAAAGAAGGACATCTATAATATCTTCAACAGTTAAAAAAAATATATGTATAGTATTTTCCTGATTGATTCACTAATGTTTGTTGTCCCTCAAATCTATAAGTTCCAAAAGAGAAGGAATTGTGTACATTTTTCCTCACCATTGACTCACCAATATCCAACATAGTTAAATAAATGAATGAATAAAATGCTGCTGATTTGATTACATTTTTTAAAAAAGAGGAGAGAGTGTTTTTTAAGACAATGTTGTGCACAAAATAAAATACTGGCTAATCCCAAACTAGATAGCACAAAATAGCTATTAGCACTCAGTTCAGGTTCTTGAATAAAAATAATAAGTAGAAGCACAAAAGTTAATCTAACACACACACACACACACACACACACACACACACACACACACACTCAGAATGTCTTGCTCCTGCAGCTTTGCTGTGACAAGTCTCAGATGACTCATCTTCCCAGGGTAATCCCCAGTCAAGCCTATTTTATATCATCAAACATTGATAAACATTATAAAAGGTGCTTAACTTCTGGCATCTTAGTTTTAAAACTCTAAGAGGTGAATAATTAGTCAACCAAGTAAGTCTTTTTTTAAATTTCTTATCCTCACCTGAGAATATGTTTCCATTGGTTTTTCACATAGAGTGTGAGAGAGGGAGAGAAAGAAAGAGAGGAAAACATCGATGAGAGAGAGAGAGAGAGAGAGAGAGAGAGAAGGAGAAACATCATTATGAGAGAGTCACATTGTTTGGTTGCTTCCTGCACGACCCTGACCAGGGCCAGGTATTGAACTTGAAACTGAGATATGTGGCCTTGACTGGAACTCAAACCCTCGAGTCTTTGGTCCACGGGCTGACGCTCTAAATGTTGAGCCAAACTGACCAGGGATAAGTCTTTTTTTTTTTTTGCTCTTAGAAATAACCAATAAAAATTAATCCTAGGAAGATGACAAATAAGAAATAAAGTTTGATGGGACATAATCTACTGGAACTCATTCAGAACTGTGAAGTGAGTAATGTCTGTCACTGCTGTCTCCCAATTTTCCTTCTGTAGCTTTTTAAAAAATTAATCAGGTGGACCATGCTCACTGGGCTCGCCACTCCTCTCAGCTATCAATCAACCCTTTCAATAATTTGATAAACTCACTTATTCCAAGTGCAGATGGCAGATGAGTCAATCCCAGAAATATTTCTCTTAAACATATACTGTATGACTCCACTTACACGCAGTTTTTTAAGTAGTCAAATAGACATAGAAAGTAGTTGGTGGTTGCCAGGGACTGGGTGGAGGGAGGATGAGGGGTTGTTGTTTGATGTGTTTAGTTTAGTTTTACAAGATGAAAATTGTCTGCAGACTTACTGTACAACAATGTGAATATACTTGACACCACTGGACTATGTACTTGAACATGGTGAAGACGGGGAGTTCTATACTACATGAATTTTACCTCGATTAAAAAAATCAGCACCAAATCTGCAGTGGGTGCTCAATAAATGTGTCTAAAATCCCAAAGGCCCCATTTCACACATTAACAATGAGAGGAAAATCACAAAAGAGAGCATGCCCTGTCAACACAACTGGACAGACAGATTAACAATGGGCTGTCGACGAGCAAAGAGCAAACATTTATAATTTGGGATGCATTTTAATTACTTTCACCTAAGGCCTATAACATTATTTTATTATAAAACATAAGGAGTGGAGAGGAAGTCTCAGCCTTAATTGGAGGCCATATCAGAAATAATAAATCTGGTTTACAATATTCCCATTAGCAATGAAAAAATTTCAATTCTGCACGGAAGCACCCGCTGTATGAGGCTCCAGACACATTGACTGAGCTATGTGATTAGTAGTCAATTCACAAGGCGGGCAGAGCTCAATGCAGGGACATGTCCAGGCAGGAAAGACACAAGAAGGACATGATAGAGTCTGGGCCCTCTGGAGCTGACAACTCATTTGGGAGCAGGACCTAGATCCTAGATACACATACACACACACACACACACACACACACACACACACACACACACACACACAGGCATCAGGCATCAGGCATCACTCAGGAGTAGGCACAATGAATGACTGGATATACAAAACTGAATATACAGCTGAAGAGTGGTGTCAAAGCTGTTTCTCACAGATACTTCTTATTCCAAGGGGGTTGTCCCTAAATCGAAAACTTCTCAACTCTCTTAAAAGTTGTGACACAAAAATCCCAGGTCTAGTGGAAAAATCATGGTTTTCCAAAGCCAAACCTACTTTTTGATCACTTTCTAGAATTGACATCAGCAAAAGAGAAACAAAGGCAACTCTTTGAAAACAAGATTACCTTATAGTTAAAATAGAGCCATCCTTTGGGACACGTGCCATGTCGTTTTGGTGTATCTTTCTCTTTCTCAACGGGCCAGAACTTCTTTCGCTTACAGATGCTAGGCATGGAAACTGAACACTCTTCACTAGCCCAGCGTCCTGGAGGGGAAAGGGTTAGACACGACTAGAAACAATGGTGACTTTTTGTAGGCATTCTCTATGGAGCACTACTTTTATGAAGGTCACAGTTTATCTTTTTTTTTTTTAAATCTAGAAATTGAACTAAATTTAACTACAAATGATTGAGTTCTCTAGTGACAAAAGCTATCTGGGCAAGGTGCAAAATCAGAAATTCTAATTCAGTAATGCAAATGCAAAAAAAAAAAAATTTGAACAAATACTGCATTGAAATAAAAGAACTGATTAAAGTTCTAAGAATATTTGACTTGGTTAAGGAAAATAATATTTTGTAATGTTTTTGTTTTATTTTATTATTAAAACATTTTTTTCTTTATTAATTTTAGAGAGAGAGAAAGAGAGAGGGAGAGAGATAGGGACATTGATGAGACAGGACATCAACTGGCCGCCTCCTGCATGCCCCCCACTTGGGGATTTGGCCCATAACCTGGGCATGTGCCCTGACCGACTGGTGACCTCTCGGTGCATGGGTCAACGCTCAACTACTGAGCAACACTGACCGGGCAATGTTTTTGTTTAAAAATATTCAACTTCACTGTAAAGAAAGAAAAAGGATTCTAAAATAATAGATGATTGTTTCTATTTTATAATTCCTTTGAAAATATAGTAATTTAGAAAAATTAACATACAAACTTCTAAGAAAGGAGCACTTCTTAATGCTGACCCTTAAACAAACAGACACACGTATAGACATGCCTTCAGGAAATATATCCCAAAGTCCTAGCCTTCTGGAAAACATCTTTGAATTTAGAAGAGCTATATTTTCAGAGATGATAGAATGCATTTCATTAGCATTCAAGTTATAATTTCAGCACAGGGCAAGGATGCATGTAAATGGCAAGGGCAGATTCAGTTTTCTAGAATGAGGGATATGAGCCAAAAACGTGTTGGCATTTTGAAGGAGGGGCTGGAATGCTATTTTTAATGCAGATTAGCTGGTATTCCTCCAGAATCACAAACCAGCCTTTCTGTAGGCTGTTGTGACACCTGCTGGCAAAAGGGAGCTGATTAACCACATAGGTTTTCTCTTCCTGACTTTCTCTGTAGATGCCCTTGCATCAAGGATGCTCTCCATGTTCACCCTGCTCCTGACCTGGGGCACAGGTTTGTTATGAATCTGTTGGAGTAGGGAACGTCATTACCTTTCATTGGAAAGAAAGAGTGGGTGGATATGAATAGACAATCAACCCTCCAAAAAGCACTTGTACGGATGAGTAGAATTAAAAAAATCCGTGTTCAATATACATGTACTTGTAACTCCCAGTTACAAACAGTTGGTGTTCTAAGTCAAGCAGCAACCAATAGTAGGTATTTAAAAAAAAGAAAAAAGAATACTGAATTCAATGAAATTTTTTTCTTAAATGGGAAATTGGAAGTAAATTTCCCAGAGGTTAAATATCTGGCCAATTATAAATTGGATACTAGGAAGAGATGTAAAAAATGGGCTCATATTGAAATTTTATAGTGAATGGTATTTGGCAGATATATTTTTGACCAGTTTCAAAGGACCTTTTTTTGATGCTGTTTTAGTTCTTGAGGAAGGACTTATCTGGATGTAAATTAATTTCAAGAACATGAATTCATGGGATAAACAGAGGAATGGCCATTCTTAAACCTTAAGATGATGAAATTGAACACATTCAATTCAAAAGCAAAATAACCAAAGAAAACGTTCTCGCTGAGCTAATGCAATGAAAAGGAGATTTCAAGCCTCCTGAAAATGATCAGTTTGAATTTTCCAAAATAGATGAATAGAAAACCTGTTATGGAGGAAATGAAGCCACATCTCTGGCTCTGATTATTCATAGCTCCTTCTCTTCCTTTGTCCCAGTTCTGGTATATTACTGGTGCCCCATCTCTCCAGCTGCAGGAAAATAAAAAATGTTAAGGTCTTCTCTCATTCTGCATGTTCAATCTTCAACAGCATTCTTGGTGTATTGGGGTATGGATTGAAGGTATAATATTTTATTAAATAAAAAAAAAAATACTCATGTCTTGGGTCAGGGAAATGAAAATTGATAAGCTAAAGATAATGTTTGAAGGCTACTCAACAAATTGATCACTGAGATCTAGTCCAATCACTCTGATAATAAAACCTGTCAAATAAAATTAAATGCCAGTTAATCTAGGTCCATACCGAAATTCACCATTAGCTCTTTCTTCTTGAAGTCCAATCCACCAATTTACACCAAACTTTGATAGCTATTTAAAAAGAAAAAAAAAGTCAGCATTTATTCTTTTTGTTTTCCCTTTTCATTATTAAGATTAATGGGGTTGCTGTTAATAGCTTTCTATTCTTCAGTATTTTACCCAATTATTAAAGTAGACTACACTAAGGCCCAGAATCTTGAGAAAACCTGAAACTTCATTATTCTAAAATATTCTCTCCTCATTATGAAGGAAAATTAGAATAAATATTGAAAATAATTTTAATTTCACACAATATGCAATATCTTTCTTATAACTTTCCCTATGTATTTAAAAGTAAATTTTCTCTTATAATAGGGTTTTTAAAAGTAATATTGTAAAGTAAAACACAGTGTGGATTTCTTTTTTACTAAGAATGCTCAGTGATTTATAGTAGCTCATTGTACATGTTACTGTATTTGGAAAACAATTCACAGCAGAAAGACATCTTTCACAGTAGAAAGATTTGAGTTTTAGAGATTGGTCTGGTAAGCTGAGTAGTAGCACCTTCTCCTCTCTAATCGAATAGTCAACACAATATCAGACAAAAGAATACTACAGAATTCCTGTGTTTGACAACTAAAACGTCAGCGTTTATGTGTTTTATTAATTTTACACTATTATTTATCACACAGATCTCAGTACAATAAGGTATAAAATCCAAACCCACACGTGCACGCACACATATGCACACAAACACATTAGAACAGACGTAGCACTGGACCTATGAAATTCCCTCCTCAACTATAAAAGTGGAAGAGGCAGTAAGGATTTCCCTAAAATGCCTGAATCAATATACTTTATTGTTTGTGTGCTGTGTGAGTAAAATGCAACTCAACTTTTTATGCTAAAAACTTATTTTGAAGGCATTATATATTTAAACTCGCACTTCCATTTTTTTGGTAAAGACTTGAGAATACATGTCAAGACATAAATATATATTTCCATATGAATTTCAGAAGGTCATGAAACAAAACCCTGTAGCTCTCTAACATTCTAACTGATGAACAGGTATTTTTACTCCTTAAACAGGGTGGCTGTCTGCCATATCAGCGATTTGAGAACAATGGGAGATGGAGCAACTATAATTTTGTATCCCCAAGGTGTTGTTTCATGAACGTGTGCTTACACACTGAATTTAGATTCCCATCGTCAGACCTTGGAATGGGCCCACTGAGACTGGCTATGAACTTGGTGGGAGAAGCACAGCGATTTCATTCAATCGAAAGAGGTCTTACGCGCAGCAATAGTGGAAATCATGGCCTGATTGTTCGCTGTGCCTATTAAGGACCTTTAAGGAGAAATGATAACTACTGCATCTTAAGTGGCATATTTAGTACCACCTCTATAATAGCATGGTGATCCCCACATGGCACATCATAACCTGTTGTGATATGAAACAGAACTTCACAGGACACACTAGAAGATACCCAGAGTGAAAAATCCAATATAAAAGATGGTTGTTCTTTATATGCATGTATGCATGAACAATGAACATGGACAACAAAGCTGGGGACATGGCAGGGAGAGAGGGGGAGGGAGGAATCAGTGGGGGAAAAAGGAGAAACATCTGTAACAAAAATTAATTAATAAAAAAAAAAGAAAAAGATGGTTCTAAATTTTAGCATAGGTATAAAAACCACAACAATAGAAGACATGAATATTCTTTGTGTAGAAGAATATTAAAAATGTGATATGCCCATGGATTTTATAATACCAATTATGTTTTATTACAGACAACAGCCATTCTAGATAGCATCATATGGGAAGAACACTTACCAAAAATAAAGAAAACACATTAATCACTAAATGACATAAGGAAGAACGACCCATCATCTCTTAAACTGTCTCCCTAAAAATAGCAAAACCAAGTAATTTAAGGGTTTAAAGCACATGCTTTTAGAAAATGACTAATAACTTTGATATATTTTTTGTTAGAAATATTTAGAAATAAAATTTTAAAAATAAGAGTAAAACAAAATTTCAAAATGCAAATATTGTCCAGCGCAACATAAAAATGTTAGTCTGAAGAACACATTGGCTAGTAGTTCATGTCAAAGAACTCCTAAAGAGCTTGTAGCTTTTTACTTTTTGGGGGCATTGATCTGACAAACAAGATGGTTCAAAAAACAGGTACTCAAAAATTCACTCTCATTACACCTTGTGGTCTTCTGTTATTCAAAGAGAAAATACTGACTCATCGGTTTTCCAAGATGGACATACTTCGTTAAAAAAAATTCTGCTTCAGATTTTTAAAATTGTGTCCAACTTTCTTTTTCAATAGTTAGTTCTTCTTCCCAACTAAAAGTTATTTTTGTTTTTCACATTTCTAAGTTACTAACTCTTCATAGCGGACCTATACAATGCATATGCAATTAAAAAGAACATTTAATGACTTGTTCTGATTCTTCCTATATTTATAGGTTAGTTGTGCCACCAAAGTGGGTAGTATGACCTCTACATGTTTAGTTCTTCATCCTGGAATAAAATAACTTCTGGACTGATTCATTCCAGTAAGATGTTTTTAGATATGGAATTTCTTACTTATGAAATGGAAATGGTCAGCATAAATATCACCACTACCACCACCAAAAAGTGCCTAACACGGCCACAGATTACACAGAAATAAAAATTGCTTTAGAAATCTACAGCTTGGTTTTTTCTAAATTGATGCCCTTCCCACTTGGCCCACTTGCCCCTGTCTTAGTCTCCACATCCTAGAGCATCACAAGAACTTTACTTTGTAGCACAATGCCACATTAGATCAGTCAGCTGCTCGCCCATAATACTGACAAGGCAACTTTAAAAAAAAATTTAATCCTCACCCAAGGATATTTTTCCATTTATCTTCAGATAGAGTAGGAGGGAGAGAGGGAAAGGAAGAGAGAGAGAGAGAGAGAGAAAGAGAGACAGAGACAGAGAAGAGAAAGACACATCAATGTGAGAGAGACATCGATTGGCTGCCTCCCACACAAACCCCAAATGAACCCGAGATTCTGGTCTGTGGACCAATGCTCTAACCGCTAAGCCAAACCGGCCGGGGCTGAAAGGGCATTCATTCTGTATTAACATCATCACAAGTTGGGTAACAATTTTGCCATATAAGAGACACCACAGGATTGTTTGGTTTGTAATCATGACAAGATCTAGTCTTCAGTAAGATCATGGAATTGACTTTGACTTCTGAAACTGCTAAACCTATGGGTTTACTATTCCCTGTATGGAAGGTATTAACTTCGCCATCCCTACTGCTTCCCAGCCACAGAAGACTGGGAGAGAGAAATAAGGGAAGGTTGAAGAGAGAAGACCTGCAGATGTTCCCAGGAGAGCTAAACCGTTGGAATGATCAGAGAAGCCCTTCATTGTTCACGTCTGAGAGAGAGCGGGTGCCACCTTCTGGGGGAGGGTTTTAGAACTAGCATGTTAATATAAAGGAGACACTGTGCTCTCATATATCCCTGATGCTTCTATTTTGCTGCCAGCAAAGGGTTTTTGTTTGTTTATTTTTAAAGATATTGTAGGTCAGATGGCCTGGGTTCACTTCCAAATTCCACCACTTAACGGCTGTGTTACCACGTTGCTTCACCTCCGTGGAGTCTTAGCTTCCTCATCCGTACAATGTACTAATAACACTTCCCACAGAGAGTTCTTCAAAGATAAAATGCCATTAAGCGTTAGTACTCAGCACAATGCCCGCCACTGTTACAATCAGTATTGGCCAAATACAAGCTCCGTATGGTCTGTGCACTCTGCTATGTTGATAGATTGGTTTTCAGCCATTCATCTGATGTTTTGTTATTGCCACCTGGGTGAAGAGTCTGCTGTCTAGCTAAAGAAAAACATATTTTCTGACATCACAATATGTAATCTATTGATATTAACGTTACGGTTTGGCTTGAGTGTTCTCTTTGCAGTAGCGGAGGGGATAAAATGCGTTGACTGCCACCCAGCCTCCATGGGACCGTGGGGCTGTCACTTAACCCCACGTCTCAGTTTTCCATGGGAATTCAGTAGTAGTCCTGACCTGCCTGAACCTCACAGGCGATGTTGGCATCACACAGGGTGACAGAAGTGGGAAAGCCCCATGAGCCGAGAGGGGGCCATTTCTCTTACAAGTAAGAACACTTCAATACAGAGCTTCATTTAAAAAGTCAATCGACAAACATAAAAACATGATGGAATGATAAAGGTTTCCTGGAGATCATGAAATAATGTTAAATTATAAAAAGAAAAAAAGAGGCTTTGTCTTACTTTCAAGGATTTCCTAGGGAACACTGGGAGTGAGGTTTTCCGCCCTTTGAAACCCTGGTGATTTGTACATACTACTCCTGTCTACTTACTACATCGTGTGAGTTCCAGCTTTAAAAAAAAAAAAAAAAAAGCCCTGGCCGATTTGGCTCAGCAGTTAGAGCGTCGGCCTGTGGTCCAGAGAGACCCGGATTCGGTTCCCGCTAAGGGCGCGTACCTCGGTTGCAGTTTGTCCCCGGCCCTGGTTGGTTGTGCGGGTGCCAGCCACTCGATGTGTCCCTTCACGTCGATGTTTCTTTCCCTCTCTCTCCCTCCCACTCTATCTGAACAAAAAATGAAAAAATGTCCTCGGGTGAGGATAAAAAAAAAAAAATTTGTGTCCTTCACATTGTCTTTTTTTTTATCCTCATCCGAGGACATTTTTTCCATTTTTGTTCAGATAGAGTGGGAGGGAGAGAGAGGAAGAGAGAGAGAAACATCGAGGTGAAAGGGACACATCGGGTGGCTGCTTCCCTCATGACCCAACCAGGGCCGGGGACAAACTGCAACCGAGGTACATGCCCTTAACAGAAACCGAACCCGGGTCTCTCTGGACTGCAGGCTGATGCTCTAACCGCTGAGCCAAACTGGCCAGGGCAGTGTCCTTCACATTTTTGTGTCTTTGACAAATATCACAATGCGTGACACATACCCATTGCTCCATAAATACTTGTTAAAGAAATACAGTGAAAATGTACTTTAATCCCTGGTGGTCTATTTCATTATTTAACAGGTTCCACATGCTTATTTCTCACTAGCCTAGCTCCTCAAAAGAGTAAGTCTAGTCTTTTTCTATCTTTAGTTGAAATGGAAAACCACTACTGCTCAGCCGGTGTGGTTCAGTGGATTGAGCGTTGTCCCATGGACTGAGAGATCTCGGTTTGATTCCCAGGTTGTGGGCTCAGTGGATCCCAGTGGGGAGGGAGGGTGTAGGAGGCAACCAATTAATGTTTCTCTCTCACATTGATGTTTCTATCTCTCTCCCTTCCTCTCTCTCTCTAAAAAAATCAATAAAAACATATTTTAAAAAAAAGCGGAAAACCACTCCTTAGCCATTTTCTGTATATTGAGTCTTTACAAACTTAAAAATATTGTAATCTTGTAAGTAAAAATATTATATTCTTGTAATGGTAAAACAGCCAGGCATCCCCCAGATACCCCTTGTCCCTTGTTTGTGCTTTATTTTTCTCCATGCCATTTATCCACTCATTTTTTTTCTAAAATACTGTGTAATTCTATTTACTTGTAGTATTGATTATGATCTTTCTTCCCAGACTAGACTGTAATCTCTAAGAGGACAGGAGTTTTGGTCTGTTTTAATCACTGATAGAGCCTGAATTCCTAGAAGAGTAGACTCAATAAATATGTGTGGAATGTTTGAATGAACTTCATAAAAGCAACACAACTCTACTTACTCATTATTGTTACTAGTGAAGAACGAAAGAAGTGAAATGACAGATCAACACAGTAAACCTATGTTTCCATCCCCCCGCCGCTTTTTTTTTTTTGGTACATGCCCCTAGCCACTAGGTCTAGTGGGAACTGAACCCGGGACTCTGTGGTCTGCAGGCCGAGCTCCAACTGCTGAGCCAAACTGGCCAGGGCTCCATTTCCTTCTCTTAATCTCTATAACAGAAAAAACCAATTCTCAAAAATCTATGGCTTTTAATGAAACTTAAATGTCTGAAGTAAGATTAAAAAAAAAAAAAAATCCCCCAAGGACAGAAGGAGCTAGTTCTAAATTTCTCATGGTTAGTTGCATTCAAGTACCATTCTTATTTTGCTGTGGATGAATTCTTGCTCATGTGCAGAATTAATTGTGAGAAGATCACTGTGCAGCCAGCCACAGACAAACTCGAAGGTGGACCATTCTGAGGCATAAGTATGAAAAAGGTACTCTGCATCCTGATAAAAGAGCCAGGGTGCATCTGAAAAGCAAATAAACAATGCAAATAATGCAAAAAAGTATTGAGCAATATAGTGCAGACTTAAATAGCATAGGCTATGGTGGACCCCAAATTTGAAATTTGGTCAGTTAGCATTGAAAAAAAAAAAAATGTGTGTGTAAGTATATTTATACACATAAATAAATATATAACTTGCTCATTTTCCTTGGTCTGTCTCACATGAGAAACCTTCATTTGTATCCAAAGTTCTGAGACAGACACAGATTTCAAAATCATGTGTCACGGAAATGGAGTTAAGCTATGATATTGGTCTTTTAATCATATTTAATGACATTAATCAATTTTCTTATTATTAGTTATTTGTTAATTTGAACAAATTTGTTCTAGATTGACATAAGAAAAGAGGCTTGATTGGAGAACTGTGATGGTATATAATAGCACATAATTAGAAGTTCAAGAACTGCTGGATAGTTCTTACCGTATTGGTACCAGGGTGGAATCTTGGGTCTCACATCTGCAAAGTGAAAGCAAACCACCTTGAGCAACCTTTCTTCACAGATGTGCTCTCTCTGAATTACTTCAGCTCTAAACACAATATTTTGTACTTCGCCTTTTAAAAGATCATTTAAAAACCAAGTACTTCATGCTGTTTGAAATATGGTTAGTTCTCATACTTAAGGAGGAGGCTCTGATTAAAGGAAGGACGTGAACACTTGTTGAGGGCCTACTGTGTGTCACACACTGCTAGGTGCTTACTCATTTGACAAGTAATTTTGCTTGCTTGTAATGTCACCATGACATTTCTTCCAGGCTGTACTCACACAATACAGTACGATGTAGTCAGTTATCCTCATTTCCCACAAACTGACTTAGTGTTCTGCGCTAGGGCCATCTTTTATTAATTTTTTTATTTTTATTTTTAGCCTCACCTGAGGACATTTTTTTTCGTTTTTTGTTCAGATAGAGTGGGAGGGAGAGAGAGAAAGAGAGAGAAAAACATCGACGTGAAAGGGACACATGGAGTGGCTGCCACCCGCACAACCCAACCAGGGCCGGGGACAAACTGCAACTGAGGTACATGCCCTTAGCGGGAACCGAACCCGGGTCTCTCTGGACCGCAGGCCAACGCTCTAACCGCTGAGCCAAACCGGCCAGGGCTAGGGTCATCTTTATTCATTCTCCTGCGATACGTTCTCTGCTAAAATAGTGCAGTTTGGTTCATCATGAAGGTTGTTGGTTGTGATCCAAGATGCTTGCATTTTAGATCCCTGTAACTCTTCACTTGGAAAAATGCTTTCAAGTATTAGAAAGAAAACATATAGTAAAGAGCTTATTAATATTTTTACCTCTTGGAATTTTGCATATCCATTCACGTTTGGAACCACAGTGCGAGGGCAGCAATGTTTTGTTTGCTTTATAAACAGCACAATTTCGTGTGTCATCTCCAAAGTAAGTATTGTCTAAAAATGAAGAGACAACCTGCAACAGATGAAGTTCATTATTCCTTAACGACAATTCCCTCGCAAAAAGTTTCCAAAGATCATACAAGGCACCCTTGTAAATAAACTGTGATAGACTTCCGGAGGAAGCTTCAGAAATCTCTGGATGTGATTCCAGTTAAAGGCAGTTCCCCATTTGTGAAGAACAAGCTAATCCAATTTCAGCATTTTTCCTTAAAGACACTTTTTGTCTTAAAAAGAGTCACGCTACTCCTTTCTCCAGAGAAACAAGGGGACGGATGCTTCCTTCTGAACCCACCCTGCTCCCGCACTCGCAGGACGGGCCGCCCTGGGATCCTCAGCAAACTTCTTAGGGGCTCAGGGACTTGTCAGACTGGGGTCTCACTTTTGATATAGATTCTTTTGTATAGACACTAAGCTTTTAGCTTCTACTTGCTAAATCCTAAGTCACCACTAGCTTTAATCAGAACATTATCTGGCATGCTCCATGAATTATCACACAACAGGGGTATTCAATTAGCATTCAACTTGCTCAATAATTTAATGACTATGTAACAGAAGAGTGGATGGACCGCAAGTAAAATTAGGGTAAAAATTTGGGAAAAAGAGCATGGTTTGAAATTATTTGTATCCCTCTTCAAACATGTCAGGCAACAACTCATCTAACTTCCACATATGCAAGCTCCAACTCAGAGAATAGCAAGTTGGAATACTTATTTTATCTAGTGGATGAGGAACTCAGTGCCCTGCTTCCTGGCTTTAACTCCTTTGTACTGAACCAAATGATCTATCCCTCTTCTATTACTAATGAGTTTGTTTTACTAAAACGAAATGGAACGTTCTCAATCCCTACGTACCACACGTCATCAAGTGCTATATTGACGCTAACCACCCAACTCTGCCATGTGCTGGCAGGTCAACCCTGTTATGCTCCTGCCTTCTGGGCCTCTGTTCTTCATCAGAAAACTAGAGGAGTGGGGCTGGGTGATCTTTTTTTAAAAAATATGTTTTTATTGATTTTTTTCTTTTTAAGAGAGAGAGGAAGGGAAAGAGAGATAGAAACATCAACGTGAGAGAGAAGCTTCGATCGGCTGCCTCCTGCATGCTCCCTACTGCGGATCAAGCCTACAACCCGGGCATGTGCCCTGACCGGAAACGGAACAGGGACCTCTCAGTTCGTGGGAGGACACTCCATCCACTGAGCCACACCGGCGGCGCAGGGCTGGGTGATCTTTAAGATCTCTCCCCGCTCTCCGGTCCTGAGGCCCTTTCAGAGAAAGAGTACATGGGTAGGAGCTTAATTTTTTTTACTTGCATGCCCTTATTATTTTCTTCTCACCATTAGCATATAGCTTTTCCACAAATCTCTTCCTTGACACAAATCTGAACGCTATTTTTGTTGCGGGCCTAGAGTTCCCGTTTCTCTATTGATCTTTGCTATTACGAAGTTTAGCTACTGCCAGCTAGGAGACATTGTAACATTGTGGCGTTGGAGGCAGGCATCCTGTGCACCCGCCCTGGCTCTCCTATGTATTATTTGAGGCACACTGTTTAATCATATCAGTACTCACTGCATTGAATTATGTTAAGGATGGAACGGGACCATGCAGGAGTGCACTCAGCTCAGAACCGAGACAGACTTAGCGTCAACAAACAGGAGCCGCAGCAAGTGCTCACTGCGGCTGCGCCTGGCCGCCCCGTCCCCCGGGTGCAGCTGGAGGGCTCGATGCCGCCTGTACCTCGCAAGGACCCCATTTCAATCTGGGACATTGCTTCTGTCTTCTTCCCTATCCTCTCAAGAAAAATGTGAGAATTCCTCATTGCACCTGAAAAAAATATGTAGGGGTGTGTTCCCTCTTTTCTTCGCACAGGTTTTTTCAAGTATGAGGCTGACTGAAAATCGAGTCTTTCTTTTTCCTTCCAAACAACTTGCTCTGGCTGAGAAGGAGGTGCTATTTTTAAGACTGGCATTTCCCTTCTTTTAGAGTGAGATAAACCAAAAATCACTCTTTTCGTTGTGACACGGACGAGGGTCCCACAGTCACAGGAGAGGAAGCCTGGTATTATTTTAAAGAGCAGTGGCTTCTTTGTGGAGATTGTTCCCAGGTAGATGGTTTGAGGACCTTTCTGGAGACTTGGATTCCTTTTCAGGATGAGCTCCTACAGCCGGCCTCAGAGCTATTGGGCTAGCAAAGTTTCCCAGTTACTGCTGGTATGACTCTGCTGGCACCAAGGTCTCGTGTAGCTTCTGATTTGGGCCTGAGTCATGGGAAATAGGGTCATTATTTTCAGGGTCATTTGGTTGGTTTACCAAGTGGTTCCAGGGCCCCCCGTTTCGAATTTATTTCCTTCTCCTGGTTTGGAAAGACTTACAGGTGTTCCATCAGACCACTCCCAAGAGTCAGCATTCAGGGGGTTTCTTTTATTAAATCCAATCCAGAACTGCCTTTCCTCTGTCCTGTGAAGAGAAGAAGCAAAAACGTGGCCTTCCCCACTGAATTCACAATATTATGAAAAAGGCTCAAGTCAGTTTTTAAAGGTGCAGGAAATAGCTGACGCGACTGGCGGGGTTGGTCAAGTCAAACAAACGTGTATTGAGCATCCCCACGTGCAAAACCTGAGGTCTGAAATGAGCTGAGCGGAGATTTAACCCTGTTTCCGATTTTCTTTGGTTGACATTTTGCTACTTGACTATTTATACTACTTCACAATGCTTTGATGTGGGGCTGTTTTGTCACATGCTCATGTATTCTCTGAAGGTTAAGCACCACCACCCATGTTTATTAAAAGGCACACGGCAGGTTTGAGGTTTTTGTTTGGATCCCAATATAAATGTTTCCACAGCGAATCAGCCTGGGGCACAGTGGGTTAGCTTCGGCTGTCCCACCAGGTTAGACTTGGCAAGAAGCCCCAAGTCACCCCACGGAGGACTCAACAGATCAAACAAGAACACCTATTTGTACACTGAGCCATCTCACTAAGACTGTTTTCTGGGATTAATCTTGAAAATCTAAAGGTTTATAAATTCAGAGGTTGTGACAGGTGTTTCTTTTCCTTATGCAGAGACTCCAACCTATTCTGGAGGACACCTTTCTCAGATGTTTGAGCTCCTCTGCCTGACGATACAAAAGGAAGTGAAATGTGACTTAGAAAACCTGAGAGATCACGGGGCGCGGCTGGTCACTGCCTTGCGTTCAAGGCGTGGAAGGCGAGAGTGCTGCCTCCCGGTTCCGCGGCCGCCTCAGTCTCCACGTGCAGGCTGGAGATCACCCTCTGGGATGGAGGACTTTACTCCTCTCCTCACTACATTCAGCAATCTACAGTTTTCCTGCTATATTCTGGCTCCTAGAGAAACTGGTCTTTATTGTCTCTCCATCAATTTCCTACAATCGTAAAATTTCTAATAATGTCATAATATAGAAATAAAATAGAAATAGAAAAACAGTGCCACGGGAAGGCGAGGTATGTATGCTAACTTTGAGAACTGGTTTATTTGCTGTAACGAAGCATCAGATTTCGCTGAACTCCTTGGCAGGCAGGGCAAAAGGAAAACATACATTATAAAGCTTTTGTGATTAGGTAATGAAAATCAATAACTTGCTAGATGCTTCACACTGAATTAGCTAGAAATTCCAAGCATGAGAACTTAGGTAAATAGAAATGACCTTTGATCTTACAGCAAACGTGGGAACAATTTGCATGTGGTTGTTTCCTACAGCAAAGCCCACTGTATATAAACATGCAAGTGAATTTTGCAAGTGGCTCAAGTCATGAAGCGCGGTTACAACTTAGAACAACAGAGATGATCACATATCCCTTGGATCTGTGGCCCCGACCCTGGCTAACAGCTCAGTTAACCAGGAAGCTTCTTGAACTTTTCTTCAGTCTCAGAGAATCTGAGACCGGAAGGCTCTGTGTGAAAAGGTATCCTGAGAGCGTGATCATCAGCAGGTTTGGGATCCTAGGCTCAGGTCAGTGTTTCCTGCAGAGACTAGGGATTCTATGGGATGTTGATAAGTGTTCTAAAAAAAAAGAGTTTTGTGGTCAGAGGAAGTGCTTCCGTCTAGAAGTCTTTATAATATTAAAGTATGTGGCACATTTCCAAGATTGTACATTGCTTTGCAAACATATTTGACCACAGGATCTGCCTACTTCCCCCACAGAGTATTTTATAAGACACACATTGAGGAGATAGTACCAGACTCCCCTTTTAAGGTCATTTTTGTAGATTTTGGAGATGGATAATTTGATAGATGTTACATATTAACTTTCCTTCGGCAGCAATTTTCAAACTTTTTCAGCTCACAGCACACATAAACGAATGACTAAAATTTTGCGGCTCACCAAAAAATATATTTTTTTGCAGATGTGACCCAAAAAAAGGTATAATTTTCTTTAAAAAATTGTTTTTTCTTCATTGATTTTAGAAAGAGAGAGGAAGGGTGAGGGAGAGAGAGATAGAAACATCGATGTGAGAGAACATTGATTGGCTGCCTCCTGCATGTCCCCCACTGGGGATCAGGCCCACAACCTGGGCATGTGCCCCGACTGGGAATCAAACCGGCGACCGCTCAGTGCATAGGTCGATGCTCAACCACTGAGCCACACCGACTGGATAAAAAAAAGGTATAATTTTCATTCATTCACACTGGATGGCTATTGTGTTGGCTGTCGTTATTTTTAAATTTCACAATCTGAGGGAAAAGAGGTCAGTGCCCCTGACTGAACAGTCAGGTAATGCATGTTTTAACAATTCTTGTGGCTCACCAGTGTGCCACAGTTGAAAACTGCTGTCTTACAGGATTGTCCCAAAGGAAACTTACAAGGAAGGTTAGGATTTTCCTCAAAAAACAGTTCTGGATTTACTCTGAGATTCAGGCAAGTGTTTCATAGAACCTCCAGATTCCAGAACTTGTAGCAGAGTAGCTGGTCTTACATTTGTTTTCATTAAATAAATGTACGAAGCTATGGAGGGGTGACCTCTAGTTTACAACATCCTCGGGCAGGATTCTGTCTGTCACACCCATTGGAATTGTTTGTCTGCTGTGCATAGAACAGTGCCTCTTTCGTAAAAAATATGCCCGAAAGGGATGCTGACTGACAAGAACATTCTAGAGAGAGGCCAAGAGCTGGGAAGACTTACTCTCAGAGGACATGGTGACTGTCTTCAAATATTTGAAAATAGATTAGACTTGACCTATATTGCTCTGGCTTACTAGAAAGTTCTTTTTTTTTTTTTATCCTCACCTGAGGACATTTTTTAATTTTTTGTTCAGATAGAGTGGAGGGAAAGGGAAGAGGAGAGAGAAACATCGACATGAAAGGGACACATTGAGTGGCTGCCACCTGCACGACCCATCCAGGGCCGGGGACAAACTGCAACAGAGGTACGTGCCCTTAGTGGGAACCGAACCGGGGTCTCTCTGGACCTCAGGCTGACTCTCTAACCGCTGAGCCAAACTGGCCAGGGCGAAAGTTGTTCTTTGAAACCAGCCTTTGCGGTGGGATAAATGGTGCGGGAAGGAGACTTGACTTGGGGTGGTAAACACACAGTACCACAGATGATGCATTGTAGAATTGCATACCTGAAACCTATATAATTTTATTAACCAGTCACCCCAATAAATTCAGTTTGAAAACAAGAACAAACCCAGCCTTTAAACATGAAATGGCTTCTTTCTGCCAAGTAAGGCGCACTCTGCAGCAGAGGGGAGGCACGCAGGCAGTGGATGACCCGGGATGGAGTAGAAGGACTTCCCGCAGGTGGGTGGGAGATATCTCAAGATCACATGCTTTTTCCTATTTAAACTTAACTGACTTTCTAACTCTACGGAATTCAAGATTCTGTAAATTTGCAAGATGGATGCAGATAAGTGAACATGTTTCCTCAAATGTAAAAAAAAAGGGAGATTTGGACTAGAATTTTTAAACCAGTGGGACTTTGATTATTTTTCAAACAAATCTTACATGCACTTAATTATATACAAAGTAACTAGAAATTGAGCTGGTTGGAGCTGCTCTGCTGAGTCAGTGACAAGGAACCAGGAGTTCTGCCTGCTTGGCCCCTTCCTGCTCCTGGGATTCCAGGACCCTCGGGGCCTCAGTCAGCACTTGGAAAACCACTGGACTGGAAAACTTCTGAGTTTGGCAGAAAAGCACTGAAATTCTGATTTTAGGCACACAAAAATATGTAAAATATCTAAACAATGTCACTTCTTTCTTTGTTTTATGGTATGAGAAGTTGGTGTAATATAAGTATAAAATTATAGGTATATATTTTTCTTTTATAACCAGCGGCTAGTGCGTTTTAGGCTTAAAACAAATACTCGAGATTTTAAACAAATATTAGGGATACTCATTCCTAAGTAGCCATTACTGGGAGACAAAATATTTTACTGTAATTTTCCAAAATTAACGAGTATTTACCGATTAAATTTTGAATGTAAAAGCTTATTCACAAAATTCTCTTCCTCGATATGGGCAAAGCTTGCAAGATGAGCTCCAAATTCTTCACAAAAAGCTTCAGCTTCTCTCCATGTTCTTTTCATCAGTACTTTTTCACTATGAAATACCTGCATAGTAAAAGAAAAAAGGGTTGACACCGTCACAGATGAGGCAAGGCTATTTGATTCTGGACAAGAAAATGATAGTAATATAATTGTTGTCATTAGTCTTTATTCAAAGCTTGACCCAGTAGGGAGAAATAACACTTTTTGAACTAGCATGTGTCTATCGTAAAACTAGTATCTCATTTTATCCTCACAACAACTTTATGAGAATACAATAAACTTTTATCAATGAGCTCCTTGAGAATTCTTTTTTTTCTCCTAAAGTTCTTGTGACTTGTTCCTTAATAAATGTTTGTCAAGAAATGAGGAGAGTCAGGGTAAGACAGGTTACAAATGTCAGGCCACACAGCTATAAAGGGGCAGAGCTAGGATTAGACTCAACACTCCTTGCTTCCAGAGCCCAGAATTTCTGTCCCGTCAGATTGCCTCTGACAAATTAGAATTGGCTGAAAGATCATGAACCTGGCTGACCTATGGCAAGAAATGAGAAATGAGACCTGGGACCTAGGGCAAGTATATTTCTAGGGTCTCTGGTCTTGGCTGTGCCTAAATTCTCTTCTGTTTCTCGGCTGTCCTGTTTTTCAGCAGTCCTCACAGTAGCAGGAAGAAGTCTGTCAAATGGAGGGTCTGCTTTGGATTTTATTTAAGATCAAGGAGGAGGCACTGAAGACCCAGAGCTCTGGATCCCCTGCCTCTGCAACTGTCCAACACTAAGCCTGAGCCCCTGGTGCCAGCTGACCAGGCTCTGATTTGCTGAGACCAGAATGAATAGGTTTCCCAGTCCTGTGGACCATAGCACAGCCTTTCCATCTTTTAAATTATATGTTAAAACTTGCCTCCTTTGGGAACCTTTTCTCAAATCATTTTATTATTAAAAAAAATTTTTTTTCCTTTATCGATCTTTAGAGAGAGAAGAAGGGAGAGGGAGAGAGAGACAGAAACATCGATGAGAGAGAACATCAATTGGCTGCCTCCAGCATGCCCCTTGACTGGGGATTTGGCCCACAACCTGGGCATGTGCCCTGACCGGGAATCAAACCGGCAACCTCTTGGTGCACGGGCTGGTACTCAACCACTGAGCCACACCGGCCGGGCTCTCAAATCACTTTAAATTACTAAATCCTATGACCATGCCCATCAAACACATCATAAGTTTGTTGATATTAGGACGATATATAGTAGAAAAAGTGCTGGACTAGGGGTTCCAAGATCAGGGATTTATTCCAACTCCATCAATAAATAGTTGTGATCGTGGGTAAATCACTTTGTAGCCTCAGCTTACCCATTTCTAAGGTTTAATTTATTGCTCCATGAGGTCACTTCTGGGCCTATTATTCCATGAACTGGATGTAGGGTTATACACATGGATATTTAAATTGAGCGCATCCACAGGTGTTTCATGCCATCTATAAATATGCACTGTCTCTAGAGACAGAGGCCATCTTCATTGTGCACTGCCTATGCCCATACACCAGAGAACTTTCTCCCTTGATTTTGGAAATCTCTATTTATAAAATGAACCAAAGATAAAACCATCAAACAAAAATATCATATTTCAAAAATATGTGTTTCTGACAAGGAGATTGTAAGTACTGATTTAAATCTAAGATCTAAAGCTGCTTTGCAAGACATTTCTTCACACATTTACTTACACATACACATACATGTCAGCCATATGTATTAATTTGTTTGATCTCCAGGTGTCTGGCAAGCTGCAAATGCTTATCAGCAGAATGGTAGTATAATATTTCATAATGAGGACTTTATTAATTTGCACATGATATGGAATTACACTACTTTCATACCCAGAACAATATTGACTGGGGTCCTGATATCAATCCTCATGAGGAGGACTTCAGTGTCACCAGGGGTATGTCATTCTTTTGACTTAAAAATTATTCTGGAGTATAACTGAAATGATAGAGACAGTTAACAAATATTAATTAAGCACCTCTGTGTGCCAGACACTGTTCTGGAATAAAGAACTGGGGATAGCCCTGGCCAGTTTTGCTCAGTGGTTAGAGCGTTGGCCTGCGGTCCGGAGAGACCCGGGTTCGGTTCCCGCTAAGGGCACATACCTCGGTTGCAGTTTGTCCCCGGCCCTCATTGGGTCATGTGGGTGGCAGCCACTCGATGTGTCCCTTTCACGTCGATGTTTCTCTCTCTCTCTCCCTCCCACTCTATCTGTACAAAAAATGGAAAAATGTCCTCGGGTGAGGATAAAAAAAAAAAAAGAACTGGGGATACATGGACAACACTGGAAGATGTTGGTGCAATTGAGAATGCCCATGTAACCTCGATGTCACCTTGAAGCAGCTGGCCAGGCCTGGCTCTGACTCCCAGTCCAAATAGCAGGGGTGGAAGGGCCATCTCTCTTCATGTTCAGTTTTCTCCCAGGCTCCCACTGCTTGCTTGCACAGGGACATTGCTTTAAAGTGTGTACAGTTCTTCACCTCCCAGCGGCCAGGTGGACTCCTTCCCCGCATGACGACACAGCCACCACTGTAGCCTGACAGCAGAAAACAACACTGTTAATACCAACTGACTAGAACATTCTGTGCTCAGAAGACCTCTTTAGAGTGCTGAATAATTGACATCTTAAAATGAAGTACCCAGACCAGAACAGTAAAGGTGAAAAAGGATGCTCTATTGGCATAATTATCTCATTTCTCATCCACTCTGGAGAAAAGAATAGAAGATGGAAAAGTGAGAGAAGAGAGTCTGTGAAGCTTGAAATATGGACATTTTGAGCTCAGATGGCAAATGGTAGAAAACTAGGAGCTGTTCCAACTTGAAACTGAAATATCTTCCATATCTCATCAAATACCAACATCCCTCGACTTTGAATTATTGAGCTTTTTAACTGTACAGAACAAAGTTTAACTCACCATTTCTTGAGTGTGTATGCATGTTATGCTTTGACATTCCACTGTGAAAAATCAATGATGAAAAACACAAAGTATGTATCCTCTGAGAAGTAGATTGAGCAGGAATAAATACGTGCGGGATGGATATTTGCAAGGGACACAACAGAAAACCAAACTGTCAACCATGGTAGAGTGAAGAGAATGACATAGATTCTATAACGGGATGAAATGCTGGGGCAGGAGTAGGACAGACTTCAGGAAAAGGGGGTAGACTTTCTAGCTATGGACAAAACTCCATTTTATTCTTTTCTATTTGTTTGAATATATTAAAAAATAAAACATTTTTTTTCATAGAAACAACTAAGTTAAGATCCTCAAATTTGTCATCAAATCTATACAACTCATAAGACAGTGTAAAAGTACACTTCACATCTCACTGCATAGTAGAAAATAATCCCATTCCAAAAATAGAATAAAAACTGAAAAAGAATGAGCTGTTTTCTTGAATCTAGAGTAAGCACCTAATTAATTAAATCAACATTCAACAACAACAGGAAAATGGTACCTCTACATGTATATACCAGGCTGGGCTGTGCATAAGCTGTTATGGTCAGAAGGACAACACAAAACAAAACCAAGAAAACCCACCTCTCAAATGAGTGCAAGGCACAGATGCATAAACGCGTAATTGCAGTCAACGTAATGTATGCAATGCATTATGTGTTTGTGTTCAGCTTTCTGTGAGAGACTTCCAAAGGATGACAGAGTCTGCCTCAGGATATCAGTAATGGATTGGCAGGAAGTAACATCTGAGCTGAGCTTTGAAGGATGAGAAAGAGAAAAGAGTTTTCAAGGGGTGCTTATAAAAAAGCAAGTGATTATAGATGAAGCATCCAAAGACTTGTGATGATTCTGGACCTAAAGGCACTTTAAAAATGTAGTCACTCAGTACTAGATATTTGTCTTGCTTAATTTCCCTTTGGAAGTAATGGTTTTAATTTTTTTTAGATACAGGGCAACTGGCATTATATTTGTCAGCTATGGTTTGGTTGTTTCATGCTGACAGAAAGACTAAAGAGATGGAAAATGAAGAGTGAGAGAGGAAAAAAAGATAGACAAGATGTACAAAGAACGTCTCTGAAAGGAATGGAAGAATGTAAAATAGAGAAAGAATAAGGAGCTGAAAAATGACTATTTGTGTCTTCAACAATCCTGGGTGCACACTGGGTAGCACAGTGACAAGATAGTCCCACCCAAAAGAAGCTCACAGTCCTGTGTGTGTGTGCGCGCACGGATGCATCAAAGAGACTCACAAAGGTGAAAATGACTCGTCGTGAACAAGGACACATAATTAGTATGACTTACATAGAAGAAAAGCAAGTCAAGAGAGGGTTGATCCATAGAAAGTCCATTAGTCAGTTCTGTTGACCAGAACAGCTAGTTAGTGTTAAAGAAAGAGGGTTGGGGGCCAGAAAAGGGGGAGAGATCATAGCATGCAACCAGAACCCCCATGTATGGAGCTTTGCAGTCTTGTCGATTGTAATTTCAAAATGCAGCTCATAGTCTTGCAGGATCATGAACAACAAAGGAGATGCACCATGCTCTCTGTGATGAAATGCTAATGAAACTGAACTGTGGAAATCCATGTGGATGCTCAAAGTAATATCCTAATAAGGCACTTTCACTTGGTTCCTCCATCCTTCCTTTCCCAGCAGCCTCTGACTTGGAGCCAGAGGTCTGGGGTACTAGTGCCAGCACAAATATTTAGTAACTCAAAGCTTGAACAGGCTATATTAATCACAAAAAGCTTATCTAAAATATGGGGATAATAATCCCTTTTCTCCTCATGGGTTTGAATGAAAATCAAATGAAATGATGTATTAAAAGGCACCCTGGGAGATATACAGGGCTACAACCACCCCTAAAGGGTTGCTTCTATTCTTATTTTGGCTGTTTTCATGATAGAAGCCGGGGTTTTTGTGGCACGAGTTCTGCCTGCAGGTTCAAAGAATTTTTATAAAGTTTGAATCAGCAAGTTTAAAATCTAATGTACTTCTTTTGTTGGTCTTGCATTTTGTCTTACTTTCCCACAGCAGACAATGATGAAATAGCTTTGGTTTTGGATCCTATAGATATTCCACTCATCTTCATTAGCGGGGAAGGAGACGTTTGTGAGCGGCGGTGAAGGTGAGAAGTGCTGCAGGAGGGATATTGCTAGTCTACAGTGGCTAACTGAAGGGAACATTTGACCCGAGCTGTAGAATCTCAGCCCCAAAGAAGCAGTAAAGTGGTGTAATAAAGGGAGGCTGGGCTAAGGGAGATATAAACCGAATTTATAATCATATATCGTGGGGATGCTTGCGAAGCCAAATAATAAGGTAGGGTGTGGGAAGAGCAGAGGTGGTTTGTCTCAGAGAAATTATGCTCAAATTCGATAACTCATTTTCTTCTCCCCTTGGAGAAGAAAAATTGTCATCCTATTCCGCAGCAGTGAAGCTCATATTTAAAGGAATTCTCCTTACCTGTGTTACTCGACCTCTCCCTGCCCTCCGCCCCCCACCCCCACTGTCTCCTCAAACACGAGTGGAAAAACTTTCAGTCAACTAAGAAATTCCAGTTCACTACTGTATCTCTTCCACTTGGCAACGCTATCTGTCCAACCACATAGGATGAACTGAGCTGGGAAAGCCTTCCTCCTCTTGGGTCAAATACCTAAAAACAAACACGATCTACTTGTGGCCCAGGGCCAGGGGGAGCTGGAGGGGGGCCTTCTCCATGGAGAGAAGTGAAGCTATGGAGGCAGGGAAGGGGAGCTTCCCCGAGAGCTGTCGGCCTGCCGTCCGGTACGCCGCTCGGCATGTGGCCCGTTCCCTGTAGAGCTTCAAAACTATTTCAGGCAGATATTAGCATTTGCAGTTTGCAAATGGAAAACAGAGGCACAGAGGCTTAGTAACTTGCCCAAGTCCACACAGTCAGTGAAGGTTTGATCTAAAATTTGAAAGCAGATTCATTTGATTCGACGATGAGACAGTGTTAAGGTACAGAGTAGGCAGGCGTTCGATAAGCAGTTGTTGAATGAGTGACTGAATCTTCCCCTCCAGTAATTTGCCTCCATTTCCACGGAGCTCCCTTTCCTCAACCTGGTCATGTTCTCTCCTTGGTGTGGCGACAGCATCTTTACCTTGTATGACAGTTACTCATAGGATTACGTAAAGCACCAAAGGGTGCTCAGATTGAGTCTGTGCTCATTTATGTGGTGGTCATTTCAGAGCGCTGATGAGCCTTACAGTGGCTCAGCTCGTCTATCCACTGGCTGGACAGGTTTCTTACTACTCCTGCCCCTGCGCAGGACACTTCCAAGAAAACAGATCGGACTTGCTTTCCTGGGATCCCCTTTTCCTTTTTGCTGGCAGATTTCCACTGACTTGGGACAACTGGGGTTACGTGCCCTGCAGTTATCCCACGTGAGTGAAATAGGCCTTTTCTGCGGTGGTATTTAGATCTAGAAACATAAAATTTTTGTCACAGAGCCCGGGTTTTAGATGGATGCAAAGTAGTGATTTTAAAGTGTTTCTTGAGAACCCACTCTATGGGAGAGCATAATTGCCAACGATACATCAGATAAGGGGTTAATTTCCAAAATATATAGAGTGCTCATACAACTCAACAAAAGGAAGACAAAGAACCCAATTAAAAAATGGGCAGAGGACCTAAAGAGACACCTCTCCAAACAGGACACACAAATGACCAAGACACATATGAAGAAATGCTCAACATCACTAATCATCAGAGAGATGCAAATTAAAACAACAATGAGGTATCACCTCACACCTGTCAGAATGGCCGCCATCAACAAATCATGAAACTACAAGTGTTGGCGAGGGTGTGGAGAAAAGGGGACTCTAGTACACTGCTGGTGAGAATGCAGACTGGTGCAGTCACTATGGAAAACAATATGGTGTTTCTTCAAAAAATTAAAAATTGAACTGCCATCTGACCCAGTGACCCCACTTTTAGGAATATACCCTAAGAAGCCTGAAACACCAATCAGAAAGAATATATGTACCCCCATGTTCATAGCAGTACTATTTACAGTCGCTAAGATCTGGAAACAGCCCAGCTGGTGTGGCTCAGTAGCTGAGCCTCGACCCATGCACCAGAAGGTCACCGGTTCAATTCCTGGTCAGGGCACATGCCCAGGTTGTGGGCCAAATCCCCAATGGGGAGCATGCAGGAGATGGCCAATTGATGGTTTCTCTCATCGATGTTTCTATCTCTTTCTCCATCTCCCTTTCTCTCTCTAGAATCAATAAAGAAAAAAAGTTAAAAATATATTAAAAAAAAAAAAAAGATCTGGAAACAGCCCAAGTGTCCATCAATAGATGAGTGAATAAAAAAGCTGTGGTACATATACACAATGGAGTACTATGCAGCTGTAAGATAGAAAGATCTCTTATCCTTTGAGACAACATGGAAGGACCTGGAAAGTATTATGCTAAGCAAAATAAGGCAATCAGAGAAAAACAAATATCACATGATCTCACTTATTTGTGGAATATAATGAACAAAACGTGCTGATAAACAAAATAGACCCAGAGACATAGAAGTAGGGAACAGACTGACAAACCTCAGAAGAGGGGGATGGGACAGGGAGGGAAGAAATAAACCGCAGAACTTACATGCATGTATGTGTAACCAAGGACATAGACAACAATGCTGGGGCTGGGGATGGGGGATCGGGAAGAGGGTGGCAATGGGGGGAAAAGGAGAAACATCTGTAACAAAAACAAATTAATAAAAAAAATTAAACATTAAAAAAAATAAAGTGTTTCTTTTTCACACTACAGACATCTGTGAAACTCTAATATAACTTGGAAAATCTTTTTAAATGTCCTAATATGGACTCATCTGCTTTCTTTTTTTTTTAATTCTCACCTGAGGACATTTTTCCATTTTTTGTTCAGATAGAATGGGAGGGAGAGAGAGGAAGAGAGAGAGAGAGAAACATCGATGTGAAAGGGACACATCGAGTGGCTGCCACCCACTTGATGGCACGACCCAACCAGGGCCGGGGACAAACTGCAACCGAGGTACTCGCCCTTAGCGGAAACCGAACCCGGGTCTCTCTGGACCGCAGGCCGACGCTCTAACCGCTGAGCCAAACTGGCCAGGGCTCATCTGCTTTCTTTAACCACTGAGCAGCTTCCATTTATATTTAATCTTTCATCTAAGTGCAAAGTACATTTTTGTTTCTATGCTTTAGCATCCCCTCAAATGACCAAGGCCTTACTTATCATTTTCTCTTTAATCTGTGGCACTAGTTAATAAGGATCAAAATTGTTTCTCCTGAATACCAAGTTCTCTCAAAATACTAAGTCCCATAGAGTTTTGTTGTTGTTTGTGTTAATAAAAACACAATTTCCTAGTGTTTTGAGAACAGGGAATTTTGGCACGAAAAAAGCATAAAACAGGTTAAGCAAAAACCTTGTAGTCCTGAATTAAAATTAAAAGCATCAGTTTGAACTCAAGAAGTATTGTACCTTACACACACACACACACACACACACACACGCCCGCACACGCACTTTCTACCTCTGTTCACTGAAATGGCCTAGAAACAATACAAACCAACAAGCAATGAGCACTCCTACTGTGATATTGAAATAATACCATTTTCCATTAAGGGCTCCTTGATGAAATGGATGCTTCTAGGTCTAGAGCAGAAATGTACATCTTGTTATACTAGATATCGAGGAAGCTACCCAAGGCAACTAGTGTTATAGTAAAAGGACTCAGGAGGTAGTGCTTCAGATTTTCATTTTCATTAAAAAACATAATAATTGCAGTGGATGAAAACATATTAAATATGTTTAAAACCCTCACTTCATGGTCACTGTTGCAGGATGCTTATGAATAAATAATCATTTAAAAAACTAACAAATGGAAAGAATTTAGCATTTATTCTGTCTTTCCTATGAAAACTCTTAAAAAGTAACAAAAAATTGATTGAAAGAAATTACACCTTTAGAAAAATATACACCCCACACCATCCCCTCCAGCTATCAGTGAAAAAACCCTTCATGGATCAATGGATCTAGGCATTGATTATTAATGGCTGCTAATACCACAAAAAGTAAGAAAATTGGACATCATGTGCCTCAAGAGAGAACACACAATCACCTATGAAATGGTCTTTCCGAAAACGGTAAGAAGATCTGAATTGGATTAGGCCTCTGATTTTAACATTTTAAAAATAAAAGTTCCAATTTTATAAAAAATGAAGAGGTAGAGTAGCACATTAAACAACATATGGCGATATAATAAAAAAGTCCAGGCTGTAGAAAACTCTACAGGACAAACAACACTTTTGCATCAACAAATGAAAAAGGAAGAGGCGGGGCCGAGTGATACTTATCAACCAATTGCAATGCATGAAACTTTTTGGGATCCCAATTCCAACAAATTGTAAAGTACATTATATTTATTTATGAGTCATTTAGAAATTTGAGCACTAACAGAAGATTTGTTATGAATTGTAGTTAATTACTTTTAGAAATGCTAATTGTATTATATTCATGCTTTAAAAAAAAGAAGTCTTTATCTTTAAGAGATAATACCAAAATATCTATGGAGGAAACAATAAAATGTCTGAGATTTGCTATGAATCATTATGGGAAGTGAGGGGAGTGGGTGGGGGTATAGATGAAACAAGGTGGACCATGAGTTGATAATTGATGGCAGTGGGTGATGGGTGTATGGTGGTTCATTATACTCTTTGGAGAACATAACACAACATTGAAAAAAATGGTAGAACTATGATTCCGTTACCGATGGACTGTTTTGATAATCTGACATAGGAGAGAGTCTTGGCTCAGTATATAAAAAAGCTGCAGACTTTCTGATCAGGGCTCAATTTATATAGTCAGTCAGGGCTGCATTGAGATTTGACATGGGGACTAAGCTAAGGAATTTGTGTGTGTGTGTGACAGGCAGGAAAATAAAATGATTTAGGATAGTGTTTCTGTGAGCTGCAATTCAAAAGAAAAAAGGAAACACAGGGGCTCTCATATTGCTATTTTCTTCCAAAAAGGATTTACATTTTCATCTTATTCAGAGACAATTTACTCAATGTCAATCAGTGTAAGCCGCCAAACCGAGCATCACGGTATTATTTTTGCTTCAGGGAAAAGAGAAAAAGTAGTGTCACTCAAATTACAGCAGAAACTTATGAATGACAAGGAGCTCTGCTTCAATCCCAGTTTTCAGACATCCAAATATACCCCAAGAAAGGTAACATTAAAAACCAAGAATTGTGTCTACTCAAAATGTATTAATTTATTTTGACATGTATAGACATTCTTAAATTTCAAAGTGTATTAGAAATGATATCTGAACTTTCTTTTTTCAGTAAAAGTGTGACAAGGAACTTTAGTATTCTCTGCATTTTAATAATGTTCAGAGATCTGTAGAATGAGAAGATTGTTTATTAGGTGAACTGGGATGTTTCTTGTTTAGAGCTATGGAAAATCACCAGTTACTGTACACATTTTCTAAAGTGATGTTTATACACACTTTAACTTCATCTGGCATATACATCTTTAAAAAGTACAGTTTTATAAAACAATAATAAATGATATATTTTAGAGCATTTTAGGTTCACAGGAAAATTGAGTAGAAAGTACAGACTTTACTTATACCCTTTGCCGCCACATACACAAAACCTCCCCCACTATTGATATCCCATACCATAATGGTACATCTGTTAAAATCTATAAACCTGTACTGACACACAAATATCACCCAAAGCCCACGGTTTAAATTAGGGTTCACTCTTGGTGTTGAACATTCTACATGTTTGGACAAATGTATAAGGATATATATCCACCATTGCAGTATCATATAGAATAATTTCACTGCCTGAAGAATCCTCTCTGCTCTGCCTATTCATCTGTCCCTCCCCACTAACCCCTGACAACCACTCATCGTTTTACTGTCCCCATAGTTTTGCCTTTTCCAGAATGTCATACGTTTGAAATCATACAGTATGTAGCCTTTTCAGATTGGCTTCTTTTACTTAGTAATATGCATTTAAATTTCTTTCATGTTTTTTCATGGCTTGGTAGCTCATTTCTTTTTAATGGCTGAATAACATTCCATTGTCTGGATGTACCACAGTTTATCCACTCACCTACTGAAGGACATCTTGATTGCTTACCAGTTTTGGCAATTATGAGTAAAACTTTTATAAAAATCCCTGTACAGGTTTTGTGTGAACATATTTCCAATTCATCTGGGTAAATACCAAAGAGTGTGATTGCTGGATTATATAGTAAGAGTTTGTTTAGTTCTGGAAGAAACTGACAAACTGTCTTCAAAAGTGGCTGTACCCTTCTGTATCCCCACCAGCAATGTGTAGGTGTTCCTGTTGCTCCATATCCCCATCAGCATTTGGTGGTGTCCCTGTTTTGGACTTGGTCATTCTAATAGGTGTATAGTGATATCTTGTTGTTTTGATTTGCAATTTCCTAATGACATATGATATGAACCATATTTTTATATACTTACTTGCTATCTATATATCTTCTTTGTTTTAGGCCTTCTGTCCATTTTTAAATTGGGTTCTTAATTTCTTGCTGAGTTTTAAGAGTTTTTTTGTATATTTTGGATAACAGTCTTTTAGTAGATGTGGTTTTGACAAATATTTTCTCCCAGTCTGTGGCTTGTCTTCTCACTCTCTTGATATTGTTTTTCTCAGAGCAGAAGTTTTTAGTTTTAATAAAGTCCAGCTCATCAATTATTTATTTCATGGATTGTGACTTTGGTATTGTATCAAAAAAGTCCTTTCCATCCCAAGGTCATCTAGGTCTTTGATTATGCTTTCTTCTGAGAGTGTTATAGCTTTGCATTTTATATTTAGGTCTGTGATCCATTCTGAGTTAATTTTTGTGAAGGGTATAAGGTCTGAGTTGTATGTAATATTTCTTTATTATCTTTTTAATGCCCATGGACTCTGTAGTGATGTTTCCTCTTACATTTATAATATTTGTATCTTTTTTCTTTTTATGTAGTGAGCCTGAATACAGGCTTATCAATTTCATTAGTATACTCAAAAGATCAGTTTTTGGGTTTATTGATTTTCTGGTTTCAATTTCATTAATTTAAGCTCTAACTTTTACTATTTCTGTTTTTCTCTGGTGACTTTGCATTTCATTTGCTCTTCTTTTTCTAGTTTCCTAAAGTTTAGATGACTGCTTTTAGAGATTCCTTTTCTAATATATGCATTTGATGCTAAAAACTTCCCTCTAAACACTGCTTTCTCGGCATATCACAAATCTTGATAAATTTTATTTTCTTTTTCACTTAGTTTAAAATATTGTAAATTTTTCTTATGAGATTTCTTTTCTGACCTATGTGCTATTTAGAATTGTGTTGTTTAATCTCCAAGTATTGTAGGATTTTCCAGCTATCTCTCTGTTATTGATTTCTAGTTTAATTCCACTGTGGTTTGAGAGCAGAAAGTATATGACTTCTATTCTTTTAAATTTGGTAAGGTGTGTTTTATGGCCCAGAGTGTGGTCTTGGAGAATGTTCCATGTGAGCTTGAGGAGAATGTGTAACCTGCTGTTGTTGGATAAAATAATCTAAAGATGTCAATTATATCTAATTGATTGATGGTGCGATTGAGTTCAACTTTGTCCTTACTGATTTTCTGCCTGCCGGATCTGTCCATTTCTCGTAGACGAGTGTTAAAGTCTCCGACTATAATAGTAGATTTATCTATTTCTCCTGCAGTTCTATCAGTTTTCCCTCACGCATTTTGTCACTCTGTGGTTAGGTGGAGACACGTTAGGGATTGCTACGTCTTAGAGGACTGACTTTCATCGTCATGTAATGTCCCTTTTATCGCTGCAAACTTGCCTCATCTGAAGTCCGTTCTGTCTGAAATTAATGCTTCTGAATCATGTTAGCATTTCTTCATCCTTTTACTTTTAATCTATATGTGTCTTTATATTTAAGCTTAATACAATGGCTCAAGGCTTGTTCCACAGGGGCTGGTTGGAGTGTAGGTTGTGGCTAAAACCTGGAACCGGCTAAGCTGGCACAGTTCCTGCTTTGGGCTCCAGAGATGGGCACACAAGGGGGAACTGGTAGAGCTGTGACTCTGGAATCCTGCTAAGACACCTCAGAAATCCACTGGGAGACGGACTAACAAGAATGTTACCTAAATAATGGGCCGGCATTCCTTAGCAAGTCACATGGCGGAGACCGAACTGATTAAATGTACCCACATGTGCCCCTTTACTGTGCCCATTCGCTGTGAAGTATCAGGAACTAGTCTTGACTAAGTCCCTGGGATTCTTGGAAAGAATTTAAGAGGGAGAAATTGGACTTCTGGTAATAAAGGCATGTGTGGCCTTGAGCAATGAATTACACATTGAACACTTCAATGACTCATATGGATTATACTTTTAAAAATGGCCAGCCATATGTCACCGCTGAGAACCTGTGGTAATCGTTTTAGTTGATTTACGCATTAAGAGAACATTAAGGAAAAATCAAAGAAGGAGGATCAAGGGGTAGAAACAGTTTGGAGCAAAGGAAACAGGAGGGAAGGGTGGTGTCACAGTCCCCTCTACTCACGGGGCTGATGTGCGTTCCAGTGTGTGTACCGCACCGGCTCAGACGTCTGCCCCACCGTCTTCCAAGTATATTCTCCGGTGTCATTCTGGTCTTGGAGAGCTATCCAAAAATAATTGTCCTTCATTTTTACCACACTACTGATCAAACTGGTAATAAAAGCCTGTTCAAACCTTAAAAAGGGGAAAAGGAAATGGTTACAGTAAGTTTCCAAGCAATAAAAAATGTCATTAAAACATAATAAGGTGCACAGAATGGCACCAGAATAAACATTTCTCATGAATTCTTTAGAACAGGGGGCAGAAAAATACCCAAGGACCCTGAACATTATTAATAAATGCAAAATGTCATTGCAATTTCCAGAAATCCGTGACTGAAGAGAATTTGACTCTTACAGACAAGGCTTAATTCTTTCAAGGAACAGAGTTTAGCTCCTGTTTCAAAGTGTAGGTGGTGAAGTCCACAAAGCCAGCAATAATACATTTTTTTGAACACCACAGTCCCAATTTTGCAATCAGGCCACACAGCACACGCCATCCCATAATGTGCATGCGTCGACGTGTCGGTAGAGGGGGGAAGGAAGGATATTATGATCTGCTGAATGAGTGAGTGTCTGCCAGTGGGGGTCACATGGACCACCCTCCATACTTGCCTGGTGAGAACCAAACTGAGATTGGAGGTTCTCACATCAGTGTGTTCACAGGCACATGAAGTGTCTGACTTATTCAAATTTGTTCAGATGTGCAAATTCCCCGATGATAAATTTAAAACCCTAGGAACAAATCCAAGGAAGTACAGCCAGTAATATTTTCTCCCAACAGCTGGATGAGTTTGTGTTCACTGATTGGGGGAAATGCTCCCTTTCCAACACAAACGCATCAGAAGCAGAACATAGAAAACGTGTATGTTTGCTTTCACATGACTACCTATGAGAAAAATGTATTAAAATTTAACTAGCAGTGAAATTTTAGCTAAGCTGGAAACGACCTTGTAAAATTTATTTTCAGTACATATAAAATTTCGAAGAAACCTTTCATACGGTGGTGATTTGGAGCCAGACTTGCGGAGTCAGTGGGAAAAGGAAGGCACCAATGAAATGATCCAGGAAACCTCACAAGAAAGCAAACGAGACTTTTTCTTCCAGTTTGGGATTTTTTCACTACCACACATCCTTAACTTGCAAAGGGAAGCAAAAGCAATGGGGTCATTCAAGATAAGGGGAGTCTCAAAGGAAACAGGGGAGAGAAAGAGAAACGAACACAAAGTAAAATTTTAAACCGCCTTATGATTGTCACTAGCAACAGTCAGAGGTCTCAGGTGTCCGTGACCCTCACTTTGGCAGAGCGTATAGACTGTTATCATGCTTTATTGAGTATCTTCTGCAGGTACCTGTTAATATCTGACTAGCACACTTTTAAAATGTGAAAAGTTCTTTTTTAACCAGATTGCAGCAGCAGAACCTTATGTAAAGGTGCTTCAAAAGGAGAGTAGATAAAGCTAAATATAGTCTAGGTGCTGTTGTCATTTTCCGTATACTGCCATGGTTTCTTGCTCTCACAACCTTCTCCCCTCCGAGGCAGAGTTGTATCGTTAACATGCCCAGTGCCTGAAACTGCTGTGCTAAGAGGCCAGCAAAGCACCGCACCAGGGAGGCTATGCCAGGACCACCACCACCGTGCTGCTTCTAGAAACCCAAGGGCACTGCTGCTTCTTCCATTACCTTGTACTATGGCATAGATCAGATAATGGAGAGAAATAACGTTGTCTGTGAACTTGGACTCTAGTATCATTATTCAAGACAACATTTTGCTTTTGTCCCTTGTTGGTTTTAGATTTATTTAGTCCACTCTGATTTGCTCTTTTATCTCCATTTCTCATTGCTTAAAACAACAGAAACCTTCCGCTTTTTAATTGGCAAGTATCTATTTTTAAGCAGTTGCATATAATACTCACACATTAAATTCTAAAACCTTCAAATCAAAACAGGACTCTAGTTTTCTCAGTCCAGTTTAGAAGGTGGCATTGTTAATAAAGAGATTCAGCACATATATCTTTTTTTGAAACCATATATTCTAAGAAATGAACTCTGGATACCAGCATGCAGTCTCTTGAGGGTCTGTTTTCCAACTGATCAAGAAACAAGGGAAGATTATATCTTCTTTATCACTCTATTTGGTTTCTAATACTAAAAGGGTCAAAAGCCTTTGGCTTTACAGTCATAGAGCAGGTGACTGTCAAAGGCTTTTCTGGCCTTGTGTTGGGGAATTCTTCGTTTGCGAATGCTCACCACTTTCTCGTATCTGGCCTTTCTGCTCGTTTTCACTGAGGTTGTTTAATTCAAAGGTTATGATTTAAGGAACAAAGAATAATCATATATACATGGTTTTGTATTATTATTTGAATTAGAATAAAGTTAATCTGTAAGGAATTCAGTAAACATTTTTTTATTATTCTTAAAAAAAAAAAACCCCAAATGATAAAATATTTAACTTATGTGTGCCTACTTATAAAATCAAATTTTGTAGGGAAATAATTCTTAGAATCAGAAAGAAATTAATTTTTCCAGTCAGATCCTTTAAAAGATTAAGAAATCGAATGTGCGCTTTTAGTGTAAGCAAGAAAACTGTATCTTGAACTTCCATGTTTGACAGGCAATTGTTGCTTATGGTGCTAAACATTAAATTTTTATTTAAAAATGCAATTAGAAGATAGGAATACATATTTTTAGCATACATTGAAAGAAATATATATATATATATATTTATTTATTTTAATCCTCACCTGAGGACATTTTTGCATTTATCTTCAGATAGAGAGGGAGGGAGAGAGAGAGAGAAACATGGACGTGAGAGAGACACATTGAGTGGTTGCCACCCACACAACCCCAACCAGAGGCTAACTGCAACCTAGGCACATGCCCTTAGCAGGAACTGAACCCGGACTCTCTGGCCCGCAGGGCAACATTCTAATTGCTGAGCCAAACCAGCCAGGGTGAAAAATATTCTTATTTCAAAATAAACATTTTGTATTTCAAAAGTACATATTTCAAAAGGAGGTATTTCATATTTAAGTCTCTAATTGAACATTCTATTTTTTTCATCAGTTTAAGCCAGTGATACATGTTAGGTAAAAAAATGGTGTTTCTTATCTGTGAACAACACAATACTTAGCAGACAGCAATGCTATAATGATTGTGTTTGTATTACCTGAAAAAAGAGATTGAAAAAGTAATACATTGGAAACAGCTTCACTAGAGAGCTATTTCAATTTAAAAAAAACCCCACAGTGGTAGTCTTTATATATAATGATCTGGTTAGAAGGGACTCAGTTTTGAACTGAATAATTGCAATGGGATTTCTCCCAATAACACAATTGTTAACATTTTTAATGCCACTTTCAAATAAATGACCCTATTGCTGTACTAATACAAAATGATAAATTTCTTTCTCATTCTTTTAAATACAGAGTAGAAGTAGAATATCAGTAATTTTAAAATGGGAGGCACATAACGATTGTTACTGCAAGAAGTTTCTGGTGGCATTCCTCAAGAACTAGAAATGTTAAGTTTTTGAACATTGTTTCTTGCAAAAAGCTGGAAGAGAAATATAACTTAGATGAGGAATTACTATCCAGGATACTTAAAAAATTCTACAACTTAGTAACAGAGAACAAACCCTCCAATTAAAAAATGTGCAAAGGACTTGAATAGACATTTCTCAAAAGAAGATATACAGATGCCAATAAGTACATGAAAGATTCTCAATATCACTAGTTATTAATAAGGTGAAAATCAAAATCACAATGAAATACCACTTCACACCCATTAAGATGTCTATTATAAAACAAAACAAAACACACACACACACACACACACACACACAAACCAGAAAAGAACAAGTGTGGCCAGGATGGGAAGGAATTGGAACCGTGTGCACGGCTGTTGGGAATGTAAAATAGTGCAGCTAAAAAAGAGTATACTGGATCCCTCAAAAAATTAAGAATAGATTTATCACATGACCCCAAATTCAATTTCTGGGTATATTACCCAAAATAATTGAAAGCAGGGATTCAAAAGATATTTATACATTCATATTCATAGCAACATTATTCATAATAGACAGAGGTGGAAGCATTGTATGTCTATTGATGGATGAATAGATAAACAAAATGTGGTGCATACATACTATAGAATACTATTCAGCCCTAAAAAGGAAGGACAAACTGACACATGCTACAAGATGAATTAACCTGCAGTTTATTAGGTGAAGTGCAATAAGCCAGGCACAAAATGACAACTACGGTGGGATTCTGCTGATGAGGTAACTAGGGTAGTCAACCTCATAGAGACAGAAAGGTGGCTGGCGGTAGCCAGAGACTGGAGGCGAGTGGAAATGGAGAATTATTGTTTAATGGGTACAGAATTTCAATTTGGGAAGATTAAAATGTTTTGGAAATAGAGGGTGGTGACAGTTCCATTGTAATGCAGACATAGTTAGTGCCACTGGGCTGTACACTTAAAAACTGTTAAAATTATAAATTCTATGTTATGTGTATTTTACCACAATAAAAAATAGTTCATGCAGATATGTTTGGGAGATATGGTGGTTGCAGAAAAATAACAGAGCTTTAAACATGCTTGAAAATAATGCACATTTAAACCTAGGAGAAAATGAGATATTGCAGGATTTCTCACTTTTGGGAAAATTCACAAAACTGAATGGCATTTGGATTATTTTGTACCAAATGTTCCATGACCAATTGATTCAAGATTTAGACATATATGCATTTAGTCAATTATCCATGGTAACTTTGGAACTCAAACACTGCATTCAGTCTCTGTCTGGAAGCAAAGTGGCCAGGCTTAGAAAGAAGTGGTAACAGCAAGCAAATAAAATTCTGTTATTCAGCAGTAAGGATCTGATTTTTTCTTTCCCTCTTGTTTCACGAAGTGTTAAAAGTTCTACACCAGGAGCAGTTACTGGATAGCAACAGAAATAAATAATTTGTAGCAGGTGGCTCTAATTGTGCCCATCAAACCTGTCGCTCAATTGTGCAGAAGAGTGGAAAATCAATTAGCAACTACAAGCTTGGGTGCTGGTGAGCGACAGGAGCGCCTTCGCTCAAAGGGAAACCAGTAATGGAAGAAGATGATTACCAGGGCGGCTAGTGGGCACTCCGGGGTCTGGGGGGCTTTCCGTCCACTGCCCAACCTTCTCAGACAAAAGATGCTGTTGAAAATATTCGAATGTGTATTGTCAAAGAGTAGTACATTGTAGGTCTTTATTTCTTCCCTGTTTGGAGTCTGAATGAATAAAAATCAGGAGTATGGGGCCCTTCCTTCCCTCACCTTGCATATCTCATGTTGGAGTCACTGCTTTGGATGTAGACATGTTTGCAGAGCGGTGCACATGTATGTTACCTGCCCAGGGCAATGCCTCGCTGGGGCTCGGCTGGTGACTGACTGAGCAGCATGCCAGCACAAGGTCACCTGGGTGGGCCCGGGAGGCTGAGGCTGGGGCAAAAGCAACCTTACTTGTGTTACAGTATTAGCTACTGAATACAGTTAGTCAAAGATGACATTTTAAATATTCACAGCATACTTTTATATCCAGTACTGGGGGAAATAAAAACAGTTACTTCTAAATACCTTCTATCATTTTCATAGTTCCCCAAAGATGTTTAGAAAATGAAGCATTTGGACTAATACATTTCTGCCTTTCGCTGGGTCCCTTTGGCACTATGGGTTATCTGTAACGGCACTTTGAGTGTATCTGTGGATTGTGCTACTCTGCCTTCTTCGCTTGTTTCACGTGTCTGTTTCGATGCCTTTAGTGCCGTGAGTCGCACCTGGCAACCACGTCAGGCCTTGGTTTACTTTGTACAGCACACCAGTATGGCGCCTCGCCCCAAACAGAGAACCAGTAAATAATTTTTTAATAAACTCTTGAGTACTGAATTGTTACAAAGTCAGGTAATATATGAAAAGTAACACGGGGCTAGGTGTGTGACAGGCACTCAATGAACATTACAAACACACACACACACACACACACACACACAGAGAAAGAGAAAGAATAAGACATTAAACAAAGGTGAAACTATTAGACTTATTTTCTTCCATGGAAACATAATTAATTAAAAAATACCTAACAAAAGAGCACAGTTTCATTGGTCAGGCCCTGAAAAGAGCCCTATGTTGACTCAGCAGGCAGACACCCCACCGCTGGAATACTTCCAGCCGGAGTCTTGAAACCTTTTGGGTGGACTAGAAGTTGAGGACAGCCGGGGGATTGAGCATTATCCCATGGGCTGGGAGGTCCTGGGTCGATTCTCCATCAGGGCGCATGCCCGGGTTGTGGGCTCGATCTCCGGGTGGGGGGGTGTGCAGGAGGCAGCCGATCGATGTTTCTCTCTCACATGGATGTTTCTATCTCTCTCTCCCCCCAAAAAACAAAAAAAAATCAATAAAAACATATTTTTTAAAAATTGAGGGTAAAGACTTTTTCCCCTGCCCGGTAGCTGTTCTAGGAAGGCGAAAGTAGAACTAAAAACAACACTAGCTACATAAAGGGTAGAGCTATACTCTGAAGGAAGGGTTTCCCTGAGCACAAAATGTTTCACCGGACAATTTATTTTGCCAAATGCTGTCCATCTATCTCTGGGGGCATGTGTGCATGCATGTACATGGAACCACGGAAGAGTTCTGCCTGGCTTGGCGGACAGACTGGGAAAGAAGGTAAGAAATCGAGAAGGCGAAGCGGAAGGACATGTGGGTGGCTGTGAACATTGACTCCCCATGTGTGGGGGAGGGGCAGAGGAAGCATACAGGACTCCCTCCTGCAGGTTAGACTACATGTGACGGGTCACATGAAACCATAGCACCAGTTGTCCTGTTTCCTGGGATTAGTGGCTCTTTTTAAAGGCAGTGGCCTCAGTAAATAAACAAGTGACTTGCTTTGCAGGTAGAGCTTCCCGTGGAACCACGGAAGAGTCCTGCCTTGCTTCTGTGCTCAGCAGGGGGGAGTCCGTCCCACAGGCCTCACTGTCCCCCTGATATGATAGTGACACTGAGGTCATGTCTGCCTTTGGTGCCTTTATTCTCTGCTACACATCAGTGACATGCTGTGAATTGTACGGAGTGTCAAAAGGGCACAATTTCTCTCTTAGCGCTGAGAAGCAACCTGTGCACTGAGAAATCTAATTCTAAACAAACATAGACCCAAGAAGCAATGGGCAAACATGTGAATATTTGACACCTCCAGTTTAGTTATACTTACTTTTGTTCTAAAAAAAAAAGGGGGGGGAGAGAACACAACCTGATTCATACACGTTAAGTTTTATTTAAAAAAATTTTTTTCTTTATTGAGTTTGGAGAGAGAGGAAGAGAGAGGGAGAGAGATAAAAACATCAATGAGAGAACACATCGATTGGCCGCATCCTACATGCCCCCCCACTGGGGATCGGGCGCACAACATGGGCATGTGCCCTGACCGGGAATCGAACCAGCGATCTCTTAGTGCATGTGTTGATGCTCAACCACTCAGTCACACCGGCCAGGCTACACACATTAAATTTTAAAAATGTAATGCTAAATAGTATATTTCTTTTCTAATACAAACACATAGAAGATAAAATCTAAATGCAACTGAATATATTAGCAAAGCTAGATAATAAATACATCTTTATGAAAAGTAAAAGTCACCTTAAATTTTACTATTTGTTGCTCAAAAATCAATTGAGGAATAACATCATATGATCTAAATTCATTTCAGTCAATAATTTAAATACCAATACCCTAACGTGCAGTATGCTTTGGATTTCGATGGGTTATTGATTCTGGCTAGATTTAATCATTCCAACAGCCCTCATGTCAAAGCACAGCCACGTTTCTGGTGGAAAGTTTCTCTTTTACCTGTTTGTGATGGTTACCAGCGCAGGAGGACAGTAATAACCACTGGAGGCGTGGTCAAAGTTTCGAAGGACTGTGTCAATTTTGTAACAGAACCCACCATGTCTCTCCCATCCCTTAAAAGAGAAAAAGGAAAATTAAGGACATAATCTAATTTAGTTAAATTTTTTTATAAAAGATCTTTTTTGTTATATTCTCATTTATTACTTACCTTACTTTCTTCTTTGACCCACCCAAAATTCAAAACTTGAATTTTGTCTTGATAGCTTTGTATTTATTCCATCTGGTAATGCTAGTAGCTATGGTCACTTCTAGATTTAATTCTTAAAACCTAAACATTTCTATTAACCCAAAACCTAAAATCTTAAAAGCAAATGGAAATAAAGTGACACTTTGTCAAGAACTCTCTCTCTTTCTCTTACACACACACACACACGGTTAAAACATATAGAATTTCATACAAATGGCTCCTACAAGCTGGTAGAAATTAAGAGTGTTGCCTCTGAAGACAGAATGCATGGCTTTGAATCCTGGTTCCACCCCCATGTGACCTTATTTAATCTCTCCATGTCTTAGTTTTCTCCTTTGTAAAACTATCACAGTATCCATGGGGCATTGTGAGAATCAAAGGAGACAATGCAGGCAGACTCCTCAGAATAGAGACAGAGACTCAGTATAAGCAAAGAGGACATATGTATCTAGATCACAGTGTATATTTTTCCAGCTTCCTTTCATACTGCTATTTCATGTTATCCCACTGAGATTCGCTGAGGTTAGGGACTTGGGTAAAGTCACAGACTCGTGCGTAAGCTGACCTGGAACCCAATTTTGATGCAATCCAGGATGGTCTTGGCTGAATCATAACACGTCCAAATAGAGATTGGCCAGAATATATATATTTTTGGTAAAGATGATTCCTAAATCACTTGGTTAGCCTTCTAAAGAGAAAGCAAGCAAGTTTTGACACTCAGACCAAAATGACAGCCGTGGTCCGTGGCTCAGCCCTGTGAGCAAGGAAGGCTGCTCTGTTCTTTAAAATCATATGGTATAGGGGACGGACGTTCATTAGTCTTCCATATTTCAACTGAGTTATTTTAGTTCTTCTTCCTTTAACACTATAAAATCACATCACTTATATCATTTTCACGTATTCACCAGTTTTAAAATATACTTCACTTTGTGTCGTGCCCATGCTTGCTGGAATTTGATCGGCTGTCAAATGATTTCTGCTATATTCTCAGTCTTGCAGTAAAGTGAAATAAAATCTTAGTTTAGAAATTAGCTAGTTTAGTTCAAAACATGTTGGTCAACGAGGTGTGGATGACAGGAGTTCCGCAGCCAGCCAGTGGCAAGTGCTCTGAAGTCCCTCCCTTCCCGTTGACCCCCAGCCTCTTCCCAGTGAGTCACCCACAGCTCCAGCCAGAACCCCTGGTGGATCACGCCCAGCAGGGCAGCCAGGTTTTGTATTTGGAAGGCCGGGTGGAGAAAGCCTGGCAATTTGATTTTTCTGACCAAATATTCTTTCTTAATTAGTAGTTTTTAGATCACAGGCTGCTTAGCAAAACAAAAAAATCCAAGACTAAACAGGCTCGAAAAATGTGGCACAGTAATAACCAGAAAAACAAAGACTCTTCACTATAAGCCTTCGAGCACATAATGAAAGTGGAAGAATGATTGTATCCATGAATATCCTCTGCACATGAGGCACCATTTCATTTTAAATGAAATGATGATGATAATACTGAAATGATTGCTCATATTGTGAAATCCCAACAAAAGTGACTCAGAGGGGAGAGTAAATATTATTTTTTCTTTGAAATTATCAAGATTTATTTCATAAATTAATTTTGTGTGTGCAGACTGTTTAGAGAATTACATTGAAGCAATTGTGTAAAAGAAAGGAACCTTTTGAAACCATACTCGTAGACTGATGATGCATAAAAGCAATTAATGGGAATTTTGCCATAAAGTTAAGAGAACTGGGTCTGCACTCATAAGCTTTAAATACTGGCAGTTCTGGCCAGAACAGGGAAGCGGCGTACAAAGTTGGAATAGAACATCAGTGCTATTCCTGCTGTGTAAGAAGTTAATTGTCCTTTCAACATGAAACATGTTGAATTGCTTGAAAGACACTGTGAGACACATTTTTTCTTAATATTTCTGTTTAGATAGAGAGTAGATTAGTGATCAGTCATAACTAATTCAGGAATTATAATCATTAGCTATAATGTTCAGCACATGTCACCTATAGCATGTGTCCCGTTCAGTTAGAGCATGAAGATTCTTATGTGTACACATTGATTAATAAATAAAGTGCAGTTTCCGGAGAGAAGAATTATTGTTCAATTGGCACAGAAATAATTGGATTAGGAGAAGATAATTCAAAGTTTGCTTAAAAATCCAGTTTGGGGAAATTTTGACATTCATACAATCTAAAAATCTCCAGTATTTAAATCCAAATTCGTGTGTGTGTGTGTGTGTGTGTGTGTGTGTGAGAGAGAGAGAGAGAGAGAGAGAAAGAGAGAGAGAATGTGTTGAGGACACCGATAAGTAGATTTTTTTTTGGTAACTTTCCTGCCAAAGGATATTAAATGTATTTTAAGAAATCTAAAACATAATTTTCTATCTTGTAAATTTAAACCTAAAGTATTACGTTTTTTATTTGAAAAAAATTTTTTTCTTTATTGATGTTAGAGAGAGAGAGGAAGGGAGAGGAAGAGAGAGATAGAAACATTGATGAGAGGGAACATCACTTGGCCACCTCCTACATCCCCACCCTGGGGCTCGGGCCCACAACATGGGCATGTACCCTGACCGGGAATCAAACCAGCGACCTTTAGAGCATGGGTCGACGCTCAACCACTGAGCCACACTGGCAGGGTGTATTAAGTGTTTTTTAAATTAAAGTACTGAAAATGCTTTATTACTTAAAATACTAAAGTATTTGTATTATCCCTTTCCCAAATAATGAATATATTGTGAACATACACTTCTCTCCCTTGTAATCCAGTCCAATGTTGAAGAAAAGTGAACAGGAAAGCAAGCGTTGGAATGAGGACGTTCACCTTCCTGCTTGGAGGAAGGCACTGGCTTTCACTCTGACTTCCCTTGGGAAGCCTGTGAACCCCCGTGAGAGGGAGCACCCCCTGCCAGTGACTGTTTCTACAGATGGTAGAGAGTGTCATTTACATTTCTTATCTCAAAAGAAAAGTCATCTTAGGTTGGAGAGGATGGCGAGAAGATCCTTGCAGAGCTGTAAGTCCTTCCTGTGACTCTGGCTGATAATTGTTGGGTCTGTTCAAAGTAGCCCACATTTAGATAAAAGGAGGAGAGATGGGGGGGAGGGAGAGAAAGAGGGAGAAGAGGAAACAAAGGCCGGAGAGAGAGAGGGAGATAGCTGCACTTTAAGTTGATGGTGAACACATTTTTTAAGTTACGAAGTCCCTGCACCTAAATCACAAGGTTAATGGCACTTACCTCTTGACAGCCTGATTCAGAGTCCGGAAGGACCCGGCCGGCTTTCTTACAAATGTAGGGAAGGGTTTCTTCACAACTTTTAACTTTCCAGTGTCCCTCCTGAGGGGAAGAATATTACAAGATGAATGAACACATCCTGTTACTCATGCTGACAGGCAACACCAATTATTTGGAACAAATATATGACTAACAATAAGTGTTTCAGGATGGAGTCCTGTGTTAGGACCTTGTGTTGTCATTAGAAAGGGTTGGGTGTCTCTCTCCACTTGAGCGGGAGGCCCTGCTCTCACTCCAGCATGGGACCCGGCAAGGCATGCCGTCCGGACGCGGGGCAGGAGCAAGCAGCAATAAATGCTTCTGGACGTGCGCAGGCTTCATGTTGGGTGAGTTTCATACATGATCTCAGTGTTCCTGTGAGGTCTGCATTATTACCCCCGTTTGAAAGGTTAGGTTTAATGCTTTGCGTACGGACCTGTAGTCAGTAAAACCTGGAGCTAGGATTTAGTGCCAGGCTCAGCTGGCTTTACGTTAAGCTGCCCTCGGTTTTTCTTTGTAAACGATGGGTTCCAGCAGTAATTCTCAATTTTCAGTCTGCACCAGAGTTACCTGGAGCGGTTACCAAAACAAAGATGACTGGGTCCCGTGATCGGTGTCTCATTCAGTAAGTCCCAGGGGGGACCTGAGAATTCACATTTCTAACAAATTTCCGGGTGACGGTGATGCTGTTGGTCTGGGGGCCGACCACTCAGATGAGGCCATTCTGCTGCCCTGGTAAGAATGCTGCTTCCTCTCTTTATCCGCTTCTAAGTGGGAAGTACGGCTGCTAACAGAGTAAGATTTTATCCTCCTTTTCAAACTTTTTTTATTTTAATACAAATCAGACCGATAGGCTAAAACCACATAATTCAAATTTTAGGTGGCATTTCAGGCAGGCCGAGTTTTAGGGGAGTATGGAGCCCTTCTAGGACGCTAAGAAGCATCCTAGCTGGAGGCTGACCCGGTTGCCTGTGAGGGTAGCTGTGCCCCCCCGCCCCCGAGTCTGCAGTTACAGGAGCGTGTAAGGCACACTGTAGCTGCTTAATAACCACTGGGTAGATGGATGAATGAATACATAGTTTCCTGGGTTCTCATATTCAAATTTGGGGTTCAACCATGCTTAGGTAACTTTTTAATTATAATAATTATATTCATATTGAGTTCTACTTCAAGGGAATAAATGTTACTTTTTATTTATTATTATTATTATTTTTTATCCTCACCTGAGGACATTTTTTTTGCATTTATCTTTCAGATAGAGTGGGAGGGAGAGAGGGAGGAAGAGAGAGAGAGAAACATCAACATGTGAGAGACACATAGAGTGGCTGCCCCCCACACGACCCCATTCGGGGCTGGGGACAAACTGCAACCGAGGTACATGCATTTAGCAGAAACCAAACCCGGGACTCTCTGCCCTGCGGGCCGATGCTCTAACCACTGAGCCAAACCGGCCAGGGCATAAATGTTACTTTTTATATATCAACTGTGTTAAGGAGCTACTGAGCCAACAAAAATCAGGCCACAAAGCACCACACTGACAGCAGCGCTGTCCCGCCACACCCAGCGATGTTCACACCTGTCCTTGCTCTCTGAAAACAAATGTCTCTGTCCAAATGGTGGCTCCTGTTCTGTGAACATGCTGAGGGCAATGCCCATGTTTGTCACAAATAAAACAGGAGAATGGCTGTAGGAAATGAAGGTCATCTTTGTTATAGCAGAACTAATGAACCAACAAAGCATCAAATACTGTAGATTGAATCATGGTGGCTTTCAGCAGTGAGACCCAAGACAACCATTTAGAGAGGTCATTGTTTGTCCCTCCTCCCACATGACTCTGAGATAGCACCTTAGCACAAGTGCGGAGACATTCTGCATGTTCAGCAGGCACAAGCTATTTAAGGAACATGAATAAACTGCTTTTTGGAGGAACTTGATACAGTGTTTCCTGGTTCGAAGGAGTGAGGATGCCTACCACAGTGCAATAACCTCAGACTCGGCCAGTAAGTTCAGCAGCTATCTGATCAAAGACAGTAAGTCTATTCTAAACACATAACAAACCCTTCAAATGGCTTGGCATTAAACTAATTCTGTATACTCAGATGTTTTAGATAAACGAGAGACCAGAGGACAGGGGTAGTGTGATGGTAAGGCCACTGGGACCATTACCTTCACGTGGAGAAAAGAGCAAGATTTTCCACTGATTCACAATTTTCAGAGGTTGCTCCCTCTGTTGAAAGCCTTTTATGTTAAGGAGATAATGAAGCTTAAAAGCCATCACTCTCCAGAGTAATCTCTCAACACCTAAGTCCTCCCCTCATCTTCATCACTGCAGACAATGGCACCACCCTCCACCAAGATCGTATTTGCTCAGACGAAAAACCCACCTGTCTTTCACCCCCACATCTCATTTAGCAATACTTCCTGTCTGCCAGAGGATTGCTGAATCTGTCTGCTTGTCTCCACGTTCACTACACTAATTCAACCACCGGAGTAGCCTCCAGACTGGTGTCTCTCCAATCTGTTCTCTGTGCCCAGCCAGTCACCTCAGTTCCTTGAAGCTTGATAGTGTTTCCTACACGGGACCCAAAAGCCTCACAGTTTTGAATTTCTCCTGTCCCATCTGCTGCCACCCCCTCCCCATCCACACCTGTCGCCACACTGGTCGTCTTTTTGATGATCAAACACGGCCGGCCTTGGCCCGCCTTTGGGCTTCTGCACCAAGTGCGCCCTGCCTGGAATGTCACTCTCCCTGCTCTTCAAGAGGGTTTTATTGTTGTTCTTTAAGTCCCAGCTTAACTGTCACCTCTTCAGAGACCCTTCCCGGACAGTTCTACCTGAAGCAGCTGCCCCGACCATCATGTTGCCCATTTCCTCAAAGCTATCATGGCAACTATAATGCCCCTGTCTTTCCCTACGGGTACATACTTACTGCCTTGCAGGAAGCCCCAGGAGGAGCAGGGACCGTGCCTGTCTTGGTCCCCGCACAGCCCAAGTCCTGTGCAGGTGGCCCTCAATACCAGTCCAGCAAAGAGCATTGAACAAAAGCTAAACTTACCAGTTTCTCTGCTGAGACACATAACTGGCTTCTATTTGGAAGAATTTGGGGCTCAAGTGTGTGCCAATTAGTAAAGGTGACTGAGGAGCCAGTAGACCATTCAAAGCGAACTGGAGTTTTATTGCTGCTCAAACCAATCCATGTTTCTGATGCGTTTTCTGTAAGAGATAAAGATAATTTACTTACAAGAATCCTATTATAGCCAAAGGAGATATCACACTGGGGCAATTACCAAAATATAGCACTTTGCAAGTGATTTCTTCATGTGATGGAACCTGTTTAACTCTCGGTAAAAATACCTGCTTAAAGCCTTGGCCAGTTTGGCTCAGCAGTTAGAGCGTCGGCCCGTGGAACAGAGAGACCCAGGTTCAGTTCCCGCTAAGGGCATGTACCTGGGTTGCAGTTTGTCCCCGGCCCCGGTTGGGGTCTTGTGGGGGCAACCAGTTGGTGTGTCTCTCACATGTCGATGTTTCTCTCTCTCTCTCTTCCTCCCTCTCTCCTTCCCACTCTATCTGAAGATAAATGCAAAGAGAATATCCTTGGGTTACGATAAAGGAAAAAAAACACACAAAAAACCTGCTTAAACCCGTTCCTCGTATACCATACTATCAGTGTGCAGGATACAGGCCTGGTAAGGGAGGCAGAGTGGGAGCCGAAGCCAAAGCCAGGGCAAATGCTTAAAAGCAAGTCAAGTGGTCGGGACTCTAGTTCCTGCTACTGTATGAAAAGTAGACCTAAAAAGTCTGTTTTTTTTTTTTTTTTTTTTCTGCCTAGAGAAAGAAAAATTAGGGAGGTGTGCTGGGTTAGGTAAAGGGCACACACACAAAATAACTTTTAATGGTAGTCTAGCTTTATGAAACATTCCTTCTTTTCTCTCTCTGCCATGGGAAAAGGGACCAGAAACTGTTAAAAGCATGGAAATGGGAGCAATGGGTTGCCTGAAATAGAAATAAAGTTAGACAGCCCAGGTGGGGTGAAAGGACCCTACGGGCTGAGAGAGGTCCAGGCGCCCCCACTGAGAGAGAGACAGCCACCGGACGCTTTTCTTCGCAAATGGGAAGGGTGAGGAGAAATGACAGAGACAGATTGTTTTCCTCCTAAACTGAAACCTAACTTGAAGAGATCATCGGAACAGGGTGTGGAGATTTTTTTTTTTTTAATTTCATTTAAAAAATGTACTCTAAGTCAGTGATTTCACTATTTCCTGGCAGAATTTTCCATTAAATACATGCTCTGATGTGCTAAAGCTGGTGGCCTGGAAACTTGGAACTCTTGAACATGTCACAAAGCTTGAGAGCCACCGCACTAAATAAATGATATATTTTCACTGGCTAACATTACTTAAATCCAATTATTTGTCTAAGCAATTCCCCTTTAGTGCTTAGATTACATGACTGCAGCACATCACTGCTATCTAGTGTCCATATAACTAAATTACAGGTTTAGGTTTTTTTTTATTTCAAGTTTCAGGAAATGACATTTGCCCCTTTAAAAAACATAAAAAACATCTAATATATCTGGTATATGTGAGCTTTTAAAAAATTTCTAAGCATGTGTTTTGTAAAAATCCAATGAATTTGCACTCCTGGGTTTTATTTAGAAACTTCAGATATATGTGCCATGAATAACCTCTTTAAAAAAAAAAATGTTTTTATTTATTTCAGAGAGAGGAAGTGAGAGGGAGAGAGAGATGGAAACATTGATGAGAGAGAAATATTGATCGGCTGCCTCCTGCACACCCACTACTGAGGATCAAGCCTGCAACCCAGGCATGTGTCCTGACCAGGAATCAAACGGGTGACCTCTTGGTGCACAGGACAATGCTCAACCATCTGAGCCAGGCAATAATCACTTTTAAATTGCTTAATTTTTTTCTACTCTGCTAATAAAGACTGTTACTACATTTTATTTCATACTTTTTAAATCAAAGATGTTTGGCACTCACCATCTCCAAGGAGGGTCATAAGAAACTCCACTTCTGCTAAGGAGGCTATATCTATCAGTGCACTGTTATCAGACTGGCAAGAATGCAGAGCCTCATTCCAGGTCTTTCCTTCTTTCTGAAGTTTGTAGCAATTATAACTGTGGGGATTCCAGCCAGGCTCACAGTGGGTAGCATAATATTTCCAAGCATCTTTTTCTTTTTAAACCAACAACAAAAACAATGTCATTTTCCACATCACTCATGACTCTTCATATACATATTATTCTTAATATAAAAATGTAAATAGCAACATCAGAATATGATCACTTTAAAATGTTGAAAAACAGAACACATATGAAACATTAACATAAATGATAGGATTCTAGACCTTCAGAGTTGAGAAGGAGCCAATCTCTGATCCAGATCTAGATCTAGGATCTAATCATTAGATTCTGATGGATCTCAGTGCTTCGTGTTCCAAATGAGATAGCGAAGGCACAAGGAAGGAAGGAGACTTGGTAAAGGTCACGCAGTCAAAGCCGAGAGTCAGGGCTAGATATAAAATTTACCGGATTTTAAAAGAGTTCTCCATTTCAAAAAATTTTACACACTGAAAAAGGAGTGTTATAAACCACAATTTAAATGGTATTTTATGTAGAGGATGCAGGTGGGGACAGATATGAGCTGAAATTCTGGCCACTTCCTCTACAGTAGAGACGACAAATCGCCTTCATCCTCAGGGTCAGTCTGAGTGCCTGTGGTGCCGTCTGGATTCACAGGAGCTCTGGGTGAGATGGGAGGGACAGGGCTGCCGTGATGTTTTGACTGGAGGGGAGACAGTGGTGTGCGTGGCAAGGCCGGCTCTCTTCTTCCCGGACCTTGTCCCCAACCTGGTGGTAGCATTTTTATTTTATTTATTAACCACAACTGAGTGCCTCCCTTAAGCACTCATTTAATTAGTTACAATTCCACTGCTATTTGGGAAACAAGATGTTCTTTTTTTTTTAATTTAATTATTTATTTATTAATTTGTTTTTGTTACAGACATTTCTCATTTTTCCCCCATTGATACCTTTCTCCCCTTTCTCCCAACCCCATCCCCAGCTTTGTTATCTATGTTTATTGGTCATGCATACATGCATGTAAGTTCTGTGGTTTATCCCCCCCCCCAACTCCCCCTCTTCTGAGGCTTGTATCCCACCCCTATGTCTCCGGGTTAATTTTGTTCATCAGTTTGTTCAGTTCATTATAACGTTCTTTTAAAATTCCTTCTAGGACTCTGACCGCAATTAGCACCACGGCGGAAGAATGTAGAACATTTAGATATCATTTACTCAAGTGGTTTTCAACCTACAAAGAGAGTCACAGGACCCCTTTTAAAAAGGGGAGGTTACACTTCACTCTACAGGTAAGAGAAAAGGAGAAAATAGGAGCTTCTCTGAGTGAAGCAAAGGTGGAGCCCAGCAAAGAACCCGGGGATCTGGGAATGCAGTTCGGAAATCTGGCCTGGGTCATCAAAAGGATACGCTGAAATTGAAGCAACAGCAACTACTCCAAACAGACTCAGCTGAGTTACTCTCATTTCTGGTCTCTGGCCTCAGTGAGTAGATCAGGGGAGTAAATAAAACAGAAGAGAAAAAAAAGTACAGGAGAGAGTGCAAGAAGGCATAAGAAAGAACAAAGAAAGAAGAAATTGAGAAAGGAAAATGATAGGAAGAGAGGGATTTCAGCTCATTATTGAAATAACAAAAAAAATTTCTACATTAAAAACTGTCACAGTGCTTCTAACCTGCCCTCATATTCTACAATACCCTTAGGCTTAGCTGCTTAAAGAAAAAAAAAGTTAAAGCCTAGTTGTAAGGAATAATATTTTTACATGATAATGCAGCTTATTATCTTAAATCTAAAGTTGTTTTTTATTTTTTTATTTAATTAATTTATTTTTGTTACAGATGTTTCTCCTTTTCCCCCACCCATTCCCCCCTCCCCCTCCCTCCCCATCCTGTCCCCAGCTTTGTCGTTCATGTCCATTGTTCATGCATAAATGCATATAAGTTCTGTGGTTTATCTTCCCCCCCAACCCCCCCTTCTGGGGATTATCAGTCGGTATGTACCCCACTTCCACATCTCTGGGACCACCCCATTCCTCAGACTGTTATGTTCATTATATTCTACAAATAAGTGAGATCATATGATACTTGTCTTTCTCTGTTTGTCTTGTTTCGCTTAGGATGATACTCTCCAGGTCCCTCCATGTTGTCTCAAAGGATAAGAGATCTTTCTTTCTTACAGCTGCATAGTACTCCATTGTGTATATGTACCACTGCTTTGTTATTCATTTGTCTACTGATGGACATTTGGGCTGTTTCCAGATCTTAGCTATTGTAAATAGTGCTGCTACAAACATGGGGGAACATATATTCATTCTGATGGGTGTTTCAGACTTCTTAGGGTATATTCCTAGAAGTGGGATCACTGGGTCAAATGGAAGTTCAATTTTTAATTTTTTGAGATAACGCCACATTGTTTTCCACTGTGGCTGCACCAGTCTACATTCCCACCAGCAGTGTACTAGCAAGGGTTAGAGTTGTTTTTGATTATGCTGGTTAAGCATCGTTGTGATTCTTTTAATGATGGTTATGTTTTATTTCTACTTTTTAGTTAAGATATTAATTCCCACAGAAACCGAAAAGAGGTATTAGTCCTTAAAAACAGAAATAGTTGGGCTTCCAGGTACTAGATTGTAATTAAGTAGTATTTACATTACACCTAAAAGTTTTGTATATTATTTCAGGAGGAGGATGTGTTCTTATTAAGACATAGAGTGTGATAGGAAATCGATGGAGTAAATAATTTTATAAAACTGTTTCCTAATTTATATTTAATTTTCTAGGGCAACTATCAATAAAACTCAAAACTACAATTGAAAAGAAAGCATATTTTGTTTTTATAATGCAGAATGACTAAGAACGCAAATTTTTGAAAAACAAAAATATTTTCATATGCTTAGGTACTTTGCTTTAGTTTTTAGTAAAAACCTAAACGCATTTGTTAAATTCATGTGTTGTTACACATTTTTATTCCTACAAACACAAAAGTAGCTTTGCTAAGTTTAAAGTATGAATTATTATAAAAACTGGAGGACTTTGAATATATTGAAAGGACAAGTAAGCAACTCGTAAGGACAACTTAAAATGAAAACACTTACCAACTACTTCGTGATCAGTGTGGTTTAGGTATTTTTTACATACGTAAGGTAAGGTGGTCTCACAGTCCCGACTCCTCCAGGCATTTGACATAAATGAATTAAATGTTCCACAGTGATATTCAACAAATGGCCCAAAACTTATTTCTGAAAATACAGTGTGAGTATTTAATATTAGAAGCAAAAGCAGTTAATTTCACATATATTGAAATATAGTTTTAGCATCAAGGAGACAACTCTTCTCTCTGGCATATAGGGTAAATCCCTTAAGACATTAAATTATTATATTTATGACTTTGCAGTTGGAAGTCCAGGCATGACAATGAAATAATTTCCCAAAGTCGGCAACAGCTGATTTTATTCTTTTAAAATAGAGAACCATGCTTGCTATTTGTGGCTATTTTTAAAACAGTTGACTAGAATCTTGGCTCTGACCCAATTCCTCCTGCAACCTTGGCTAAATACACAGCTTACCTTCTTGGCCTCCATTTCCTTATCTGGAAAAGCCTTACAGGAATTAAGTCAGGCTTAACATTTCTTGTAAACCACTTTCAAAATACCAGGCCTTGTAAATACGAGGAAGCGCTGCTGTTTCAGGCTGTGGGATGACGCCACCTGTTGAAGGTAAATAAAACGCGGCAGGTACCTGGGCTCCAGTTCAGATAGTTGAGCGGTGTTCTATCAGACCACTGCCAGCCAGCGTGTTCATCCAGCTGGTTCAGACCCATCCACACTTCCACTGTTTCACTCCCTAGGTGCTCTGAGATGAAGAGAAATTAGAGTTTAAAAAATAATAATAATAATAATGTTACACTTGTTTCTTGTTTTTCTGTTCCTGGAGCACGGAGTCAGAAATTAACTCCAGCCTGTGGCAGAAATGGGTTTAAGTGCTAATCTCACCCTGGTGCTGCAGAGCAAAACGCCAGCCTGTCCTGGTCCCGAGAAGCATGGCAGTCTCCTGAAGGCGCACCAGCGCAGCTGTGATGTGTTTTAGCACCTAGAAATGCTGCTTCTCAGTGTTTCTCGGTCCATCCAAGAGTGCATGGTTACGAATTTGAGGCCATCTCATTTGTGTGCACTTAGGGGTTCTAGAGGGTGGAGGAGGAAGTGTTCAGGGCCACTCCCAGAAAGTCTTTCTTTTCTCGCCACATGTGACTGGTGGCTTCAGCTTGGAGACTCAGGACTCCAGCTGAGGCGTCTGGATCCAAGTGACCAGGGCACCCAGAGGGATCCATAGCAGGTTGGAACCTAAGCGCCATGCATGATGCAAATGATTCTTCAACTCAGACTGAGAAGTCTCCCTGGCAGGCTGGCCCTGAGGCTCCTCCTAACCACTGTGCCGCGGCTCCTCATGTTTGCATTCAGTGCCATTTTGGGTGTAAGTGCTACGTATAAACACGTGCCTTGACATGCTTGTGCAGAAAAATAGGGATATCAAAATTGCAGAATTAAGGGAAATCTTTCTTATTTTTTTTCTTTTTGTGCTCCTGAATTTAAAAAAAATTATTCTAGAATAAACATGTACGACATGTAATATAAAATTTGGGGGGAAAAGTGTCAGAAACTTTTAGTGAAAGTGGCTAATTTTTTAACACTTTCAAATATTGCCATTTAATCTTATTTATTCATTTATTTAGGGAACATTGGTGAACACACTATATAAGTTTTAGATGTACAACATTATAATTTGATATCTATGTTATTGCATGCTCATCACCAAAAGTCTAGTTTCCACCCGCCATCGTATATTTGACATTCTTTACCCATTTAATCTTTTCATCTGTGAAGGAGAGCCTTGTTCTCTCATGGTTCATTTGCTTCGGAACCCAATTTATTTGGCACCAGATGCAGTAGCCTTGCCTGAGACTGAGACCCTGGCAGATAAGAATTATAAAAAGGGTGACTCTATGTTCCAATTTGCCTGGAAAACTCATGTTTTATGTTATGTTAGTAGTTCCAGAATAATGACAGCTGGTTTTACTCTCAAAAGAGCCTCAGTTTGGATGATCCATTATAGGGGTCAGTGTATTCACTTAACAAGTCTGCATCATCCTCTGTGACTGGACATTTCAATACAACAGTGAACAACTGGAAGAACCTAACACAATAAGGAAAGAGAAAAGGGTGCTTTATAGTTTTGAGAGCCCAGACATCACTAAACAGAAACAGCATAACATTCATGGGCCCTGCCTTTCCAAATTCCTGTAGCATTAACATGGAGTCTCTGCCTAACGTTGATTATGTTAGGTCTTTCAATGGCATCGCCTGATTAAATCATCCTGATAGCAGGAGGCAGAATGCAAGATGGATCGACAAAACAGAGACATTTTCACATCTCAAATGGGGTAAGTGCCAAGTGACATTTTCAAATAATCTACTTAAAATATTTAATTGTTAGTTAACTCTTACCTATTTTACATTAAAACTAAATTGGCTCAAATTTTATAGTAACAAACTCAAACCTAAATTCCTTTGGATATTTCCTTATTTCCTTATTTATTTATTTATTTTTATTAATTTATTTTTGTTACAGATGTTTCTCCTTTTTTCCCCCATTGACTCCCTCCTCCTTATCCTCTCCCACCCCACCCCCAGCTTTGTTGTCCCTGTCCATCGGTTATGCATACATGCATATAAGTTCTGTGGTTTATCGCTTCCCTCCTTGGCATTTGTGAAAGCTTAGATAATTCCTTATACCATAGTTAATGTTCAGTGATATCAAAAAGCACTAGCCTATTCTCATTATTAAAAAATACCTTGATCAGAACAGGCTTCTCTATTTATGAACAGATTTTTCTGTTTTCCTAAACAGTCCCCAGTCTAATTATAGAATTGTGATATTTAAATAAAAATCTCTCACATATCTTATTTTTAATTGTTATTTAAGTTTGATGAGTAAGTCCAAACCCTCTTATTAGAAATATTGACAGTCAAGATAGAGAACAATGGTAATTCATAAGTGGTATGTAGAATTATCTATAAAAAACATTAAGGGCTAACAATGACTTTGGAAATGGGTGTTTTCTGATATATGACCCACTCAAATTGGTTTTCGTGGTAATTTTCCACTTTTGCATGTCTGTGGGGAAAGGAGCAGGAATGCACTGTTCATACCTTTGTTACAATCTTTCTGGAAGATATTAAGAACTTTCAAAAATCTTAAAATATGCTTCTACTTCCACCCAGTGAATCTATTTCTACAAACTGGTAGAGAAGTCATTGGAGATATGTGCACAAAGATTTGTGCGGGGATGGTTTATAACAGCAACAAATAAATAAAACAAAATAAATAACTGTATCTATCTATTCCTAGCTATGTATATCTATATTTATTTTATTGACATGGACAGACATTCATCATATGAAGATAAATGAGTATATTACCACACTGTGTGCATGGCTGTCATATAGTTAACACATGGACTGTTTGTCGTGTGTACCGGGCACTTTTCTAAGACTTCACATGCCTTATAACATGTAATCCACACTGCCAAGAGGTAGGCATTATTATTACTTCTATTTGATAGAGAGAGGAAGTTGATGCACAGAGAGGTTAAGTCACTTGCTTGGGTAGCCTTGCTAGTAAGTGGTAGAGGCGGGATTCAAACCCAGGCAGGCGGCTCTCTGGTCCATGCTCCTAACCACAGTGAAACAGCTGCCTCCTATGTTTATTCAATAACATTTTTCAGAGATACTATGTACATATGCATGCATTTGTGTTTTAGTTGAAAAATATGGTTCTATGTGGTTTGTAGAATTATGGGAGACTTGCTTTTCTTTCTGTATACATGAAATTTTAAAATTATTCTAGAATAAATATGTACTACATATGCAATATAATTTTAAAACTGTGTCAGAAATTTTAATGAAAGTGACTAATTTTGTGACAGTTTCAGATGTTTCCAAATTTTTCAAAAAGTTTTACATACACATATACAAACACATCTAACCTTTAAAGGAGAAATAAGAGGAGAGTTTATGTGAAACACAAGTCCCAGCCCATTATCACAACTCTTTTGACATCGTACATTATTCTCTTATATTGTTAGTTACCATGAGTGTGCTTTTGCTTTCTCCACTAAATTTTAAGTTATTTGAAATCCCGTGGAAGGCCTACTACATATCTGCACACAGTGAGTAATAGGAAAGATTTTACTTAATGAATGACTTGATTATTTATTAATGGGAACTAAATGGCTAAGAACTCAGAAATTTGTACTTAAGTTTCAGAGTCTCCCAGATCCACTTACTTGAGAGGTTCAGGTCAAAATTCTGGGTGGTGAGTTTGGGCCATATTAATAAAATAAAATTATTTTCCAAGGAACATTTTTTCCCCAGAATATATCTTTGCATATTTGGACGTAATGGTTAACAGTCATTTTAAGTGTATCAATATCAATGTCCCCCTACTTACTCCTTATGAAACTTTCTTCACTCTCATCTGCGATGCTTAGTAGAGCACCTCCTTGCATCTGGCAGGATGAATGTGCCTCACTCCAGGAGAGGGAAGAAAGCAGGTTGAACTGGTAGCAAATGTGGGAATTGAGATTCTTCTCCCAGACAGCATCACAACCCACCTCTGCAGATGCTGGAAACAAAAGCCATCAAAACATTAACTGTAATCTTATTTTATCTCTATGGCAATATACTTCTAGGAGGAATTTGAATGGAATGATTCCAAATTGCAGCCTCTCAACCTTCAGTGCCTTACTGATTGTTGATTAGGTTTCTAGGATGAAATCTGCATTGTTATCCCATGTGTACTTTATGGTTGAACTCTTTCAAGATTTAAAAGAAATTCTAGAAATGATCAATAAAGAGCTGCAATAATCCTTTCTGGGAAAATAATAGAAGCCATTTTTAAGAGAAGAAAATAGAAGTGAAGGATTTGTGAAAAATAACATCTGAATTCTTTAAAAAGCAGTCATTTAGAACTTTATACAGAAAGCTGTGTAAATTTAAAGGTTTATCTGAGGTAACCGCAACTGTTGTTTCAAAAGGCTTTCCCTGCCGAAACCAAAATGTTAGGGAAAATTAAAGGGGTACTGTTGAAATATGCGTTTATAGAGAACAGTTTTCAAATAAACATTGAGAACAGGAAAACTGATATTTAGTTTTAAAACTTTCTTTCAGCCAAAAAGAAGAGAAGCAAAATCTACTTGTAAAACACTGACCAACGATTGCATAGTATGTTTAAAAGTAAATTTAATAAAGTATAAAATGTGGATCTGAAATCTAAAATTTATTGAAAATGAAGACCTAATTTGGATGCTTTTGCTAAAAGTTTAAACCAAAACCTAAGGTGAACTAAGCAGCTACAATAATTACCTGAAATCAAACTCAGCCAAAGAATTTCACAATGTAGAAAATGTGAACTATGCTACAGCTTGAGTGTAAGTGATGGTCGGCAATCTGCTAAAATCTAGAACAGCCTTTCCCCAGTGTGATCCACACGATGATACGACTTCAAGAGCTCCCCAGGAAAATTCAGGACATAATGCCTATGTAGTTTCTTCTGAGAAATTCATAATGTACATTAGCATCTTAAAGGCTCTGAGCAGTTCTGCAGTAGACAAACAGCTTAACTTTAATTCGGTATACTTTATACTTATTTGATAATGAATTCTTTTTTGTTTTCTTTTTCCCATAACACTTAGATACCCTTATGAAAGTGCAAAGTTTGTTTTCATGTCTGCTTGTAACATGCTTTCCCCAGAACTGCATTAGTTAACCAAAAGTTATTAAACCACATATAAATCCAAGGTTGTCTGTAGAATTTCCTGACTGATATATGTATTTATCGAAAGAGGCGTGATTGTAGGGGGGTAGAAAACAAGGTTATCACCAAGTAAAACTGAAGTAAAGGAAGAGAAAGGAAGGACATTTTCAGGCACCAGCTTGCCCTGGGTGGCTGAAATTTCCCCACTGAGACTGAATCCTGAGAGATTGTCTTCAGTTAAAATGCGAGGTCATCCCTGAGATGGACAGCACACTCAGCATTTTTAGACATGAGTTCATCCTGTGTGACGCTGAGGCCATGAGGAAGGAATAGGGGATGTTTACAATTAAAGTGTGCATAACAATCATTTAGCCAGCTTGTAAAATAATAGCAGATTCCTTGTTTTCAGTCTCGGAGATTCTGAATCAGGAGGTCTGGAGTGGAATTCGGGAACTTGCATTCAACACATTCCTGATTTTCAGGAGGATGGTCCAGGAAGCAAACATTGGGAAACACCAGCTTAAAAGAAAAAATTCATAGCATTTCCCAGGAAGGCAGGTCTGAGTAGCCTTCCACACTAGAAGGTTAATAAGATGTGAGAGGGGAGTTGTAGGGAGAGGGTGTCAGAAGGGGTGATCGGGGAATGGGACTGAGGTAGGAATGCCTGCCTGTCATGTCCTGCCCTGGGGGAAGATTTGACAATAAGTCCTAATTATGGGCCTCCAGGTCTGGAGGACACTTCAATTGATCTCATTTCCATTTTTGTCAAGAGTTGATCTTGTCCTTTCAATAGGGCATGGGGCTATGTAGACACAGCCTTTTGCAGTAACCTGATTAATTCTATTCTTTAAACAGTTAAGTGAGAGGCGTGCTGGTGATCCTGTCTGTATTGCAAATTACATAGCCCAATTTTCTTCGATTTCCCTTGGTTTTGGATAATCGGTGGCAATTGTCAAGGTTAATCAAAAGGAAACTTTCAGTCAAGTGTTTGCAAAAGGTGCCCATACTCTCCTAACAAGTTCATTTGTCACTGAAATGTAGGTTTAACTAAAATATGAGAATCTGTACTTCTGTGCAGACAGACACAAGTCCCCTTTCTGCTTCTCTAGGTAGGCTGGCTGCAGGCCAGCCACTCCAGGGATCTTACTGGAAGGTGGTACAGTAACAAATGGAATGAAAATGCCACCCTGGACCAGGGTGCTATCATGTACTGTCTTGACCTCTCTTCAGGACTGAAGGCCTTATTGTCCCAGCTGCCAGGAGATACCTCTCAACATTAAGCCTTCTTCAAGGATGGCCTTGACTGAAGAGTCTCTTTGCCCAATGTCAATGTCCTTTGTCAAAGGCAGCCGGCAAACCGTGATTGATCAGTACAGAGCTAGAAGGCCCCCATTTTCCCCCAACAAGGGACAAATCCAGCTTGAGACACCTCAGGGGGTCAGTGAGGCTTGCATTCCAGTCCTGCCAATTTTGCTGTCTTCCTTCCTTTCCACATGTATTGATCCTGCGAGTGTCTCCCCTTCACCCCCAAGAAACCTCCTGGAGCTCAACCTCTGCCTCAGAGACTGCTCCCTGGGAATCCACTTGCCACAGGCTTCCATCTCGGCCTGGATTTATTTACTTATTAGTTCTTTTGCTTCTTCATATATAATTTCTTTCCAAGCCACCGAAAATGCAAGATTAAAGGCTGGCATCTCACATACATTTAATTATCTTGAAAATTTCTAATATAAGGGCTAGAATAATGTTGTCATATTTCCTTTTAAAAATATTTCTTATTGACTTTTTAGAGAGAGAGATAGAAACATTGATATGAAAGAGAAACGTCGATCGTTGATCGGTGCCTCCTGCATCCCCCCTACTGGGGATGGAGCCTGAAACCTGTGCATGTGCCCTGAGCGGGAATCAAAGCGGGACCTCTCAGTCCATGGGACAGTGCTCAGTCCACTGAGCTACACCGGCTGGGCAAATGTTGTTATATTTCTTTGCACCTTTGGTTGTGTTTATATGATCCTTTCTGTCACTAAATTATGAAATCCTTGAGGGAAGCAACTGTGTTGTATATATCTTTGAATCTTCTATTATTTGGTGAAAAACTACCCACCTTTTTTGCACGATGTTATAAATAGGTGATTCTCCCCCTCCCCAAATATACCTCTTGTAATGGACTGAGGCATATTTCTGTCAGCACTGATGTCATCATGGATTGTGACGGAGAAGCAGTCATTCCTCCTTGTCTATTAATGTGTCTTATTTTTCTTCCCTAAGGACACAGCTTTGCCATTATCTCAGGTGCATTGTCTTGTTCCTGATCCTAGGGAGAAAGCGCTCAGTCTTTTATCATTAAGTATGTTGGCTGTGGGGTTTTGTTCGTTTGTTTTTGTTTTTAATCGAGTCTCTTGATCAGTCGAGGCCATTCCCTTCGGTTCCTAGTTTTGTTTTTGTTTTTGCTTTGAGTTATTTGTTTTTCATGAAGGAGCGTGAAATTTTGCCAAATGTTTTCTGAATTGGTAGATGATCATGTGGTTTTGGTCCTTTAGCCTATTGATACGGGTATTCCGTTAAGTGATTTCAGATTTTAAACCAATCTTGCATTCTTGGGATAAAATCCACTTGGTCATGGTGTACAATTCCTTTTATATGTTGTTGGGTTCAGTTCGTTAGTATTTTTTTGAGGATTTTTGCATCTATATTCATAAGAAATCCTGGTCTGTAGCTTTATCTGGTTTTGGTATCAGGGTAACAGTGGCCTCATAGAATAAATTGGGGAGCGTTCCCTCCTTTTCTATTTTTTGATTGAGTCTTTAATCCACTCATTCTTTTAGCTAGAGGATATCTCCTCAAGGCCATCAGTGACTCCCAAACCCAGCAAACAGTTTCAGACCTTGTCGGATCAAGCCCCTTAGCAGCATCTGGCAGGTGGAGCACCCTCCTCTCCTTCCAACATACTCTCTTCTGACTTCACATGTCTGGCCAGCCTTCCACCTCGATGCCCACCCCTTCTTTTTTTGCTGGTTCTACTCAAACTAAATATTGGGGTCTTAAGACTTGGCCCTGAGTCCCCTTCCATTTTATTTTATACGTGCTAGAGACTATTTAACTCATTCTCATAAATTCTTTCCCTCTAACTTTCAAGTACATAAAAACTTTCCATCTAAGTACACATTTGCACATGCTTGATTCACATATAACATGTCCCAACCGAAATGCTTGGTTTTCTCTTCCAAATCTGTATCTGAAATGAACTTATCTATGGATAGCAGAAAGCTGGGGTCCTAATTAACACCCCACTTTCTCCTTTATTCCTCAAGTCTGTCCTTACCAGTGAGGAGTCCAACTCGTGGTTTAAAACCTATATGTAATTTCTTTTTTTAGAGAGAGAGGAAGGGAGAGAGAGAGAGACATCTATGGGAGAGAGAAATATCCATCAGTTGCCTCCCGCACACACCAACCAGGGATTGAAGTCACGACTAGGGTAAGTGCCCTGACTGGGAATCAGACCTGCCACCTTTTGACATATGGGATGATGCTCCAACCAGCTGAGCCACACTGGCCAGGGCTATATAATTTTTTAAGCCTGACCATAAGCATTACAAAGGCTTCACCTGGTAGGCCTCATGGAGTAACGCTGCCCTCCCAACACTGGACTTTGTAAGTATCCAAGTGTATGAAGGGCAGTCAGGTAATTCAAGAGGTAAAAATATCTCAAACTAACTGTGCGAGACTCTCCAGCTGTGTATGACATGCAACCAAAAGAGACCTAGCGTGGCCCTAAATTGCCTTGAAAGAAAGCTAGAGAGCCCTGGCCGGTTTGGCTCAGCGGTTAGAGCGTCGGCCTGCGGTCCTGAGAGACCCGGGTTTGGTTCCCACTAAGGGCGCGTACCTCGGTTGCAGTTTGTCCCTGGCCCTGGTTGGTCGTGCGGGTGGCAGCCACTCGATGTGTCCCTTTCACATCGATGTTTCTCTCTCTCTCTGTTCCTCTCTCTCTCTCCCACTCTACCTGAACAAAAAATGAAAAAATGTCCTCGGGTGAGGATAAAAAAAAAAAAAAAAAAAGAAAGCCAGAGAGATTCCTTTACAGGGGTGTGCAAAAAAATAGTTGTTTGTATGGAAAACAATACAATAATTAATAAAGAATAATATAAGAATAAACTGTTTTTCGTACTCACAACTGTAAACCTATGTTTGCCCACCCCTACATGCCATCCTTGATCCTGATCTGTAGTGACAGATGTTTCATCTCATCTGTCACTACTAGTGTGTTTGTGTATAAGTTTATTTATGCTAAATTGAAAGTTTGCTCACTTACAATCAGCTTTTAAAAAAAGGCAGCATCATTTTACATTGCAATACCTGAAAAACAAATCCATGTGAGAAAGATGAGACACAGGAGTACACATCTTTATTCTAGTCACTCCTCTCTGTCTTACTCAGTTGTTGACCCCATGGAAAAAGCTATCAGCTCCCTCCAATTTCAGCCTTTGACACATCATTTTGAGTTATGTTGGCCAGAAATACTATGTCGAACACTAGACTCTGCACAGGAACCGAAAGGAACAAGAAAGGGAAAAACAAAGACCGGCGCTGTCACCTCGCATGTGCAGACAGACATGCTCTCTGCTGACTGTGGGAAAGCCCAGGCGGCTGCATCATGCAGGCTGCAAGGCAGGCGCAGCCTCTGAGCTGCAGGAGGGAACGGATAGATGGATGGTCTTGAGAGCGAGAAGCTCAGAGCACCACTAAACGCGGGCTTCCAGCTGGGAAACCACAATGGGCTAAAGTGATAAAGGATGGTGACGGTGTTCTTGGAAGAACCTGAAGGAGAATATTATAGTTAAAAAAGAAAGGTCTGGCCCTGGCCGGTTGCTCAGTGGTTAGAGCGTTGGCCCGCAGACCAAAGAGACCCGGGTTTGGTTCCCGCTAAGGGCACGTACTTCAGTTGCAGTTTGTTCCCGGCCCTGGTTGGGGTTGTGCGGGTGGCAGCCACTCGATGTGTCTCTCTCACATGGATGTTTCTCTCTCTCTCTTCCTAACTCTCTCCCTCCCACTCTTTCTCAAGATAAATGAAAAAATGTCTTTGGGTGAGGATAAAAAAAAATGTAGCCTCTCACATTGATGTTTCTATCTCTCTCCCTCTCCCTTCCTCTCTCTAAAAAAATCAATAAAAACATATTTAAAAAATGTCCCTAGTATTAGGGTCACGTGAAATACAAGTTAATTTTGTTGGTATTGGTTTAATATTTTCATCTTTTTAAAAATATGTATTGATTTTTTTTTAGAGAGAGAGACAAAGTCAGGGAGACAGAGGTAGAAACATCCATGAGAGGGAAACATCACTCAGCTGCCCAAGCACATCCCCTACCGGGAATGAAGCCTGCAACCTGGGCATGTGCCTTGACCAGGAATCAAACCGGTGACCTCTGGTCCATGGAGCAATGCTCAACCGACTGAGCCACACCAGCTGGGTGGTTTATTTACTTTTAATAAAGACATTTATTAGAGGTAGAAATAGAAAGAGAAGATGATGCAAATAATATAACATCTAATGCAAGAATCCAAGGAGTGTAGAGATTACATGCACATATGCCTACATACATGCATTCAGATACAGATAGAAAAGGCTGAGGATCTGACAGTATTTTCACTAAAAAATACTTTCATTCTGGTTGGTGAGCTACTGTCCTGAGCTCCTCCAGTGTCCTTTGTTGCCCTAGCCTCCCTTGTACTTCCCCCTCCACCTCCCCTCCTCATAACCCGGCAGCTAATGGGTTAATACCAGCAGCAAGAGTCTGGGACACCTAACTCCCAAATTAAGATCACTGCTTGGATTGGTCAATAGCTCACACCCTACTGGTCGTTTAATGTCTTAATACCACCCCTGTATATTGATGGATGTTGCATAGAATTACCTCCACAGTGTTAATTGTCTGATGAAGGATTATCTGCAACAAGATCACCCTGGGCACTTGTCAAAAATGCAGATGCCTGGGTCCCACACACTGACTCCATTGTGTCTCTGGGAGGGGGTTAGGATGTGCATTTTTAACTCTTCCCCAGGTGGTTCTAAAGCATCATATCAAATACAGCCTGCGTTTCCTGGCACAGAGCAAGTCTGTCTGTCCTGTATTTCATCTAGGTGCCAAGTTCTTTGAAGGGAAGGTCTTAAGTTCTAACACTTTTGGCTTTCACCACTGTGCCTACCTAGCTTAGTGCCATTGACAGACAATAACGAGGGAGGGCCATTGATTCAGAAGTGTGTGCTGAAAGAGTAAGTTAGGTTTGATGATGATGATGATGATGATGATGATGATGATGATGATGTACTTCTCATGTGCTGGGCACTATGGTAAGTGCCTTAGATGCATCATCTTATTGGTTCCTCTCAATAACCCTAATAGTACTGCTAGTCTCTCCATTTTATGGCAGGAAACCGAGACGTAAGATCTTATCATCGCGAGGAAGGACTCCAGTAGTAGCCTGTCTGATTTCAAAGCCGATACTCTTTCTTATTCACTAAGCCATACTGGCTCCTAGATTAGAAAACAATTCTACAGATAACTTATCAGTCAGATGATTTGGAGTTAGTCTCTTCGATTTGCTTTTGTTTCAGATGTATTTTGCTGTATTTTATTATACATGTGGAGGGGAAAGTAGGAATAGAAGATGAGGCGAAAGTAATAGCTATACTCTCTGACTTGCAGGAATCGAGATGAAGGAAACTGAATATCAAAAATAGAAGGTATATATAAATATTTCCCAATACTTAGGCACCACTGTAAATATTTTATATAACTAAAGTAGTCAAGTACTAACTGAAAAAACATTAGACTCTTGGCAGCTGTCACTGGGCCCTGAAAGTCAGGTTAAGAAGATGAAAAGATTGCCCTGGCCGGTTTGGCTCAGCGGTTGGAGCGTTGGCCTGCGGACCAGAGAGTCCCGGGTTCGGTTCCTGCTAGTGGCATGTACAAAAAAAAAAAAAAGAAAAGAAGATGAAAAGATTTTGCAGTTACACCTGGAAATCGAGTAATAAGAAAAGGGAATCGAGATTGAGAATCCATTGCCGAGAAATAATGAGGAAATGCCATTTTAGAAAGATCGTCAAGGGCCCATCTGATGCCTGGACTTGAAATGACATGACAAGCATCTGGACTTGGCAAAATCCAGGCAATTAGTGAGAGAAAGTGGATTGTAAGGGTGAGCTTTACATGCAATTGGGTTTGTTTCTAAGTATTTTGCTGGATGCTGACATTAATGAGATCACAGAGTATTATAATTTGATTCCGGTTAAAGCATCCTATACACTAAGCTTAATGAAGACTGACTAATTAACATCTTTTGAATGCGAGGAAAAAAAGAAATATACATCAGGATTGTCCTTTCAAGGCACAAACAAACACAAAATCAAGTCTGGGTAAATGGAATCAGAGTGCTTATTCAGACTTCACTATATCAATCCCAGCACTTTTCATTACATCCAGATAACTTTCCAATCATCCTTGACTCATTCATGTCATAGCAGGAAGAGAAGATTCATTCTTACTGGGATCTGGGCAAAATCCCCACTTCTCGTCTCTTTCGTACCGGCTGGTGGTGGCACACCACAGTAAGTTGTCTTTCCGCCCTTCCCGGGTGCATTCATGATGCCACTGCTGGTTATACTGGAAGGGAAACATGCACGGTGTCCCGTGGGCATTCCCTTTGAGTGTGTACACATCTAGGAGAAGAAAAGGACCAAGTCAAATAAGTGCTGTGCCAGCTCGATCTTTGGAAGCTGTCATATAGTAAAGGCATGTTTTTCACCTGGTATTGGTTTAATATTTTCATCTTTTTAAAAATATGAACACCTACAGTGGGCAAAGCTCTCGCTCTCCCACAGAGAACCCTCAGGACCTCACTGTCGGGTGACTGTGAACGTGCAAGGCTGAGGTCTGGGTTCAGAGGACATGCTCACAAAGGGTGCGTGTCCATGTGTATCTCGGTGTTTATTCACTCCGGTGCAGTGCTAAGGTGGCATGCACATCTGTGAAAGGAGGAGAAGGAAAGTGTAATGGAGATTTTACTTTAAACTATCACCCATGTCAGTGATCAGTGTCTAAACCTTCATTAATTTATTCACCCAACAGATATTTATTAAGCATTTAATGTGCTGAGCACTGGGGATATCGTAGCGAACAAACTGGCACAAGTTCCCTTCATAAGAAGCTTCTGTTCTAGTGGGGAGAGAGAAAAAGACAACAACACACAAGTAAACATATAATTACAGGTAGTGGTAAGTACATTATGATGAAAAACAAAATAGGGTAGGAAGACAGAGTGACTGTGTGTGCGTGTGTGTGTGTGTGAAGGGGCACTATTTTGGATCGTGGTTAGTGAAGGCCTCTCTGAATAAGAGTGGGTGAAGCCGGGAACGGTATTTGGAAGAGGGTTGTCTGGCAGAAGGAACAGCAAATACACAGAGCTCGCAACAGGACGCGTGCGGGGTGAATGCAGAGAGCGATGGGAGGTGGAGCCAGGGCAGGGCGGAGCATCAGCCCACCGCCTGCTCCGCCACATGACCAGCTTTGCCCTTTGCTCTGCTCGCGGTGGGAAGTCATTAGTGGGTTTTGAATGAGAAAGTCACGTGATTAGATTTCCATTTTTAAAGACTCACCGGGGTGCAGTGTGGCAAAGAGAACCCACAGAGGGAGGGGGCAAAGAGGGATGACTAGCTAGGAGGCCTCCATGGTCGTCCTGGAGAGACACGACAGTGCCAAGGTGGCCTGCTGGCTGCTTTCTCAGATCATTTCAATAACCCGTCATCCTTGGCCTTAAGCAGCAACAGCTTTTCATGACTCACCCGGGGCTTTGTGTGGGGTGGAGGATCAGGGCCCCCTCAAGTCAACAGTCCAGGAGAAAAAGGGCTGTCTGTGGAGATACCACCCCATCCCCACAGCTGGCAGGGGCTGGACTGGACTCACCACCCAGTGCCACCAGCCCTAGAGGTTAAGGCTGTTTAGGTTTCAGGACACACCCTCTGGCTTCAGTCCCTGCCTTCCACTCGCTCTTCCCCTGCATGCATTATGAGTGTGGGTGAATAGCTAAAATGTTAATGTAAAGCAAAATGTCACGTTCTTGCTCGGAATTGTAGAATATTCGAAGGGCTGGTTTGCAGCATTTGCTTCATTGTAGTTGAGTCCTGAAAATAGCTTGCTTTTAGCTTCACCTCTTCGCTTATTTTTTGTAGGTACAGGAGAAAGTCTCGCCTTGGCTCTTAGGAGTTCCTTGCTCTGCTTCCTGGGACTGGCGTAGTATTCTCAGAGCGCTATGTTCTTGTTTAGGCATGATTCCACTGAGCACCATGAGGGCAGGGGCCACCTCTGTCTTGGTGGCCTTTATAAAGCAAATGCCTGAGAAACAGTCAGCGCTCAATGAACGTGTGATAGAAGGTGAATGGATGGGGGAGAGAATGAAGAGCACTACCAGACAAACCCGGGAAATAGGTTTGGGGTGTCAGAATTTAACTACGCTGCTTTCTTTTCTTTTCTTCTGTTTAAAAGTGCTAAATATTACGGAACTGTGAAAAATAAAAGACCTCTTCAAAAAAGCCCCATTCTGGCCAGTTTGGCTCAGAGGATAGAGCATTGGCCCGCAGACCGAAGGGTCACATACCTGGCTTGCAGGTGGTCAAGGGCACATACCTGGCTTGCAGGTTTGATTCCCCAACCACAGCTGGGGCCCCGCTGGAGGCAACCAATTGATGTGTGTCTCTCGTATTGATGTTTCTCTCTCTCCCTCCATCCCTTCCACTCTATCTATAAATCCATGGAAAAATATCCTCGAGAGAGGATTAACAAAAAAAGCAATAAAAAAAACAACTCCCCAAACAAACAAAAAAACCCCATATTTTTCCATTCCCTGGCACACACCAAATAACTCCTGACAAGTCTGTCTTTAAATGCCCTGTACTGTGACATCACATGGATGCCAGTAAGGCACCGGAGGCATGGAGCTGCCTGCAGACACGCCATCCGAGGACTGAGTGTCTGAATGAGAGAAATGATGGCAGGACGGGTTCTTACATTCGTCCTGCTGAGTCTTTAACTTCAAAGGTCAGTCCCTTCCACCTTCATTTTTTCTTTTCCTCTTGTCCTCCTGCACTATCTCCTCTTACCATTGATTCCCAAAGGTGTTTTCTCCTCTGATCCCGTTAACTTCCGAGAAATTCTGCTCCTTTAAGTAAGTCCCTTCCAAGACGCCAGTCGTCCTTTTACATTAAGTGAGTAAGCAACTAAAAAGTATCGAGCAGCAGTCCCCTGAGGGTCCAGGTGGGGTGCTGTGTACCTCTTTCATAGAATATATTTGGCACATCTTAACTTATGGCAACATTTCTTACTATATCATTTCATGAGGACTTTACCTTTGTGCAGATATTCACAGATGCCTCCACCACCTGATGGGTAGGAATCCCACTTATGAAGGCATTTCCAGGAGGCCACCAGCGTGTTGTGCCTCACCTGCAGCATGTACTGCAGCGGGCCGGTGATCACCTTCCTGTTGCAGCGCCACCTCAGGGAAACGCGGGTGGAGTCACAGTCGTAGATGCCTAATGGCTGCTCTGGATCAGATACATCGAGGCCCAGGCACCCGCTGCTCCCTAGGTTAAAGAGGCGGTGGTTTGAGGTCCACTTCCACATCATGTACTTGTTCGGTGGTCTGCAGTTCTCCAGGGTCAGCACAGATTTGCCTGCTTGAATGCATTTCCTGAGGCTCTCACTTTGGATAACGAATATTCCTTTATCTGAAACAGCAAAACAGAAGATATGGTATTGGGCTTCCACGGGTAAGTCATCCACTGTCGTGAGGAGCCCAGCGTGCAGGCGTAAGTTGTAAAAAGTCACAGTTGGCAACCATTTTGAACAGATCCGGAGTGGATGGGCAGGGTCCACTAGGAAGGTTTATTTGCTTAAGACAGAGGAGTTTCTTGAGAATCATAAAGGGGCTTGTTGGAGCCAATGGGAGACATCTGACCTGAGACCTCCGTGGCCCTGCAGGAACGAAGCTACCTGCCAATCCACTCGCGGGTGTTGCTGATAGAGAAGGCGCTCTCCACCCCTGGACAGAGAGCAGGCACTGGGACTAACACTCCGGGCTAGAGGGGAGGAACTTGGGGTGTCCAGAGAGATGGTGTCACTCTGGTTTCTCCAGACAAGTGCCTGAATGTTGGGAACGTGGCAGCTGAATCAAGAGCCACAGAAACAGAAATTTCTACCACTAACTTTCTGCTGAAAACTCAAAGGGCAGACTTGAAGTGCTGCTTTGTGCCTTGATACAAGGTGCCATGCTGGTGAGAAAAAAGTCGCTTGTCCGTGTTTGCTTTCTGTGCTAGATCCTTCGGGAGCAGCACAGAGGGGCCTTTGCTAGGGGGATGGCCTCTCTGCAGGAGCAGCCTGCTTGGGTGGGACGGCAGGAGCAGGTAGATGCCAGGGCACTAGCTGAGGCCCTACACCTAGATACACGCGAGGTGCGAGGGTGCCCTCATGGCAGCCAAAAGCACACAGGCCACGCGGAGATGTGGAGAAAGAAGGATTTCGTGAGATAGCTTTGAGCTTCCAACTCCCTGCAGCAGAAGGAGGGATTTGGGCGAGTTCCCTGGGCAAAGCTGGCAGGACTCACCCAGGGCATACATGTTAGCTACCTGCCTGCTCCCTGATTCCATCTCAAGTTGCTGGCCCGGAAGACACCTATTATATAACAACTGTGAACTCGTCCACCTGAAGGTGGACACCATGTCTAACCCTTCAGTCTAAGCACGGACGGTTCCGAGCATGCTGAGCAAACACGCTGGCTGCTGGGCTTGGGCCCTGGTTGCTGAGGTTACTCAGCCCAGAATGTCTCCTTGGTTCTCCCATTAGCTAGGTTCTCCTCTTATACTTTACTTTCTGTCCAATCTTCAAATATCTGAGGGGACATTATCAGGTTCCCTTAAAAGAGCTGCAGTTTTGGGCAAGTCATGTCATGTTGCAGCGGATCACGGGGACAGACAGAGCCTTCCAGCCATTTGGAACAGTGCAGAATGAGCCTCCTCACCTATCAGAGCATAGGAATCATTGTGGGGGTTTTTGGTAAAAATTATTTTGCCTTTTCCAAAGTTACTGAGGCTGAGAGAAGCTGATTTACTATAACCAAAATCACTTAACACATGGCAAAAAAAAAAAAAAAGATGGTCAATATATAAATGAGAGTTATACTTCATTTAATAATCGATAACCTTACTTATAAACATATATTTGAAGAGTTGAATTAGTTGTCAGAAAACTGCTTTGATCACCAACATTAAGAAGAGAGTGTATAGCGCAGTGCAGGGGAGAGAATGAATGGTTTTGGGGAGATTTCATTTAGATCAGGAAATTTGTTTTCCTAATGAAGCCCATGTCTGTATGGTGATTAGTAGTAGTCATTCAAGATCAAATCTACCTCTTGCCATGTGATGTGGCTTCGATAATTAACCTTCTCTGCAACTCTCCTTTTCACCTTTTCATGCCTGGATAGAACGCTCACCTTAATTTCTGTTGTAATCTACTAATTACTTTCTATCTAGACCAGAGTTCCATTCATTTTTTACTAAGGAATAATTATTCAGCTATAATTAATCTGTAGTTTAGCTTCTAATATATATGTTCCAACATACCCAGCTCTGCGACTTGCTGGCTGGACGTCAGCCCTCTGGGCTTGTTTATGTACCTAAGATAGGCAGCCAGCCCACCTCACTAGCGGTTAAGAACTCTGCAATCAAGCACATCTGCCACACACTAGCCTTGTAATGTGGGGCAAATTTCTTGACCTCTGTGAACTGGAAATATATATGAGACCGAGCTCACAAGAATATCAAGAGTATTCCATTAAAAGCTACATGCAAAAGAATAAAAATAGACTCCTGTTTGTCCCCATATATGAACATTAACTCAAAATAGATCAAAGGCCTGAATAGAAGACCTGAGACAATAAATTACACAGAAGAAAATATAGATACTAAACTATGGACCTTGGTCCTAGAGATGATTTTATAAATTTAACCCCAAAGGCAAGGGAAGTAAAGGCAAAAATAAATGGATGGAATTATATCAAAATGAAAAACTTCTACATAGCAAAAGAAATATCCAACAGAACAAAAAAGCAACCAACTGAATGGGAAAACATATTTGCAAACAACAGCTCTGACAAGGCATTAATATCCAAAATATATAAAGAATTCATACAACTCAACACCAAACAGTTTCACTCAATTTAAGAATGGGCAGAGGGCCTGAACAGACACTTCTCCAAAGAAGACATACAAATGGCCCTGGCCAGTTTGGCTCAGGGGTTAGAGCATCAGCCTATGGACCAGAGAGACCCAGGTTCAGTTCTACTAAGGGCACGTCCCTCAGTTGCAGTTTGTCCCCAGGCCCTGGTTGGGGTCGTGTGGGTGGCAAGTAGTCAATGTGTCTCTCTCACATCGATGTGTCCCTCTCCCTCCCTTCCCCTCCCTCCCTCCCACTCTGTCTGAAGATAAATGCAAAAATGTCCTCGAGTGAGGAAAAAAAATTATTAAAAAAAAAAAGACATACAAATGGCCAATAGATATATGAAAGAATGCTCAACTTCATTAACTATTAGGGAAATACAAATCCAAGCTACAGTGAGATACACACGTGTTAGAATGGCTATTACCAACAAGACAAGTAATAAGTGTTTGAGAGGTTGTGGAGAATAAGGAAGCCTCATTCACTGCTGGTGGGAATAAAAGCCACTGTGGAAACCAGTATGGTATTTCCTCAAAAAATTAAGAACAGAGTTACAACCTTGGCCAGATGGCTCAGTTGGCTGGAGCATTGTCCCATACAACTAAAAGGTTTTGGGGTTGATGCCCAGTAGGGGCATGTACGGGACTGAACCAGTCAATGTTTCTCACATTACTGTTTCTCTCTCTCTCCCTTCTTCCATCCTTCCCTCTCTAAAAATCAATAAACATATCCTTAAATGAGGATTAAAAACAAAAAAGAACAGAGTTACCATATGACCCAGAAACCCCTCTCGGAACATCTATCTAAAAAATTTGCAAACACTTATTTGCAAAGATACATGCAGCCCTATGTTCATTGCAGCATTATTCATGGAGGCCAAACATGGAAATAATCACGGTGTCCTTCTATAGAGGATTGGATAAAGAAGATGTGGTACAAATATACAATGGAATGCTACTCAGCCATAAAAAAGATTAAATGCAGCCATTTGCAACAACATGGATGGATCTTGCAAATATCATGCTAAGTGAAGTAAGTTAGGCAGAAAAAGTCAAGAACCATATGCTTTCACTCTTATGTGGAATATAAAACTGAAAGCAACAAATGAACATAAAAGAAAAACAAACAAACAAAGAAACAAAAACTCATAGGAATACACAACAGTATAGTGGTTACCAGAGGGAAGGGGGCTTGGGGAGTAGTAACAGTAAAAGGGTCAAATATATTGTGATGGAAGATTTGACTTTGGATGGTGGGCACTCAATGCAATATGCATATAATGTATCATAGAATTACACACATGAAACCTATATCATTTTTATTAAACAATATCACCCCAGTGAATTTCATTAAAAAGAAAAGAAAAAGTATTTTATTAAGTAATCTATGCAAAGCACAGCACACACTACCTTGGCATGGGAAGACCTCAGTAAATGTGAGTTGTTGTCGTTATTATCCCTCTGGCTTCCTGATTCTTGCTCTGTAGAGCGCTAATCTGAGCATCCCCCCAAAGACTTCTCTTCTTCCATCATTAGAACAAAAGGTCATTTTTACTTTAGCTCTGCAGCATACCATGGGTGCAGACTTATTAATTTTAAACAATCCTTAAATGCCATGATATGACTTTCAAGGAAACAATATTCTTTGAACAACTAGATAATAAGATTCCTGTCTTGTTTATTTGTTCAAATATATGTGCAAAAATGAATTAAATCTCTGTCTGTTAATCTTTTGCATTATCTGTTTGCAAAGTCTATATTGCAGCTCTTTTGTGGGAAAGAGAAATATACGATGTCAACAAGCAGTGTATGGATGGATGGTCTGTGAGTAAGTGGACATGGAAATCACACATCCCTAAAATTTGGGGTGAATAATGTTTCTAGACATCCAAATTATGAAGTGGAAAGGAGTGGTAGAATCAGAACTTCTGTAGTCATTCCAGTGATCATAAAAATACCTTTCCAAAGCAGAAGATATTTGACAAATTTAATCCCATGCTGCTCAGTTTGGGGTTGCTATTACCTTCTCATGCCCAGCTGCCTTCAGAATGTAGCGTTGGAAAAGTTCTTCAGAATATATCAAAACAAGTAGCTCTGGCTTATCAGTAACAATAAACCTGCCATCTCCAAAGGAATACTATGTCATGCTAAGCTAAAAAATGACCCAAGCCTACTTTCCCATGAAGCTATAATAGAATCTGGTCCTAGCTGCATTACTCTTCATAAATTCACTGAAGAGAAAACAATTGTTTTCAAATGGACTTTGAGGAGACCCACCACAGGTATCAATATTCTGATTATTATTATTATTTGCATATATGGGTTGTCTGTAACAAAAACATAACGTGAAAATAAGCCACTATCCTTAGTGTCTATAGCCAGATTTCAAAAAAAAATGAAGAGCAAATGTGGGAGCAATCAAGATTGATTACCTATGTCAAAGACATCAGTTCTGCTTGAACACTGATTAAGTGATTAATGAAGTACTGCCAGAATTACTAAATCTCTTTGCAGTAAATGTTGTTATATTTCCCTTCGTAATGATAAGTTTAGGGGGATAAAAAGGATTGAATTACTAGAAGAAACTTATCAACTAAATTTCCTCCTTTTGTTCCTAAATAAAATCCATGGAAGACAGTGGTTCGGCTTTCTACTTCTGAGATCTTTTTTAGGAAGAGATGATTTTAGATTCACCTTCTGGCCCCACAGGATAACATGAACTTTTCTAAGGAATGGGAAGAGAATGCTTCCTTGATCAAGTGTTGAACTTAAGTTTAGGGTGGTTCTTTCATGACTGCATGTAGACCATTCATTCATTCATTCATTCGTTCATCCAACAAGCCTTTACTGGGTGTTGGCTCTGTGGCAGGTACTGTGTAGAGTGCTAGAGATAGAGAAATTGTTTGCCATAGTGTCTGTCCCTTAAAACTATATCTATGTGTATGATTGCCTAATTACTATGTTGTACACCTGAAACCAATACAAAATAATATTATAAGTAAACTGTAATTTATAAATAAAAATAAAAAACACTAAAAAACTTCAAGCTCTTCTTCCTTTACCAAACGTAATTCTAGATGTATAGTCTACCGCTCAGGCAAACCCTCTTAAAAACAAACAAACAAACAAACAAACAAACAAACAAGCAAACAACAACAAACAAAACTATTTGTTGTGGAATCATGGGAATTCTCCTAGTTAATGAAAAGGAGAAGGAGTTCCATATTTTCCAAAGAAAACATTATAATTGCAGTTCAAAGAAACCTTAAAAAACAAGTGATTAAAAAAAGGGAAAAGAAAATAGAACAAAATATAAGACACTTGACTGGATTTTCAAGTGATGGCATGTGTGCGGTGGACCTGACGCCTCAGACTCTTTTGAGTGGAGGGTGCGTGCACGCACACACTCGACCGTTGCCAGAGAAGACAGCAAACGGTGTGGGAAGAAATATGGCCATGCGGAGAAGACTCACTTGACCCATAAAAGCAGAACCATGAGCTTCAGAACTGGAGGAGACTGTAAAGCTCATTTAATTGAATCATCCCTTTACATTTTCTCCTAAATCCATTTTGTCTTAGAAATTTGATACCCCTATTCTCATTGAAGATTTATAGGTGTATATCTAGATTTATTTACATACATTCATTAATAACCCAGAAGGAAGACAACGAACTGCTGTAGGCCATTGCAATTTTAAGTTAGAAAATTGCAATTTCAAGCAAACATTTACTGAGGAACCCTGCAGATAAAAGTGTGCATATGTCATAGTGTTTGCCCTCAAGGAAGTGATGCTTTCCCTGGGATATTTCACGAAATGTACAGAAAGCACTATAACAGTGCTAACATATATTTAGACATAACAGGTATAAACACAATGAGATAGAAGCCAGGGGAAATCTCTCTCTCTCTCTCTCTCTCTCTCTCTCTCTCTCTCTCTTTCTCTCTCATACACACACATTTTCATTCAACAAACATTATTCATTAGGAGCCTGATATTTGTCACACATGGAAGTATACTGGTGAACTAGACTAGCGTGGATGTCTGTCCTCATTACAGAGAGACAGAGAGAGAGAGTTCAGGATAGTGGAAGAAGTCTATGGATGGAGAGGTGATGAGTCAGATAAGGGGGCATTCGGGACAGAACAAATGCCACCAAAGCTCAGAGGTGATAAAAATAATCAGCTGCAGGGTGTCGAGAGCCTAACTATATACAAGGCTTTGGTAGTTGTAGAATATGAAGTTAAAAAGAAGTGGTTTGGAGTAATTTTATAAATAACTTGAATGTTATCCAGAAATGTGTATGTTACTCTTCAGATGAAAGGGAGATGGTAGAACAAGAAAAGGCATGGCTGAGGCTGTGGTGTGGAAGACAAATTGGGGTGGTGAACCATCCAACAAATATATTTATTGAGCACCTACTATGTGTTCAACATTGTTTTAGGAGCTGAGAATATAGATGAAAGTCCTTGCCCCAGAGGAGTTCTCATCCAGGTGAGATGAGACAGTCCATGGTGGAACTGGAGAACAGTCTGGGGACTACTGACTCCAGCAAGGGAGACAGAAGGTATTAACTCAGCATCCCTTCTGATCACCTCCACCTGCCATTTAGTATCCCCTTCAGCTTTAAGCTGCTCTTCTCTTAGAACTGGCTGAAAATTTGAAGTGTTAAGTAAACAAGCTATGGTTTGAAGTATTAAGCCTTGGTGAGGTTTCTGTATGTTTGACCAAAAAACACTTGAAACTAACAAAACAACAACTCCTAAAGACATACTCTTTTTTTTTTTGGTATGTGCTCCTAGCGAGAACCGAACCTGGAACTCTCTGGTCCGCAGGCCTACGCTCCAACCGCTGAGCCAAACAGGCCAGGGCAAGACATACTCTTTTTTAATAGTGGATTTTAGGCAAGCAAAGGGCTTTCTGGTATGCAGTAATTTACACTATGGCAGTGGCCACCTAATTCAATACTCACATAAAGTCGGCCTCTGTGCTGCTTCATGTTAAGGGAACTGGAAGGAGAAGTTCAAATGCACGGTTCACATCAAGTGCAATGTTTAAGACAAGTTATTAGGAAGCCACAGCTTGCCAACTGCAATCCGATTCCAATCTTGTGTGCCATTCCCCTGGGTTTAAACCTCTCCCACTCCATCCACTCACACAGCTGGTGCAGGGCTCCGGCACGTTGTGCCCTGTATCACTGTGTCTTGAATCTGCCCAGTTCCTTGCTGTTCTGACAATATTTTCAGTTTTGGAATAGAAGGGTTACAATCTGTACCCAATCCAAAGGTGAGCACTTCTCTCTTGAGATGTGCTAACCTTTTCTCAGCTACACAAATTTGGAAACAAAGGCTTCAAATCTGATTGGGTTTCTTAGATCCCTCTGTAACAGGAAGGGATGTTGTAATTGGTCAAATTAATTCCCGTTCATGGCTGAACGATGCAGAAAATCTGGATTCTTAACATGACTTTCCAAAACAATAAGCAAGGAATCGCTGATGCTTACAGCATGTACAGTGTACTTGAAAGAACAAACAAAACAACAATGAAAAGTGCTCCTGCCCTTTCTGGTCCTCTCTGAATGAATATTTGCCTTTATCCCAGTTTTTCTGAGATATGGTGTTTGTCTTATAAAAATCGGACAGCTTCTAACAAAGCCTGCGGCTTCCTATCAATTGCCTTCCATTAATCAACTAAAAAGTTCAGTACCTTTAAAAATATCTCCTCGTCTTGCCTCAGAACTTCCTTCTCATTCTCTGCCCTAGCATTGTCCGTGACTTTAAGCCTTTTTTATTCTCCTGCAGCTTCTGAACCTGGATAATCACCACCTCCACAGGCCGGTGGACCCCTCTTGCTAAATCTCTTTGTGTTCTTTTCCCTTTCTCTCTAATCTCTCCAAATTGTCGTTCAAGTTTCACGAGGTGTACAATACTCCTGCTCACAGGTGGGGGGAAAATGAAACGCAACTTAATCAGCTCCACCAGGCTCTGGTTTTGTTAGGATTCAAATTGCCTGTTACCAACCCCTGCGTGAAGTGATTAACCCTTTCAGACTGTCCTCGCCTCTCCCTGCCATTCTCCTTCCCTCCCCTGTCCCCTCGTCTCTGTCCATCCCATTTAGCAGTAGGGACCCTTGCAGAAAACCTTATCTCTTTAGAAGTTCTTTGCTGTATCTGACCAAGGAATTTTAAGCTGAGTTGAAAACATGTTTCTTCCTTGTAGCTTTCAGTTTATTTCTCTATCTGCCTTTATTTAACTCTGAAGTATTTAACAGACACTGGCGGTGTGAAAATCATTACTGACAGCAGCTATGTTATGATCTTACACACTGTGTTGAAAATAGACCGTGTCAGTCACCAGGGAGCCTCGTTACAAAGAGCAGGTTATGGCATGCCACAGTTAGCCAGAACTTGGTTACACTCCCCTCTCAAAGGCCTGCACGCTGAAGCCCTGGGGGAATACGACCCAAAGACTAGGCCATCAAAACACACACACAGGGAAGAGCTCGGCCACCCAGGAAGCAAGGCTGGGAAAGCTGTGACGTCACTGAGTGCAGCCTGCTTACAGGAGCTGTCTATTTCAGCTGCTTTGCGAATATACTCATTTAAGAAAGGAATACATTT